>NC_134690.1:280550259-281150259 GCF_050947455.1 Rhinoderma darwinii | reverse complement strand
GTGCTTTCCGCAAAGCGCCGTATATGTACGGCGCAGTGATGTTGCGGGCTCCGAAGCAGAGCCGGCACCATCACCGCGGGGTGACAGCTGTATTATACAGCTGGCACCCTCCTGTAACTGCCAGGACCGGAGCTATTCTCCGATCCGGCAGATTAACCCCTCAGATGGTACGCTCAATAGAGCGCAGCATCTGATAGGTTTTCACCCGATCGGCAACCCAGTGATGCAATCGCTGGGTTGCTGTGGCAATCGGACGCCAGAAAATGGCGTCCGAGTCTGCCTTCTACGGGAGCCGATGAGGACCTGCCTGCGGCTTGTCCTCATAGGCTTGCTGTCAGTGAATAATTGACAGCGCTAATACACTGCACTACGTATGTAGTGCAGTGTATTAGAGTAGTGATCGGGGCATCAGGCCCTCATGTCCCCTAGTGGGACAAGTAAAAAAAGTTAAAAAAAGTAAATAAAAATGTGGTAAAACAATAAAAACACACACATTTCAAATAAAAATAAAGCTAAACTGACTTTTTTCCCATAGTAAGTCTTTTATTATTGGAAAAACCGTAAAAATCAAAAAAACTATACATAATTGGTATCGCCGCGTCCGTAACGACCCAAACTACAAAACTATTATGTAATTTATCCCGCACGGTGAACGCGGTAAAAAAAAAACATGAAAAACAGCGCCAGAATCTTTGTTTTTAGGTCACATCTCCTTCCAAAAAATGCTATAAAAAGTGATCAAAAAGTCACATTTACTCCAAAATAGTACTAATAAAAACGACAATCCGTCCCGCAAAAAATAATCCCTAACACCGTTTCGTGCACACAAAAATAAAAAAGTTATGGGTCTTAGAATATGGCGACACAGAAAACAAATGATTTTATAAAAAGTGATTTTATTGTGCAAAAGCTGCAATACATAAAAAAAAACATACATAATTGGTATCGCCGCGTACGTAACGACCCAAACTACAAAACAATTATGTAATTTATCCCGCACGGTGAACGCCGTAAAAAAAAAACATGAAAAACAACGCCAGAATCTTTGTTTTTAGGTCACATCTCCTTCCAAAAAATGCTATAAAAAGTGATCAAAAAGTCACATTTACTCCAAAATAGTACTAATAAAAAACGACAATCCGTGCCGCAAAAAATAATCCCTGACACCGCTTTGTGCACGCAAAAATAATAAAGTTATGGGTCTTAGAATGTCGACACAGAAAACAAATGATTTTATAAAAAAAGTGATTTTATTGTGCAAAAGCTGCAATACATAAAAAAAACTATATAAATTTGGTATCGTCGTAATCATATCGACCCGCAGAATAAAGCTAACATGTAATTTAGGGCGCACTGTGGATGCCGAAAAAAAACCCAATAAAAAACTATTCCAGAATTGCTTGTTTTTGGTAATTTCCTTTACCAAAAAATGAAATAAAAAGTGATCAAAAAGTCGTATGTGTTCTAAAATGGTACCAATAAAATCTACAGCCCGTCTCGCAAAAAACAAGCCCACACACCGCTCAATCAACTGAAAAATAAAAAAGTTACGGCACTAGTAATGCGGTGATGAAAAAACATCTCAATGCGCAGGCCGGAGGGGAACATTCCTTCAGTTTCAGGGCCCTAGTATTTAGGAACTAGGAAGGTAAGGGACATGGCACATCTGCTGGAAGCGAGGGTGCCCGTATTATACCAGCGCAAAACTTTCCCAGCAATATTTCACAAACTACGAAGGAGAAAAAGTCCCCAAAAGGTGCAGAGCGTTACAAAAGGGGGATAAGAAAGAAAACTGTTTATCAGTGTGACACCAGCCTGTGCATAACGGATCGCTTCACAGCGTAACACACACCTATGGATAATTGTATTATTTACCCCATTATTATACCCTCTTATTATGCCCTGATGTACTCTGCAAAGATTACATATACTCTGATGTACTCCACACAGATTACATATGCCCCCACATTATAAACTGAAATACCAGCAAAACCCCAAACAGAACTATTACCAAGCAAAATCCATGCTCAAAATGGCGGTCTATTCCTTCTTAGCCCTACAGTGTGCCCAAACAGCAATTTATGGCCACAAGTAAGGTATTACCATACCCGGGAGAACCCGCTTAACAATTTATGGGGTAAGATTCTCTAGGGGCACAACATCTTGTGCGGTGAATGGGCAGATCAGTGGAGAAATTGCAATTTTCACTTTGCACAATCCATTGCGTATTCATTTCTGAAAAACACCTGTGGAGTCTAAATTGTCACTACACCCCTTGATAAATGCCTTTAGGGGTGTCGTTTCTAAAACGGGGTCACTTTTGTTTGGTACATCAGGGGTTTTGCAAATGCAACATGGCGTCCGCAAACCATTCCAGCAAAATCTACGCTCCAAAAGATAAATACCGCTCCTTTTCTTCTGAATGCTCCCATATATGTAAACAGCCTATTATAACCACATATGGGGTGTTACCGTACTCGGGAGAAATTACTTTACAAATGTTGGGGTGCTTTTTCTTCTCTATTCCTTGTAAAAATGAAAAATGTGTATCTAAAACTACATCTTGTTGGAAAAAAAAATATTTTTCATTTTCATGGCTTAATTCTAATTAATTCAGCAAAAAACCTTTGGGATCAAAATTTTCACTATACCCCTAGATGATTCCTCAGGGGGTGCAGTTTCCCAAATGGAGTCACTTTTGGGGTGTTTCCACTGTAATAGTACTACAGGGGCTCAGCAAATATGACATGACACCCAGAAACCATTCCAAAATCCAAATGGTGCTCCTTCCAAACAGATGTTTATGACCACATGTGGGGTATTTTTTTACTCGGGAGAAGTTGCTTTACAAATGTTACGGTGCTTTTTCTCCTTCAGTCCTTGTGGAAATGAAAAAAAAATACCTAAACCTACATTTTCAAAATGTAGATTTTCATTTTTACGGCCTACTTACAATAAGTTCTGTAAAACACCTGTGGGGTCAAACTGCTCACTGTACCCCTAGATAATTTCCTCATGGGGTGTAGTTTCCAAAATGGGGTCACTTGTTGGGGGTTTCCACTGTTTTGTCCCCTCAGGAGCTTTGCAAATGCGACATGGCCTCCGCAAATCATTCCTGCTAAATTTGAGTTCCAAAAGCCAAATGGTACTCTGTCCCTTCTCAGCCTCGCCGTGTGTCCAAACAGCCGTTTATTACCACATGTGTGGTATTGTTTTACTCGGGAGAAATTTCTTTACAAATTTGATGGTGCTTATTCTCCTTTAGTCCTTGTGGAAATGAAAAAAAATTAGCTAAACCTACATTTTATTTGAAAAAAATGTAGATTTTCATTTTCACAGCCTACTTGCAAAAATTTCTGCAAAAAACCTGTGGGGTCAAAATGCTCACTATACTCCTAGATAATTTCCTCAAGGGGTATAGTTTCCAAAATGGGGTCACTTGTTGGGGGTTTCCACTGTTTTGTCACCTCTGTGGCTTTGCAAATGTGACATGGCCTCCGCAAACCATTCCTGCTAAATTTGAGCTCCAAGAGCCAAATGGCGCTCTTTCCCTTCTAAGCCCTGCCGTGTGTCCAAACAACCGTTTATTACCACATGTGGGGTAATTTTTTACTCGGGAGAAATTGCTCTACAAATGTTGTGGTGCTTTTTCTACTTTAGTTCTCTTGGAAATGAAAAAAAATTAGCTAAACCTACATTTTATTTGAAAAAATTTAGATTTTCATTTTCATGACCTAGTTCAAAAAATGTTTGCAAAAAAACTGGCCGGTCAAAATGCTTGCTACACCCCTAGATAAATTCCTCGAGGGGTATAGTTTCCAAAATGGGGTCACTTGTTGGGGGTTTCCACTGTTTTGTCACCTCTGTGGCTTTGCAAATGCGACATGGCCTCCGCAAACCATTCCTGCTAAATTTGAGCTCCAAGAGCCAAATGGCGCTCTTTCCCTTCTAAGCCCTGCCATGTGTCCAAACAACCGTTTATTACCACATGTGGGGTATTGTTTTACTTGGGAGAAATTGTTCTACAAATGTTGTGGTGCTTTTTCTACTTTAGTTCTTTTGGAAATGAAAAAAAATTAGCTAAACCTACATTTTATTTGAAAAAATTTAGATTTTCATTTTCATGACCTAGTTCAAAAAATGTTTGCAAAAAAACTGGCCGGTCAAAATGCTTGCTACACCCCTAGATAAATTCCTCGAGGGGTATAGTTTCCAAAATTGGGTCACTTGTTGGGGGTTTCCACTGTTTTGTCACCTCTGTGGCTTTGCAAATGCGACATGGCCTCCGCAAACCATTCCTGCTAAATTTGAGCTCCAAGAGCCAAATGGCGCTCTTTCCCTTCTAAGCCCTGCCATGTGTCCAAACAACCATTTATTACCACATGTGGGGTATTGTTTTACTTGGGAGAAATTGCTCTACAAATGTTGTAGTGCTTTTTCTACTTTAGTTCTTTTGGAAATGAAAAAAAATTAGCTAAACCTACATTTTATTTGAAAAAATGTAGATTTTCATTTTCATGGCCTAGTTCCAAAAATGTTTGCAAAAAAACTGGCCGGTCAAAATGCTTGCTACACCCCTAGATAAATTCCTCGAGGGGTGTAGTTTCCCAAATGGGGTCACTTTTGGGGGGTTTCCACTGTTTTAGTTCCACTAGACCTGTTCAAAGCTGACATGGTGCCTAAAATATATTCTAATAAAAAGGAGGCCCAAAATCCACCAGGTGCTCCTTTGCTTCTGAGGCCGGTGCTTCAGTCCAGTAGCACAGTAGGGCCATATGTGGGATATTTCCTAAAACTGCAGAACCTGGGCAATAAATATTGAGTTGCATTTCTTGGGTAAAACATTCTGTGGTACAAAAAAATGGATTCAAAATGAATTTCTGGAAAAAAATAATGAACTTTGTAAATTTCACCTCTACTTTGCCTTAATTCCTGCGCAATGTCTAAAGGGTTAAGAAACTTTCTAAATGCTGTTTTGAATACTTTGAGGGGTGCAGTTTTTAAAATGGGGTGACTTATTGGGGGTTTCTAATATCTAAGGACCTCAAAGCCACTTCACAACTGAACTGGCCCCTGTAAAAATAGCATTTTGAAATTTTCTTGAAAATGTGAGAAATTGCTGCTAAAGTTCTAAGCCTTGTAACGTCCTAGAAAAATAAAATGATGATCAAAAAACGATGCCAATCTAAAGTAGACATATGGGGGATGTTAGTTAGCAACATTTTTGTGTGGTATAACTGCCTGTCTTACAAGCAGATACATTTAAATTGAGAAAAATGCTAATTTTTGCAATTTTTTGCTAAATTTTGGTGTTTTTCACAATTAAATACTGAATGTATCGGGCAAATTTTGCCAGTAACATAAAGTCCAATGTGTCACGAGAAAACAGTCTCAGAATCGCTTGGATAGGTAAAAGCATTCCGGAGTTATTACCACATAAAGTGAAACATGTCAGATTTGAAAAATGAGGCTCTGTCAGGAAGGTCAAAAGCGGCCAAAGAGGGAAGGGGTTAAAAGACAAAGTAGGATCGCAAGGTAAACGCCGATAACAGTGTGACATGTTCAATTGTCGAAAGGCTTCACCTTCATACATCTGTGCTGGCCAGATCACAACATTTCCACCCTTGTCTGCAGGTTTTATTACAATCTCTTTCAAATCACGTAGCTGTTTCACAGCTTGTCTTTGAGTATAATTAAGGTTGTGAGACAGCCCCATATCTGTCATTGATTCCAAATCACGCTTGACTAATTTAAAAAATATGTCAATTGGGGGACAGACAGACAAAGGGGGGAAATGTTGAGAACGGCGGCACAGGTGCATGGGTAGTTTGGCGTCAGTATCTACATCCTGTTCATCCAGGAGGGATACAAGAGCATCAAAAGCATCAAAAGCCGGGAAATACCTGTGCGCCCAAGTGACCTCCCCGATGATCACTTAGGCGCGGAAGTTTTCCGGCTGCTTATTCTTACGCCTAGGACAGGTGTTCACTTGATGCTTGTCATCCCCACAATAGAAGCAGAGACCATTCTTCCTGCGGAACTCTCTACGTTGTTGGGGGGACACGGAGGCCCCGAGTTGCATAGGTACCTCCGAGTCTTCCGTGGAAGAACGAAGCAACGAAACCTCGGGATGCATCATGGGGGAGTCAGATTAGAAAACACAAAAACTTTCACGTTGTCGTTCCCTGAGACGTCGGTCAAGTCGTACCGCTAAAGCCATAACCTGGTCTATGGAGTCAGAAGAGGGATAGCTAACTAGCAGGTCTTTCAGGACGTTCGACAGACCCAACCTAAACTGGCACCTTAAGGCAGGGTCATTCCACCGAGAAGCTACGCACCACTTCCTAAAGTCAGAGCAATACTCCTCAACAGGTCTCTCTCCCTGACGTAAGGTCACCAGCTGACTCTCGGCAAAGGCAGTCCTGTCAGTCCCGTCATAAATGAGTCAGAGAGCAGAAAATAAAAGATCAACGGAGGAAAGTTCAGGGGCGTCAGGGGCCAAGGAGAAGGCCCATTCTTGGGGCCCTTCCTGGAGCCGGGACATAACCCACTGGCTCTCAGAACCTGAGGAGTGGTGCTTTAAATGAAATTAGAGCTTACAACACTCCCGAAAGGAGAGAAAAGTCTTCCGGTCCCCTGAGAACCGGTCAGGCAACTTGAGGTGGGGTTCAAGAGGTGAGGTGAAGGGCACTACCATGGTAGCGTCAGGCTGGTTGACCCTCTGAGCCAGGGCCTGGACCTGTAAGGAGAGACCCTGCATTTGCTGAGCCAGGGTCTCAAGGGGGTCCATAGTAGTGTGAGGGACCAGGGTAGACTAGGTATAAGGGCTTGTGATTATGTAATGGGGGTAAGGAAACAGACAAGTGAGCCCTAATCTACCCGCCACTCAGTCCCTGCCTACTTGCAACGACCCGCCCTAGGCGACGGGGTACAACTGGGTGACGGTCCCTACGCTCAATAAGTGCACGACAGACAAACAGACAAGGGAATACAGAAGCAAGGGAAAAGGGGCAGTTGCCCACGGCAACACCATGAGCAACAAGAGTGGTGAACGAGCCGTGTCAAACCAGGAGTGTACGAAGTACCAAACGCAGAGCAGGAGAGTAGTGAACAAGCCGAGTCAAACCAGGAGTGTACGAGGTACCAAACGCAGAGCAGGAGAGTAGACAGTAAGCCAGGGTCAATATGAAGCAGGGTCAAATGGTACAAGAAGCTGCAGCAGGGCCAGGAAACCAACAGAGCAGAATCACAAGCAAGGAGGAACAGGAAAGGCAGGTATAAATAGACAGAGGGCGGGAGCTAGCTCCGTCTGGCCAGGCTGTGATAGGCTCTCCCACTCCTAAGCCTGCCATCCTGAGTGGTGGAAGATGGAGTCAGTCTCACCGACATAGAAGCAGGTGCAGACTGATTACCTATGGGCGTAGATACAGAAGCTGTGCTTGGCAAATCCTTAACAGCAGGGCTTAGAATGTAAGGAGCGCCATTTGGCTTTTGGAGCTCAAATTTAGCAGGAATGGTTTGCGGAGGCCATGTCGCATTTACAAAGTCCCTGAGGGGACAAAACAGTGGAAACCCCCAACAAGTGACCCCATTTTGGACACTACAACCCTTGAGGAAATTATCTAGGGGTATAGGGAGCATTTTGACCCCACAGGTTTTTTGCAGAAATTATTGGAAGTAGGACGCGGAAATGAAAATCTACATTTTACCCAATAAAACGTAGGTTTAGCTAATTTTTTTTCATTCCCACAAGGACTAAAGGAGAAAAAGCATGCAATAAAATGAGGTGCTGTATAAAATGTCCGTACTCCATTATTGCCTAATTTCTGGCTTTTTTACTAGGCTCATATGTAGGACAAGGCCCCAAAATGTCATCCTCTCCGCTGCCTCTATGGGGGTCCACCTAGCAAATGATGACGTGGGGTTTTGGGCTAAAATTTCTTGGGCGGATAAATTTGTCTGGGCCACCATTAAATTAACAAAATCCTCAGAGAAAAAGAGCTTGAAATAGTCCATTTCTGCGAGGCCTACAGCCTCAAACAAAATTCCTAAGCTCCCTGTGAAATCTGGAATGTGAGGCTCATAATTATCAGGGGGTGGGTTCCACAGGGTATCACTCATTTGGGGGGTTGCCTCAGCTGATGTCTTGGGGCATCTTTGCGGGGGTTCCTCATCACTGGATGAGGATGAGGAGGAGCTCAAGAGGAATGGGGCAATGTGCTCTTCTCCGTCGCTGGCCG
Organism: Rhinoderma darwinii; assembly: GCF_050947455.1. Lineage (NCBI taxonomy): Eukaryota > Metazoa > Chordata > Amphibia > Anura > Rhinodermatidae > Rhinoderma > Rhinoderma darwinii. The sequence goes on along the minus strand of NC_134690.1, from coordinate 281,142,019 downwards.
ATTCAGTGTCAGAGGCCAGGATGGCATATGCCTCCTCAGCTGAGTAGACCCTTTGAGATGATTGGGACATTTTTATTAGAGGGGTATGTAGTGCTGCAACACGTGTAATACTCAATTTATTTTATAGAGGTGGTTGTGTATGAGAAAAATAAGAAAAATTTAGGAGAAAGAAATTTATTGAACGTTCAATACAGAACTGTAAAAAAAATGAAGCTACAACTGTGTCGTTACGCTATAAAAAATTTTGTGACCGAACTACAGTTAAAAAAAACTGAATGTCGGTCACTAAACGGACGCTGACTATAAGCTGTAAATTTATACTAAAACTGTCGCTACGCTATCAAAAATTTAGTGAACGAACTTCAGTTAAAAAAACGGAATGTCCGTCACTAAACGGACGCTGACTATAATAACGCTATAAATTTATACTAACTGTTGCTAAAATTTAGTGACCGAACTTCAGTTAAAAAAAACCTGAATGTCCGTCACTAAATGGACACTAACTAGAAGCTGTAAATTTACTCAAACTGTATAAAAAATATATAGCTATAGCTTCTGCTATATATTTTTTTTACAAAATGGACGTCAGTAAACGTCCGCTACTCTAATGCTACTCTTTTTTTTTTACAGTTTTATAAAAACAAAAACAAAAAAGGCCAAAAAAAACTTCGTAAACAAATTACCACTGAGGCTGATTAGTAGACTCAACACAAAAAATGGTGCAGTAATAAAAAAGGCCAAAAAAAAAAAAACCTGCGCCAATAATTGAGCACAGATGCCGATCAGTGAAAACGGTCACTGATCAGCGTTCAGCGGCCACAGGAAGCACACAGTGAATTGCTGCGAGTAGAAAAATATTTTTTTTTAAAACGTGCTGTAAAAAAAATTACCACGGATGCTCATCAGTGATGGCGGTCACTGATCAGCACTCAGTGGCCGCAGGGCGCACATAGGGAGGTGCAAAAATACAAAAAAAAAAAGTCCTCTGCCAAAAATTGGCGGTCAGTGATGGTGGTTACTGATCCGCACTCAGCGGCCGCAGGACTTAAAAAGGGAAAGAGGGGAGGGGGATGGGGGGAAGGGTACAGGGATAAGAAGTTTAGGAAAAAACAAGTGCTGCTGCTTAAAAAAAAAAAAAAATCAGCAGCAGCACAGATAATGATAATGATGGTTCACTCTTCAGCAGGAAGCAGTCGGATGAAGACGTCACAGCAGGATCGCAGCACAGAAGGCCTCAGAATCGGTATGTATGGCTCACAGACGGTCACACCAGCTCTGCTCACCATTCCTGTCCGGAATTAAGTGGGCAGAGCCGGTGGAGGGTGTTTCAAACACCCGCCATGGCTGCGATTGGTCAGTTGGTGCAGACCGACCAATCATAGTGATCGGGGGTGGCATCACTGCCACCTCATCATCGCTACATGGCAGGGATTGGTGCTGTCCTAGGCAGCACCAATCACCACCATATCACTGTGCCCTGTGGAACAGTGATTGGCGAAAGACGCAAACGGCCGCAATTGGCCGGTATCAATTGACCGGCCAATTGCAGCGATCGCTGATGTGGGGTGGGTGAGCCACCCCCCTAGCCCTCATGTAAAGATGGCCTGCTGTTATGAACAGCAGCCATCTTTACTTTGTAACTTTTATTTTTTACACTGTAACCCCTTCTTCATTTGGCATATGGATACGGCAATCTGAGGGAAGTCATAGCTTTCCATGGCGTACCCATACGGCAAATGTCGGGAAGGGGTTAATCACCACCCTCTGTTTTCTTTCACTGAGCCAGTTGTTAACCCTATTACAAATATTTTTCTCCAGTCCAAGCATTTTCATTTTAATAACCCACCTTTTATGCAGAACAAAACTCCTTTGAAAAGTCTAGATACACCACATCCACAGTCTTACCCAGGTCCAGTCTAGAACTTACCTCCTCATAGATACCAATCAGATTGGTTTGACAGGACCGATCCCTTATAAACCCATGCTGATTCTGCATTGACAGTTTATTTGCATTGAGATACTCTAGAATAGCGTCTCTTAGAAAACCCTCGAATATTTTACCCACAATGGAGGTAAAACTTACAGGTCTATAGTTTCCTAGCCCACTTTTTTACCCCTGTTTTGAATATTGGCACTATATTTGAAAGGCGCCAGTCCTGTAGAACAGACCCAGTCATTATAGAATACTTAAACATCAGAAGTAAGGGTCTGTCTATCACGGTACTTAAATCCTGGAGAACGCAGGGGATGTAGCCCATGAAAATTGGCCTTTCTGAAGTTTGGTTTTTTGTAGGTACTCTACCAAACATCTTATTAAACAATACATGACACAATAAAGTCGTGGAGTAGTGATGAACGTTATAGAATAGTCCAGTAGAGTAGCTGAACGCCCGTCCTTGCAAGCAATAAGGGCAAGCCCCAACAATAAATCAAATGTTGATCTCTCAATCTGGTTAGCACTGGGCACAGGTGGTGCTGTTTCTGGAGCATAAGTTCCTCAGACCCCAAGCCTTTACCATATTAGCCTCTTCAATGGTGAAGTCATGAACATAGCAGATTACATCTCTAAGCTGCGGTGAAGACGCTTTATGTTTCAAGACGCCATGTGCTCTGTCCAGCTTTATTTGGAGGCTTTTTTCAGGATAAGACTTACAATTGCCTCAAGAGTGACAGAAGTCTCCAGTAGCCTTGGGTTAGCCCATAGGTCATGACTCCAGTAGCCCGTAGGTTAGTCCTCCTCCCCTATTATCCAGGTCTTCTAAGTTGCATGTCATGTACAACAGTAGATTCAGACACTGCCGTAGACTGAAGTTGCTACATATAAGACCATGTGGTATCATGGTCATCCTCCAGGATTTTAACCCTTGATGTAATGTGCTGAATGTCCCTTCGTATAGCAGAAATTTCCATACGACAAGCCTCCTTTACTTCAGAAATAAGCGCCTGAAAAAATTGGTTCCAACCAGGTGGAGGACCGACTGGGTGACAAGGGGTCTCCACAGTGAGCAAATAAGGACAAAGAAGAAGTAGCCTAAAATATTGTCCTCTTGATTCTCATGCCAGATGCAGTGGAGGAAATAAGTATTTGATCCATTGCTGATTTTGTAAGTTTGCCCACTGTCAAAGTCATGAACAGTCTAGAATATTTAGGCTAGGTTAATTTTACCAGTGAGAGATAGATTATATAAAAAAAAAATAAGAAAATCACATTGTCAAAATTATATATATTTATTTGCATTGTGCACAGAGAAATAAGTATTTGATCCCTTTGGCAAACAAGACTTAATACTTGGTGGCAAAACCCTTGTTGGCACGCACAGCAGTCAGACATTTTTAGTAGTTGATGATGAGGTTTGCACACATGTTAGATGGAATTTTGGCCCACTCCTCTTTGCAGATCATCTGTAAATCATTAAGATTTCGAGGCTGTCGCTTGGCAACTCGGATCTTCAGCTCCCTCCATAAGTTTTCGATGGGATTAAGGTCTGGAGACTGGCTAGGCCACTCCATGACCTTAATGTGCTTCTTTTTGAGCCACTCCTTTGTTGCCTTGGCTGTATGTTTCGGGTCATTGTCGTGCTGGAAGACCCAGCCACGAGCCATTTTTAATGTCCTGGTGGAGGGAAGGAGGTTGTCACTCAGGATTTGACAGTACATGGCTCCATCCATTCTCCCATTGATGCGGTGAAGTAGTCCTGTGCCCTTAGCAGAGAAACACCCCCAAAACATAATGTTTACACCTCCATGCTTGACAGTGGGTACGATGTTCTTTGGGTCATAGGCAGCATTTCTCTTCCTCCAAAAACGGCGAGTTGAGTTAATGCCAAAGAGCTCAATTTTAGTCTCATCTGACCACAGCACCTTCTCCCAATCACTCTCAGAATCATCCAGATGTTCATTTGCAAACTTCAGACGGGCCTGTACATGTGCCTTCTTGAGCAGAATAGGAGAAAAAAGCCACGGCGCCACTAGGTGTGGATCAAGGAAATTGGAGGTGAGATAGGGAAGGGGATATATATTCTCACCGTGAGGTTGGAGGAGTTCAGCACTGGATTCCACGGGGTAGCTGCTGCCAGATCCGGGCCGGTCACCGGGGTGACCGCTTGGGTACGAGAGGATGCAAATAAAACAAGCGGATCTATATCGGCGCTGCTGATTGATGTGGACGAGATAAATGCCCGAAGTCTAGTTATAAGTTTGAATAAACTCTTTTATTCGCAACGCGTTTCAGCGCCGAACTGGCGCTTTCATCAGGCATAGAGATACAGAAAGCAAGACACAAGTTTATATAGGGCCAGTTCAGATTAAACAATTAGGTAAAAAACCGCGAAAAACATATCGGAGGGTCAAAGTTCACATTGAGCGATCCGATATACTATAAATAAACGAAAGTTTTAATACATAAATAAAAGGGTATAATTAATAAGGGACTATACGTCCTGTCGGGAGATGATAATGGAAAGTAGTAAACTAAAACTAAGTGCAGTGTATAAAAGACAGTTTGTCATTCAAAAGTTTAAAACAATAGTTAAGACATGATTTTATTGATGCATTCGTGAATGAAGGATATGTCTGGGGAGTAGTATAGTATGTCAGTTGAAATGTTTACATGTTGCCACGGAGACCAGATGTGTTACGGAAGCCGAGGTGCTCCATACCGGATGGAACGCATGGTGAACCGCATAGGGTGGAGCGCATGGTGAGACGCATTACGTCACGGGTCGTGGATTTACTCGGACAGGAACGGGACCTGAGAACGACTATTCCAAAGAAGAAAGGAGAAAAGAAGTATAGAAGTATGGGGATCGAAGGACGGGTGAGTAAGGATAGAATATTAAATATAAACTCGGGCCATGATATGGCCCATATGCTAATTTGTCACCTGTCGGCGTTTACTTATATAGAACGCTGGGCAGTTTTTATAGAATAAGGACAGTAGTGCGGTAGTCTATGCCAATATTCAAAGAACAAAAATATGGCACATTAAGCTTTTTATTTATTTGAAAAAGAATAAATAAACAAACGCGAATATGCGATGGGTGATACAAAATAAAGAATAATAATAATAATACACGGAAAACTGTTTGGAGATGAGGTGTGACGGGGTACTGCAAGTGATTTATTTAATTAATTTAAGGAAGGTATATGATTTCATAAGGTGTTTCAATGATGATTTATTAAGTAGCTGGTGAATTAATTAGTCCAAAGAGGACTCCGCGATGTCGTTTAAACCAAGAGGATGAAGTGTGTTCATTTTAAAGATCCAGTAATTTTCCCTTTGTTTCAGCTTGCTAAATCTGTTTGGGACATCAACGTTAATGTGTTCTATTGGTGTGATTTTGATTTTGTTAAATTGGCAGTCATGTTTTTGGAGAAAATGTCGGGAAATGCTGTGTTTAAGGTAACCAGTGTTTACATTAAACCGATGGTTGTTAACCCTGGTTCTTAGACATTGGGTTGTTCTTCCAATATACTGCAATTGGCACGGGCACTCTAATAGATAAATGATGTATGAGCTGCCACAATTAAGGAAAGTTTGTATAGTGAAGGATTCTTTGGTAACTGTGGAAGTGTAGTTATATTTTTTTTTTATGGCTGATGGAGTTGCAGCACAGGCAGCGTGAGTGTCCACATTTATATGACCCTTTTATATCAGAAAGAAAGTTAGTATGTGGTATAAGGTGCATCCTTACTCTGCTAGGAGCCAGAATGTTTTTTAAGGTCAGGGATCGTCTGAAGGTAATATTCGGTTTGCATGATAATGTATCTTTTAAGTATGGGTCGCTTTTAAGGATGTGCCAATGTTTGGACAAAATGTTCCTAATTGTTTTATTGCCTCTATTGTAAGTCGTGATGAAGTTAAGATTAGAGCTATTAGTGCTTAATTTGGAATTCTTAATAGAGGGGTTCAGACATGACACTTGAGTAAGTTCTGAAGCTTTGGATCGTGCACCTTTTATAAGGTTAGTTGGGAAACCTTTGTCTCTGAATCTTTTTTCGAGGATTGAGCATTCTTTGTTAAAATCTTTGTCAGTACTGCAATTTTTTCTAATCCTCCTGAATTGACCAAAAGGTATGTTTTTCAACCAGGGGCGGTGGTGGGCGCTTCTGAAGTCAATATAACTGTTAACGTCAACTTGTTTGAAGTGTGTTCTCGTTGTAAATTTATTATTGACGTTATCATAATTGATCGTGAGATCCAAAAAGTCTATAGATGTGGGGGAGAATGTGTATGTAAATGTTAGATCGTAATTATTTTTGTTAAGGGTTTCGATGAAGCGCATAGCTTCCTCCTCAGTGCCTTTCCAAATTAGAAACAGGTCATCGATGTAGCGTTTGTATAATAGTATGTTACTTTTATAGGGGTGTTCGCCATAGATGTATGTTTTCTCAAATGACCCCATATACAGGTTTGCATAGGATGGTGCAAAACGGCTTCCCATTGCACACCCTTTTATTTGATGGTAGAATTTATTGTCAAAGCTGAAGATGTTGTGTTTAAGAATAAAGTCAATGCAGTTTGTTAGAAAATCAACCTGGGGTTTGGAGATGGTGTTAATTAGGGAAAGAAATGAATGGGCTACTTCTATGCCTTTATTGTGCGGGATATTGCTATATAGGGTGGTTACATCTGCTGTCAAAAAACAAACTGGGGATGCTGAAGGATCAATTTTTAAATCATTAAGGTCTCTGATCAGTTGTGTAGAGTCTTTGAGATGGGATGGTAGGGTAAGAACTAGGGGTTGAAGATGAAGGTCAATGAAGTGTGAGAGGTTGCTGGATTCGCTCAGAATCCTCATAGTCTCTTTAAGGTATTTTTCTTTATCCTGAACGACTATGCCCCCTCTACCGTCCCATTACCCTGACAACTTAAATACGCATGAAAGGAAGGCCATGAGGGACCTCCAAAAAAATCAAGATATCATAATTCGCCCGGCTGATAAAGGAGGGGGCATAGTCGTTCAGGATAAAGAAAAATACCTTAAAGAGACTATGAGGATTCTGAGCGACACTACATTTTATAGCAAATTGAGCACAAATCCACTATCCACTTACATACTGGAATACCAGAATCTGATTGAGTCAGCATCCTCATCAGGATTGATAAATAAAAAAGAGAAACGGTTCCTTTCCGTTACATTTCCAAACATGCCCTTCATTTACCACCTACCTAAGATTCACAAATCACTTACAGATCCCCCCGGGCGTCCCATTATCTCGGGAATAGGTTCCCTCACCAGCAACCTCTCACACTTCATTGACCTTCATCTTCAACCCCTAGTTCTTACCCTACCATCCCATCTCAAAGACTCTACACAACTGATCAGAGACCTTAATGATTTAAAAATTGATCCTTCAGCATCCCCAGTTTGTTTTTTGACAGCAGATGTAACCACCCTATATAGCAATATCCCGCACAATAAAGGCATAGAAGTAGCCCATTCATTTCTTTCCCTAATTAACACCATCTCCAAACCCCAGGTTGATTTTCTAACAAACTGCATTGACTTTATTCTTAAACACAACATCTTCAGCTTTGACAATAAATTCTACCATCAAATAAAAGGGTGTGCAATGGGAAGCCGTTTTGCACCATCCTATGCAAACCTGTATATGGGGTCGTTTGAGAAAACATACATCTATGGCGAACACCCCTATAAAAGTAACATACTATTATACAAACGCTACATCGATGACCTGTTTCTAATTTGGAAAGGCACTGAGGAGGAAGCTATGCGCTTCATCGAAACCCTTAACAAAAATAATTACGATCTAACATTTACATACACATTCTCCCCCACATCTATAGACTTTTTGGATCTCACGATCAATTATGATAACGTCAATAATAAATTTACAACGAGAACACACTTCAAACAAGTTGACGTTAACAGTTATATTGACTTCAGAAGCGCCCACCACCGCCCCTGGTTGAAAAACATACCTTTTGGTCAATTCAGGAGGATTAGAAAAAATTGCAGTACTGACAAAGATTTTAACAAAGAATGCTCAATCCTCGAAAAAAGATTCAGAGACAAAGGTTTCCCAACTAACCTTATAAAAGGTGCACGATCCAAAGCTTCAGAACTTACTCAAGTGTCATGTCTGAACCCCTCTATTAAGAATTCCAAATTAAGCACTAATAGCTCTAATCTTAACTTCATCACGACTTACAATAGAGGCAATAAAACAATTAGGAACATTTTGTCCAAACATTGGCACATCCTTAAAAGCGACCCATACTTAAAAGATACATTATCATGCAAACCGAATATTACCTTCAGACGATCCCTGACCTTAAAAAACATTCTGGCTCCTAGCAGAGTAAGGATGCACCTTATACCACATACTAACTTTCTTTCTGATATAAAAGGGTCATATAAATGTGGACACTCACGCTGCCTGTGCTGCAACTCCATCAGCCATAAAAAAAAAATATAACTACACTTCCACAGTTACCAAAGAATCCTTCACTATACAAACTTTCCTTAATTGTGGCAGCTCATACATCATTTATCTATTAGAGTGCCCGTGCCAATTGCAGTATATTGGAAGAACAACCCAATGTCTAAGAACCAGGGTTAACAACCATCGGTTTAATGTAAACACTGGTTACCTTAAACACAGCATTTCCCGACATTTTCTCCAAAAACATGACTGCCAATTTAACAAAATCAAAATCACACCAATAGAACACATTAACGTTGATGTCCCAAACAGATTTAGCAAGCTGAAACAAAGGGAAAATTACTGGATCTTTAAAATGAACACACTTCATCCTCTTGGTTTAAACGACATCGCGGAGTCCTCTTTGGACTAATTAATTCACCAGCTACTTAATAAATCATCATTGAAACACCTTATGAAATCATATACCTTCCTTAAATTAATTAAATAAATCACTTGCAGTACCCCGTCACACCTCATCTCCAAACAGTTTTCCGTGTATTATTATTATTATTCTTTATTTTGTATCACCCATCGCATATTCGCGTTTGTTTATTTATTCTTTTTCAAATAAATAAAAAGCTTAATGTGCCATATTTTTGTTCTTTGAATATTGGCATAGACTACCGCACTACTGTCCTTATTCTATAAAAACTGCCCAGCGTTCTATATAAGTAAACGCCGACAGGTGACAAATTAGCATATGGGCCATATCATGGCCCGAGTTTATATTTAATATTCTATCCTTACTCACCCGTCCTTCGATCCCCATACTTCTATACTTCTTTTCTCCTTTCTTCTTTGGAATAGTCGTTCTCAGGTCCCGTTCCTGTCCGAGTAAATCCACGACCCGTGACGTAATGCGTCTCACCATGCGCTCCACCCTATGCGGTTCACCATGCGTTCCATCCGGTATGGAGCACCTCGGCTTCCGTAACACATCTGGTCTCCGTGGCAACATGTAAACATTTCAACTGACATACTATACTACTCCCCAGACATATCCTTCATTCACGAATGCATCAATAAAATCATGTCTTAACTATTGTTTTAAACTTTTGAATGACAAACTGTCTTTTATACACTGCACTTAGTTTTAGTTTACTACTTTCCATTATCATCTCCCGACAGGACGTATAGTCCCTTATTAATTATACCCTTTTATTTATGTATTAAAACTTTCGTTTATTTATAGTATATCGGATCGCTCAATGTGAACTTTGACCCTCCGATATGTTTTTCGCGGTTTTTTACCTAATTGTTTAATCTGAACTGGCCCTATATAAACTTGTGTCTTGCTTTCTGTATCTCTATGCCTGATGAAAGCGCCAGTTCGGCGCTGAAACGCGTTGCGAATAAAAGAGTTTATTCAAACTTATAACTAGACTTCGGGCATTTATCTCGTCCACATCAATCAGCAGCGCCGATATAGATCCGCTTGTTTTATTTGCATCCTCTCCTTCTTGAGCAGGGGGACCTAGCGGGCACTGCAGGATTTTAATCCATTACGGCGTAATGTGTTGCCAATGGTTTTCTTGGTGACTGTGGTCCCAGCTGCCTTGAGATCATTAACAAGTTCCCCCCGTGTAGTTTTCGGCTGAGCTCTCACCTTCCTCAGGATCAAGGATACCCCACGAGGTGAGATTTTGCATGGAGCCCCAGATCGATGTCGATTGACAGTCATTTTTTATGTCTTCCATTTTCGTACTATTGCACCAACAGTTGTCTCCTTCTCACCCAGCGTCTTACTTATGGTTTTGTAGCCCATTCCAGCCTTGTGCAGGTCTATGATCTTGTCCCTGACATCCTTAGAAAGCTCTTTGGTCTTGCCCATGTTGTAGAGGTTAGAGTCAGACTGATTAATTGAGTCTGTGGACAGGAGTCTTTTATACAGGTGGCCATGTAAGACAGCTGTCTTTAATGCAGGCACCAAGTTGATTTGGAGCGTGTAACTGGTCTGGGGGAGGCTGAACTCTTAATGGTTGGTAGGGGATCAAATACTTATTTCTCTGCACAATGCAAATAAATATATATAATTTTGACAATGTGATTTTCTTATTTTTTTTTAATATAATCTATCTCTCACTGGTAAAATTAACCTAGCCTAAAAATTCTAGACTGTTCATGACTTTGACAGTGGGCAAACTTACAAAATCAGCAAGGGATCAAATACTTATTTCCTCCACTGTAGGAGCACTATGCGGTGGGCCCTCTGAGGTTGGGAGATCTCTGAGGGAGAAGGAAAACTATAGACCCCCCTTGCAGAGGAGGTACATCAGAACGTGTTGGATTTACCTGCACAGTGGATGTTGAAAGGCCTGAATAGGGCTGAAACAATCTAGACCTGGAGTGGGTGCCATATTGGGCATGCGGCTCTGGGGAGATTCTCCCCTCCCTTGATGCTTGGTAGAGCTGGAAACCTGCAGCCTGTCAGGGACCGTAGGAATGAAGTGGGACCTTTGTGATTGTGGGGTCTCAGCACCACGGGTGCGCTAAGCAGATGTCCTACCTCTGAGGGAGTATCCTGGACTAGATTTCAGCATCAAAGAGACCTGAGCAGAAGATGGCGGCGTGAAGTGGGAGGTGCGGGTAGGCTACAATACAAAGCTATGGAGCCACAGGAGGGAAACTCAGAATGCGGTGTCCAGCTGAGCAGCCTGTTTTGGTTACTTTTTCCTCATGAGTCGAGATGTAGCAGGGCAGAGTCTATAGAAAAATCAGCATGGGCATTGAGCTCAGCTCTCAGACGTCTGCTCCCATAAGCCTCCAGGCCACACCCCTTTGCAAATTATTTTTACGCCATGCGCCGTGCAGTATAGCTAATAAGTTATGTTTGTTATATGGGTTGTTAAAATTGCGGCACTATCTAATATGCAGGGCTTTTTTAACCCCTTCCCGACATTTGACGTAAATGTACGTCATGGAAAGCATTGACTTCCCGCAAAATGCCGTACATTTACGTCAAATGTTTGGCACCGGCTCAGAAGCTGAGTCGGTGCCATCATCGTCGGATCTCAGCTGTATCTTACAGCTGACATCCGACTGTAATGGCGGGGACCGAAATTAGCTTCGATCCCCGCCATTAACCCCTTAAGTGCAGCGCTCAAACGCGATCGCTGCACTTAAGGTGTTTGCAGCTCATCGGAGCCCCAGCAATGAAATTGCCGGGGTTCCGGTGGCTGCAATGGCAACCGAAGGCCTAATACTGGCCTCCCGGTCTACCTAGCACCGAAGTCGGTCAAGATCAGCCCGGCGGCGGAGCATGATCCGCTTCCGTAGCTGCCGGCAAGATGGCGCTGGGTACTGTACAGCTGACATCCACCTGTAACGGCAGGAACCGGAGCTAGCTCCGATCCCTGCCATTAACCCCTTCGATGCAGCCAGCCCTGAGAGGCAATCGGGACTGGCGACTGCTGTTATGGCAACAGGAGACACAATGGTTTCCTGCTCTGCCATTACGGAAGCCGATTTAGGCCCCGCCGGGAGGCGAAGCCTAATCGGCTTGCTGTCAGTGAATGACTGACAGATCTAATACATTGCACTACATAGGTAGTGCAATATATTAGAAAAAAAAAATCTAACCGTTGGACCTTCAAGTCCCCTAGTGGGACTTGAAGAAAAGTGTAAAAAAAAGTATAAAATAGTGTAAAAAAAAGTGCAAAAAATAAAAGTTTGAAAACAATAAAAGTTTCAAGTAATCAAATAAAACACAATCCCCCTTTTACTCTTATCAAGTCCTTTATTATTGAAAAATAATAATAAACCATATGTATTTGGTATCACCACCACCGTAACGACCTGAGGTATCAAAATATTACATTATTTATTGCACGCGGTGAACAGCGTAAAAAAAAAAACGTAAAAAACTTTACCAGAGTTTCTGTTTTTTGATCATTTTGCCCTACAAATATTAGAATAAAAAGTGATCAAAAAGTCGCACGTATCCAAAAATGGTACTTATAAAAACTATAGCTCGTCCCACATAAAACAAGCCCTCATACACCTCCGTCGACAAAAAAATTAAAAAGTTATGGTTCTCACAACTTGGCGACAGAAAAAATACATTCTTCTTACAAAAGTAATTTTATTGTGCAAAAAGTTGTAAAACATAAAAAAGTGCTATAAATTAGGTATCGCCAGAATCGTACTGACCCGCAGAATAAAGTTAACATGTAATTTATAACGCATGGTGAACGCTGTATAAAAAAAACGAAAAAAAACTGTGCCAGAATTGCGTTTTTTTTTTTACCTGGCCTCCCAAATAATAGGATAAAAGGTGATCAAAAAGTCACATGGACCCCAAAATGGTACCAATAATAACTACAGCTCGTCCCGCAACAAACCAGCCCTCATACCGCTACGTCTATGAAAAATAAAATTAGTTATGGCTCCAATAAGTCAGGAAATAAAAAAATATGCAGTTGTGCCCAAGGGGAACATTTCTTCTGCCTCAAGAGGCGATTTATCAAGGACCTAAAATTAGGGAACCAGCAAGGGGAGAGCCCAAACATATCCGCTGGAAGCGACGGTGCCCGTACTATACCAGGACAACACTTTCCCAGCAAAATTCCCCAAACTACAAAAGGTGCGGAGTGTGGACCAAAAGGGGGATAAGAAATGACACCATTTATCAGTGCGACACTGGCCTCTGCGGAAAGGATTGCTTCACAGCGTAACACACATCTATGGATTATTATTTTTTTTATATACCACCTGACTATGCCCCTTATATACTCCGCCCTGCTTACATGTACCCCCACATTATAAAACACCAGCAATACTCAAACAAATATAGTACCAAGCAAAATCCGCTCTCCAAAAGCCAAATGGTGCTCCCTCGGCTCTGAACCCTACAGCGTCCCCAAACAGCAGTTTCCTTCAACATATATGGCATCGTCATACCCGGGAGAACCCTTTTAACAATTTTTGGGGTGTGTGTCTCCAGCGTCATAAGCTGGGAATTACATATTTGCCACTGAATGGCATATCTAGGGAAAAATATAAATGTTTAATTTGCACCATCCGCAGCGCATTCATTTATGGAAAAGACCTGTGGGGTGAAAATGCTCACTACACCCCTTAATAAATGCCTTGAGGGGTGCAGTTTCCATAGTGGGGGTCACTTATCAGGGGTTTCCTTTTATTATTTCACATCTGAGCCTCTGCAGTTGTGAACCAATACTTTGTAAATCGCCAAATTAGGCCTCCACTCCGCATGGTACTCTTCACTTCTGAGCCCTGTCATATGTCCAGACAAAAGATTAGGGCCACATGTAGGGTGTTTATAAAACCGGGAAACACCGCATAATAATTAGAGAGCTGTCTTGTTATGGTGGCACAAGCCGGGCACCACATATTGGCATATCTATGGAAAAAAATCCCATTTTCACTCTGCAACATCGAGTGAACACTAATTTCGACAAAACACCTGCAGGGTTAAAATGCTTACTACACCCCTTGGTAAATGCATTGAGGGGTGTAGTTTCCAAAATGGGGTCACTTCTGGGGGGTTTCCACTGTTTTTGGCCCACAGGCGCCCAGAAACCAATCCAGCAACATCTGCACTCCAAATGGCGGTCCTTCCCTTCTGAGCCCTGCCGTTTGCCCAAACAGCAGTTTATGACCACATATGGGGTATTGCCGTACTCGGGAGAAATTGCTTTACAAACGTTGGGTTCTTTTTTTCCTTTATTTGTTGAGAAAATGAAAAAATTTGCGCTAAAGCTACGTCTTATTGAAAAAAAAGGACTGTTTTTATTTTTACTGCCTAATTCTAATAAATTCTATGAAACATCTGTGGGGTCAAAATGCTCAATACGCCCCTAGATGAATTCCTCAAGAGGTGTAGTTTCCTAAATGGAGTCCCTTTTTGGGCGTTTTCATTGTTTTGTCCCCTCAGGGGCTTTGCAAATGTGACCTGGCCTCCGCAAATCATTCCTGCTAAATGTGATTTCAAAAAGCCAAATAATGCTCTTTCCCTTCTAAGCCCTGCCGTGTGTCCAAACAGCCGTTTATTACCACATGTGGGGTATTGTTTTACTCGGGAGAAATTGCTTTACAAATTTTGTGGTGCTTTTTCTCCTTCAGTCTTTCTGGAAATGAGAAAAAATTAGCTAAACCTAGATTTTTTTTGAAAAAATGTAGATTGTCATTTTCAGGGCCTACTTCCAATAATTTATGCAAAAAACCTGTTGCGTCAAAACGCTCACTATACCCCTAGATAATTTCCTCAATGGGTGTAGTTTCCAAAATGGGGTCACTTGTGGGGGGTTTCCACTGTTTTATCCCCTCAGGGGCTTTGTAAATGTGACATGGCCTCCGCAAACCATTCCTGCTAAATTTGAGTTCCAAAAGTCAAATGGCGCTCTTTCCCTTCTCAGCCTCGCCGTGTGTCCAAACAGCCGTTTATTACCACATGTGGGGTATTGTTTTACTCGGGAGAAATTTCTTTACAAATTTTATGGTGCTTTTTCTCCTTTAGTCCTTGTGGAAATGAAAAAAAATTAGCTAAACCTACATTTTATTTGAAAAAATGTAGATTTTCATTTTCACAGCCTACTTGGAAAAATTTCTGCAAAAAACCTGTGGAGTCAAAATGCTCACTATACCCCTAGATAATTTCCTCAAGGGGTATAGTTTCCAAAATATGGTCACTTGTTGGGGGTTTCCACTGTTTTGTCACCTCAGGGGCTTTGTAAATGTGACATGGCCTCCGCAAACCATTCCTGCTAAATGTGAACTCCAAAAGCCAAATAGCGCTGTTTCCCTTCTCAGCCACGCCGTGTCTCCAAACAACCGTTTATTACCACATGTGAGGTATTGTTTTACTCGGGAGAAATTGCTTTACAAATTTTGTGGTGCTTTTTCTCCTTTAGTCCTTGTGGAAATGAGAAAAAAAATCGCTAAACCTACATTTTCTCTGAAGAAATGTTGATTTTAATTTTCACGGCCTACTTCCAATAATTTCTGTAAAAAACCTGTGCGGTCAAAATGCTCACTACACCCCTAGATAATTTCCTTGAGGTGTCTAGTTTCCCAGGTGGGGTCACTTTTGGGGGATTTTTACTGTTTTGTCACTGCAAGAGCCCTTCAAACCTGACATGGTGCCTAAAATATATTCTAACAAAAATAAGGCCCCAAAATCCACTAGGTGCTCCTTTGCTTCTGAGGCCGGTGCTTCAGTCCAGTAGCATGCTACGGCAACATGTGGGATATTTCCTAAAACTGCAGAAACTGGGCAACAAATATTGAGTTGCATTTCTCTGGTAAATCCTTCTGTGTTATAAAAAAAATTGTATTAAAAATTTATTTCTGCAGAAAAATATGACATTTGTAAATTTCACCTCTACATTGCTTTAATTCATGTGAAATGTGTAAAGGGTTAAGACATTTTCTAAATGCTGTTTTGAATACTTTGAGGGGTTAAGTTTTTAAAATGGGGTGACTTTTTGGGGGCTTCTAATATATAAGGCCCTCAAAACCACTTCACAACTGAACTGGCCCCTGTAAAAATAGCCTTTTGAAATTTTCTTGAAAATGTGAGAAATTGCTGCTAAAGTTCTAAGCCTTGTGAGGTCATAGAAAAATAAAAGGATGTTCAAAAAACGATTCCAATCTAAAGTAGACATATGGGTGATGTTAATTAGCAACAATTTTGTGTGGTATAACTGCCTGTCTTACAAGCAGATACATTTAAATTGAGAAAAATGCTAATTTTTGAAATTTTTCGCTAATTTTTGGTGTTTTTCACAATTAAATACTGAACATATCGAGCAAATTTTGCTAGTAACATTAAGTCCAATGTGTCACGAGAAAACAATCTCAGAATCGCTTGGATAGGTGAAAGTATTCCGGAGTTATTACCACATAAAGTGACACATATCAGATTTGAAAAATGAGGCTCTGTCAGGAAGGTCAAAAGTGGCTAAAGAGGGAAGGGGTTAAGGTGAACCATTAAAAAAAAATTTGACTAATTTGTAATGTAAAAAGGGGTTCATTCATTTATTTATTTTTTTGGGAGGGATGCTTTTTTGTTTTTGCAAACAAACGTAAACAAAAATTGTTGGTCTGTTCACCATGCACCTAAGATATCGTAGATACTACATTTGAATCAAATTCGGTGCTCCAGAAAAAGGAGGGCTCTGTGTTGGCAGCAGGTGTAGTAATGAATGAGAAGTATAAGATACATCGTCCGACTCTAAATCCAATTAAACCAAAAAAAGTTTAATTCATCCGACTAAAAGAAGAGTAAAACATAATAACAGCCCTTCTTCTGCCGCTAGTCTTGTGGGTACGGTGGCAGTATCCGCAAGATCCCAGTGACGGATATATCCATCACAAAGCGGGAACTAGCACCCTCTCATGACGAATATATCTTTGTTTGGTCGTTTAGAAGTAAAAATAAATATAACTGGAGTTATCATTAATTTAATGTTGGCTTTATGTTAAATAACTTTTTATAAAGTGTTAGATCTCACAATATGCAGCCACAGAACAGTTGTCGTGGTGATTGACTACTAAATGACAAGACACAACAAAATAGTAGGGTGGGGTCCAATTATGTACTATGACCGGGTTAGAGAATAGTGGCGAGGCCATATTACATACAGGTAATAGTAAAGGTGAGTATATTTCTTTGTCTTGATAAATGTTGAGCAATACTAGCTTAACCCCTAAATGAGCGCCGATACGCCTTTTCATGGCGGTGATTAATGGGCTTTATTCTAGGCGTATTTTGACTGACGCCTAAAATTACACCTCGTGGGAACAGAACACCGTAAAACCAATTGAAAGCAATGGGCAGATGTTTGGAGGCGTAATGGAGCCGTTTTTTCAGGCGTAATTCGAGGCATAAAACACCCGAATTACGTCTGAAAACAGTGCGTGTGAACATACCCTAATACTGACAGGCAGTAATGCTCTGGTATACGAAGTATACCAAAGCATTATATCTGTGATGGAAAGATCGCATAGTGAAGTCCCCTAGTCGCACTGAGAATTTTTTTTATGTGAAATAAAAACGAATAAAAAGGTACACATAAAAAAATCAAACCATTTTTTTCCCATAAAAAATTGTTTTATTTAATAAAAGTGTAAAAATAAAATAAAAACGACACATATATGGTATCCCCGCAATCGGAATGACCCAAAAAATAAAGTTAGCATATTATTTAACCCCTTAACCCCTTAAGGACGCAGCCTAGTTTTGGCCTTAAGGCTCAGAGCCCATTTTTCAAATCTGACATATTTCACTTTATGTGGTAATAACATCGGAATGCTTAAACCTACCCAAGCGATTCTGAGATTGTTTTCTCGTGACACATTGGGCTTCATGTTCGTGGTAAAATTTGGTCGATATATTCAGTGTTTATTGGTGAAAAATTGCAAAATGTAGAGAAAATTTTGAAAAAATTGCATTTTTCAGAATTTAAATGCATCTGCTTGTAAAACAGACGCTTATACCACCCAAAATAGTTACTAGTTCACATTTCCCATATGTCTACTTTAGATTGGCATCGTTTTTTGAACATTCTTTTATTTTTCTTGGACGTTACAAGGCTTAGAACATAAACTGCAATTTCTCATATTTTTAAGAAAATTTCAAAAGCCTTTTTTTTAAGGTACCTCTTGAGTTCTGAAGTGGCTTTGTGGGGCCTATGTATTAGAAACTCTGATAAAACACCCCATTTTAAAAACTAGACCCCTCAAAGTATTCAAAACAGCAGTTATAAAGTTTTTTAACCCTTCAGGCATTTCACAGGAATTAAAGCAAAGTGGAGGTGAAATTTGCAAATTTCATTTTTCTTGCTGAATTTCAATTTTATTCATTTTTCTTTCTGTAACAAAGAAGGTTTTACCAGAGAAATACTACTATATATGTATTGTCCAGATTCTGCCGTTTTTAGAAATGTCCCACATGTGGCCCTACTGCGCTCGTGGACTAAAAGACAAGCCCTAGAAGCAAGGAAGCACCTAGTGCATTTTGAGGCCTCTTTTTTATTAGAATATATTTTAGGCAGTATGCCAGGTTTGAAGAGGTGTTGAGGTGTCAAAACAGTAGGAATCCCCCAATAGTGACCCCATTTTGTAAACTACACCCCTCAAGGAATTCATTTAGGGTTGTTGTTACCATTTTGACCGCACATTTTTTTCACAGCACGTATTTGAATTGGGCTCTGAAATGAAAAAAATGTAATTTTTTCCATTAAAATGTCATTTGTGATCAAAATTTCTTATTTTCACAGGGAACAAAATACCCCATTTTGTTGCCCAATTTGTCCTTAGTGTGGCAGTACCCCATTTGGGGTGATAAACTGCCGTTTGGGCCCATGGGAGGGCTCAGAAGGAAAGGAGCGCTATATGTTTGTTGGAGTCCAGATTTTGTTGGATTGGTTTTCGGGTGCCATGTCGCATTTGCAGAGCCTCAGAGGTATCAAAGCAATGGAAACCCACCAAAAGTGACCCCATTTTGGAAACTACACCCCTCAAGGAATTCATTTATGGTTGTTGTTAGCATTTTGACCGCACAGTTTTTTCACAGCACCTATTTCAATTGGGCTGTGACATTAAAAAAATGTCATTTTTTCCAGAAAGATGTAATTTTTTACCAAAATTTCTTATTTTCACAGGGAACAAAATACTCAATTTTGTTGCCCAATTTCTCCTGAGTGCATCAATACCCCATGTGTGGCAATAAACTGCCGTTTGGGCCCATGGGAGGCCTCAGAAGGGAAGGAGCGCTGTGTGTTCTTTGGAGTACAGATTTTGCTGGTTTGGTTTTCGTGTGCCATGTCGCATTTGCAGAGCCCCAGAGGTATCAAAGCAATGGAAACCCACCAGAAGTGACCCCATTTTGGAAACTACACCCCTCAAGGAATTCATTTATGGGTAATGTGACCATTTAGACCCCATAGTTTCTTCACAGAACTTATTTGAATTGGGCTGGGAATGAAAACAAAATTATTTTTGTCAAATAATATGTAGTTTTGGCTGAAAATTTCTTATTTTCACAAGAAAAAAAATACCCCATTCTGTTGCGCAATTTGTTCTGAGTGCCGCAATACCCCATTTGTTGTGATAAACTGCCGTTTGGGCCCATGGGAGGGCTCAGAAGGAAAGGACCACCATTTGGCCTACTTGGGATTTTCTAGTGCGAAGTCATGTATGCAGAAGCCCCTGAGGTACCAGTACAGTTGAAACCCGCAAGAAGTGACCCCGTTTTAAAAACTACACCCTTAAGGCATTCATCTAGAGGTGTAGTGGCCATTTTGACCGGAGACCTACACCCCATAAACTGTAATGTGGGTTCTCCCGGGTATGGCAATACCCTACATGTGGCTGTTATCAGCTGCCTGGACACACAGCAGGGCCCAGAGGGGAAAGACGAGGGGGGATAAGCTGTGCGGAGTGCATCAGGGTAAGTTAAATTGGGGTAAATTATAAACCAAGGGATGTATGATAAATTTTAAAACACTTTCATACAGAGCTCTGGTTATTCGGGACACGTGTCACATTGATATATTGTGTCCTCCCTTATCCCCCTCTTATAGCAGACTTTACACCTCTTTTGACTTTTTCCCTTCTTGCCAGTTTGGGGAACTTCCCCTGGAAAGTGTTGCCCTGGTACGGTGCGTGTGGGCTCGCTTCCAGAAGTACTGGGTGCCCCCCCTTCTTGGTCCCTAAAGATTAGGTTCTTGATAATCACCTCTTGAAATTCCAGGAAAGTTCCCGTCTGGCCTGCACATCGACGTAGCACGTACGCATTGTACAAAGCCATCTATATGATGTTCCCGGCCAGCTTCTTATACCACACCGCATGGCGCTGTAGGGCTTCAGGGCTTGATCTTACAAGTCCATCACTCCCATGTACCTATTGTAGTCCAGGATGCAGTCTGGTTTGGGGGTGGCCTTTCCTTCATATATCCTAAACCTGTAGGTATACCCTGATGCACTCTCACAGCTTATACATCTTCATGCCATACCTTGCCCTCTTACCCGGCAGGTACTCGCGGAATTGAACCCTCCCTTTAAAATGTACCAGGGACTCATCAATAGAAATACACTTCTCGGGGGTGTATGCTTGGGAAAACCGGGCACTGGAACGGTCTAATAGGGGTCTCCATTTAGACAAACGGTCAAAACTGGGGTAATCTCGGGGTGGGCACGGCTCATTATCAGTATAATGTAAGAAGCGAAGTATTGCCTCATTTATTTATTTTTTTAGGTTCCAGTTCAGTTCTGAAGTTGCTTTGAGGGGCCCATATATTAAAAACCCCTATCAAATACCCCATTTTAGAAACTAGACCCCTCAAAGTAATCACAACAGCATGTAGAAAGTTTATGAACCCTTTAGGTGTTTCACAAAAATTTAGAGCAAAGTAGAGGTGAAATTTACATTTTTTTTTTGTCAGAAAATCCTCTTTATACCATTTTTTTTATAACACAAAAGGATTTATCACAGAAACGCAACTTAATACGTATTGCCCAGATTATGCAGTTTAGAGAAATATCCCACATGTGGCCCTTGGGCGGTAATGGACTGAAGCACCGGCCTCCGAAGCAAAGGAGCACCTAGTGGATTTTGAGGCCTCTTTTTTATTAGGCACCATGTCCGGTTTGAAGAGGTCTTGTGGTGCCAAAACATTGGGAACCCCCCAAAAGTGACCCCAATTTGGAAACTAGACCCCTTGAGGAATCCATTGTAGTTTTCTTGGGGTGCATGCGGCTTTTTGATCAGTTTTTATTCTATTTTTAGGTGGCGTGGTGACTAAAAAACAGCAATTCTACTATTGTTTTTTTTTCGTTTTTTTTACAGCGTTCACCGTGCGCTATAAATGACATATTCACTTTATTCTGCGGGGCGATACGATTACGGCGATACCAGATGTTTATAGTTTTTTTTTATGTCTTATGGCGTTTGCACAATAAAATACGTTTTGTAAACAATCATTCACTTTTTGTGTTACCTTATTCTAAGAGCCATAACGTTTTTATTTTTCAATCAATAAAGCCGTGCGAGGACTTATTTTTTGCGTAACGAACTGTAGTTTTGATCAGTACCATTTTTAGGTACATGCGACTTTTTGATCTCTTTTTATTCCATTTTTTGGGAGGTGAAGTGACCAAAGAATTGTGATTGTGGTTCGGTTTATTATTATTTTATTTTACGGCGTTCACCGTGCGGGATAAATAATGAAATAATTTTGTAGTTCAGGCCGTTACGGACGCGGCGATACCAATTATGTATAGTTTATTTGTTTGTTTATATATTTTTATTAATAATAAAGGACTGATAAGGGAAAAGGGGGGATTTTTACTTTTATTACTTTTAAATCTTTTATTTTCTAATTTTTACACATCTTTTTTTAACTTTTTTTTCACTTTATTACTTTGTCCCACTAGGGGACATGAGGGCAGGAGGCTCTGATCGCTATTCTAATACACTGCACTACATGCGTAGTGCAGTGTATTAGAACTGTCAGCTACTCACTGACAGCAAGCATAGTGGGTCCTGACGTTGTCAGGACCCACTAGGCTTCCGTCTATGGCATAGCCGGACGCCATTGTTTGGTGTCCGGTTGCCATAGTCACCATCGCCGGCCGCTATCGCGTAGCAGGCCGGCGATGGCAGCTTAACCCCTAAAAAGCCGCGATCTCTATAGAACGCGGCTTTTAAGGGGTTAATCAGCGGGGACACAGCGATCGGTCCCCGCTGTAGGAGCTGTGACAGCTGCTGAACAAGACAGCAGCGTCACAGCTCCTGTATGTATCGGGAGGACGGCCGAAACGGCCGTTACTCCCGAGACGTACTATTACGGCATGGAGCGCGAACTATACAGCTGCCATGACGTAATAGTACGTCAAGGAGCGGGAACGGGTTAAGGACACTGCTTGTTTTGGCCTTAAGAACACAGCCAATTTTTTCAAATCTGACATGTGTCAATTTATATGGTAATAACTTTGGAATTCTTTTATGTATCCAAGCGATTCTGAGAAAGTTTTCTCATGACACAATGCACTTTATGTTAGTGTGCTAAAATTTGGTCGATATATTCAGTGTTTATTTGTGAAAAACCACAAAATTCTGAGAAAATTTGCAAAAATTAGAATTTTTCTAAATTTAAATGTATCTGCTTGTAGAACAGATAGTAATAACACACAAAATAGTTACTAGTTAACATTTCCCATATGTCTACTTTATGTTTGCATAGTTTTTTTTAAAGTATTTCTATTTTTCTAGCACGTTACAAGGCTTAGAACTTTAGCAGCAATTTCTCACATTTTCAAGAAAATTTCAAAAGGCCATTTTTTCAGAGACCAGTTCAGTTCTGAAGTGGCTTTGAGGGCCTTATATATTAGAAAGTCCCCATTAAAAACTAGAGCCCTCAAAGCATTCAAAACAGCATTCAAAAAGTGTTTTAACTCTTTAGGCGTTTGAGAGGAATTAAATCAATCTAGAGGGGAAATTTACAATTTCACAACTTAATATTTATTGTCCAGATTCTGCAGTTTTTAGAAATATCCCACATGTGGCCCTAGTGTGCTAATGGACTGAAACACAGGCCTCAGAAGCAAAGGAGCACCTAGTAGATTTTGGGGCCGCATTTTTTAGAATATATTTTAGGCACCATGTCAGGTTTGAAGAGGTCATCTGGTGCCAAAACAGTGGAAACCCCCCATAAGTGACCCCATTTTGGAAACTACACCCCTCAAGAAATTTATCTAGTGGTATAGTTAGCATTTTGACCCCATAGTTTCTTTACTAAACATACTGGAATTAGTCCGCAAAAGTTAAAATCTACTTTTTTCTAAAAAAACGTAGAAATTTTAAATTTTTTACAAGGAATAAATGAGAAAAAGCACCCCAACATTTGTAAAGCATCTTCTCCCGATTATGGCAATGCAACATATGTGGTAATAAACTGCTGTTTTGACCCACGGCAGGGCTCACAAGGGAAGGAGCACCATTTCAATTTTGGAGAGCAGATTTTGCTGGAATACTTTTCAGTGCCATGTCACATTTGCAATACCGTGGAGGGACCAAAACAGCAGAAACCCCCCAAAAGTGAACCATTTTTTTAACTACACCCCTCAAGGAATATTTCTAGGGGTATAGTTAGCGTTTTGACCCCACACGGTTTTTGTAGAATTTATGAGAATTATGCCGTGAAATTGAAAATCTAAATTTTTTCTAATAAAATTTTGTTTTAGCTCAGATTTTTTCATTTTTACAATAGATAAGGGAGAAAAAGCACCCCAATATTGAGACATGTAAAGCAAACTCTTCTGAGCACAGCAATACCCCATATGTGGTAATAAACTGCTGTTTGGACACACGGCGGGACTTAGAAAGGACGGAGCACCATTTGACTTTTGGAGCTCAACTTTTTTTGGAATGGTTTGCGGCGCCATATTCCATTTGCAAAGCTACTGAGGAGCCAAAATAGTGCAAACCCCGCAAAAGTGATCCCCTTTTGGGAAACGACACCCCTCGTGGAATTTATCTAGTGGTATAGTCCGTACTGTGTTTTTGCTGAATTTTTTGGAATTAGGCAGTGAAAATGAAAATCTACATTCTGTGCACAAAAATGTTGAATTTTTTTATTTTTCACAAGGAATAAAGGAGAAAAAGCACCTTAACAATTGTAAAGCAATTTCTCACGAGTACGGCAATACCCCATATGTGTGGTAATAAACTGCTGCTTGGACACCCGGCAGGGCTCAGAATGGCAGGATTGCTACTTGGCATGTAGATTTTGGTTGATTGTTTTTTGGGCGCCATGTCGCATTTGCAGAGCCCCTGAGGTACCAGTACAGTAGAAACCCCTGAGAAGTGGCTCCATTTTGGAAACTATACCCCTCAGGGTAATAATCTAGGGGTGTAGTGAGCATTTTGATCCCTCAGGTGTTTCATAGATTGTATTACAATGTGGCTGTGAAAATGAAAAAAAAAAATTTTCAAAAAAATATGTAGTTTTGCAACCATTTTTTTTTCCACAAGGAGCAATAGGAGAAAAAACAACACACGATTTGTTACCCAATTTCTCCCGAGTACCCCATGTTTGGCCCTAAACTGCTGTTTGGGCACATGGCGGAGCTCAAAATGGAAGGAGTACCATTTGGCCTTTAGAGCGCAGATTTTGCTGGACTGGTGTACAGGTGCCATGTCGCATTTGCAGAGCTTCCTTAGGTACCAGAGTAGAGTGTAAAACCCTGAGAAGTGACCCCATTTTGTAAACTACAGCCCTCAAGGCATTTATCATTTGCCTGGACATATGACAGGGCTTAGGAGTGAAAGGCGCATGTGAGGCCTATTTTGGTGGTTTTTGCAGCATTAGCCCACAATGGCAGGGCTCTGGGGTCAAATAGTAAAACAAACCCCCAAGTAGTGACCCGCATTTTGTAAACTGCTCCCCAGAAGGAATTTTATTAAGGGGTGTAGTGAGCATTTTGACCACACAGGTTTTTTTTAAAAATTAGAAATGAATGCTCAGTGGATGGTGCAAATTTCCACAGGTATATGCCATTTTAGTGCACAATATGTTGTGCCCAGTTTGTGCCACTGAAGACAAATACCTCAAATTGTTAAGCGGGTTCTCCTGGTTATAGCGATGCCAGATCTGTGGGGGCGTAAACTGCTGTTTGGGCACGTTGCAGGGCTCAGAAGGGAAGGAGAGCCATTTGGATTTTGATTAGTGGTAGTTTTGTATGGGTTTTTGCTGGTATTTCAGTTTATGATGTGGGGGCATATGTAATCTTTGCGGAGTACATTATGGTATAATAAGAAGGTATAATAATGGGGTAAATAAATAATATTTCCTAGATATGTGGCCAGCGTCGCACCGATAAATGATGCCAGATGTTATTCACTTTTGGATAACACTGCACATTTTGCATCGCCATATTCTGAGAGTCAGAACTTCTTTGTTGTTTCTCCACTTGAGCTGCGTGAGGGCTTATTTGTTGCGGGACAATCTGTAGATTTCAATGGTACTATTTTGGGGTACGTGCCATTTTTTGATCACTTTTTATTTCATTTTTTGTCAAGCAACGTGACCAAAAACCAGCAATTGTTATGTTTTTTAGTCTTTTTTTTACAACGTTTGCCATGCGCTATGAATTACAAGTTTGCTTTATTCTGCGGGTCAGTACGATTACGGTGATACCATATGTATATCGTGTTTTGCAGCATCTGCACAATAAAATCACTTTTGTTTCTAATTATTTATTTTTTGTGTCGCCATATTCTGAGAGCCATAACTTTTTTATTTTTCCATTAAAAAAGCTGTGGGAGGGCTTATTTTTTTGCGGGACGGGCTGCAGTTTTTAACTGTATAATTTGGGGGTTCATGCAATGTTTAGATCCCTTTTTTTATTCTGTTTTGGGAGGGGTAGCGACTAAGAAACAGCGATTCTGGAATAGTTTTTTATTTAATTTTTTTACGGTGTTCACCGTGTGTGTAAAATAGTATGATATTTTTTATAGTTCGGGTCATTACGGATGCGGGCAAACCACATATGTGTACTTTTTTTATGTTTTCCGTTTTTTCTTATAATAAAAGACTTATTATGGAAAAAAAGGCTGTTAGTGTTTTTTAACATGAAACTTATTTTTTTTACTATTTTACAACATTTTTATTAACTTATTTTAACTTTTTTTTTTGTCCCACTAGGGGACTTGGAGGCATGAAGCCCTGATCGCTATTCTAATACACTGGAGTACCTACATAGTGCAGTGTATTAGAGCTGTCAGCTATTCACTGACAGCAAGCCTATTAGCCTTCGCATCACGGTGGGGCCTAATAAGCTTCTGTACAAGGAAGCGATTGTTAGTCTACGGTTGCCATAGCAACCATCGAAACCCCCGCGGATTTAATCGCTTAGATGCAGCGATAGCCAGGACCCACCGGTATGTCCCGGTGCCTTAAAGCACTGCAATACAGGACGTACCGTAGCATCCTGGTGCGGTATGGGGTTAAAACGCAGGGTGGACGCCTTAGAAAAAAAACGTAAAAAAACGGCAAAATTTATATTTTTTCCCATTCCCCCCCCCACAAAATAATAATAAAAGGTTAATCAATAAGTCCCATGCACCCCAAAATGGTAGCAATGAAGTCCCGCAAACAACAAGCCCCCATATGGTGACTTTGACAGAAAAATAAAAAAGTTATGGCACTCGGAATACGGCGATGCAAAATAAAATTATTTTAGTTCAAGAGTGTTTTTATGTGCAAAAGTAGTAAAACATTAAAAACCGAAACATATGTGGTAACGCCGTAATCGTACCGACCCATAGAACAAAAAGCAGCATGTTATTTACGCCGCACATTAAACGGCGTAAACATAAAATGCATAGAACTATGGCTAAATTGCTGGGGTTTTTTATATACCCCCCCCAAAAAAAGTTAATAAAAGTTAATACAAAAATACTTTTTACCCTAAAACGGTGCCATTGAAAAATACAACTCACCCCACAAAAACAAGTCCTCATACAACTATGTCAACGTAAAAGTTATAGCTCTTCGAATGTGACGATGGAAAACGAAAAAAATTGCTTGGACATTAGTGCCCAAAATGCAAGCAGGGGGAAGGGGATAAATAGCTACTTTGTCAAGCGTTATTTGTTTAGATCTGTTGTCTTTCCTGATTTATGGAATTTTTTGCTAAAAAAAAACCCACATTGTTGAGTTGTGTTTTGCTTTTTATTCTAGTTAAACAGTCATTCCTATAAAGAAAAGAGTACAGAGACTATGTGGGGTGCGTCTACTTTGGAAAGCACAATATTTTCAAGCAGTTTCCTGATATATCTAGTTTCGTTGCAAGATTTCTTTTGGCATCTACAAGCAGTAAAATGGACATTATGTGCTAGTAGAGACAGATTGGCATCAGCACAGTGTCATAAATACCTGAGACAGGAGTAAAATAGTATAAAGACTGCCATAGCTGTACATATAATTCAGTCAATACGTCATGATTTTTATTTATTAATATGTATAATGAACAGTGATGTAATACATTCCTTACAAATGTTTTGATCCCACAGCCATTCAAGTGCACAAAGGTCTACCTTCTCAAGCTTAAAATATTTTTATATTGAATAAAAGTTTAATGAAAACAGTATTGACTGATACAGTAGAAAAGAAAATGTTATTGAACATCCAAAAATAGAAAAGAACATGTTATTGAACATCCAAAAATGAAGTAAAAAATGGAAAAGTCACATACATGGTACAGCACTAAAATAACTGACATTTCTCTTATACAGATAAATAGGGTTCAGACTGGGGCTACATTGAGACTATTTGAGCGCAACTTTCACATTTTAACTTTAGAACCACAGCTGCAGTAAAGAGGATATATGCAACTTAACTCACTCTGTTGCTTGACAGTTAGGATTTGAAAGTTGTGCTACAAAAAGTTGCAATGTAGCCCTAGCCTGAGGAGAAAAATGGAGAACAGAAGGCTAATTCAAAAGGCGAGGCAAAAGCTACAAAGTTGCATAGTTACTTAGTTAATAAGGTTGAAAAAAGACACAGGTCCATCAAGCCCAACCTATAATCCCACCATTTTGATCAAGAGGGAGGCAAAAAAAAGAGCGGGAGGTGGATGTCAATTGTCTCATTAGGGGGAAAATTCCTCCACGACTCAAATATGGCAATCAGAATACATTTCTGGATAAATATCCTATCTCTGGAATCTAGTACCCATGAAGTAAAAACCTTCCAGGCCATCCTTGAACTTTTTTTTTTTTTATTGCTTTTTGTTTTGTTTTCTGTATTTGTTTCTGTACATAACTTTTTTTTTTAAATGATCTTTCTTTATTATTTTTACAGGAAAATAGAGATTTTCATCATACAAAAGTGCCATAGAAAACCACAAAAAAAACAGTTATTTCTATTTCCCACCCCTAAGACCCCATCCAATAGTCCCCTGTCCTTCCCATAGATGGATAGATAAGAGGAAGGAAAAGAGGAAGAAAAAAAAAGGAAGAAAAATAATCCCTTAATAGTCAAAGACCAAATAGAGATTTCTGTTGATCCTCCAATAAGAGAAACGAAGTATGGTCCGGCAATCCACTTGACAGTATAAAGGCTTTTATCCAGCGATTATTTCATAAGACACCCGACACAGTGAAGATACATGACATGCTTACGCGTTTTGAACGACAACTGTTTTCTTAGTCATAACGCATGTCTGAAGTGTTGGATACAAATTTAAATAACAGAAAAACAATTAAAGGGAATGTGTCGCTAGAAAAATATTTATTTATTTTTTAGTTAAACTGTTAGTATATAAATGATTACACATTGTTCAAATTTTTTTACATTTTTTCACAAGTCAGGAAATATTATAAATTAGATTCTAATTTATAACATTTCCAAGGTGCTGGTCACTAGAGGGAGCAATTCCCAAAATTGCAGCATTGGCATGTGGTAAAGCAACCTCATTGCTTTATGCTGCAAAATTGGAGATGACACACTCGCTCTAGTGTCCTCAAACAATCCCCCCTCCTTTATCCTGGCTAGTGCCAGGAGAAAGGAGGGGGTTGAATGTTCAAACCTCCTACACAGTGTGCCACCATTTTTTGAGCGAATGCACAGTGTAGGAGGATTAGATATAGTGGTAATCAGGCAGTATAACACGAACATACACACACATCACATACACAAACATAACTTACCTGCTCCTGCTGCCGCCGCTGTCGCTGCCTCCGCTGCCTCCGCTCCTAGTCCTTGCTTCTGAACATATGGATGGAAGCCGCGACCGGAAGTAGTCATCTTACTGTCCGGCCGCGGCTTCCGGTCCACATGAAAATGGCGCCGGATGTCGCTCAGCCGAAGACCTTCCTTTTGGACTGTGTGGGAGCGGTGCATGCGCCGTTCCCATGCAGACGGCGTACTCTATAGTGAATGGAACGGCTCCCGTTTGCATTCTCTATGGGGATGTATGTGCCGTATTCCATCTCTGTACTGTATGTGTCTTTAATCGACATATACAGAGATGAAAAAAAAATGGCAGCCCCCATAGAGAAGTAAAAGAAAGAGAAAAAAGTACAACCAACACAAAAACACAAATAATTAAAAAAAAATGTAATGACATACTAAAAGCAATAACATATATAAAAAAAATTTTTTCGTGACACCTTCCCTTTAAAGTAAAACATAGTAATCACATGGTTACAAAGACATCTGCCTACCTGCATCATGTGAGACGTAAAGACATAACAAATGAAGCACTCGGCTCTCCTAGAAAAAGCTCTGTGTATGTAACAACAATTGCTATGTATATAAGTTTTCAAATCTAAGTAGATACAAAAGATGTAAAAACAACAAGCATAATATATTTGAGGCAGAAGCAGGCCATAAATGGTTTGTTTCAAAACCTATCGTAAAGTGCAAATGCTATTTAATGCTATTACTAACTAAAATAGCAGCAATATTATAATCCCAGTTTTGGGGGTAAAATAGCCTGATAATATGCATTTCGTTTAAAAGTATCATGCGAATATTATAATCTCGATTTCGAGAGCAGAATATCATGATAGTACCCAGGTGCAAAGCTAAAGGCTCATGGGCCCAACACCACCAGAGCTCTGCGCACGCCTATGCCAAGTCATCTTGCCCGACAGACCCCATGAATGCCTCCACAGTATAATGCTCCCCATAGCTGCCCCCACGCAGTATAAAGCCCCCAACTGCGAACGTTGAGACTCCTATAGCTACGCCACTGATAGTACCATTCTATTAACAAATATCATCTAATGACATTGGGGTTCAAGAACTCCTAGGTGGGCACAATGGATATTAATAGTTTATCATATATTATTAAATGTTTCAGTAATGAAATATGATTTCTCTTTTTAAATTTAAACCAGCAGGCAGGGGCGTAGCTAGGAAAGACTAGGCCCCATAGCAAACTTTTGACTGGGGCCCCCCCTCCCCTGGGTGTCACACAACCCCCCCCTTGTAGATAGTGCCTTTTTTACAGCCCCCCCTGTAGATAACGCCATACAGCCCCCCTGTAGATAACGCCATGCAGAGTCCTCTCCCCGTATGGCGTTATCTACAGAGGGGGCTGTATGGCGTTATCTACAGAGTGGGCTGTATGGCGCTATCTACAGAGGGGGCTGTATGGCGTTATCTACAGGGGGGACTGTATGGCGTTACCTACAGGGGGGGCTGTATGGCGTTATCTACAGAGGGGGCTGTATGGCGCTATCTACAGAGGGG
This sequence comes from Rhinoderma darwinii, assembly GCF_050947455.1. Classification (NCBI taxonomy): domain Eukaryota; kingdom Metazoa; phylum Chordata; class Amphibia; order Anura; family Rhinodermatidae; genus Rhinoderma; species Rhinoderma darwinii. Next base: position 281,111,342 of record NC_134690.1, on the reverse strand, counting down.
GCTGTATGGCGCTATCTACAGGGGGGGCTGTATGGCGCTATCTACAGGGGGGCTGTATGGCGCTATCTACAGGGGGCTGTGTGGCGTTATCTACAGGGGGGGCTGTATGGCGTTCCCTACAGGGGGGTTGTATGGCGTTCTCTACAGAGGGGGCTGTATGGCGTTATCTACAGAGGGGGCTGTATGGCATTATCTACAGGGGGCTGTATGGTGTTCCCTACAGGGGGGGCTGTATGGCGTTATCTACAGTGGGGGCAGCCCCCCCTGTAGATAACGCCATACAGCCCCCCTGTAGGGAACGCCATACAGCCCCCCCTGCAGGGAACGCTATACAGCCCCCCTGCAGGGAATGCCACACAGCCCTCCCTGTAGGGAACACCATACAGCCGCTCCTGTAGGGAACACCATACAGCCCCCCTGTAGGGAACGCCATACATCTTCCCCAAACCCCCAAAAAAAAGCGACATACAGTGTGTCCTACAAAATACATGTATCCCCTATCCACAGGATAGGGGATACATGTGTGATCGCTGGCATTGATAGGGAGAACAGTCCCCCGAAGTTCTTCATGACTAACCTCTGACTTTCGGCGTCTGCCCAGCTCAATAAAAATGAAAGGAGCGCTGGTCACGCATGCGCACAAACGCGACCGGCGCTCCATTCATTTCTACAGATCTGCCGACACAGACCCCGGAAGTCCGAGGTTTGTGATGGAGAACTTCAGGGGACTTTCAGTCCCCCGTTCTCCAAATCAATGCAGGTGATCACACATGTATCTCCTATCCTGTGGATAGGGGATACATGTCTTTTGTTTAATGGCAGAGCGGGGAGATACCTCCCTGCTCTGCCGTAGTGTTAAGAGGCGTCACGTTGTAGCAGCCGTAGCGGCTGCTAGCGGAGCCTCCGGCCATGGTGGGGGCCCGTGCCTGCGGGCGACACGGGACCCCTCATGCTGCGGGCCCCGTAGCAGCCGCTACGGCTGCTACAGCGGTAGTTACGCCACTGCCAGCAGGATACCTTGTATTTAGATGAAAAATCCAGAATACGTCTTTGTCTAGTAAAATACGTTTTAAATCCCCTCTACGTTGTGCGAGTTTTATTTTCTCGGTTTCAAAAACCATATAAGTGCTTGGATGCAGTTGAAATATTATAGTCTCTGGGATTAACAATATCTTAAAAATTCTTCTCTTAAAGGGTATGTTTCGCGAATTAAAAGTTTTTTTTTAAGTGTCGTTACTTATTTCTATTATATTTTTTACGCTTTTTGCTGTATTTTTTTATCTTCCACGCCCTGTCGGAACAGAACGCCGTATTTCCCATTGAAACCAATGGGCAGATGCTTGTAGGCGTTCTGCTTCCGATTTTTTAGCTGAAAACATTTAGTGTGAACATACCCTTAGAATGATGAAAGTGAAGTGAATGACTTTTCAGTTGACAGGTTCACACGGCGTGTATTTGACACGTGTTTTTTGTACATTTTACGCGCCAGAAACCACATAAAAAAACGCTTGATTATACTTGATTTTGCGTGTTTGGGTGTGTGTATGTGTGTGTGGGGGGGGGGCGGTTTGCTCGTAGCTGATGCTTCAAAACAGCTGATAAGCGGCTATGAAGTATCAGCGGCGCCCGTGCACACTCTGCTCTGCTACACACACACACGCACACACACACACACACACACACACACACACACACGCACACACACACACAGCACTGCAGACACTGGAAAAGTGTTAAAGGGGTCGTCCAGGAAAACATGGCGCCGCACCTGTCCTCAGGTCATGTGTGATATTACAGCTCTGTTCTATTCACTTCAATGGAGGTGAACTGCAATACCAGACACAACCTGAGGACAGGTGCAGCGCTGTGTCTCCAATCCGGACACCCCTTCTGTCCTGAGATAACCCGACGGGGGAGGCGGGTGTCAGAACCACACAACTACGGCATGAGGGCAGGGCTTGTCCTGAGTGCACTGTCTCTTGTTATGGACAGATTTATATATATATCACCAAAAACCCTGTGCACCCTCAGCCTGTCCATCCAGCCCTTTCCTGGTTAGATCTGCTTCTGGGAAAGCTGGGTGACCACCATTACCCCTCCTACTGGAGTGTGTTTGGGGATGTGACTAATGAATCTCTCACACTCCAGTAGGAGGGGTAATGGTGGTCACCCAGCTTTCCCAGACCCCTGAACGATAAATCTCTCTAGTTGTGCTGAGACTGTTTGGGGATTTGACTAATGAACCTCTGAGTCTGAGCACAACTAGAGAGATTTACCGTTCAGGGGTCTGGGAAAGCTGGGTGACTACCATTACCCCTCCTACTAGAGTGTGTTTGGGGATGTGACTAATGAACCTCTCCCACTCCAGTAGGAGGGGTAATTGTGATCACCCAGCTTTCCCAGACCCCTGAACGGTAAATCTCTCTGGTTGTGCAGAGACTGTTTTGGGATGTGACTAATGAACCTCTCAGTCTCAGCACATCTAGAGAGATTTACCGTTCAGGGGTCTGGGAAAGCTGGGTACCATACTAACAGCGGGCATATTGTTTATCACCCAGCTTTCCCAGGACAGTTACATCATGTGTGGATGGCAGACATCACATTACATAGAAGGATAAGCTGCATCCTTTATACAGAGTCTCCTGCACAACTACAGGGGGGCCGGTGGGGGGGGGGGGCGTCGGGTGGGGAGGCCCGTCGGGGGGGGCGTCGGGTGGGGGGGCCCGTCGTGGGTCACGAGAGCGGCGGTCTGTGAGAGAGAGATTTGGACAGGCAGAGACACACACCTTACCTGCAGTGCAGCTGGTCTTCATAATGGTGCCTGCTATCTCCCTACAAACAGCTTCTCTGCTGTGTGACTCTGACCTGCGTCTGCGCAGTACAGAGCCAGAGAGCAGAAGCAATGGACGGGAGCCGTTCATTGACTCCTATGCATTGTAGCTGCCGTATTCCATCTCTGTATGTGTCGTTAATCGACACATACAGAGATGAAAAAAAAATGGCAGCCACCATAGAGAAATAAAAGTAATAAAAAAGTAAAAAGTAGAACACAAGAATACAAATAAATAAAATTTATTTTAATATCATACTAAAAGCAATTTGATTAAAAATAAATAAATTTCATGACACCTTCCCTTTAAACTTTCTAGTTGTACAACCTGTCATGATCTGTGGGTATGTGGACCCACTAGGCCGCACCGCCGTAGCGGAGTAGCAGCTCACCAAACAACAATGTACCAAGTCTATACAAAGTCCAAGCACAAGGGTACCTCCAATAGTCTAGACAGTAGCAGTGGCTAGGCACAGATGGTACTTTGATGACAGGTGGTGCAAAACGTAGCAGGAGGTACCAGGCGTGGCAGATGACACCAGACGTGGTGTAAGATAGCAGGCGTAGCAGATGGCACAACACCACTCCAATACTAGAGAGGGCACAGGAAGAAATACAGCACGGGATACAGGATACAGGAAGCAGAGCAGGGGAACACTGGGAACAGTATACCACTAAGGGACCATTTGCAAGACTAACATAGGAATACAAACAACGATTAGGCAAGGAGTGAAAGGGCAGGACCCTTTTTATTGTTCAGAGTGATCCATTACAATTAACAGTTACAATTAATATATTGTTTGAGGGGAAAATATATATTGTTATCAGAATTCCTGATATGGACACAGCGATGTCACTCACTTCTGCAGCGGAATCCCCGACGCTATGGTCGGGGATTCCGCTACAGGAGAAGTGAGTGACTACACTGTCCATATATGGACACAGCGATGTCACTCACTTCTGCAGCGGAATCCCCGACCTGTGGCAGGGAATTCCTCTCCAGGAGAAGTCAGTGACTACTCTGTCCATATATGGACATTGAAGTCAGTGACTTCTCCTGGAATGTGGGGGGGGGGGGATGGGTGCAACCTACAGGGGGCTGTGTGGCATCACCTACAGGGGACTTGGTGGCAACCCCTACAGGGGGCTTGGTGGCATCACCTACAGGGGGCAGGGTGGCATTACCTACAAGGGGCAGGGTGGCATTACCTACAATGGGCAGGGTGGCATTACCTACAAGGGGCAGGGTGGCATTACCTACAGGGGGCAGGTTGGCATTACCTATAGGGGCAGGGTGGCATTACCTATAGGGTGCAGGGTGGCATTACCTGCAGGGGGCTGGGTGGCATCACATACAGGGGACTTGGTGGCAACCCCTACAGGGGGCTGGGTGGCATCAACTACAGGGGGCTGGGTGGCATCACCTACAGGGGGCTGGGTGGCATCACCTACAGGGGGCTGGGTGGCATCACCTACAGGGGGCAGGGTGGCATTAACTACAAGGTGCATGGTGGCATTACCTACAAGGGGCAGGGTGGCATTACCAACAGGGAGCTGGGTGGCATTACCTACAAGGGGCAGGGTGGCATTACCTACAAGGGGCAGGGTGGCATTACCTACAAGGGGAAGGATGGCATTACCTACAGGGGGAAGGGTGGCATTACCAATAGGGGCAGGGTGGCTTTACCTATAGGGGCAGGGTGGCATTACCTGCAGGGGGCTGGGTGGCATTACCTGCAGGGGACTTGGTGGCATCACCTACAGGGGACTTGGTGGCAACCCCTACAGGGGACTGGGTGGCATCACCTACAGGGGACTGGGTGGCATCACCTACAGGGGGCTGGGTGGCATCACCTACAGGGGGCAGGGTGGCTTTACCTACAAGGGGCAGGGTGGCATTACCTACAAGGGGCAGGGTGGCATTACCTACAAGGGGCAGGGTGGCATTACCAACAGGGAACTGGGTGGCATTACCTACAAGGGGCAGGGTGGCATTACCTACAAGGGGCAGGGTGGCATTACCTACAGGGGGCAGGGTGGCATTACCTATAGGGGGCAGGGTGGCATTACCTATAGGGGGCAGGGTGGCATTACCTGCAGGGGGCTGGGTGGCATTACCTACAGGGGTCTGGGTGGCATTACCTACAGGGGGCTGTGTGGCATTATCTACAGAGAGCTGTGTGTGGCAACAAATTTAAATGAAATTCATCAGATTTTAAAACGGACAGGGAAAAAAACGGATGCAAATCGGGTCCAAATCGGCCGGTAAAAACGGCAACACGGCCCGGAACGGAATCGGACTGGATGCAAACCGGATGCAAACCGGCCGGGAAAATTTGCCAAAAATCCACGATTTTCCCGGCCGACACTCGCACCCTGTCGTGTGAATGAGGCGTTAGTATCTTGAATGTATCCCACTGTTCTCTGAATGAGGGGCTGCAGAAGGCAATCCAGTCATTCACACAGCTTGAGAGAACCAATGCCGGAGATAATTGGGTGCATTGGGAGAGAGGACACATTTTTGTGTTTTTCTTGGTAGAGCATGCATAGTAGGGTTAATTTGATTTTCAATATATAAATAATCTTTTTGTATTTCAGTGATTACCCAGAACGTAAAGTCATCTGCAATTAGCTGTTTAAGAGATATTTTTTTGAGTAGGGTTACAAGGTAATTTGCAACCTGTGGCATTGTCTGCCAATGGTTATAGCAGAAGTCACTATTCATGACTATTATAGTCCTTCCTTTGTCAGACATTTTGATTGTGAGATCACAGGAATTCTGTAGTTGTATATATATATATATATATATATATATATATATATATATATATATATATATATATATATATATATATATATATATATATATATATATATATATATATATATATATATATATTCAAACAGAGAAAGCAGCAGCACTCAATCTCAGTAAGAGAAAGCTTACATATGTGAACGGGTGCCAGCAAGCAGTCCAGATCCTAGGACTGTATTATTCAGGTGAAAAAAATCTTGCAGCACTCCAACAGGATGAATGAAAAAAACTGTGATTTATTCAAGCCAACATACAGAGGTGCGACGTTTCAGTCCAACATTAGGACTTTTTTTCACCTGTATATATATATATATGTATATTATATCTATTCATTACACACAGAGTGATCTATTTCAGGCATTTTTTTCTTTTAATGTTGATGAATATGGCATCAGTTAATAGAAACCCAAAATTTAGTTTCTCAGAAAATTAGAATATTAAATAAGCCCAATTTCAAAAATGATTTTGAATACCGAAATGTTGGCCTACTGAAAAGTACGTACAGTATTTGCACTCAATACTTGGTTGGGGCTTCTTTTGCATGAATTACTGCATCAATGCGGCGTGGCATGGAGGCGATCAGCCTGTGGCATTGCTGAGCTATTATGGAAGCCCAGGTTTGCATGATAGCGGCCTTCAGCTCGTCTGCATTGTTGGGTCTAGTGTCTCATCTTCCTCTTGACAATACCCCATAGATTCTCTATGGGATTTAGGTCAGGCGAGTTTTGCTGGTCAATCAACCACAGTGATACTGTGGTTATTAAACCAGGTATTTGTACTTCTGGCAGTGTGGGCAGGTGCCAAGTCCTGCTGGAAAATGAAATTAGCATCTCCATAAAGCTTATCAGCAGAAGGAAGCATGAAGTGCTCGTAAAATTTCCTGGTAGACGGCTGCTTTGACTCTGGACTTGATATAGCTCAGTGGTCCAAAGTCCTGTTTTCAGATGAAAGTAAATTTTGCATTTCATTTGGAAATCAATGTCCCAGAGTCTGGAGGAAGGGTGGAGAGGCATCAATCCAAGTTACTTGCCGTCCAGTGTGAAGTTTCCACAGTCAGTGATAGTTTGGGGAGCCATGTCATCTGCTCTGCACCCGGGGGAAAGATTCAGATTGGCACACCCCCAACTTATTTGCTGACATCTCTTTCCCCCTCGCCATGTTTGCTTTCTCTATCAATAAATCAGGTGTAATTTTTTTAACATTTTTTTTTTATGTAACTCGAGCACAAAACCATTTGTACATTTTACAAGCAATATACTTATATAACATAGTTATCATAACAATAAATTAAAGGAAAATAAATTAACGAGGTCAGTGCCAGACTATAACAGATTGTATAACTGAGGCTCATGAGACTATATGGTGACATAATGAACAGCCTCTATGTTAGAGGTCAATGTAGAAAAAAAAGGCGTAGCCAGGTTAGAGAGGGGTCAGACTATATTGGTGGGGGGAGAAACAGAATGTGGGGAGAGGACTAGACAACAAGATAAGGAGATCCTTTCATTACAAAACATCAGTGTAAATAAAAAGGCCCGATTAATGTCAAATCACATTTCTGATAATAAAAGTGAAAAACTGACAGGCAAGTTAAAGTGTATGTTCACAAATGCCAGAAGTCTAGCAAGCAAAATGGGGGAGCTGGAGGCCTTGATACTAGAAGAAAATATAGATATAGTTGGTGTTGCTGAAACATGGCTGGACTCTTCACATGACTGGGCTGTAAATCTACAGGGTTTTACACTTTTTCGGAAAGACAGGACAAATAGGAAAGGTGGTGGTGTATGTCTGTATGTGAGAAATGATATGAAGGCGAGTGTGAAAGAGACAATAGTGGGTGAATACTGTGAGGAGGTTGAAACCTTGTGGGTGGAACTAGAAAGGGAGGTAAACACTGAAAAAATTACTTTTGGTGTAATCTATAGACCCCCCAATATAAGTGAGGAGATGGATGTTCAGCTATATAAAGAGATGGAGCGGGCTGCACAGGCGGGTACTGTAGTGATAATGGGAGATTTTAATTTCCGGGATATTAATTGGTGTCATGGTTCGGCTTCAACTGCAAAGGGGAGACATTTCCTCAACCTGTTGCAGGAAAATTTTATGGGCCAGTTTGTGGAAGACCCGACTAGAGGTGAAGCTCTGTTCGATCTGGTCATTTCTAATAATGCAGATCTTGTTGGGAATGTCAATGTTCGTGAAAACCTCGGTAACAGTGATCATAATATAGTTACATTTTATCTATACTGTAAAAAACAAACGCAGGCTGGGAGGGCAAAAACATTTAATTTTAAGAAAGCCAATTTCCCCAGGATGAGGGCGGCAATTCAGGATATAGACTGGGAAGAACTAATGTCAAATAATGGGACAAATGATAAATGGGAGATTTTCAAATCTACTTTGAGTTATTATAGTGCAAAATTTATTCCTATAGGTAACAAGTATAAGCGACTCAAATTAAACCCCACATGGCTTACACCTTCTGTGAAAGGGGCAATACATGACAAAAAAAGGGCATTTAAAAAATACAAATCTGAGGGTACAGCTGTAGCCTTTGTAAAATATAAGGAGCTTAATAAAATCTGTAAAAATGTAATAAAATTAGCAAAAATACAAAATGAAAGGCAGGTGGCCAAGGATAGTAAAACAAATCCCAAAAAATTCTTCAAGTATATAAATGCTAAAAAGCCAAGGTCTGAACATGTAGGACCCCTAGATAATGGTAATGGGGAGTTGATCACAGGGGATCAAGAGAAGGCAGAGTTACTAAATGGGTTCTTTAGCTCTGTATATACAACTGAAGAAAGAGCAGCTGATGTAGCCAGTGCCAGTGCTGTTAATATATCAGTTGATATACTGAATTGGATGAATGTAGAGATGGTCCAAGCTAAATTAAATAAAATAAATGTGCACAAGGCCCCGGGACCAGATGGGTTACACCCTAGAATTCTTAAAGAGCTTAGTTCAGTTATTTCTGTCCCCCTTTTCATAATATTCAGAGAATCTCTAGTGACTGGTATAGTGCCAAGGGACTGGCGCAGCGCAAATGTGGTGCCTATTTTCAAAAAGGGCTCTAGGTCTTCCCCAGGTAATTATAGATCAGTAAGCTTGACATCCATCGTGGGGAAAATGTTTGAGGGGCTATTGAGGGACTATATACAGGATTATGTGACAATAAATAGCATTATAAGTGACAGCCAGCACGGTTTTACTAAGGACAGAAGTTGTCAAACTAACCTAATCTGTTTTTATGAAGAGGTGAGCAGAAGTCTAGACAGAGGGGCCGCTGTGGATTTAGTGTTTTTGGACTTTGCAAAGGCATTTGACACTGTCCCCCATAGACGCCTAATGGGTAAATTAAGGACTATAGGTTTAGAAAATATAGTTTGTAATTGGATTGAGAATTGGCTCAAGGACCGTATCCAGAGAGTTGTGGTCAATGATTCCTTCTCTGAATGGTCACCGGTTATAAGTGGTGTACCCCAGGGTTCAGTGCTGGGACCACTATTATTCAACTTATTTATTAATGATATAGAGGATGGGATTAATAGCACTATTTCTATTTTTGCAGATGACACCAAGCTATGTAATATAGTTCAGACTATGGAAGATGTTCATGAATTACAGGCAGATTTAAACAAACTAAGTGTTTGGGCGTCCACTTGGCAGATGAAGTTTAATGTAGATAAATGTAAAGTTATGCATCTGGGTACCAACAACCTGCATGCATCATATGTCCTAGGGGGAGCTACACTGGCGGATTCACTTGTTGAGAAGGATCTGGGTGTACTTGTAAATCATAAACTCAATAACAGCATGCAGTGTCAATCAGCTGCTTCAAAGGCCAGCAGAATATTGTCGTGTATTAAAAGAGGCATGGACTCGCGGGACAGGGATGTAATATTACCACTTTACAAAGCATTAGTGAGGCCTCATCTAGAATATGCAGTTCAGTTCTGGGCTCCAGTTCATAGAAAGGATGCCCTGGAGTTGGAAAAAATACAAAGAAGAGCAACGAAGCTAATTAGGGGCATGGAGAATTTAAGTTATGAGGAAAGATTGAAAGAATTAAACCTATTTAGCCTTGAAAAAAGACGACTAAGGGGGGACATGATTAACTTATATAAATATATTAATGGCACATACAAAAAATATGGTGAAATCCTGTTCCTTGTAAAACCCCCTCAAAAAACAAGGGGGCACTCCCTCCGTCTGGAGAAAAAAAGGTTCAAGCTGCAGAGGCGACAAGGCTTCTTTACAGTGAGAACTGTGAATCTATGGAATAGCCTACCGCAGGAGCTGGTCACAGCAGGGACAGTAGATGGCTTTAAAAAAGGCTTAGATAATTTCCTAGAACAAAAAAATATTAGCTCCTATGTGTAGAAATTTTTCCTTCCCTTTTCCCTTCCCTTGGTTGAACTTGATGGACATGTGTCTTTTTTCAGCCGTACTAACTAGGTAACTATGTAACTATGTAACTATGTAACAGAACTGCTAAAACTTGACTTTTCATGCTTTTTTGACGCATTCTTTTTTATAATACCGTCATAACAAATTTTCTAAGCCATCTCATGCACTATGGAAATAATGCTTACGTTTGTTAGTCTTTGTTGTCCCATGACACTTTAACCCCTTAAGGACACGGCCAATTCTGGCCTTGAGGACAGAGCAATTTTTTTTACATTTCCCTCTTTGCATCCCGACGCTCATAACTCTTTTATTTATTGTACGACGTAGTTGTATGAGACTTTGTTTTTTGCGGGACGAGTTGTACTTTATGTACGTACCATTTTTTGGTACAAATACATTATCGTTTAATTTCTATAAATTTTTAATTAGATTAAAATGCAGAAAAAAAGCAGTTGCGGAGCAGTTTTAATATTTTTTTTTTACACCATACACCGATCATCATAAATAATGTTATACATTTGTTGTACAGGTTGTTACGGTCGTGGCGATACCAAATATGTCTATATTATTTCATGTTTTGGGACTTATATTTTAAAAAAAGTTTATTTATTATAAAAAAATGTGTGTTTCTGTGTATTTTATTTACTTTTTATTTATTTATTTATTTACCATTATTTATTTTTTTACATTCATTTAACTTTTTTTTTAATCCCATAAAGGGATTAATCATTTTGATTTTGATTTTGCAACTGCAATGTACTGTCATAGATCTATATGCCAGTACATTAGCCTGTGTACTGATTGTACACAGGCATTTGTTAGGGCATACCTCAGTATGCCCTAACAACTGGAAATATGTTCAGACAGCCCTGGGGTCCTTCACTGGACCCTGGGCTGTCTGGCCATATGAGTTATGGGCTTTGATCACGTCACAGTTATTTTCTGTGATGCGATCAATGTGCAGTCCCCCCTCTTTGAACGCCACGATCAGATTTCATTGCGGCGTTCAAAGGGTTAACAGCGGAGAGAAGATGTTTCTCTCCTCTCCGCTGTCAGAGCGGGGCCGTGGCTGTGTATTACAGCCATTGCCCCGCTCTCGATCGCACACACAGAGACGGCAGAGACTGCTGTCACACAGGACGAGTATGCTCGTCCTAATGCGCGAAGTGCTCGCCGCTCAGGACGAGCATACTCATCCTGTGTCGACAACCAGTTAAATCCAGAGCGTGATGTTTAAAACTCCCCACTTCTAGTATTATTTCATCTTTGTCAAGATCTTTTTGGTATACCTGGGCTAGCTTCATGGCCTGTTCCTTGAGCTATTCTGTTGGTAATGAGTGAAACTGAGGTCCAGAAAGAAAACCAAACATTTTATTAACCTTATTTATAACTTCAAATCGGGTTCTCATTTTAGAAATAATTTTGTCAATTATTTTAAGGAGTGAAATCCTAAATTTATCTTCCTGTGACAATAGAACACTGTCATCTTCACATTCTTCATCAAACATCCTGTTGATCGTACGTTTCCTTGTGTCTCTGAACTGTGGATCGATGCCACACCTTTCAGCAATCTGCGTTGCTTCTTTTATGGCATCGGCTGCATTTCTTGTCCTAGTTGACTATAACAGGTTTAAGAGACCATAAATATGCTTTGCAGACGTATCCATTGTGATGATTTCATTTTGAAGAAGTTTGTTGATCAATGCAACTTAGCACTTTGTACCAAAAGTAAGACATGACAACAAACTCAAACTTCTTGATATTGTTCATTAGCCTCAGCTTCTGTCTCCATTTTTGCTACAGAGCTGGTTTTTAGATCATTTAAAGCGTCAATGATTTTCTGAAGGTGCAAATACAACTTCTAGCTTTGCTGACCCACTAGTTCTGCTTAGTGACTTGAGGGTAACAGTTAAGTGTTTCTGTAAAATTTTCCATCTGAAAGTGGAGGCAACAAAGAACAAGTACAGACAATGCAGTGTCCCAAAGTAATTCTCTGCCTCTTGTGACACACTTGCAGCATTTACGCCAACCAGGTTTAGAGAGTGAGCTGCACAGGGAACAAAATATGCTAGATTATTTTCTTGAAGCAATCGTGCTACAACCCCTTTATACTTCCCCGACCATGTTGGCCCCATTGTCATATAATTGTTCTCTGCAATTTTTTATATCTAAGCCGTCCTTTTCTATTTTCTGTTAGATTAGTTCAATGAGGGCAAAGCTTGTCTTCTCACTCACATTAAAGAAGTCTATGAAGCTTTCAACAATTCCAGGGCCACACTCTGTAACTTTGACATATCTAATGACCTCCGACATTTGTTCCGAATTGCTTATATCAGGTGTACAGCCAAACATCACAGAAAAATGCTTCGCTTCTATGACATCATTAAGTATCTGTTCCCTTATTGTGCCTGCAATTATGTCTAAACATTCATTTTGAATCTCAGGTGAGAAATAGCTCACTTGACCTTTCCTATGGCGTTGCAAATGTTCACGCAGAGAGATGTGATAGTGAGAAACAAGTTCAATCAGGTTTAGAAATTTTCCACTTTTAGGGTCTGATAAATCCAGATTTTCTTGTGAACCTCGCAATGCACTACCCTGTCTGGACAAGTGCATTATTACTTCCAGAATTACACGAAGAACCTCTAATGGTTTTCTTCTTGCACTATCTGATCTTGAAGTTCTTTGTCAATGCCAACCTTACCTAATGAGGCCTCAAGTGTTTTCCATGAACAGAAACACATCTTATGGTGCAAAGAATTTTCATGTTCAGGAATTCTCTCACTTACATTTTTCCACTGCGTAAAACCCTTCCTTTTTTGCCAAAAATAAAAGTTTTTTTGAATGTACATTTGTAAACATTCTGCATGGTAGGCAGTTTAGGACATTTTTTAACTTGCTATATTCTAGCCTGTACCGGCGTACACTGTCAATTTGGCAGCTGTTTAACCCCTTAAGGACACGGCCAATTTGAGTTTTTTCATTTTTGTTTTTTCCTCCCCACCTTCCAACTTTTTTATTTATTCGTCGACATAGCCATATGAGGGCTTGTTTTTTGTGGGACAAGTTGTAGTTTTACATGACACCATTTATTAGACAGCATAAAGTACACGGAATCTTGAAAAAATTATTTGTGGGGTGAAATGGTCAAAAAACTGTGATTACGACATTTTTGGGGGGTCACCTTATTCTACAGGTTGATACGAATACGGTGATACAAAATTTATATGTTTTGTTTTATGTTTTACCACTTTTAAAAAAAATACAACTATTTGTTAAAAAAAAAAAATGTTTTGTGTCGCCATATTCTGAGAGCCATAACTTTTATATTTTTCCATCAATTTAGAGGTGTGAGTGCTTAAAGTTTGCGGGGCAAGCTGTAGTTTTCACCGATACCATTTTGGGGTACATGTAACTTTTTTAACACTTTTTATTAAAACATTTTTGAGAGTTAAGGTGACCAAAAAACAGCAATTTGCACGTTTAAAATATATATATTATTATATATTTTTTTTCACCGAGCAGGTTAAACAACGCTATATTGTGATATTTCGGACTTTTACGGATACGGTGATACCAGTTATGTTAACTTTTATTTTTTTTTAACATTGCTTTAGGGGAAAATGGGAGAAGGGTCTTTTTTTTTACTTTTATTTCTTTTTTATTTTGGAACATAAAAAAAAACTTTATTTACCTGTTTTTAACTTTTTTTGTTTAGTCACACTAGACTTGAACCAGCAATCGTTGGATCACTTGCATAATATACTGCAATATTAATGTATTGCAGTATATCGTGATTCTGACAGTCTTCTTTCAGAGGCAGGGCTTCAAAGGAGTACAAAGATGGCAGACCTGGGGGGGCTTCATTAGGCCCCCAGGCTGCCATGACAACCATTTTAACTGGCTGATCACGTCACAGGGGGGGGGCACGAGGATGTGATTGAGGAGGCGCCCCCCTGATTCTAACTATTTAAATGCCGCAGACGCGATTGACCGCGGCATTTAAGGTGTTAAACGGGTGGAATCAAAGTGATCTTTGATTACGCCCATTGCAGTGAGATGTCAGCTGCATAACACAGCCATCACCCGTGAAGTATAGAGTGAGCTCAGCCCGTGAGCCCGCTCCATACTTCCCCTTAATGGTACGTCACATGTCGTTAAGGGGTTAAAAAAAACAATCAATTGTGAGTTTTCTTCCATCTCTTAAACTATTTCTAATGTCAGGTTCATGCGTTGTTTTTAGTCTCATGCTGGTAACAAGGTACTATTTGGCCATCGGAAAATTTGGCTGGCCGTGTTCCAGGGTCATAAAAGTCAAAGACTCATTATGTGAAGAAGATGCTGAAAGGGTATTTACGTCTTGTTCTGGAAAATGTGTTGTACTGATACAACATAGCGGGCAGGGCCGGCGTCAGCACCCGGCGAACCAGGGCAAGTGCCGGGGCCCACTACCCTTGGGGGGGCCCACTCGGCCGTCGTGTGCTGTTGCTGCTGTCATTACGGCATCACTGTCCATATATGCGTCGTGATGTTGGGAGGAGAGAAGGAGACCCAAGAGAGCTGTGTGGCACTCAGGGTTGCCAACCGTCCCTTAATTCACGGACAGTCACGGACAGCTGTGTGATGACCTCTCATGTAGCACATTGTTAGCAGCCTTCCCAGCCTCCGCGCACCATGTCTGGTGTGTAGTACTAGCAGGGGTCTCCTGCCCGCCAGAGAGGAGGAGGACAACGGAGAGTAGGAAATCCGACAGCAGAGAGAGAGCGGCATGGCTGGGACCTGACAGATGACACAGGAGAATCTATGCAGAGCAGGACACTGGCCTGCAGTTACTTCAGCTTGTACTGCTGATGTGTGAAGCCCCTGCCCGGTGGCTTGCTCTGTATCTAATTCACTGCCCAGCAGCTATACAAGTCAGCAGCACCCGGCTCCTTCACTGTGTCTGCACCAATGACCTATATGGCTGCTGCTGCTGCTGCTAGAATGTCTCCTAAACCCCGTACAGCCCAGTACTCCCTTGATAGCCCCTTCAGCTCCTAATCTGCCTCTGTGCACCCCACCCCCCAGCACTGGAGCACCATCCCGTGCTGAAGAAGTCAGAGGAGACATAAGTTGCCGAAGGAGCAGACTACGGGATGGAGATAAGTGTCAATGTGTCTAAAGACAAAGGGGTGACTGGAGTGTGCCTCAATGTATGTATGTATGTATGTATGTATGTATGTAGTGTGTAATGGCTCTATATGTGTATATATGTAGTTTGTGTGTGTATGTAATATGTGTGCGTGTGTATATATGTGTGCATTTTGTCTATATATGCAGTGTGTGTGTAGTGTATGTGTGCAGTATGTATGTGTGCATTGTGTGTATATGTAGTGTGTGGGCAGTATGTATGTATGTATGTATGTATGTGTGCAGTATGTATGTATGTATGTATGTATGTGTGCAGTATGTATGTGTGCAGTATGTGTGTGTGCAGTATGTATGTATGTATGCAGTATGTACAGTATGTGTGTGTGTGTGTGTGTGTGTGTGTGCAGTATGTATGTGTGTGTGCAGTATGTATGTGTGCTGTATGTATGTATGCAGTATGTATGTGTGTGCAGTATGTTTATGTGCAGTCTGTATGTATGTATGTATGTATGTATGTGTGTATGTATGTGTGCAGCATGCATGTGTGTGCAGTATGTGTGTGTGCAGTATGTATATGTGCAGTATGTATGTGTGCAATATGTATGTGTGTATGTCTGCAGTATGTATGTGTGTGTCTGTGTGTGTGTGTGTGTGTGTGTGTGTGTCTGTGCAGTATGTGTGTGCAGTATGTATGTGTTTGCAGTATGTATATGTGCAGTATGTATGTGTGCAGTATGTATGTGTGTATGTCTGCGCGTGTGTGTGTGTGTGTGTGTGTGTGTGCAGTATGTATGTGTGTATGTCTGCAGTATGTATGTGTGTGTGTGTGTGTGTGTGTGTGTGTGTGTGTGTGTGAGTGTGTGTGCAGTATGTATGTATGTGTCTAAAGACAAAGGGGTGACTGGAGTGTGCCTCAATGTATGTATGTATGTATGTATGTATGTAGTGTGTAATGGCTCTATATGTGTATATATGTAGTTTGTGTGTGTATATAATATGTGTGCGTGTGTATATATGTGTGCATTTTGTCTATATATGCAGTGTGTGTGTAGTGTATGTGTGCAGTATGTATGTGTGCATTGTGTGTATATGTAGTGTGTGGGCAGTATGTATGTATGTATGTATGTATGTATGTATGTATGTATGTATGTGTGCAGTATGTATGTATGTATGTATGTGTGCAGTATGTATGTGTGCAGTATGTATGTATGTGTGCAGTATGTACAGTATATGTGCAGTATGTATGTGTGTGTGTGTGTGTGTGTGTGCAGTATGTATGTGTGTGTGTGTGCAGTATGTATGTGTGCCGTATGTATGTATGTATGTATGCAGTATGTATGTGTGTGCAGTATGTATATGTGCAGTCTGTATGTATGTATGTGTGCAGCATGTGTGTGTGTGTGTGTGTGTGTGCAGTATGTGTGTGCAGTATGTATATGTGCAGTATGTATGTGTGCAATATGTATTTGTGTATGTCTGCAGTATGTATGTGTGTGTCTGTGTGTGTGTGTGTGTGTGTGTGCAGTATGTATGTGTGTGTGTGTGTGTGTGTGTGTGTGTGTGTGCAGTATGTGTGTGCATTATGTGTGTTTGCAGTATGTATATGTGCAGTATGTATGTGTGCAGTATGTATGTGTGTATGTCTGCAGTATGTATGGTATGTATGTGTGTGTGTGTGTGTGTGTATGTGCAGTATGTATGTGTGCAGTATGTATGTGTGTATGTCTGCAGTATGTATGTGTGTGTGTGTGTGTGTGTGTGTGAGTGTGTGTGCAGTATGTATGTATGTATGCATGTATGTGTGTGTACAGTATGTATGTATGTATGTATGTATGTATGTATGTGTGCAGTATGTATGTATGTATTTATGTACGTGTGCAGTATGTGTACAGTATGTGTGTGTGTGTGTGTGTGTGTGTGCAGTATGTATGTATATGTGCATTGTTTGTATCTGTAGTGCGTGGGCAGTATTTATGTATGTGTGCAGTGTGAGTATATGTAGTGTGTGGGCAGTATGTGTGTGGGCAGTATGTATGTGTGCAGTATGTATGTGTGTGGGCAGTATGTATGTGTGCAGTATGTATGTGTGCAGTGTGTATGTGTGCAGTATGTATGTGTGCAGTGTGTATATGTAGTGTGTGGGCAGTATGTATGTATGTATGTATGTATGTAGTGTGTGAATATGTAGTATGTGTGCATTGTGTATAGGTATGTGTGCTGTGTGTAGATGTAGTGTATGCATTGTGTATAGGTATGTATGCAGTGTGTAGATGTAGTGTTTGCAGTATGTATGTATGTATGTATGTATGTATGCATGTATGTATGTATGTATGTATGTATGTATGTATGTATGTATGCATGTGTGCAGTGTATAGATTTAGTGTGTGCAGTATGTACAGTGAAGGAAATAAGTATTTGATCCCTTGCTGATTTTGTAAGTTTGCCCACTGTCAAAGACATGAACAGTCTAGAATTTTTAGGCTAGGTTAATTTTACCAGTGAGAGATAGATTATATTTAAAAAAAAAACAGAAAATCACATTGTCAAAATTATATATATTTATTTGCATTGTGCATGAGAAATAAGTATTTGATCCCTTTGGCAAACAACACTTAATACTTGGTGGCAAAACCCTTGTTGGCAAGCACAGCAGTCCGATGTTTTTTGTAGTTGATTATGAGGTTTGCACACATGTTAGATGGAATTTTGGCCCACTCCTCTTTGCAGATCATCTGTAAATCATTAAGATTTCGAGGCTGTCGCTTGGTAACTCGGATCTTCAGCTCCCTCCATAAGTTTTCGATGGGATTAAGGTCTGGAGACTGGCTAGGCCACTCCATGACCTTAATGTGCTTCTTTTTGAGCCACTCCTTTGTTGCCTTGGCTGTATGTTTCGGGTCATTGTCGTTCTGGAAGACCCAGCCACGAGCCATTTTTAATGTCCTGGTGGAGGGAAGGAGGTTGTCACTCAGGATTTGACGGTACATGGCTCCATCCATTCTCCCATTGATGCGGTGAAGTAGTCCTGTGCCCTTAGCAGAGAAACACCCCCAAAACATAATGTTTCCACCTCCATGCTTGACAATGGGTCGGTGTTCTTTGGATCATAGGCAGCATTTCTCTTCCTCCAAACACAGCGAGTTGAGTTAATGCCAAAGAGCTCAATTTTAGTCTCATCTGACCACAGCACCTTCTCCCAATCACTCTCAGAATCATCCAGGTGTTCATTTGCAAACTTCAGACGGGCCTGTACATGTGCCTTCTTGAGCAGGGGGACCTTGCGGGCACTGCAGGATTTTAATCCATTACGGCGTAATGTGTTGCCAATGGTTTTCTTGGTGACTGTGGTCCCAGCTGCCTTGAGATCATTAACAAGTTCCCCCCGTGTAGTTTTCGGCTGAGCTCTCACCTTCCTCAGGATCAAGGATACCCCACGAGGTGAGATTTTGCATGGAGCCCCAGATCGATGTCGATTGACAGTCATTTTGTATGTCTTCCATTTTCTTACTATTCCACCAACAGTTGTCTCCTTCTCACCCAGCGTCTTACTTATGGTTTTGTAGCCCATTCCAGCCTTGTGCAGGTCTATGATCTTGTCCCTGACATCCTTAGAAAGCTCTTTGGTCTTGCCCAAGTTGTAGAGGTTAGAGTCAGACTGATTAATTGAGTCTGTGGACAGGAGTCTTTTATACAGGTGACCATGTAAGACATCTGTCTTTAATGCAGGCACCAAGTTGATTTGGAGCGTGTAACTGGTCTGGAGGAGGCTGAACTCTTAATGGTTGGTAGGGGATCAAATACTTATTTCTCTGTGCACAATGCAAATAAATATATATAATTTTGACTATGTGATTTTCTGTTTTTTTTTTAAATATAATCTATCTCTCACTGGTAAAATTAACCAAGCCTAAAAATTCTAGACTGTTCATGTCTTTGACAGTGGGCAAACTTACAAAATCAGCAAGGGATCAAATACTTATTTCCTTCACTTTATGTATGTGTGCAATATGTATGTTTTTAGTGCATGTATATATAGTATGTAGCTATATCTCCAGTGATCCATGTCGCACTCTTTGTATATTGCACCCATCTTCCTAGAGCTGAGTACGTCTTCTCTGCAAGTTTTAGTGCCGCAGCCTTGAACTGAACCAGAACATTACAAGAAGTAAAAATGCAGAGTTCACCTGAACCTATTATTATAATCTTTAATTATTATCACTTTCTAATTCACAATTAACATCGCTAACCTGGTTAAATTAATGTGTTTTTTTTTAATAAACAATTTTTATTGAGTTTTCAACATTAATAAACAGAGATAAACAGATACAAATGCATGGCATTACATTGGACATTACTTGCACGTTATTCCCAGTATTCAACTGATCATTAATACAATATTTTGTACGGAACTGGCAGACAACGTTGATCTAGATCATGCATCGCTAACATTGTTATCAACCTTGAACCCCTTTTAATTCCCCCCCCCCCCGACATCCTATGTATGCAGGTTTCTAATAATGGATGTAAAATGATCCTATACCCGAACCGGGTCTGAAAAGGAAAAGTGGGTTCCAGCATTCTCTAGCACCTGAATAAATCACCTTTTCAGCACTCCTAATGTCCCTGCCACATCTCTCGTCAGGTACCATGAGGTATAATAGAACGGTGTCATCAGATCTCTTATTTCGTCAGTCTGAAAATGTTTACATATAAAAACTTTCCATTTTTTGAAAAATTTTGATGAGCCAGATTCCGCTGTTCGTTCAATATCCAGCCGATCCATGTATATATAGTTTTTCAGCTGCGAAATAACCTCTAGACCTGACGGTAGCTGTGGTTTCAGCCAGAGGGCAAGCAAGGACCTCTTGGCCACCAAAAGAAAGGCATGGAGTGCGTCAGGAATATGTTGAGTATCGGGAAAGGCATGGAATAAAAGTGATAATGGCTCCACCGCGATCTCCTCCCCCCATGTATCCCTAATAATCCCTGAAATCTCGTTCCAGTATGCAAATAGTTTGGGGCACGTCCACAAACCATGGAATAAATTTGTTTTGGGTGCATGACATCGTGGACACGCTACTTGTCTTTCCGGACAGTTAGGGTGTGGGGGAATATCAAAACCATATATGGCCCTATGTATGAACTTGAAGTGCGTCTCCCTCCATCTTTCACACACAACTGCTTTACGCACCTTTGCCCACCCTCCCAGAATCTGCTGGGTAAGATCTTGCTGGGAAAGCTCTCTACTCCACCTTTTAAACATTGTGTCTGTAGTAGCTTTAGCGAGTGATTCTCTCAGTGTACCATACAAAAAAGATAAAGAGGATTTCGAAGGGGGAGACACTATCAAGTCATCCAAGAAGTTTTTAGGGCATTCTGGGGCTATATTATGCAATTTTGACCTTAAAAAGGACATTATTTGGCAATAGGCTAGGTGATGCCGTGTGGATAGATTGTTTCTAGCTAGTAACTCTTGAAAGGTCATATATCGATTTTCAGTAGGGTGCAAGAGATGATTAAGCTTGAAAATCCCCATCGCTTGCAATTCCCGGAAATGCGGGTTCTCCCTCCCTTGTGGAAACTCCGGGTGTCCCCATAAATGCATATGCTTAGAAATGCATTGAGGGAGGCCAAAGAGTGCTCTAATAGATTTCTAAGCCATAATGGTATCCCTAAATAATATACGATGCTTGATTTCTGGTGGTATGTTCCCAATAGAGACATGTATTAGCGAAGACAAATGCAGTGGAGCCACCACCCCCTCCTCAAGTGCGTAATTAGAATAAAAGTTTGATCCTTGTAGCCAGTCGAGGCCATGACGAGCCAAACATGCCAAGTTATAACTACGAAGATCCGGGATATTAACACCCCCCCCCCCCCCCACTTCTTTACGTGTCCTTAGTTTCTTTAAGGCTATTCTCGGGCGCTTCTTATTCCATATATAGACGGAAAACATGGAATTTAATGTTTTGATATCAGTGTGTTTTAGTAGGAGCGGAATCGTCTGCAGAGGATAGAGCAATCTCGGGAAGCTTATCATTTTCAAAAGATGACATCTCCCCATAGAGGCAGATGCTGCCAACGTTGAAGGTCTTGTTTAATTTTATTTATAACCGCTGGGTAATTGAGGTTATATATTGTGTCCGGTGTGCGACCTATGTTAATACCTAGGTATTTAATGGAGGACCTAGCCATAGTAACCGGTATGCTTAACAAAGGTATAAAGCGTGCTGCGCCATTACTGTTCAAGTGTAGTAATTCACTTTTTGAAACATTAACTTTAAAGCCGGATTGGCTCTCAAATTTTTTAATAAGCTCAAAGACGTGAGGAAGATTGTGATGCGGATCTGATAGGAATATCAAGACATCATCTGCAAAGTATGTTGCCTTAATTGTTTCCGTGCCCACCTTGATGCCCCTTACCCTTTCGTCAGCCTCCAATGTGCGAATAAATGGTTCCAATGCAAGATTAAAAAGGAGGGGGGAGAGAGGGCAGCCTTGGCGTGTCCCTCTATGCAGTGGTATAGTGGAAGAAAGAAATCCTGGAGTGTATACTGTTGCGGAAGGAGCCGAATATAAAGCTCCAATAAAGGATCGGAAGGGTCCTGAAATACCCATGGAGTCCATCGTTCCACCCAACTAATCCCAATTAACCATATAGAACGCTTTTTCGGCGTCAATAGTAAGAATAGCTGGATTTGGATGGGCATACGGATTAACCTTTATATCATCGAGTACTGTTATTATTTTCCGAATATTGGCTACCGCGGAACGACCTTTTACAAAGCCGACTTGGTTTGGCGAGATTATTCTAGGTAATATAGTGGCTAATCTATCCGCCATAAGTTTAGAGATTAATTTTAAGTCCGAGTTTATTAAAGAAATCGGTCGATACGAGGAGGCTAATTCTGGGTCCCTTCCTGGCTTTGGGAGGACCTTTATGTATGCAACATTGGAGGCTGCCGGAATGGTTTGTCCCAACAAATATCCATTATATAATTGTAGTAAACACGGAGTGATTTGATCCCTCAGGACCTTGAAATATTCACTGGCGTATCCGTCGGGGCCTGGGGCTTTCTGCTTTTTCAGTGAGTTTATACCCGATTTTAACTCTCCTTCTGTAATTGGGGAATTCAGGAATGTCCGTTCCTCCTCTCTGAGTTTGGGAAGATGTAGGGAGTCTAAGACCGTAGGGATCGAGGTTGAAGTATACGTTTGTTTTGTATACAGATCCTCATAAAATTGCTTTAAGATGGAGTTAACCTGTTTAGGGTGCGACTGCAAAGTTCCCATTTTATCCTTCAAAGTGGTAATATGAAATTGTGATCCCAAAGGTTTAGACAAACGTGCCAACAACCTCCCCGCTTTGTTTCCATATCGAAACAGTTTTGCTTCAAAAGCGGACCGTTTCAACTTTTCCCCTTTATCCAACCACAATTCATATTCCCCCTTTGCTTTCTGCCATTCTTGTTTGTTTGAGGGAGTTGGTATTGCTTGGAAACGTGTGTAAGTCTGCCTCAAAGCCCGGCCGTATTCCTCAATTTTCAATTTAGACTGATTTTTAAGCTTCGAGACATATGCGATTAGTTGCCCTCTCATGACTGCTTTGGAGGTGTCCCAGTATAACTGGGGATCCTGTGAGTGGGCACCATTGGTAGCCTCAAAATCCAACCACCAACCTTTAAGTAAAGATTGGAACGCTTCATCGGATGCCAAGTTACTGGGGAAGCGCCATAGGATGTCCGAGCCCCTCGGAAAACAGTCATGTATTTCCAGCAATACCGGTGAATGATCGGATATAACCATGGGTTCGATAACACTCTGGAGCACCCGTTGAAGGAGCGGCGTCGACACCAGAGTGTAATCGATACGTGACCATGATTGTTGGGCATGTGAATAATGCGAGTATTCTCTGCCATCAGGATGATGTAAGCACCAGGGATCATGTAGACCTGTGTCTGAAAGAAAAGTGTGTAAGGTAGTTTCCCTAGCTAGATCCTTGTGAAGGAACGGTTTATGTGGATTGCTCCTATCCTCTGCAGGTTGTAAGACTACATTCAAGTCTCCCCCCAGAAGTTTGGAGGGCGCCGTATAAACTGCAAGAACTCCGTTTAGTGTCTTGAAAAAGTGAGACCTACGTACATTAGGCCCATATACATTATATATGCTTATGGAATCTGCTGAGCCCGTGAGGTGTATATTCACCCATCTCCCTTCTGTATCAGATGAGGAGCCCGTGA
Organism: Rhinoderma darwinii; assembly: GCF_050947455.1. Lineage (NCBI taxonomy): Eukaryota > Metazoa > Chordata > Amphibia > Anura > Rhinodermatidae > Rhinoderma > Rhinoderma darwinii. The sequence goes on along the minus strand of NC_134690.1, from coordinate 281,087,917 downwards.
CTGAGTAGGGGAGATTCTTACCAAGGAGTATCAGAACTCCCGCCTTAGATTGTTGGGCGGGGGACCCGTACACCTGGCCCACCCACAGTTTTTGCATACGGTGGTAATCTAACTCCGTGAGATGAGTTTCTTGCAGGAGCGCAATGTCGGTCTTTAGCCTTTTAAGATGGCGTAGTACCATCATGCGCTTATGGGGTGACCTGAGACCCTTAACGTTCCATGATACAATTCTCATAAACGAGTGATATTTTTAGTTTAACATTGTGGATGTCTAACTGCCCCCCTCCCCTTCCCACCCCCGTATCCAAGCCCAAATGCAAATGCATAACCGACAACCAGTAACTACCACAACATGGACCTTGCTGTACCATTGCAGCATCCACGTCTACGTGACATACGACTTCACTTTTTTCCCACATGTAAGAACACATCTTATCGTAACTTTACCGTAACACAACTGCTCCCAGCCTTGGTGCTGGACTGGACATCTCATTATGAAATCTAGCACGAAAGCTATAAACCACTGGTGGTCTATCTGGCGTATGTCGTCTAGTTATGCTTAACATTCAAAAAAAAACAATGCATATATATCAGGTACATTCATCTATAAGCGATGTGCGATATATTCTCATAAGTGTAAAAGGATATCACATCGAAAACCCAAGTGCTTCCACGTTCCTGAGCCTCAGGATATGGTAGTTCATCATGTATGGCTTTGCTGAAGATTCCTGTTCCTCTGCTGTTTAGGAGCTGAGAAAATAAAGCCTTCTGATGTAGCGTTATCCTCCCTGGAAAGTTCTCGAACTTCACCCGTGGATTCATGCGTAGAGGAAGGTGAAGAGTGGTCAGGCGGTAAGGATTTCAAAATGGCATCCGCCGCTTCCGGTGTAGGAAAGGTGTCATAGGATCCATCCGTATTCACGACATTGAGAACTGCCGGGTACAACAATGCAAATTTGACGTGGCGCTTGTATAATGTCGAGCAGACTTGTGAAAATGCTCGCCGCTTTTTCGTGACTTCCGCCGAGAAGTCGTCAAAAATCAATACGCGGTGTCCTTTGTAATCCAGGCCATCGCGCCTACCCTTGAAGGCCTTCAACACTGCCATTCTGTCTGAATAGTCTAGGTATTTGACTATGACTTGGCGCGGGCGAATTCTCGTCTCATGTGAGCCCTTATCTGCGGTTCGTAAGTCAGGTCCAACTCTATGAGCTCGCTCTACTTTACAGGCCTGGCGGATTCCCAAAGCCTCCGGTAAGTCAGTCTCACACAATCGCCTGAGATCTTTCGCCAACACCGACTCCGGTAACCCCACAATGTGTAAATTGTTCCTTCGTGACCTGTTCTCTAGGTCTTCCACTCTATCCCATAGCTTTTGATTTTCCAATCTTGTATCTTGTACTATTTGGCGGAGATCCATGAATGCTGTGTCCACGTGGTGCATGGCTGTCTCCAGAGTATCTATGCGATCCCCCTGCTTCGTCACCGTATCATGTAATTGTGATAGGGAGGTATTAACCGTTTTAGACAGAGATTCTTGTAAATCCGGGGAAATTAATTGCGCTACCTGAATCGCCAATTGCTTGTAGTCAATATTCAGTGTAGATAATGTAGACTCACCAGACATTACGGGCAGTGGAGGAACTTCCATCTCATTTAGTGTAGTTTGCCTAGAGGACTCGTCCGCCATGATGACTGCCTGGTCGTTCGCCCGACCGGACTTGTTCTGTGCTCTGGATTTGCCCATAATATGGACGAATCTGTCCATATACCGACAGGTTTGACTTCCGTGCTGCAGGGGTTCAGACTCTGTTGTCCCAGCGATATTTAGTATGGTCTGACCGAGTGATTTTGCTATCAAGGGCCGGAGCACTTACTCTCGCACGTCCTCACATGCAGGCGCCGGAACCGGAAGTCTAAATTAATGTTTTAAGTTCGAGAAACGTCATTCTCAATTTTCAAAAACTGTCCGTAAAATTTTCTGTTTGTCCATGATTTTAGGCCAACTTGTCCAGAAAAAAATTAATTGGTGGTTGGCAACCCTGGCGGCTCTATCTACTGAGGGCACTAAATTTATGGGGGTACAAACTGGGTGCCTAACTTATATTGGGTAAAAACAAGTGCTAACATCTATATGGGGGTACAAAGTGATGTTTTCTGCCATTTTACTGCGGCCGTGAGTTCCCCCGCAAAGGGACCTATTAAGTCTATGTCGCCCAAGGGCCCACATAAACCTGGAGCCAGCCCTAATAGCGAGGCATCTAAATCCATAAAGCGATCTTCACTGGTCACTTGTGTAGGGGCATCTGCAGTCTGATGCATTTCATGTCGTGTCACAGTTTCGCCTTCTTGACTCTCATACTCAGAGATTCTTTCTTCACTCGCATTTTCTCTGCTTTCATCTAAAAAGCAAATAAAAAAAACAACAATTGTAAGCCAGGAGTCAAGTTAATTGATTGATTGTATTAAACAAATTTTTGTATACACCTACCTTCCATATTGTCTTTTTTTTTATTCAGCCATGATGACATAAAAGCTGAAATATGTTGAGCTTGTTTTTCTCTCTCCTTTGCTCTTTTTCGGAATTCTGCTCCTGATGGTTTTTTGGACATCACTCTGATAGTAGCCAACTTGAAGACTAACAAACACAATACCAATAAAAAACCAATACAATTGCATGCGGCAGTCGCTAGCATCGGGGCCTTCCCTGATGCTAGTGACGCCACCGAGCATGAAGGCGCCCATGCCGCCCGGCCCATAAATGTAATGTGCCTGGGTGGTGCCGCACCCCTTAGAGGACCGTTGCAGAGCAACCAAATCAAAACAGCTGATCGCAGTTGATAGGCGCCCTGTATGACGGACTGATGCAGCAGCAATCGGCTGTAGTGTTAGCGGGCCATACCTCCCATCTTTTGAATTCGGAAAAGAGGGTAATTTTAAGCCATGCCCCTAACCACGCCCAATATCCCGCATAAGCACATCAAATCACGGCCAGATCCTTCTTCAACTAACAAGCGCATATTCTCACTGTGGATCTCTAGACTGTCTGGATATAACAGATATTATGGATCAGGTTATATCTTCTTTGTGTTACTTTTCCTAACTTGGGTATAATATTTGCTGATCACGACAGCAGCAGCTGCAGGACAAACCAAAAGGATGAGAACAATGAAAGTCAATGATGGGGAATTTATTTTCCTGTCGTGTAACTCTGCTACCTGTCAATGGAAAAATCATCCGGCAAAGGGAAAAATGTTTCACAATGGAGAAGGACAATGAATGCGTCAACTAGTAATTAGACATGAGAGGGAAAAATAATTCCCCATTATGTAACTCTGCTACCTGTCAACAGAATAATCATCCGCCAGAGGGAATAATGTGGTGGATGACTTTTCAGTTGACAGGTAGCATGAAGGGGAATTATTTTTCCTTGGCATCTAGTTTCTATTGCGGCGCAGGGAGGAAAACAGAAGACTGCTGTAGGTGAGTGTAACTTTTTATATTTTTTTTGCAGGTTCTACTGGACCGTGTGGACTACGGCGTAGATTCATTGTACTACTTCGATAGTCTAAGTTTTTTTTAAATAAAATAGTCATAGAGGGTTGTTGGGAGCAGTTCTTATTTCAATATAAAAATATTTTCTTATGCGTCTGGTTTTTTTAATACTTTGTTAGCAGCTTAGTAATGGCTGCTGGCGGATAGACAACGTTCATTACTAAGGTGGTGTTTAGTGTTAGCCAGTAAAAGGGCTAGCACTAACCCATCCATTATTACCCCGGTACTCACCGTCACCAAGGGTGCCGGGAAGAGCCGGTACAATCCAGTATCCGAGCATCTGTAGTGACGGCTAGGTACTGGGGCAGCCACAGACTGGCATTATGAGGCTGGAAAGGGTCAAAACCAGTGGGCCTTCCCACCCTGCTAATGCTAGGCTGCTGCTGCTATGTTGTATATGGCTGGTTATTAAAAATGGGGGAAAGGCAATGTCGTTTTCTTCATTTATTGATTTAAAAAAAAAAAAAAACGTCGTGGGGTCCCCCTTATTTTTTTTAACCAGCCAGATGCAACATATCAGCAGCAAGCTCACACTACAAGGGTGGGAACGGCCATGGTTTCTGGCCCTTTCCAGCCTATAATATTAGCCTGTGGCCACCTCCGTTGACCGACCATCTCTACAAATGTTCGGGTACTGGATCCTATCCGGCTCTTCCCGGCACCCCTGGGGGCAGTGGGTGCCGAGGTAATAATGGGGGATTAGTGCTAGCCTTTTTACTGGCTAACACTAAGCCCTGGCTTAGTAATTGACGTTGTCAATCAGACAACTGCCATTACTGAGGCGTTAATAAAGTATTAAAAAAATCCACAGGATAGGGGATACATGTGTGATCGCTGGCGATCCGACCACTGGGGCCCCCAGCGATGAGAACTGGGGACCGAAAGTCCCCCAAAGTGACCAGCACTCCATTCATTTCTATGGGACTTAGGGCACCGCTGTCTCCAGCAGCTCCATAAAAATGAATGAAGCAATTCTCATTGAGCACTTTGGGGGAATTTCGGTCCCCCCGTTCGCATCGTTGGGGTCCCAGTGGTCGTACCCCCAGCGATCACACATGTATGATGTATCCCCTATCCTGTGGATGGGGGATACATGTGGTTGTGGGAAAACCCCTTTAACTAGCAATTCTAAAATCATAAAATAATGTCATTAATTTTATGATGTTAGAAACACTAGTGTTCCCAGGCCCTAAATTGTTTTTACTCTATATTGTCTGTTTTCTTTGCTCCTCTTGGTGCCGTGCTGCCTCAACGCCATGCCCCGTCGCTCCAGTCAGAATGCTGTTACGCCGAACGTCATAATAACATGGTCCCGCAGACAGCTCACGGGACTGGCATAAAGTGGTTGGGGGCGTGGCTGGCAACAGGGAGCACAGCGGAACATTTTTCAGGCCGCCCCAGGATGGCGTGACAGCGGTAAGAAAACCGGACTGTCCCTCCTGATCCTGTGGTTAGGGCCTATGTTAATTCCGGCAGCTGTCCCAGCGGCGCCCCCCTTCCTTATATTCTAGTTGCACCCGGGGCACATGCCCGCCTGTCCCCCCCTTGTCCAAAGTAAATGAATTAGATCAGCATCCGGAGAGCCACATTTTGGACAACTAACAACAGATCTATAACCCATTTCTACCAGTAAAGTGCAACCTAATAATTACCATAAAGCGAGAAAATCTATGTGCCATATTAAGTGAAACATATTTCATATTACTGTGAATCAATTCCCATTTGGGCTCAGTAATTGGCCCTAAGTCCCTTATCCACTTATTTATCTTAGTAGATTCCATCTTATTTTTAAGGCTTAAACTCAAATGTTTGTAGAAGAGTGAAATTCCCCCTTGAAAGTGTAGTTCATTTAGCAAAATATCACCAACAATGGTTCAACTCCTTATTGTCCAAGCCATTTTTTTTACATTTTAATTTTACACACCCCGCATTCTATGAGCCATAACTTTTTTATTTTTCCGCCAATAGAGTGGTGTGAAGGGTTGTTTTTTGCGGGAGGAGTTGCATTTTCTATTGATACAATTTAAAACACCATATAATGTACTGGGAAATTTAAAAAAATATCTAAATGAGGTGGAATTGGAAAAAACTGTGATTCGTTTTTACGTCTTTCACCATGTGGTAAAAACAATAAATTTACTTTATTCTTCTGGTCAATACAATTATAGCGATACCATATTTATACGGGTTTTTTAATGTTTTACTCCTTTTACAAAGAAAAAACTATTTGTTAGAAAACAAATAGTTTTTTTTCCCATACTCTGAAAGTTGACCAAAAAGCAGTGATTCTGGCGTTTTATAATTTTTTCTTCTTACAGCATCTACCATGCGCTTTAAATAATGCTATATTGTAATAGTTCAGACTTTTGCAGACGCAGAAATACCAATATTTTTTTTATTTTTTACATTACATAAAATGAAAAATGGTAAAAGCTTTTTTTTTTAACTTTACATTTTTTTAAAAAAAATGTCCCTACTAAAAACTTTATTTAACTTTTCCTTACACATTCTATTGCAGTATATTGTCATTTTTACCAGCTTCTGTTAAGCCAGGGGTCTCAAACTCGGTTAAGTAAGTGGGCCACATATAGAAAAAATGGGAAGTTGACGGGCCGCATTACTTTCAAATTTGATACAATACTAAATTATTGTTAATCAACTAGTTATTTGATCTACTATAACACTATGTTACTTTAATAATAATTCTACATTACTATAATAATACCGCTAGGTTTAACATTTGAGATATTTCTCCACGTGCTTATTTCAACAATCCAGTTTTCCAGTTTAAGTGCCGCTAAATGCAGTCCAGCGGCTCAGTTAGTAGTGTTTGGCAGACACACATGTCAAGATTGGGCAGCCCCTTTTTAGATAGTGCCACAGTGCCCTCTGTGGATGCTGCCACAGTGCCCTCCGTAGATGCTGCCACAGTGCCCTCCATAGATGCTGCCACAGTGCCCTCCATAGATGCTGCCACAGTGCCCTCCGCAGATGCTGCCACAGTGCCCTCCGAAGGTGCTGCCACAGTGCCCTCCGCAGATGCTGCCACAGTGCCCTCTGCAGATAATGCCACACACACCCCAAGTAGATAGCTCCATTGGGGCTCCCTCTAGGAGTGGAATCCCAAGCCAGAGCATTGCCGATGCTTTCGCTGGGGATTCCTCTACTGTTGGAGCCCCTGACATCCCTGTCCATACATAGTGATGTCACGGGATCCTCCTGGTCCGGAATGTGATATCAGGGGCAACCCCAGAGCCAAAGTCCCAGAGCAGAGCACTAGTATAGGCTCTGCGCCGAAACTCTGGGGAAGCCATTAACATCAGTGCCAATATATGGACTGTGATGTCAGGAGCATGCCCAGAGCTGGAGTCCCAGAGCAGAGCCGCTTCTAGCACTCTGCCTGGGATTCCAGCTCTGCTCCTGACATCACTGTCCATATATGGACATGGATGTCAGGGGCAACCTCAGAGCTGGAGTACTGAGAAGAGCGCTAGTAGGCTCTTCCTGGGACTCCAGCTGTGCTCCTGACATCACTGGGACTCCTGCTCTGGGGATGTCCCTGACATCACTGTCGATGTATGGACAGCGATGTCAGAGGCTTCCCCAGAGTCCCAGAGCAGAGTCTATACTAGTGCTCTGCCCGGGACTCCAGCTCTGCGGAAGCACCAGACATTGTGTGTTCATACATGGACATCGATGTCATGGAATTCCACATAGTCCCGGAGCAGAGCCTATACTTGTGCTCTGCCCGGGACTCCGGCTCTGGGGAAGCCCCAGACATTGTGTGTCCATACATGGACACTGATGTCAGGGAATTCCACCGAGGCCCAGGACAGAGCCGATATTAGCGCTCTGCCCGGGACTCTGCTCTCAGGAAGACCCTGACACACTGTCCATATATGGACAGTGATGTCAGGGAATTCCACAGAGTCCCGGAGCAAAGCCTATACTAGCGCTCTGCCCGGGACTCCACTATGGGGAAGACCCTGACACACTGTCCATATATGGACAACGATGTCAGGGAATTCCACAGAGTCCCGGAGTAGAGCCTATACTAGCGCTCTGCCTGGGACTCCGGCTCTAGGGAAGCCCCAAACATCGTGTGTCCATACATGGACACCGATGTCAGGGAATTCCACAGAGTCCCGGCGCAGAGCCTATACTAGCGCTCTGCCCGGGACTCCGCTCTGAGGAAGACCCTGACACCCTGTCCATATATGGACAGCGATGTCAGGGAATTCCACAGGGTCCCGGAGCAGAGCCGATACTAGTTATTCTGGGATTTTTTCCTCCATTTCACCCATCAGGAATCCTTTTATCTGACTATCCGTTCTTATTCTAACTGCTGGGACCTCAATAAGTAAAATAAATAACAATGGGGAAAGGGGGCATCCATGTCAGGTAAAGGCCCGACAGGGATGCAGGAGATTGATTTCACGGGAAGAAACCTGGATAACCGCCATAAGTCGATTGGCAAACACTACCCAAGTGAAGAACACTCTCCTGGAACTAGGTGTATCAATATCTAAGTCTACCATGAAGAAAAGACTTCATGAGAGCAAATACAGAGGGTTCACCACAAGGTGAAAACCATTAATCTGCTTCAAAAATAGAAAGGCCGGATTAGACTTTGCCAAACAACATCTAAAAAAACCAGCACAGTTCTGGAACAGCATTCTTTGAACAGATGAAACTAAGATCAACCTGTACCAAGATGATGGGAGGAAAAAAAGTATGGAGAAGGCTTGGAACGGCTCATGTTCCAAAGCACACCGCATCCTCTGTAAAACATGGTGGAGGCAGTGTGATGGCATGGGCATGCATGGCTGCCAAAGGCACTGGGTCACTAGTGTTTATTGATGATGTGACTGAAGACAGAAGCAGCCGGATGAATGCTGACGTGTTCAGGGATATACTTTCTGCTCAGATTCAACCAAATGCAGCAAGGTTGATTGGACGTCCCTTTATAGTACAGATGACCCAAAACATGCTGCGAAAGCAACCCAGGAGTTTTTTAAGGTAAAGAAGTGGAATATTCTGCAATGGCCAAGTCAATCACCAGATCTCAACCCGATCGAGCATGTATTTCACTTGCTTAAGACAAAACTTAAGGCAGAAAGACCCACAAACCAGCAACAACTGAAGAACGCTGTAGTAAAGGCCTGGCAAAGCATCACAAAGGAGGAAAACCAGCGTTTGGGGATGTCCATGGCTTCCAGACTTCAGGCAGTCATTGCGTGCAAAGGATTCTCTACAAAGTATTGTTGAGGGGCAGGGCGGTGACCATAGGTTGGCAGGGATTTTTTTCAGTACAAGGGAGAGAAACTAGGTGGCAGAGCTGTGTGGGGGGAGATTTATAAAACAAACACTAATGACAGGTTTGGGAGTGGGGCCAGAGTGGATAAACACCCTGATGGGGATCTATGAAAGGGCAGGGGAGACAGGTGGACAGAGGCTCTGTGGGAGGCCATGTGGGAGACAGTAGGTGTGCATGGGGTAACATAAATAAAATCATTGCACTGAAGCTGCAGCTTTTACACAGAGGAGTCATTTACTAAGATGCAGTTCTGGCCGCTGCTTCTGGATCCTGCAAAAACTACGATCTTTCAGTGCCGTGGCATGTCTGGACGAAGCTTCCACCTCCTCACATGTCACAACCATGTTACCTTTGTAGACACCAGATACAAAATACATTTATACCCCTCAGCAAATTCTTAATCTAATTCAGACTCCCAGGCAGATTTGTGATCTAATTCAGACTCCTAAATGAATTTACACCCCTAATCAGACCCCTAAATTAATTCAGTCTCCCAACTAGACCCCTAAATTAATTCAGCCCCCTCAAGCAGACCCCTAAATCATTTCAGACCCCCTAAACTATATTACATCCCAAAATTTATTCAGTCTCCCGAACAGACCCCTAAATTAAATAAGCGCCCTGACCTGACACTTAAATTAATTAAATCCCCAGACCCCTAAATTAACTTACACCCCCAATCAGACCCCTACATTAATTCAGACCCTAAACAAGACTCCTAAATTAATTCAGAATCCCAAACTGATTCCTAAATTCAGACCCCAGACCCCTAATTTAATGTACACACCAAATTAGACCCATAACTTCATTCAGCCCCTCCGATCAGACCCCTAAATTAATTCAGACTCCAGACCAGACCCCTGATGTAATTTACACCCCAAATTATTTTACACACCAGACCAGATCCCCCTCCCCCAAAATAAAACAACTTTAGACCCTATGCACTTACCGCTCCCTGATTCTCTTGCCTTTATCTACAGAAGGGGGCCTCTTCCGCTTTTGGGCCCCTCTTCTCCTTGGGCAACTCTTCTTGAGTGATGGGGCCCTGCCTCACAAGACTGATGTTGGCCAGCGTAATGACGTTGTATGCGCCACCTCATCTAATGTTGTGACTCTAGCAACATCAGTCTTGTGAAAAAGGGCCCCAGCTTCAGTTACTTTGGGGAAGGAAACAGGCAATGCAATATAATGGGGCCATTCCTTTCTCCAAATTAACTATCGGCAGCAGACAGTGACAACGAGTGCGTGGGACACTTTTTTAATTTTTTGGGCAGGGCATCTGACAGGGGTACTAGCTGTACTGCTCTGATGGCGGCCCTGGGTATAAGTGTTGTAATATGCTGAGGAAAGTTATCCATAGAAGTGGATGTGTATTTAGATGGGATTCCTGTTCTACCCAAAGCTTGGAAAGGAATTGAGAAAGAAAAATTACGATACACATGAGAACAGAAACCGTATGATAGAGAGAGAGAAGTCTGGGAGACTCACTCCCCAATTCTCCTTAGGGCATATAAATAGAACGGGCTCTAGACGAGGTTTGGAGCGGACCTATGCAAACCAGGATACCATCATTTAACTTAGAGAAACACCCTGGGAACCGAGAAAGGGACCTTCTGGAATAGGTACAGGATCTTGGGCAAAGGTGTGTCCCGCTCTGATCTGCTGTGTCCCGTAGGGGGTGCGCACACGCTCGTGCCCGCTCTTAAAGGGCCAGCGCGTGCACCTGTTAAACAATCATCATTATCCACCACATGATTTCCTGGTCTATAAGAAGGCCCCAGCCCTTCTGATCCTTGCTTGAGCATTGTTAGTATTCCCAAGTCTGTCTTGCAAATGGTTCCTTAGTGTTTCCCGTTCCAGTTGTTACCCGTACCCTGTTACCTGTTCCTGTATCCCGTGCTGTGTTCTTGTTCCTGTGCCTACTAGTTGGAGTCGTGTTTACTACACCTGCTGTTGCCTTGCCACGTCCTGTGTCATCTATCTCGTCCAGAGGGATTTTCCACGTCTTGTGCGGGACTTTGTATTTCTGGGGTTCCTGTCGTTTGGCCAGCTGCCTACCTGCTACGGCGGTGCGGCCTAGTGGGTCCACATACCCACATACTGTGACAGTACGCTCAGGCCATAGACTCCGCTGGTCAACCTCAGACCTTGACGACAAAAGCCATGCTGACCGAGATGGAGGATCTTCAGTCACGGCAAGACCAACTCCTCCTGCCGGTGAACGCCATTGCTCATCTGTTGCTTGCTCCAACCACAGTCGTCACCATACATTCCTTGCGCTCCTCCTGCTACACTTCCTGTCTGTACCAGTGCCGACCCCCTGTGCTTATTGCCGCTACCTCCACACTATGACAGATACTCAAGGTCCTGCAGAGCATTTTTGAATCAGTGCCTGATCCACTTCAGACTTCATGCCAGGTCCTTCTCTTCGGATGTCGTCAGGATCGCCTTCATAATCTCTCTCATTACTGGCAAAGCCCTGGCATGGGAAAATCCTATGTGGGAACATCAGGGACCAGAGACCCGTGACTTGCAGTGCTTCTTACGGACCTTCCGCTCGATCTTTGAGGAACCTGGGAGAGTTTCTTTGGCTACTGCATCCTTGCTGACCCTACACCAGGTAGACCTCTCCGTGGGCGAGTATGCTATTCAGTTCCGTATCCTGGCTGCTGAGTTAACCTGGAACAACGAGACTTTTGTGGCCACATTCTGGCAGGGACTGTCTTTGGGGATTAAGGACAAGCTGGCCGCTCGCGATCTGCCATCTACCCTGGATGATCTTATCCTACTCGCCACCCGGGTTGACATGAGGATCCGAGAGCATTCCCAAAAGGTTCTCCGGGAGACAGAACTTCCTAGGCTGGATTCTACTTTACAGCAATCCTTACTATCCTCCTCAGTCGTCCCACCAGAGGATCCTATGCAGAGTATCTATGTAAAATTGTCTATCCAGGAGAAACAACGCAGACGCACTTCTGGACTTTGTCTGTATTGCGGCCTCGGAGGCCATATTGTGCGTCTGTGTCCCCAGAGGCCCCATTGCCTAGGATTGGTTGGAGAGACAACCCTAGGTGGAACGGTACCTAATAAAGCATTCTATTTCAAGCTGACTATTCCTGTGACCATAGTATCCGGCGAGAGGACGCATCGGGTTTCTGCCTATCTTGACTCTGGGTCTGCGGCAAATTTCATCCAAAAGGAGCTGGCGGATCATCTTCAGTTGCCCACAGTTACCCTGAAGACATCTTTGGCTGTTGCCTCAGTAAATGAACTGCCTCTGCCTAATCCCATCATTTCTAAAACCAAGCCGTTGAGGCTCCAGGTTGGAATCCTTCATTCTGAACTGATTTCTTTCCTTGTTTTGCCCAAGGCCATCAATCCTGTTCTGCTGGGCCTGCCTTGGCTTCAACTATATGCCCCAGTCCTGGACTGGAATTCTGGAGAGGTTCGCCAATGGGGCTCCAAGTGCCTGGGTTGTTGTCTGTTGCCGATCCATCCTGTCTAGCATCCCCAGCCTCAGTCATTGGCGAGACTGCCCTCCCAGTTTGCTCAGTTTGCCAATGTTTTCAGCAAAAGGGAGGCTGAGACGCTGCCTCCACATCAGACTTATGACTGCCCCATTGAACTGGTTCCTAATGCCTCTCTCCCCCGTGGCCGAGTATATCCTCTCTCCTTACCAGAGTCTCTATCCATGTCGGCCTATATCAAGGAGAATTTGGATAGCGGTTTTATACGAAAGTCTTCCTCCCCGGCCGGGGCTGGATTCTTCTGCGTTAAAAAGAAGTACGGAACCCTTCGACCCTGCATTGACTACCATGGTCTCAACCAGATCATGGTCAAGAACAAATACCCGTTGCCACTTATATCCGAGCTGTTTAATCGCATACGAGGAGCCAAAAAATTTTCTTAGAACCTAATCCGGATTTGCCGGGGTGACCAATGGAAGACGGCATTTAACACCCGGGACGGGCACTACGAATACATAGTGATGCCCTTCGGACTGTGTAACGCTCCCGCAGTGTTTCAGGAATTTGTGGATGATATCTTCCGAGATCTCCTCTATGTCTGCGTTGTTGTTTATCTCGATGATATTTTGATTTTCTCCCCAGATCCGACGACTCATCGGAGGCATGTCTGTCAAGTTCTACTATGATTAAGGGAGAATCGTTTATACGCCAAGCAGGAGAAGTGAGTCTTTGAGAGGAGTTCTCTGGCCTTCCTGGGCTACATCATCTCGGATCAAGGTCTCAAGACAGATCCTGAGAAAGTGAGAGCTGTCCTGGAGTGGCCACGTCCTCAAGGCCTAAGGCCCATACAGCAGTTCATGGTATTCGCCAATTTCTACCGGCAGTTTATTCCAAACTTCTCATCTCTGACGGCTCCCATCTCTACCCTTACCAAGACCGGTCTGAACGCCAAGGTGTGGACTCCAGAGGAAGAGTCCGCATTTATTAGCCTTCACTTCAGCTTCGATCCTCTATTACCCTAACGTATCTCAGCAGTTCTCAATGGAGGTGGACGCTTCCTCTGTTGGTACAGGTGCACTGCTGTTCCAGAGGAGCACCAAAAGAAAGGCAGTAGTATGTGGCTACTACTCAAGACTTTTATCTTTTGCTGAGCGCAATTACTCTATTGGAGATCGGGAGCTACTTGCCATTAAATTGGCTCTGGAGGAGTGGAGACATCTTCTGGAGGGCGCAGCTCATCCCATCCTGATCTACACCGACCACAAGAACCTTACCTACCGTCAGTCTGCTCAACGACTAAATCCCCATCAAGCCAGGTGGTTGCTGTTCTTCACCCGTTTCCAATTTGTGCTCCACCACTACCGTCCCGCTGACAAGAATGTGAGGGCCGATGCCCTGTCCAGATCGTTTGAGAGGGAAGACACGGTGGAGGCCCTTCAGACTATCATAGACCCGTCCTGCATTGTCACTGCTAATCCTCTGCAGGTTAGAGACATCCCTCCGGGAAGGACTTTTGTTCAGGTTGGCAGATAGGAGAAGAGTTCTCCACTGGGGACACAGTTTTAAACTGGCTGGGCATTCTGGTGTCCGTAAAACCCAAGACCTGATTGCTCGTCACTTCTGGTGGCCCACGCTACCTAAAAATGTTCTGGACTTTGTCTCTTCTTGCACGGTGTGTGCTTCTAACAAAGTTACTCACTCCAAGCCTGCCGGCCCGCTTCAACCTCTGCCTGTACCTAATGCCCCCTGGCAGCACATTGCGATGGACTTTGTCACAGACCTTCCCCCCATAGCAGGATCCAACACTGTCTCGGTGGTGGCGGACCGGTTCTCTAAGATGGCACATTTTATCCCGCTGACCGGCCTACCTTCTGCTCAACGACTGGCGAGTCTCTTCATTCAGCACATCTTTCGCTTGTATGGCTTGCCTCTTCACAATGTGTCCGACCGGGGGGTTCAGTTTACCTCAAAGTTCTGGAGAGGCCTCTGTAAACTCCTGGATGTGAGATTGGACTTTTCCTCAACTTATCACCCCCAGTCCAATGGGCAAGTCGAGAGGATCAACCAAATCATGGAGAATTATCTGCCCCACTTCATCTCTTCACAGCACGATAACTGGGTACAGCTTCTCAGGTACCCGCTGCTGATTCTGCATTTGGGGACTTTCTGAAAAGCTGGCAACAGACCCGGTCCTCTATTTTGCTGGCAGTCGAATTCATGAAGCGAAAAGCAGATACTAAGAGAAGAGAGCCGCCTCAGTATCTTCCGTGTACCAAAGTCTGGCTATGCTTTCGGAACATTCGTTTGAAGGTGACTTTATGCAAGTTTGGTCCCAGGTTCCTTGGTCCTTTCCAGATTCTGCAGCAAATAAACCCTGTCTCCTATAAACTGCAGCTGCCTCCCGCCCTCAGAATCCCCAACTCCTTTCATGTGACCCTCCTGAAACCTGAGGTCCTGAACCGCTACAGCAAGACTTCTAGTTCCACATTTGCTCCCAGCGGTTGTTCTGATGTGTTCGAGGTGTGGGAGATCCTGGACTGCAAGAGGGTAGGAGCAAGGACTTTCTATTTGGTGGACTGGAGAGGGTTTGGTCCTGAGGAGAGGTCCTGGGAGCCGGAAGAGAACCTCAGTGCTCCTGCTCTCATTAAGAAATACCTGTCTCGCTCTGACCCCAAGAAGAGGGGATACTGTAGCGTCCATGGCCACGGGGCGTCGGGTTTACTCACTTCTCGATGCCCGCAGCCATGGATCCGTGAGCGCTGGTCCCCATCTCCTTCCTAGGAGATGCCATCGCTCACTTCCGCTCCGGACTGCTGTGTCCCATAGGGGGCACGCGCATGCTCGTGCCCGCTTTTAAAGGGCCAGTGCGCGCACCTGTTAAACAATCATCATTATAAACCACATGATTTCCTGGTCTATAAGAAGGCTTCAGCCCTTCTGATCCTTGCCTGAGTATTGTTAGTATTCCCAAGTCTGTCTTGCAAATGGTCCCTTAGTGTTTCCCATTACAGTTGTTACCCGTGCCCTGTTACCTGTTCCTGTATCCCGTGCTGTGTTCTTGTTCCTGCGCCTACTAGTTGGAGTCGTGTCTACTGCACCTGCTGTTGCCTTGCCATGTCCTGTGTCATCTGCCTCGTCCAGAGGGATTTTCCACGTCTGGCGTAACCTGCGGCACCTGCTGCCATCTGCCTCGTCCTGTGTCATCTGCCACGTTCAGAGGAATGCACCACGTCTGGACTAGTTAGGTACCCTTGTGCGGGACTTTGTATTTCTGGGGTTCCTGTTGTTTGGCCAGCTGCCTACCTGCTACGGCGGTGCGGCCTAGTGGGTCCACATACCCACATACCGTGACAGTAGTCTATCTTGATGACATCTTGATTTTTTTCTCCAGATCTTATGACTCATCAGGGACATGTCCGTCAAGTTTTGATGCGGTTAAGGGAGAATCCTGTACTCCAAGTTGGAGAAGTGCGTGTTTGAGAAAGGTGCTCTACCCTTCCTAGGCTACATCGTCTCGAATCGAGGTCTCGAGATGGATCCTGAAAAGGTAAAGTCCGTCCTGGACTGGCCACGCCCTCAAGGCTTGAGGGCCATACAGCGCTTTCTGGGATTCGCCAATTTTTACAGACAGTTCATCCCAAACGTCTCCTCACTGACTTCTCCTATCTCTAGCCTAACCAAGAAAGGCATGAACGCAAGGTGTGGACTCCAGAAGCAGAGTCAGCATTCAATAGCCTGAAGAGTGCCTTCACGTCAGCCTCTATCCTCCATCATCCAGATGTGTCTCTACAGTTCTCGTTGGAGGTGGACGCCTCCTCTGTCGGTGCTGGTGCACTCCCCTTCCAGAGAGGTTCCAAGGGCAAGTCAATGGTATGTGGATTTTTCTCCAGGGTTTACCTCGGCTGACATATTTAACAAACTCCATTTTTGACAGTTGATTAGAGGGTAGAAGGCCAGTCAGATTACCAAATTCCTTATATAAACGAGTTACATAATTGACTGAGGTTAAACTCAGCAGCAATGGAGGAGCTCAGCAGCAATGGAGGAGCTTAGCAGCAAAGGAGAAGCTCAGCAACAGTGGAGGAACTCAGCAGCAGTAGGGGAACTTAGCAGCAGAGGAGGAACTCAGCAGCAATGGAGGAACTCAGCAGCAATGGAAGAACTTTGTAACAATGGAAGAACTCAGCAACAATGGAGGAGCTCAGTAGCAGTGGAGGAACTCAGCAGCAGTGGAGGAACTCATCAGCAATGGAGGAACTCACCAGCACCAGCGGAACTCAGCAGGGATGGAGGAACTCAGCAGCAATAGGGGAACTCAGCAGCAATGGAGGAGCTCAGCAGCAATGGAAAAACTCAGCAGCAATGGAGGAACTCAGCAGCGATGGGGGAACTCGACAGCAACGGAAGAGCTTAACAGCAATGGAGGAACTCAGCAGCAATGGAGGAACATACCAGTAATGAAGAAACTCAGCGGCATTGGAGGAACTCAACAGCCATGGGGGAATTCAGCAACAAAGAGGGAACATCAGACATATTCAATCATGAAGGAACTCAACAACACGATGAAAAGCATTTAGAGAACTTCAAACCTCAGCCATACTCAGCAGGTAAGGAGGTAACAGGTAGAAAGTAATGGTAAGTATTTCTGACATTGTACTGTCTTTTGATGTAAAATTTAGGTCAATACGGTTTACATTTAATCCTATTAAAAACCGCCAAGAATGATTAAAATATAAAAAATAAAAACAAATTTCTACTTTTAACTCCAACATGGAACATATACTAGTCCTTTATAATGAATTAGAATATCATCAAAACGTTAATTTATTTCAGTAATTTAATTTAAAAAGTGATACTCATATATTAGATAGATTCATTACACACAGAGTGATCTATTTCCAGCATTTTTTTTTTATTTTAATGTTGATGATTATGGCTAACAGTTAATAAAAACCCAAAATTTAGTCTCTCAGAAAATTTGAATACTGGGTAAAAGTTGAAGATTGTACTCATGGTGTCACACTCTAATCAGCCAATCAACATAAAACACCTGCAAAGGTTTCCTAAGTCTTTAAATGGTCCAACAGTCTGGTTCAGTAGGCTACACAATCATGGGGAAGACTGCTGACTTCACAGTTGTCATTCACACCCTCCACAAGGAGGGTAAGCCACAAAAGGACATTGCTAAAGCAGCTGGCTGTTCACAGAGCGCTATATCCAAGCATTTTAATGGAAAGTTGAGAGGAAGGAAAAAGTGTGGTAGAAAAAGGTGAACAAACAACAGGGATAACCAGTCTTGAAAGGATTGTCAAGAAAAGGCCATTCAAGAATCTGGGGGAGATTCACAATGCGTGGACTGCGGCTGGAGTGAGTACTTCAAGAGCCACCACGCACAGACATATCCAGGACATGGACTACAACTGTCGCATTCCTTAAGACAAAGTCAGAAGCGTCTTACCTGGGCTAAGGAGAAAAAGGACTGGTCTGTTGCTCAGTGGTCCAAAGTCCTGTTTTCAGATGAAAGTAAATTTTGCATTTCATTGGGAAATCAAGGTCCCAGAATCTGGAGCAGGAGTGGGGAGGCACTAAATCCAAGATGATTGCGGTCCAGTGTTAGGGAAACACCTGTTCCCTTAAGGTCGCTATGACAACTTGTCTAACTTCTAGGTGGTTCCTCTTATACCTTGAGCCGCTCCCTCTTCTCTGTCCTTCTGCCAATCAGCTGTGAGGTTGTATTTATACCTGTCTTCCTCCAACTGTCTGTGCTTGTGAATTTTCATGTCTTCTGTGTCTGTTTAAGCTTCCTACATTCCCTGCACTCCTGACTTATGGACCTTTTGGAAACTGACCTCGGCTTGTCTCTCATTAACCCATAGTTTGCTGATTTTGCATTATCTGCTCATGGCCGGTTTGAACTTTGCTATTACTGATATCCGCTTGCCTTGTGATTTGGACTTTCTGTTTAACCCCTAAGTGGCTGGTTTTCTGCTCAGGTTAGCCTGCATTGCACCTCCTATCCAACGCTGATCTCTGATAAGACAACCTGGGTCCTAAGCAGCAAAGTCCATCCCACCTTGCGGTCAGCTCTGGCGAACACCTTAGGGTCGCCTTAGACACTGTTGATCAGAGTTATAACAGATTCGAGGTTGCGGTTTTATGTGCACGCTCTCTCCTGGCACTCTCCAGCAGCCTTTGGGGTATCGCTCAAATTGCAATTCCATAATATATTCACAAGCCCATCTATATTATTTTTTCCACTATGAAACCTATGAAAGCCCTGGTGGAACAAATGCAAAATCTGACTCATCTGGTACAAGGTCTGGCTGTATGGATTCAACAGCATGAAAATGCGCGGGCCCAAGCAATCGCTCCAGCAGAATCTCCTGTGGAACCTAAAGTGAAATAGTTTCTCTGGTGATCGTAAGTCTTTTGTTAATTTTCGGAGCTGTTGTAAATTATATTTTCGTCAAAGACCTATCTCCTCTGGAGCTTAGCAACAGCAATGGGTGTCGTCATTTCACTCTTACAGGGTGATCCTCAAATCTGGGCCTTCTCATGGGAATCTGATACCTCCGAACTTTTTTCTGTGGAAACCTTTTTTGCAGCCCTGGGTATAATTTATGGAGAACCAGATGTCACTGCAGTAGCAGAGGCCAAGATGTTGTCTCTCCAGCAAGGACTACATCCTGTCGAGGAATATTGTTCGGAGTTCAGACGATGGTCTATTTCTTCTCAATGGAATGATGCTGCACTCCATTGTCAATTCCGCCGAGGCCTTTCAGAAAATTAAAAAAAAATCTCTTAATTATCCTCCACCCCTTACTCTAGAGGATACTATGACTGTTGTAGTACGTCTGGACCGACGACTACATTAGCGCAAAAATTAAAAAAAAGAAACTGTTGAGTCCATGCAGTTGAGCTGCACTATGTCCTCTCAGGAACGGAGACTTCTTCGAAGACGCAAGGGGCTGTGTTTTCATTGTGGGGACGCTGGCCATACACTCAAAGACTGTTCTAAATGGCCAAAACGTCTAGCTACGGAACAACTACAGAGCCTAGATAGTCCCTGGGAATGCTATATGGGCAGTCAGGTCTTTCCCACATATTCTAAAAAAGTTATTTTGCCTGTTGATTTGTGTATTGATAATGTTTGTGCTTCTGAACAAGCTTTTGTAGATTGTGGTTCTACAGCAAATTTTTTAGATTTTCAGGTTGCTAAAAAATTAGCTATCCCTCTTGATCAGTTGAGTACCCCAGTGAAAGATTCTGCTATTGATAATACCCCTCTCTCTCAGGAGTCGATCAAGTTCTCTACTCCGCCTGTTACATTGGAAGTGTGTACTTTGCATATTGAACAAATCTCTGTCTTTATTTTAGAAAATTTCCCCGCTGAAATAATATTGTGTATCCCATGGTTATAGACACATAGTCCTGTTGTCGATTGGATGAAAGCAGATTTGATAAAGTGGAATTCTAAATGTTATGATTCTTGCATGTCTTTGTCTACTACTTATGTATCTTGCAACGCACCATCGTTGCCTAAGTGTATTCAAGATTTTGAGGATGTCATTTCTAAAATCGGTTGTGAATCTCTCCCTCCTCATAGACCGTAAAACTGTCTTATCATACTTCTCCATAATGCTAAGCTACCCAAGGGGCGGATGTATAATCTTTCTGCTCTGGAAAGACAGGCAATGAAAGATTATATTAAAGACAGTCTTCATAAGGGTCATATTCGTCCATCTACTTCTCCGGTGGGTGAAGGTTTTTTCTTTTTTTGAAAAAAAAGATGGCGGTTTAAGACTCTGTATCGACTACCGTGATTTAAATACGTTTACTGTTAAGAATGAATATCTTCTTCCACTCATCCCGGACCAAATTAATCAGATCTCAGGAGCCAAGTGGTTCTCTAAACTAGATTTACGCTGGGCCTTCAATTTGGTTTGTATCCGTAAAGGGGATGAGTGGAAGACAGCATTTAATACTCCAGACAGTCATTATGAGTACTTGGTCATGCCTTTTGGTTTAAGTAATGCTCCAGCAGTTTTCAAAACCTGGTTAATGATACTTTCAGAAATGTTATTGAACGTTTTGTGGTAGTGTATGTATCTGGACAATATTCTTGTTTTTTCTTCCGGTTGGTCCTCTCATGTTCAATATTTAAGGTCAATACTTCAAATACTTAGGGAAATTTGTCTTTACATGAAAATGTAAAAATTTATTTTTGGAGTTCAGGAAGTAAATTTTCTGGGATATGTGCTGTCTCCTCATCATTTTCGTATGGACTCCACTAAGGTTCAGGCAATTCTTGATTGAGTTCAACCCACTACATTAACCCGTTAACGCTCCAGAACATACTATTATGTCATTGTAACTGCATCGTTCGCGCTCCATGATTGATTTTTGCAGACCATCCGACACGCCACCGGTTTTTGGGACTTAAATAGGGGTACACTCATGTAACAGTTGTCAATGTACAAGTGGTACCCGTGATTAAAGAGGGGGTGCAGGAGGTCCCACACAAGCTTCCCAGTTGTGGTCAGGACGGGGTGACAGTTTGGGGACTCAATGTGACTGTCCCTTCTCACATAAATTTTAAAAGTATGCGTGTAGCCCGATTTTGACTCACACAACTTTTAAATTTTAATGCCATAACTGGCACGCTTG
Source organism: Rhinoderma darwinii (assembly GCF_050947455.1). Lineage (NCBI taxonomy): Eukaryota > Metazoa > Chordata > Amphibia > Anura > Rhinodermatidae > Rhinoderma > Rhinoderma darwinii. Next base: position 281,066,911 of record NC_134690.1, on the reverse strand, counting down.
TTGGGCAAATATTGCCTGAATTTCACCCTCGCCTTGAAATGCACCAAGGACTCGTCAATGGCAATTTCCCTTGGAGGGGTAAATGAAGAGTTAAATGTTTGTGCCCGATAAGATATAAGGGGTCTTATTTTAAAGAGTCGGTTGAAATTAGCGTCATCCTGGGGGGGGCACTGGGAATTATTACTGTAGTGGATGAATTTGTTAATTGCCTCAAAATGAGCCCTGGGCATTGTGGTGCGGTATAAGGGGCAGTGGCAGAGCACATCAGTGGACCAATAGGCCCTCACCGATGGCTTTTTAGTTAGGCCCATATTCAGGACCAATCCCCAGTATTGCAGCATTTCTGTTTTGTTGGTGGGATGCCACCTGTATGGCCTGCCATAAAATTAATTGTGGAGCACATAGATTTGTCTGCTGAACAATTTTTTCAACAAGACTGTCAGAAAAGTACAGCTGGAAAAAATTCAATTTCTGACAGCCCTGTTGTCTGTACTGGGACCCCTGAAGCAGCAGTAAAGTCCGGTACTTGGAGGGTGTAGGAGGTGGGGGGCAATCAATTTGGATCACATGCAGGTGTAACCTGAATGCTTACCCTTCTGCAACTGCGAGGAGGTTCCTCTGTGTCAGTTGAGGAGGAGGACAGAGCAAAAGCAGATCCAACATCACTCGCACTCTCTGTGTCTGATACTTGCATCTCATACGCCTCTTCTGCGGTTTATGTTCTGAGGGTCATTTTTATTTTTTATTTACAGTAAACGTATATATGTATACTGTAGAGAGCTGCATACAAAAAATTTATAATATAGAACTGTTTTGTCTTTTTTTTTTTTACATAAAACGCTAACGTACACTAATATGTTTTTTTTTATTTTAACAATAAAACTAACTAACTTACACTGACTAAACTACACTGACAAAAAGACGATGACTAACTGATGCTGACTGATGGACAATCACACACAGACGTTAACTGACCGACATTAACTGAAGCTGATTGACTGACTAACGATCTAACACTGACTGACATACGATCTGATGCTGACTGACACTGACGATCTGACTGACACTGACTGACGCTGACACTGAATGACACTAAATTGACACTGACTAACACAGTCTAACACTGACTAAATTGGCACTGACTAACACTGACTAGATTGACACTGACTAACACTGACTAAATTGACATTGACTAACACTGACTAAACACTTGACTCTTGGGAACTCTCATAGCACCTGATTGTTTTCCATTTTTTTATCGTTATATTTCTTTGTGTTCTCTTTTATCTTTCTCCCAATTTTCCTTCTTGCCTGTTTGTTTTCATTTGCTTTGTTCTTTTGCATTCGACCAGGGATGAAGTCATGAATTTTAATTAGTGAAATTTCGTCAATATAGGGATTGGCTGTACTGTATGACAAGGGTCTGCCCACAGCCTATTGATTGTTGTTCACTTCTTTAAATAAACCCCCATATACTCACCTCGCTAGACACTTTGAAGAAGTCATGGAGATGAAACACGTCAGCATCCATTTTGACCTGACCCTGGCTCACGCTGGTTAGTACAGTCTCACGACTGTTCATTGCACAAGCTAATTTTAGTGCTTCTATACTGCATGCTACCTCGCACCGCTACTGCAGAATAGAAGATTTGATTACATCTCAGCTATATTCAAGGACCCGGGTACATGGTGATCTGAATTGTCGCTCCTCTTTGTTTATCTAATTTTGGAAGAACCGGCGGATTCTGGACCCACTGTGCTACTCAACCAGTTTGATTTAGGGAAACCTCTAAGGGCCTTATCTAAGTAGCCTCCCCGGTATTCACACTTTAACCCCTGCATATGGCGATCTCGACTTTGCTGTGGGAAGACTACCAGGTTGCTACCACTTGAGGTGGTCTTGACGTGAGTAGCAGCTGGCCCCTAGGACCAGAATAAAACGATGTAGTACACCGAGGGTGCAGGCACTGGCAGACTATACCTAGGCAGACGGGAATGGGTCAGAAGTCACAGTTTGTAACCGGCAGTAAGCCTCAGTCTCGTCTCAGGTAGCTGGACACAGACTGGCAGTAAATAGCAGGATGCAGACTGATGGCGGGTAACAGGATGCTGACTGGCAACCGCCTAGGGCTATCTGATGCGCAAGTTTGTTGTGCATACACTTCCACTAATTGATCCCAACTACAAACCCATTTGGCTAAAAGAGTCATTTTCAACTTTTCACAGGTTGATACCAGAGTCTACTTCACTGATGGACTGGTGTAGTACCCCAAGTGTGGAAAGTCAGCCTTTATCCATTGTTTTGTGTAACTTGGGGATAGCGATTTGCTTGCTAACTATATTTGACTGGCCAGACATCTGCTTACCGCTGCCTGAATTGTTGCATTTTACCCATTGGGTGGCACTTACCAGGTCACGGATTGACCACGTTTCTCAGCAGAGATTCTTTCACACATTGTAGGTGCATGCACCTTCTATGAATAACCGATTGCCTCTGCAGTATTGAGCACTTATGTTGCACCTATATTAGACTACCATTTGTCATTAGAAGCATAATTTACTTGTTTTTAGTTTTTATTTAGTTTCGGAACTGTACAACTCCTGACCTTGTAGCCACTTGTCACCTCTAGCCACTATGGTTTCATTAATCTAAGGGTATGTGCACACACACTAAATACGTCCGTAATTGACGGACGTATTTCGGCCGCAAATAGTGGACCGAACACAGTGCAGGGAGCCGGGCTCCTAGCATCATACTTATGTACGATGCTAGGAGTCCCTGCCTCTCCGTGGAACTACTGTCCCGTACTGAAAACATGATTACAGTACGGGACAGATGTCCTGCAGAGAGGCAGGGACTCCTAGCATCGTATATAACTATGATGCTAGGAGCCCGGCTCCCTGCACTGTGTTCGGTCCGGTACTTGCGGCCGTAATTACGGACGTAATTAGAGTGTGTGCACATACCCTTATATCAATAATGTGAAATATTTTAGGGCATATGAATATATATATACTTACTTTATCTAACTTTTGATATTCCATGAAATATTGATTTATATCTATATATCTTGGTAAGGTATATATATATATATATATATATATATATATTTATATATATATATATATAAAGGTAGAAATCTTGCAGCACCACAAAATGTGAAAAATAAGTGGTTTATTCAGCCAACAAACAGCGACGTTTCTGTCCAACAATAGGACCTTTATCAAGCATGGTGACATACTGAGTAATAACGGTTTATAAAGAGCAAAAAAGCATTTACATAATTGATCTCATTAAAATATTGTTGTTTATTACATATGTATATGCACTTGCACTTTATGTATCAATGTTTCGATTGTATTTGATACCATACATACACATAATACTTTGTATTTTTTGCTCTTTGCACTATATTTGTATTTTAATTTGATCAATTATGTAAATGCTTTTTTGCTCTTTATAAACCGTTATTACTCAGTGTGTCACCATGCTTGATAAAGGTCCTATTGTTGGACAGAAACGTCGCTGTTTGTTGGCTGAATAAACCACTTATTTTTCACATTTTGGAGTGCTGCAAGATTTCTACTTTTATATATACTGCTTTGTCCTTGGATCTGGACGACTTGCTTGGCACCTATACACTTGGTTCTAGTGAGTGCTGCTGCTTTCTATTGCTATATATATATATATATATATATATATATATATAGAGAGAGAGAGAGAGAGAGAGAGAGAAAAATATAGAGCGCAGTAACGGCACCAGGACTTCAAGATAGATGAAAGCAAAAAGTGGATTTATTCACCTCAACACAGCAACGTTTCGGTTCAACAGGAACCTTGAGATTGAGAAAGGTTCCTGTTGAACCGAAACGTTGCTGTGTTGAGGTGAATAAATCCACTTTTTGCTTTCATCTATCTTGAAGTCCTGGTGCCGTTACTGCGCTCTATATTTTTCTCTATTTGATGTTGGGGAATTGATTCACCCCCTGGTAACGAGCACATGGCCTGAATTTTTGAACCATTGGAGTGCTGTGTTCATCTACCCTTGGACTGTATATATATATATATATATATATATATATATATATATATATATATATATCGTATATGAATTACGTGGGTGCTTTTTGAAATTATGCAATTTCTTGAAACATTTTAACAATTAATATTTTTATTTAATAAAGATATTTATTAGTTTTCATCCCTCTAACCGAGTGCTAATTCTTCTTTTACATAACTAACAGGCTAATAAATAACCCAGAAATAAGTCTTACCAACAGGTGGAAAGGGCAGATAAAAGGAGGAGAAAAAAAAGGGGGAGGAGGAGATAATAAATAAAGCCGATATCAATACCGGACTTATAGATAAATAGATAAGGCTAAATAGGAAGGCTAAATTTTAGTTAAAAGTAATGAGCATGTAGTAACATATAACAAGGATTAGATCCAGACCAAGGTAAGCCTCTAAGTAAGACTGTCCTTGTGGAAAAAAAATAAAGACATTACTATCTAATCTGTACATGCCCTCATAGTACAAGAAGAGGCAAATATGGAGAATCACTGGTAATTCTGCTGGAAATTAATCCAAGCCCAGCTTTCATGGTCTTTGATGGAGTGGACTGACCAGGCGATTTTTTTTGAGGGTGAGAATTGGGCACACGTACCCAACGGTCTCGAGTCAGCAGAGGAGGAAGAATTCGCAGAAACTGCCAATCTGGCAAGGCCACCTGCGGAAGTTCCAGAGTTCCTAAAAAGGATGGAAGGTCGATAATATTCCTGAAAATAGCTGATCTGCCTTCTTTTCTGATAATAAGCTGAAAGGGAAAATCTCATCTGTGATGGATACGACTGTCTCCAAAGCAATTTAGGGAGAGGTCTCAGGGCCCTGCCTAATTGTAAAGTACGGCGTGCTAGATCCTGCAAGATAGACAGATCACAGTCCTTGAATGTGGTAGGTTGTTTATTTCTGGCAGCCTGCAGAATGGCATATTTTTCTTTATAAAAATGCATCCGGCATATGATATAACTTGGTCTAATGGGTCTGATGATTGAGGGCCAAGTGTCTGGTGGACTCTGCTCAATTCTAACTCAACAGTTTTAGGCTTATTTAGTTAGTTACAAAATAGAGTTTTGATCGTTTTCTCCAAATCTTGGGGAGACCCCTCCTCAGTCAGCCCCCTGACTCTAAGATTATTCCATCAATGATGGTTTTCAATGTCTTTTGAGTGGGAATTAATGTCCATAAACTGGGAGATATGTTCCTGTAGCATTAAATAATGATTCTCCAGCCTTTGCTTAGTTGTCTCAAAAGATGGTTTCAAGTCCACTAACCTATGGTCAATATGGGATAAACCTTTTTTACAGCATCAATGGCCTGCTTATGGCCTGCCGTGGGCAGAACAGAAGCTCAGCTGGAACGCTTCTTATTAAGCCATCAACAAACCACTCCCCCAACTAAAAATATTTTTAACATTACATTGGGCTATTCAGAAGCAGGGAGAACCGTTTATTTGTTCACTGTTATCTAAGCCCCCCATAGTACAGTAACTAAGACTACAGATGCGTGGGCAACTAGATTATTAAACGGGATGGGACGTCTCTCTCTTATAATGAGAGGCTCGAAAAATTGACCCAGCTGCACTAGGAAAAAAAACATCTTAGAGGTGATCACGCTTACATGTACAAATACTGTATATGTGTGATCAATATAAAGAGCTGGGATATAATAAATTTTTTCCAAGGAGTTTACAAAGGACAAGGGGGCATTCATGGCAAGTGGAGAAAAGACGAGCTAGACCTCAATATCGGAAAAGGTACTTTTCAGGTAGAGTAGTTAAACTATGGAATGCCCTAGCCCAAGAGGTACAGTAGTAATAGCAGATACTATGTCAACATTTAAAGAAAGGGCTAGATGCTTATCTAATGACGTATGGAATTTAGGTTTATAATTAATCTAGCAATGAATGATGTAAAATTGATTGAGAAAGGTTGAACTTGATGGACCTGTGTCTTTTTCAACCTATGTAAATATGTACCGAGGTCTTTGTTATCTGGTCATTGACTTGTTATCTGAAGCTACATCACTCTTGCAAATATATTTATACTTTATGAATACAGTATTGTGTTTAGTTAATAATTGTGTTTAGTTTAATGGGTTTAAACATTTGCTACATTGATAAGTAGTAGACCCCCTAACCACAATCAGATTAGTGCAAGTTATCCTGGGGTGCAGAGTTTAAGGGAGCCCTTATCTTCACCCTTAAAGGAACAGTGTCATCACAATTTTTTTTTTAATATGTTAAAGATGTTAGTGCTTTATTAAAAACGTTTATATTTATTTGTGTGTTTGTGTTTTACTTTTTCTTATTTTTACACTTTTTCTTCTCTATGGGGGCTGCCATCTTTTGTTCCATTTCTGTATGTGTCGATTAACGACACATACAGACATGGAATACGGCAGCCACAGTCCCATAGAGACTGCGAACGGGTCCCGTCCCATCCACTTCTGTGTACGCCGTCTGTGTGGGAACTGCGCATGCGCCGCTCCCACACAGTCCAACTTGAAATTGGCGCCGTCCGGCGCCATTTTCCTGTGGACCGGAAGTCGCGGCCGGACAGTAATATTACTACTTCCGGTCGCGGCTTCCGGACTTGTGCACTTGGACCAGCGGCAGCAGACGGAGCGGACGGGCTGGAGGGAGCCGCGGCGGCAGGAGCAGGTAAGAGATTTCAATGTATGTTCGTGTTTGTGTACGTTTACTACTGTATGTAAACCTACTACACTGTGTGTTAGCTCAAAAAATGGCGACACACAGTGTAGGAGGTTAGACCGTTCAAACCCCTCATTTATCCCGGCACTAGCCAGGATAAAGGAGGGGGGGGATGCTGAGAGCTCACTAGAGCGAGGGCTTTTTACCCAATTTTGCAATGCTGCAATTTTGGGAATAGCTCCATCTAGTGACCAGCAATGGGAAATATTATAAATTAGAATTAATTTATAATATTTCCTGACTCGTGAAAAAAATAAAAAAAATGTGAACAATGTTTAATCACCTACACACTAAATGTTTAATTAAAAAAAAAAACACATGTTTTTCTGGCAACACATTACCTTTAACCACCTCATGGAGGTCTGAACTTTCCTGCAGGGTACTCCCCAGGTTGCAGTTTCAAGAATCATGGCCGCTTTAACCTTCGGGAAAACGGTGCACTTGCACTGGGCCCACTGACCGCTGGCCCCCCAGCATCGGCACTTTATTTTCCCCATGATGCAGATACAGTTGAAAATTATGGGAGCATTATTTAACTTTTTGCTGGAAAGGAAGGGAGGGCTAACTCGTGCCACCTGGGACCACCAATGTGTTAAAACGACCTTGCCCAGGGAAGTCTGCTATCCGTTGTAACTGGTCTACAGGAACTAGCGGCGAAGATGACTTCAAAGCATAGCCAGGCAGCAGAGTCGTAGATAGGATATCAGGGCACATTTAGGAAACTGACACAGACTACTATTTTGGAGTAGATCTGGAGTAAAAAATGAGGCATGCATGCACTATATTTATATAGTGTCTTGCGGTCATTACTGCAAGTTTTCCTCATACTGTAGCTGCGAGTTTCCAGGGTCACGGCTTGGCTCCATTTGTTGCAAATGTGTGCCATAGTTTAAAGTATAGGTAACGTTATATCCCCCAGAAAACTGTTAATCAGATCATGTTAGGCCTACATTGTAGAAGGAGTTTTGTGAAGTGTAATATGTCACCAAAGTGTAAATGTAAAATGTTACCAAATCTACCAATCTATTTTGCAATTTTAATAGACATTATTTTTGTTATATTTTGAGACATTTAATAATTTGTTTGCTAAACTAACAAGTTTTTTTTAAATGTAATTTTCAAATATGGTTCTTGAAACACTGATTTCAACGCTTTGCAAGTTACTGTGTGCCAATGCTGCATTGTCGTCCGTATTTTATAGTCCATATTACAGCAGCAACCGAACTTAGGTTTTATGTTGAGCTAAGTCCAATCAGTAGAAATATGTTGACTCCGGATCTTGCAGACATATTATGGATTCTACAATGCAGCCGCATTATAGCCGTCTCAATGCTGCCTTTTTGCCGATCTCTATGTACTATATGCCAATAAATTTTTTATGTCAACTTTACATTTTTTATAAACATGTCCAATTTTGTTTTCTAAATTTGGTCCCATTCTGTATTGACATAATTCATTGGCATTATTTTTCAGCAGTGCATTAGTCCCCATCTTATTTTGTATACAAATGGAAGAGAAATTTGAGAGAAATAGCAACTATACACTGACATGGCTGTATCACAAAAATAAACAGACTTTACAGAGATATCACTACATCTGACATCTACTGTGTCATAGTAGATATTTGCACATACAATCTTTGCTGCATTTCTTTTAAAAGATTTGTCAAAGTAGAGAACAGGAATTAAGAAATGCATTTACATGACTTTTCTGACAAAAAATTTTGCCATGTGGCATGGCGGTGGTGCGGCTTATTTGCTGTGATGTCAAGGACTTCCCTAGGGCCAGGAGATAATGCACCCAAAAATGTTTAGGAAATGTCTCCTGAGCACAGCAATACCCCATATGTGATCATAACCTGCTGTTTGGGCACACAATAGGGCTCAGAAGAAAAGGTGCGCCATTTGGCATTTAGAGCGCAGACTTTGTTAGAATGGTTTTCTGACGCCATGTCACATTTTCAAAGCCGCTCAGGTACCAGTACAGTGGAAACCCCAAGAAGTGACTCTATTTAGGAAACTACATCCCCCAAAGATTTAATCTATTGATGAAGTGACAATTTTTACCCACAGGTGTTTCGGTAAGTTTATTACAATTAGACTGTAAAAATAAAAAAATAAAATTTTCAAATAATGTGTACGTAGGTTTAGCTCAATTTATTTCATTTTCACAAGGACTATTGGAAAAAAATGCACCCTACAATTTGTTAAGCAATTTCTCCCAAGTACAATGCTATCCCATACGTGAACTAGAAACTGCTGTTTGGGCACACGGCAGGGCTCAGAATGGAAGAAGGAGTGAAAGAGCACATGTGCATTTCAGGCTTTATTTGGTGATTTAAATAGCAATGGCCCAGACTTGAGCCCAAATAGTATAAGACACCTCCAAGAAGTGACCCCATTTTGGAAACTACACCCCTCAAGTTATTCCTGTTGGGGTGTAGTAGGAATTGTGACCGCACTTGTGTTTTCCAAAAATTTGTGCTCAATGGAAGTTGCATAGTGAAAATTGCAATTTTCACACAAATGTTTAATTTAAGTGCCAAATTTATTATGCCTAGCTTGTGCCACTGGCAATGCCCCATTGTACCCCTGAGGATGCCATCTCGCTGAAATATGTTGGAGGCGCTTTGTTGAATGCTTTTAACATACCATTAGTTTAGAATCAATTCTGGGATAGCGTCTGCAGATGCTTCCCTCTATTATAGACAGTATATTAATTCTACTGCTGTTAGCAGAGACTGACCATTATATATATATGAGTAACATTTCTGGGCCCATGGATTCTTTTTTAGTATAGGCGGTACATGCCTTTATTAAAGGTTATTTTCATTATAAGGGATTATGTGAATCGAACAATTCAATACCTTCTGTTAGTAGTGGGGAAAATAGGGTTTGTTGCCTTATAGGCAAATTGTGTATTGTCATAAAATCTACCTGCCACCTACTAGGGCAAATATTTTTGTTTTTTCTTATTTTTTGTTATTGTATTAGAGGTAACCATTGCACTTGTCTCCACCTTTATTATTACTCATATTACACTGCTTCCACTGTTTTTAACCCGCTACTGCTGGCCTTTCAGACTTCGCGTGGGTGACATCTTGCTGAGAAAAATTCCTGGCCACGGTCATGGGGTTTATCTGGCCATGGAAAAGTGAGACCAGTGTCTTTATGTCCTATATTCTATCCACTTCCCTCCACCCTCTAGAGCCTTGGCAGGTCCTTGGGGTTGGAATTTCCTGCCTGCCTTTTCTCCTCTGTGCTCACCAGCAATTGTCCTTCCTCATGCGACATATGGACCTCCTTTCCCTGAGTCTATTGCACTGGTTCATCTTGCTATTAAGGTTTGCTGTAGTGCATTGGCTCTATATATCAGTTTTTGTGCCTCCTTCTGTTGTCGATATACTGATGGCCTTCTGGATTTTTTTGTCTTAACACAGCATCCATAAGTGGCCATATCAAAAATGATGCAAAACAGTGCACCTCATATTGCCACTTCCTGCCACAGCGGTGTTGCCACTGTCTCTATCTTGCCCTCCATTACACATGCTCATGCCCTCCTGTTCTTTCCACTGTTTTTTTTTGTTATCAACCAGAGCCTTGGCAGGTACTTGGTGTAAGAATTTCCTGCCTGACTCCTCTCCTGTGTGCTCACCAGTACTTGTCCTGGCTGCTGTGGCATATACGCTTAAAGCGTACCTCCCATGACATTAGCCTAAAAATCATTTTTGCACAGCTGAATAGAGCCTTTCACTACAATTTCGATGATACGTATATTATGCAGATAGCTTTTTCCTCACCCGAGATCTAGCCGTTAAACATGTCGGAGCAGTATATGTAAAATCTTCTACTGCTCCTTCATCAAGAGGATGGGCACTTCCTGTGTGCGACATCAACTGAGGACAGGAAGTTGAGGCCAGAGCATGTTAACGCAATCATGAGCCAAAATATATTAGACTGAAATTTGTACTGGGCATGTTAACCGATATCCGCCCTCCAGTGATTTATCCAGGTCCAAATAATCTATATATATGAGAGAAAAGATGACACAAAAGACCATGCTTTATATGCTCAAACCATAAGTTCCCAAAATATACCACGTCATAGATGCTAGGAGTCAGACTACCCGCTCCCTTATATTATACAAACTGACCCTCCCTTATGGTAAACATGGTCATTCTTCCAGACTCAAGGATGATCGGCTTCTTATCACACAAAAATAATAAAAACATTCAACTCGAGAACACATAACAAAGAACTGTTTCAAGACAACTGCTGACATAGATATTAGCTTTTTAAAGCAATCATAACTTATTAATCTCAAAATGGCTCCCTCAGGCCACAAGATGGATTCCAACTATCCAAAATGGTCGCCACCTTAAAAATGGAGTCTATGCAAGATGGAGTAATTTAAACATTTAATTTTAATCACTGTCACAGAGCAGTTCCCTTATTTCCCATGATGCTGAGCTTTCATCTCATGAGCAGCTTAACCAATCAGGTCACAGAATCTCCTGATGCAATCTCTCCCCAGCATATAGTATCTAGCACTAGCACTAGCCCCCATTAATACCCCGTTACCAACCGCCACCAGGATTATCGGGAAGAGCCAGGTATGATCCAGTACCCGACCATCTACTATGATGGTCAGGAATTGGGGCGGCTGCAGGCTGGTATTATTAAGCTGGAAAAGCCCAAAAACCATGGGACTTCCCACCCTGGTATTGCTAGCCTGCTGCTGTTTTGTTGTATCTGGCTGGTAATGAAGAATTGGGGGGACCCCACATAGATTTTTTTTAAATAAATAAATAATTGATCAAAATTATTTAGAACAAAACAGACACAACACAGCAGCAGCAGCCTGGCATTATCTGGGTGGGAAAGCTCACATTTTTTGGGCTTTTAAAGCCTAATAATACCGGGCTGTGGCCACCCCAGTACCTGGCCATCACTACAGATGGTTACTGGATTATACCCGGCTGTTCCCACTACCCCTGGTGGAGATGGGTACAAAGGGTAATAATGGTGGTTTAGTGCTAGCCTTTTCACCGGCTAACACTAAGCTCCACCTTTGCTGTAATACATTTGCTTTGGAGATCAGTTGTTGTGCTTTCTTCTGTTGTCTATATACTGAGGGCCAATAAGTGCCCACAACAAAAATGTAAGAAAGTCTTCCATGATGAAAAACAGTGCACCTCACATTGCCACTTCCTGCCACAGCAGTGTTGCTTCTATAATGTCCCCATCTGCTATGACATTATCTTTTAATCAATGCATGCACTCTCTCAAGTCCATAGCAACGTGATGCAACTCAAACAGTTTTCTAAAACACAAAGAGTACTCTCGGAACCCTCTATGGAGCTTCCTGCCTCTATATTTGAGGGATCACTACCCACTCTTTTTCCTCTTTTTCATCTGCATCCCTACTGGCTTCCTTCCAATTCGAACATGGGGTTCATTTATATTTATATTGTATCCCAACCCTCTTATATCATTGGTCTTCCTGGGTCCTTAGAGATACCGGTTACTCTGCTGCTTTATTTTTTTTTTGTAACCATCCAGGCCCCCATTTACCTACCTGTTGGGCATTATAGTAGTTAATCTAACATCATGGAATATGTAAGGGCCCAAAACAATTTCAGTAAATATATTTTCAAATATCTAGTATTCTGTCTTTTAAGTATATCCATTTATATTATTTTCTATGTTTACAGTATCTATTGTTATGCCCACGGTTGCTGACCGCTGGCACGTCCCACTTACCGGCAGCCGCAACCGCAGGACTGTATCTTCATATCGGCATCTCCCTGCTCAGAGATGTTGACACACGGCTGCAGTGCTCTCCTGTGTCCTGTAGGGTGCGCACACTCATGCCCGGACTTAAAGGGCCAGCGTGCACACCTGTCTAAAGTTTGCCAATCAACCCAGTAACATCCTGGACTTTAAAAAAGGCTCCACCCTTCCTCTCCTTGCCTGAGCTCTGTTTGTATTCCTGTGTTCGTCTTAGTTGTTTCCTGCGCCCAGTGTTCTCGTATCCTGTATACTGTTGCTGTGTTTGTTCCTAAGCCTCGGCCTATTGTGGGAGCCTTGTTTGCTTCATCTGCCACGTCTGGTGTCATCTGCCATATCTGGTGTCATCTGTTATGCCAAGCATCATCTGTGCCTCCTTCACCACGCATCTGCTACTCCAAGAACTTGCCTGATCTTCTACCCAGATACCCATATCCGAGAGACTGTTCTTGACTGTTGTTTGGCCAGCTTCTTCTCCACCACGGAGGAGCGGCCTAGTGGGTCCACATACCCCACAGCCGTGATATGTATACTATATGGCCAAAATCATGTGGACTTCCCTCCTAATTATTGAGTTCAGGTGTTTCAGCTACAACCATTACAAGCAGGGGCATAAAATCAAGCACACAGTCATGCAATCTCAATAAAGAAACATTGGTCGTAGTAGTATGGGTAGTATTGGATAGCTCAGTGTCTTTAAACGTGGCACTGTCATAGGATGCTACCTTTGACGCAACTTAGGTCATGAAATTTCTGATTTACTAGATCTGCCACGGTCAACCGTAAGTGGTATTATTGTGATGTAGAATCTAGGAGTAATGACAACTCAGCCACGAAGTGGCAGACCACACAAACTCTGTGTGGTCGCCAACTACAGAAGCACGTGGCACATAAAAATCGCCTATCCTTTGTTACATTACTTACTCCAGAGTTCCAAACCACCTTTAAAAGTGACATCAGAACAAGAACTGTGTATCATAAGCTTCATAAAATGTGTTTCGGTGGTCGAGCAGCTGCACTCACGCCTTTGAGATCCCAATGCACAATGCCAAGCACCGGCTGGAGTGGTATAAAGAATGCTACTACTGGAGCAGTGGAAAAGTGATCTCTGGAGTGATTATTTTTTTTCCCTATCTGGCTATCTGATGGACGAATCTGGGTTTGATAGATGCCAGGAAAACATTACCTACCGGAATACATAGTGTCTACTGTAAAATTTGATGGAGGAGGGATAATGGTCTGGGGCCCTTTTTTTGTGTTTGGGCTAGTCCCTTTATTTCCAGTGAACAGTAAGGTTAATGCAAGAGCATAAAAATACAGTTCAGACAACTTTTTGCTTCAAAATTTGAGGAAGACCCTTTTCTGTTCCTGCTTGCCTTCGCCCTTGTACACAAATTGAGGTCTATAAAGACATGGTTTGAGGATTTAGTGTGAAGGAACTTGAGTGGCCAGAACAAGGCCCTGACCTCAACACAAACACTTTTGGGATGAATTGGAACGCCGATTCTGAGCCTGACCTTTTTGTCCGATATCAGTGCCTGGCCTCACAAATGCTGTTTTGTCTAAAGAGTGCAAATTCCCACAAACACACTCCAAAATCTTGCGGAAAGCCTTCGCAGAAGAGTGAAGACTGTTATAGCCAGATTTTGCTTCAAAGGCCCGTTAAATGTCCCTGAGGTAGCTGAGGGCTGGAGGCATCCCTGCTGGAACGGGTGAGATCGATATTAGTATCGATCTCACCCGTTTAACCCCTCAGATGCGGCGCTCAATAGCGAGTGCCACATCTGAGTGGTTTTGGAGAGAGGGAGAGAGCTCCCTCTCATCCCACTGACACCCGGCGATAAGATCGCCAAGTGTCTGTGTCCCCGATGGCAGCCGGGGGCCTAATAAAAGCCCACAGGTCTGCCTGTAGTGTATGCCTGCTAGGTCATGCCTGAGGCATGGCCTAGCAGATGCCTGTCCATTTTAAACGGACAGGCAGTAATACACTGCAATACAGAAGTATTGCAGTGTATTATAAAAGCGATCGGATGATTGCATATTAACCCCTTAGTGACCAGCCCATTTTAGGCCCTAATGACCAAGCTATTTTATTTGTTTTTCTATAGTCGCATTCAAAGTGCTATAACTTTTTTATTTTTTCGTCTACATAGCTGTATGAGGACGTGTTTTTTGCGGGATTAGTTGTACTTTTTAATAGCACCATTTTAGGCTACATATAATTTTTTTATTAACTTTTATTAACTTTTTTTGGGGGGATTATAAAAAAAAACTGAAATTCCACCATTGTTCTATGCGTTTTTAAATTGACGCCGTTCAATGTGCGGCGTAAATAACATGTTACGTTTATTCTATGGGTCGGTACGATTAAGGCGATACCACATATGTAGAGGTTTTTTATGTTTTACGACTTTTGCACAATAAAAACACTTTTGAACTAAAGTAATTAGTTTTTGCATCGATGCTTTCCAAGAGCCGTAACCTTTTTATTTTTCCATCAATGTAGTGAATTTTTGGGCTTGTTTTCTGCGGGACGAGACGTAGTTTTGATTGGTACTGTTTTGGGGTGCATGGGACATATTGATTCATTTATATTATGACTTTTTTGGGGGGCAATGGAAAAAAATTGCAATTTCGCCATTGTTTTTTGCGTTTTTTTTTTTACCGTGTTCACCTTGCGGTTTAAATTACATATTAACTTTATTAATGGAGTCATTATGGTCGCGGCGATACCATATAGGTGTACTTTTATTTATTTTTTACACTTTTACTAAATAAAACCACTTTTTATGGAAAAAAATGGTTTTATTTATTTTTTAACTGTAATTTTTATTAATAATCTTTATTTCACATTTATTATTTATTTCATTTGTCCCACTAGGGGACTTTACTGTGCGATCTTTAGATCGCTGCTATAATGCTTTGGTATACTTCATATACCAGAGCATTATTGCCTGTCAGTGTAAATCTGACAGGCAATCTGTTAGGACGTGCCTCCGACGCGTCCTAACAGGCATATGTCCAGGGCAGACCTGGGGGCTTTTATCAAGTCCCCGGCTGCCATGACAACCCATCGGAGACCCGCGATTGCATTTGCGGTCCGCAGATGGTGACAGAGGGAGCTCATCAGACAGCTTAGCCCCGGCTCCAGCCTGCACGGAAGACCTGTGCAGGACTTAGACTAGGCGAATGTGAAAAGGCGTCCCTTAGTAGGACTAATAAAAAAGTTTAAAAAATGTTTAATAAAGTTAATGAAAAAAATGTGAAAAAAATGAAAAACCCACTTTTTCCCCATACAAAATGCTTTACTATTAAAAAAGCCGAAATAAAGCAAAAAAGTTACACATATTTGGTATCGCCGCGTCCATAACGACCCCGACTATAAAGCTATTACAATATTTACACCCGCACGGTGAACACCGTTAAAAAATAAAATAGAAAAACAATGGACAAATTGCTGTTTTCTATGAATCTTGACTTAAAAAAAATGTGATAAAAAGTGATCAAAAAGTCGCATCTACTCCAAAATGGTACCAATAAAAACTACAAGTCGTCTCGCAAAACAAAAGCCCTCATACAACTGCAACGGCGGAAAAATAAAAAAGTTATTTCTCTTCAAATATGGAGACACAAAAACAAATAATTTTGAATAAAGTGTTTTTACTGTATAAAAGTACTAAAACATACAAAATCCATACAGATTTGGTATCGATGCAATCGTAACCACCCGTTCAATAAAGTTATTGTGTTATTTATATCACACGGTAAACGCCGTAGATTTAGGACGCAAAAAAAGAGTGGCAAAATTTCTGTTTCTTTTCTTTTCCCCCCCTCCCAAAAAAGTTAATAAAAGTTAATCAATAAATAACATGTACCCCAAAATGGTGCTATTAAAAAATACAACTTGTCCCGCAAAAAACAAGACCTTATACAGCTATATTGACACAAAAATAAAAAAGTTATAGCTCTTGGAATGTGACGATGGAAAAACTATAAAAATTGCTTGGTCATTAAGGCCCAGAATGCAAGAAGGGGGAAGGGGTTAAATGCGTTTGTAATGTTGATATTTTGTTCCCAACTTAACAAAGAGACCAGTATGGACTTGTCCTGAAATATTGATAAAACATTCCTTAATGGGGTATTCCCAGAATCGACAGTTATTACCTAGCCACAGGTTAGGAGCTATTTGTCTGATCTCTTGGGGTTCCGCCGCTGAAACCTCCACCGATCTCAAAAACGGTGGTCCTGAACCCCCTGCTTGACAACAGTGAGGGGGACATTAAATCGAGCAGTGGTCGCGACTGCGCTGCATCTTTGTTTAAAGTCTAAGAAAATTAGTACAGCGCTCGGCTATTTTCGGCAGTCCCATAGACATTGAATAATGCATCGGGCGCATTCTTACTGCCGCTCCATACAAACTTCTCCACACTGCAGGTGGGGCAGTGAGGAGGATTGGGGGACTCGGGTCACCTGTTCTCGTGATATGTGGGTGTCCCAGTGTTGGGGCCCCCACCGATCAGACAAAATTATCACCTATCCTAACGACAACTGTTAATTCTGGGACCATCCCTTTAACTTATCTGGCAGCTTGTCACATTAGTTACACCTGTTTTGGAGGTTCTTGCAGTTTTCCTATCCTTATCAGATTTGACATGTTTTGATGCCCATACGGCTAATACATACATGAGTAAAGATTGCTGATATTACCCATACCTCAGTAGCGGCATGCCTGCATTGGAGCACAACCAATAAAGTAGACAAACTGAATAATAGTGTTGAGAATCACAGTTAAGGTTAAAGAAAGATTATATACATTTATTGAAAAATAATTTATTTAGAGGGGTATTCCCATGATTAAATGATATGGCATACCACTAACATTTTCATAGGTGGCGGTTTGACATCTGTATTATTTATTGTGGAAGTGAGCAAGCAACTGTATATTTTTTAGAAGGCTTTGGTGAACACAAATAGATAAATAGCCCATGCTGAACAAAAAAAATCTTAAGGTGTTCACTGTATGGACGGCTGGAGAAAAAAAGTTTCTCCAGCGGTAATAAAAGCTGTGAATATGTGGAATAGTCACTTGAGGAACTGTTTTGAGCAGCACCAGTTGATCGCTTTAAGAAAAGGCCTAGATGATTTCTTTAAACAAAACAACATAAACGCTTATGTATAGAATCCTTGTATGAATATTGCTCCAAACTGATCGCCTAGTGTGGTCAGAATTTTTTTTTTCCCTTTTAGGGATGATTGGCGCATGCCTAATGGTGTTTTTTTTTTCCTTCCTCTGGATCAATCGGAGTACACTAAAGTCTACTTTTTTTGCCTCTTCTTCCATTTGTCCATGTCACTCTCCCCTTCCTTGACGGACATTTACCTTACTAACTAGGTAACTGGTACCCCCATCATGTCTTATCGTCGATGTGATGTGCTACAATACATGGACTGTATAGTATGGACTGTGCTACAAGACACACTAAAGTCATTCTCTTTCTTTATCAAAAAAGATTATTGAATAAATGGCATAATACCAATAATTTTCAATTGATGGATAGAAAATATTAAAAGAAAAAACCTTCACAGTATGAGAGGATATAAAAAGAGAGCACTTATAACTGCAGCTAGATTTCACGATGGAGGAAAGTAAAATTATCTTCTTAATCGCAGTGCTGCCTCAGCCTTCTGCCAATAACTTCATTCTTTTCTTTTGACTAGAACCAGAGCCAGGATAATAAACTTCCAAATCACTTTAGTCATTATTTTTCAATGCATAACTCCAATATTCTACACTGTGCAGTTAAAAGGATCAGCAACACTGGGGGGAGGAGATGGTAGATCTTTTTCATTTCTATGATAATGTTCACTTGTGGCAGAAATCCTATCACATTGCATTATCTATATAAATGTTTCACATTACAACTCAATACTACATGCTTCTACTATTCCCTATGATATTACTGGACTCTCGGGATATGTTAAAATTGTTGAAATGTGTATTTTGCTTTGTATGTATGATTGAATAGCATTCTTATGATTCACTTTGACTAGGTCAAGTCACAGAGGTTTGTTAGTGTTGTTCGCTCTTACTTTGCTGTATTATAATTTTATCACACAATTATTAAAATCAATGATACACTTTTATAAACATATGGCGGACATGTCTAGGAGAAATTCACTAATATTACTTACTATGGGTATTGAAATAAGCCAATTTGGAACTGCATTTCACTCTCCTGGATATTTAAAGGGGTATTCCACCTGTAGCGATGTGCCGTTACTTGCTGATTGACTGTGAAATGTTTACTTGCACAGCACCATGGCCATCCTTGCACTCTGCATATACTACAACTCAGGCACGGACATATCGCCACTGCAGCCAGTTCAGCTGCACAGGGGCCCGGAGGTGGTGGGGGCCCGCTCTGCTGCCTTAAATGCTGTGCGCATAGATCGGCACATAGCTCGGCATGGCCATGCGGCAGATGGAGGGGGCCCCCGTTTGCACTTTTGGCAACTCACAGATCAGGCCCCCTTCCTTCACATATGTTATTGATGCCACCAATAACATATGTGAAGAAAGGGTGCCCGATATGTGAGTTGCCTAAAGTGCACAGGGTGGGAGAGAGCACCCTTCATCTGCCGCATGGCCGTGCCAATCTATTACTTAGAAAACTTATTAGGAGGGGAGGGGCCTTATCAAGGCTTGCTTTGTCTGGTGGTCCTTATCACCTAGTAACCAGCTTCACTGTAAGATACAGTGTAACATCTGGCAGTGTCGCTCACTAGGTGACCAAGACCACCAGATATAGCATATCACACCTAGCAAGCAGCATAGCTATCTTCGGACCAGTTATTGAAACGGGATAGCGTGGCTGCTGAAATTAAGCCTATTGCTGGTTGGCTGAGACTCTCAGCCAATCAGTGTTAGGGCTCTACTTTCTCCGCCCCCTAAGCATGCCGGTGCTTTTACTGTGTGGTGTGTGTGCTGAGCGTCGTGAAGGGGACTGACTCGATGCTTCGCCCTGTCTGTTGAAAATGTTTGGAGTGGAGTGGAGCTCAGCGAACAGTTAAAGGGGTTTGCCCTTCTTTAACATTTATGGCATATCCTTTGGATATGCCATAAATTTCCGATAGATGCGGGTCGCACCTCTGGGACCTGCACGTAGCTC
Organism: Rhinoderma darwinii; assembly: GCF_050947455.1. Classification (NCBI taxonomy): domain Eukaryota; kingdom Metazoa; phylum Chordata; class Amphibia; order Anura; family Rhinodermatidae; genus Rhinoderma; species Rhinoderma darwinii. The sequence continues at coordinate 281,047,183 of NC_134690.1, read as the reverse complement.
TAGAACGGGGCCCCTAAACCCCGTTCTGCCTTTCTCGGCTTCCATAACTGCGCTGCTTCTGTAACGGTCATTCACTTCTATGGGAGTTAAGGAAACTGCGTAGCTCAGCGAGCTTTGGTGTATTCGTAACTCCCAACCATCTAATCAGGATGTGGCGAGAAAGCAGCGAGAGCCGAGAAAGGCAGATCAGGGTTTAGGGGGCCTCGTTCTAGAGATATGTGCAGGTCCCGGAGGTTGGACCCACATCTATCGGACGTTTATGGCATATCCAGTGGATATGCCATAAACGTCCAAGACGAGCAAACCCCTTTAAAGTTTTAATTCCCTGTGTGGTCAACACACTGTGGTGGCCTCCTCAAGCATTGTATGGGATGCCACCCCCACTTCACCCCCACAAATACGCTTATTTTATTATTGGTTTACTACTTTGGTTATAGTATTTTGCTGTATAAAGTAAGTTTAATTAAACTAGTGTATTGGTTTATTATAATTGCAAGTATTTATTTTAAAAAATAAAAAATTGTAACTAACTTTTCTGTCATCACTTCCTCAGTTTAGCACTATTGCATTCCTATAGGTGAGGTATCGGAGTCCTGCTTGATAAGTGACAGTGTAATGAGCAAGATAAAGTCATTAAAAGTTAGTTACATGAGTGCTTTGTGTTATACTCAGTTATTAACCCCTTAACGACATCCAAAGTACTAGTACTAGGCTGGCCATCTTTACACATGGCCCAGGGGGGTGGCGCTCCCCCCACATCGGCAATGGCAGCTTTTTGCGTCTATAACCTGTTACTGTGTCGCAGGGCACAGTGATACGGCGGAGATTGGTGCGCACCAATCCCTGCCATGTAGTTGTGAGGCAGTGGCGATGGTTGCAAATATTTTTATGTTTCAAATCCCATTGATTGAGAAAGCCATTATGTGGCTATTCATTATCAGTGGGAAAAAGGAGGGAGTACTCCAAAACGCTTATTGTTATGATTATAACTTATTTCGTAGGTTCACATAACCATAGGATTGAAGCTGCAGCCTGTATTAGACAAGCAGCTGTGATGTGCTGCACGAGGAGAAGGTAAGTTTCCTAGTCCGTGGTTATTTGTGCCAGAGCTTGTGTGTTGTCTCGGATTTCGCCGCTCCAGGACCTATTAGCCTAGTAGCGAGACCGGGATTACAGCTTTGACTGCACCAGGAGAAGGTAAGTTCAGTTGTCTCTGCTCCAGGACCTGTCAGCCGAGCAGCAAGACCGGGATCGAAACTTTCACTGCACTAGGAGAGATCAAGGCTCTCAGTCCGTGTCCACACACATCTAAACAGCGAGGCTGAGATCGTGAGCTGTATCACGCTTGTAACATTCGAGGTATCAGCCGTGAATGCTGTGACGTCATCAGCACCCGACGGCTGAGCGGCATGAACGAGTGGTGTCAGCACTATACACGCTCGGTCTCGCTACAATTAGAAGCTTGATTTTGGATATGGTAGGATTAGTTTATGTTGTATTGTGCTAATCTCTCCCTCTATATTCCTTTCCCTATTATCTGGTCGGTATTGTCCCGACGTACGTTTGGCTGATCAGAGTCAGCTTCTTCCGGGGGCGGGAGCATTTTATTTCTGGCGCTTTTTATAGGTCAGAAATTGACTGGCAGTGAATTTGGCCAATCAGTATAAAAGGGTAAGTTGTTATTAAGTATGTCTTGTTAAGGACAACAAAAGTGTGAGTATTTGTTACATTTGTAACAGGACATTTCCAAACAGGTTATATCCCATACTTATTATTAAATAAATAAATTGATTTTTGAATCAAGGAATATCATTTCAATTTGACTTATAGTTTTTTTACTTTCTCTTTTTGTAAAGCATACGTAAATTATGCCAATCATTATTCATATTTTTGTACTTTAATTTTTTTAAATTCTTTTAGTGTTTTTTTATATTTTTTATTATTGTTTTTATTTTTATTGCAGCTTTTGCATTATATTTCCAAAAGAGAGTGACTCATACCTGGCGGAAGAAGCACTATTGTGGACAACAATGTGAAAGGTCTTTATTGTGATAGCCCACACACTTTGTCCCATTTAGTTTGAATTATGTCAGTAGCATCAGTGACATTATTTGTTATTTTTTACGGGAATAGTTGTTATTGTTTTCCTTTAATTGACTCATAGAATTTCCATTATTTTTCAAGGGGTATATTAGTTTTAATGAATATCCCACACGTTTGGAAAAGCAACCAAAGCAGTGTCAATAACATAAATGACATCAATTATTGTGTACAGAAGGAATAATTATGTCTTCCTTAGGTTAACTGCTGAAATTTCCCATTATATCAGGGAGTGTATATGTTCAAACAGATATTTCACATTTTTAGAGAAAGCAACCGAAATTAAAGGACTCGTTGAGTCTACTGGGACTCACTGAATTCATTTTATAGATCCATCTACTTTCCTCTTTTAATAAAAGGGAATCTATATCACCACCTCTTATTCCTGTGGTGAGGTGACATATAGCCCAGCCCGATAGTTCTTTTAAATTGAGATTGTGATAATATTTAAAATGTCTGGCAACCGGAGGCAGTTGGAATAGTTTGTTATGTCTTTCGTTCTCCGCTACCTGTTTATCGTAATTTTTAATGCTGCCAATATGTTCCCTTATTCTGGCTTTGAGTTCCCTTTTGGTCTTTCCCACATAGTATAGATCGCATGTGCATCTGAGTATATATATTACCCCATTTGTGGCGCAAGTAATGTGTTCGTGGATTTTATGGTATTCTCCAGTTCCATTTATGAAACTCTTTTTCTTGTCAAGAATTTTACAGGCTGTGCACAAGCCACATGGATAGAAACCTCCCTAGAGAAATGACTTTTAACGATATGTTGTTCTATGGTGTTAATTTTTCTGTATCCTGAGGAAACTATTATACCTAGATGTTTTTTCAGATCCTCATCCAGCAATAATACCTGCCAGTGCTGTTTGATGATGTCATTCCTTTCTTGCCACTTATTGTGCAGTGTTTTGATAAACCTCACTATATTCTCACTCTCTGCTTTCTCTTTCACGACCAACAGTGTATCTCTGTCCGACCAAAGGGCTATATTATATGCTTGTTTAATTTGATGACCTGAGTAGTGTCTTTCCTTAAGTCGTTTTTTTAGGTCTTTAGCTCATGGAGCCTGTGTGCTATGAAAGCTTGCATATAGAACTTTTATGGTTAGCCAATAAAGGTATCATACCTTCTATACTTTTGTCTTTTTTGACACAAAAGTATTTAATATTGCATATTGTTTTTAGCTCCTTCCTTGAAATTTTCAAAGGTGGAGCAATTCCTCCTTCGTCTTAGGAATACTCCTTTAGGGATTCCTCTGATGGTCCTGTTTAGATGGGCACTTTTCGCGTCTAGGAGACTTTTGGTGGCTGTCTCCTTTCTATATAGATTTGTGACAATTTCGTGATTCTGATCAATCCTGATTTTGACATCCAGGAACATTACTTCCTTTCTGCTATAATTTAGGGTAAATTTTAGATTCAGTTAGTTTGTATTGAGTTTATCGATAAAATTCAGTAGTTCGCTTTTGGAACCTCTCCAGATGAATATGATGTCATCAATATATCTACGCCATATCGAAATTTTATCGACATGCATCTGGAAACGTTCACCAAAGACAATTTCTTCCTCCCACCACCCAAGGAACAGGTTGGCAAAGGTTGGTGCACATGCCGTTCCCATTGCCGTTCCTTGGGTTTGTAGAAAGAAGCGTGAATCAAGTACAAAATAATTCCTACTTAGAATAAACCTCAGCACTTTATTGGCAAAAAAAAACTCCTCTTGGGACTGTAATTGTGCTCACAACCCAAAAAGAAATCAACAGCTCTACACCCTAGATCATGTTTGATGTTGGTGTAGAGACTGTCTACATCTAGGGTTACTAAAAGTTACCTTCTTCTAGGTTGGCATTGTTGAGCTCCTGGAGTATCTGCAATCTGCATCGTATCCCGGGTGTAGGAAGGCAGTTTGTATACAAAACTGCACAATTCTAAATCCAGCCATTGACTGCATCTCTCAGTCAGACATCCCTGGCCTGACACTATAGGTCTGCCTGGTGGCTGCCCAATGTTTTTGTGTATTTTGGGCAACATGTAAAAAGTTGCCACCTTGGGGTGTTTGACTGAGAGATACTTGGCCTCACTCATTGAAATGGCCCTCTTCCAGACCTGAACTGATGAGTCTCTCATATTCCTGTTGGATTTGTAGAGTGGGATCCCCCCAGAGGGATTTATAACAGTCTCTATTGCTGATCTGTCTTTTGGCTTCCTTAATATAAAGATCTTTAGGCCAAATAACCACATTTCCACCCTTGTCTGATTGTTTAAAGACTACATCAGTCCAGGTCTTGAATTCCTCCAGAGCTTGGTGTTCATCAGTTGTAATATTATTATTTTTGAGTGGCATTTCGCTCAATTGATTGAGATCTTGTGTAACTTAGTCCACAAATATCTTAACTTGTGGACATAGTTACACACTGTGATCATCATCAACTCTGCTGCTGCTGATTTTTTTTTTAGCAGCAGCACTAGTTATTCCTAAATTTCCCTTTCCCAGTCCCTGTTCCAGTCCACAGATCAGGCAATACTTGAAGTACAGATGTTTTGTACAACACCCCAATTTACCGCATGGCAATGCCCCGGACACGCTTTGAAGCTATTCTTGAAGCTATTTTTGCATTATAATGTTAATACACAGTCCCCGCCCCGTGATGACCCCACATATGACCGCCTATTCAAAAATAGGCCAGTCATTAAACATTTCTGCACCAAATTTCAAGAAGCATATACCCCCCAAAAGAACATTGTAATAGATGAGTCCCTTGTACATTTTAAGGGTAGGCTAAAATTTGGCCAATACCTGCCCAGTATGAGGGTGAGGTATGGAATTCAAATTACAAGTTGTGCGAGAGCAGCTCAGGGTACACCTACAGGTTTATGAAGGGAAGGACTCCAGGATTATAAAATAGGAAAATAGTGTGAGATTTGGTGCACCTACTGCTGGACCAGGGTTATCACCTTTATGTGGATAACTTCTACACCGGCATCCCACTATTTAAATGCCTCTCCACCAGAAATACTGCAGCATGTGGCACAGTGCGGAAAAACCAGAGAGGCCTCCCTAAAACACTGCTTGGCCAACGTGTCAGAAGGGGTGAGAGCAGGGCAGTATGCAGCGAGAATGTGTTGTTCGTCAAGTATAAGGACAAGAGGAATGTCCTTCTCTTGACCACAATACATGGGAATGGCAGCACCCCTGTCCCTGCACGAGGTACCACCACAGTGACCCACAAGCCAGATTGCATCGTGGGCTATAACAAGTACATGGGAGGGGTTGATCTCTCAGATCAAGTGCTGAAGCCATATAGTGCCATGAGAAAAGCAAGGGTGTGGTACAAAAAGGTGGCCGTGCACATGGTACAGATGGCCTTGTAGAACGCTTACATGCTATCCAAATGTGCAGGCCGAATAGGGTCATTCCTTAATTTTCAGCAGGAGATTATCAAGTTGCTTGTGTTTAAAAACCAAGCAGGGAAGGGCCCAAGCACATCTGCTGAAAGCGATGGTGCCCATATTGTTGCAACACTTTCCAGGCATCGTTCCTCAAACTGCAAAGAAGGGAAGATCCCAAAAAATGTGCACTGCGTGTAGCATACGGGCATAAGCAGGGACATCACTTATCAGTGCGACACCTGCCCTGAAAAACTTGGCCTGTGCATAAAGGACTGCTTCAAGGCTTACCACACATCTATGAATTATTAATATTATTTATGTACCCTTTTAGTATACTCTGAGTTGCTTTTCACAACTTACACATGCCCCCACATTATATATTGAAATACCAGTAAATACAGCCTAATTCAAATAAATTCAGACAAAAAACATGTGGGACCAAAATGGTAATTATACCCTTAGATAAGTTCCCTCAGGGGTGTAGTTTTCTAAATGGGATCACTTTTGGGGTGTTTCCACTGTTTTGCTCCCTCAGGGTCTTTGCAAATGCAACGTGGCGCCGCAAACCAATCCACAAAATCTGAATGCCAAATAGCACTCCTTCCGTTCTAAGCCCTGCCATGTGTCCAAATAGCAGTTTATAACCACATATGGTGTATTGCTGTGCTCAGGAGAATTTTCTTTACAAATGTTGGTGCCTTTTCTCCTTTAGTCCTTGTGGAAATGAAAAAAGTTTAGCTAAACCTAAATTTTATTGGAAAACAATTTTGATTTTCATTTTCACAGCCTATTTCCGATAATTTCTGTAAAAGGACTTTAGGGTCAAAATGCTAACTATACCCTTAAATAAGTTCTTTGAGGGGTGTAAGTTTTTTTTTTCCTAAATGGGGTCACTTTTGAGGGGTTTCCACTGTTTTGGTCCCTCAGGGGCTTTGCAAAGGCGACATGGCCTCCGCAAATCATTCCAGCCAAATCTGAATGCTCAATAGCACTTCTTCCCTTCCGAGCCCTGCTGTGTGTCCAAACAGCCGTTTATGACCACATATGGGGTATTGTTTTACTCAGGAGAAACTGCTCTACAAATGTTGGCATGCTTTTTCTCCTTTAGTTCTTGTGAAAATGAAAAAAAAATAGCTAAACCTACATTTTATAGAAAAAAATTTAGATTTTAATTTTCACAGCCTACATCCAATAATTTCGCCAGAATTTCTGTGTAGTTTCCAAAATGGGATCACTTTTGGGGGGGTTTCTACAGTTTTGGCACCACAAGACCTCTTCAAACCTCACATGGTGCCTAAAATATATTCTAATAAAAAGAAGGCCCCAAAAACCTCTAGGTGCTCCTTTGATTCCAAGGCCTGTGTTTCAGTCCATTACAACACTAGGGCCACATGTGAGATATTTCTAAAAACTGTAGAACATGGGCAATAAATATTGAGTTGCATTTCTCTGGTAAAACCTTTTGTGTTACAGAAAAAAATGGATTAAAACTGATTTTCTGCAAAAAAAAAATAATTTGTAAATTTCACCTCCACTTTGCTTTAATTCCTGTGAAGCACCTAAAGGGTTAATAAACTTTCTAAATGCTGTTTTGAATACTCTTAGGGGTTCAGTTTTTAAAATTGGGCGATTTATGTGGGGTTTCTAAAATATAGGGCAGTCATAGTCACTTTAGAACTGAACTGGGCCCTAAAAAAAAATAGCCTTTTGAAATATTCTTGAAAATGTGAGGAATTGCTGCTAAAGTTCTAAGCCTTGTAGTATCCTAGAAAAATAAAAGAATATTCAAAAAAACTATGCCAACACAAAGTAAACATATGGGATATGTGAACTAGTAACTATTTTGGGTGGTATTACTATCTGTTTTATAAACCGATACATTTAAGTTTAGAAAAATTCAAATTTTTAAGAATTTTCGCAAAATTTTGGTGTTTTTACTGAATGTATCGACCAAATTTTACCACTAACTTAAAGTCCAATGTGTCACGAGAAAACAATCTCAGAATCGCCTGGATAGATGAAAGCATTCCAAAGTTAAGTTATTACCACATAAACGGACACATGTCAGATTTGAAAAAATGGCCTGGTCCATAAGGCAAAAACAGGCTGGGTCCTTAAAGGGTTAAATATGGAAATGACTTGCATTATTTGTTTGTTACTTGTGTTCTAAGCTAGTAATAAAACTTGCAATATAGATTTGTATAGTTTTATATGCACGCGGGCGTGGTTAGGTTATGGGAGGCCCAGGCACATTCTCTGCACAGGTGCCAACTGCAGTCTGTGTCCGCCTCTGCTACAACTAAGTCAAAGTTCTCTGCACAGAGCCTCGGTCCCTTTGTTTTCGTGATTGTAAGGGGGCCCTGTGGTCAGATTCTATCAGGGGCATAGTTAAGGGCTCATGGGCCTCTGTGCAAAGGTTCAGCTTGGGCCCTGCTCAACTTCTCTTCACGGCCATCAACCGCAGCCCACCCATGACTTTCAGATGCATCGCTGTGTCTTTAATGTGATCAATTGATGTAGCATTAGCAGCCAGGGGTATTGCTAGGTTCTTAAAATGTTTTGCCCACACTCCTCGTCCCAAAAAATAGATTGATATATATTAGAGACAGCATGTCTATGACTGCAACCCCTATAACTACGCCACAGGATTGGATTAGATACAGCTGCTCAGCAGCCAGTATCACACACATGATAGGATTAGGTACAGCGGCTCAGACAGCATCAAACATGATATGATTTGATACATGGTTCAGCAGACAGCAGTACATGGCAAAGGGTTAGGTACAGTGGTTCAACAAACAGTATAACACATGATAGGCTTAGATACAGGGCCCTAGCAGACAGCATCAAACATGGTAGGCTTAGATACATTGGCTCAGCAGACAGTACTACACATTGTAAGCTTAGATACATCAGCTCAGCGGACAGTATTGCACATGATAGGCTTAGATACTTTTTGATCATAGGGGGCTGTATGGGGACTGTCTGTACCCTGTTATGCCTCTAACCAAAGAAAGAAATCTAGCTAGGGACTGGCGTGTATTTCCACTCTGATTTACGCGAGTTTCTGGCTGAGCCATAAATATTGAAAAATATTCATATTTCAAGAACACTACTGAGAGCTGTAGCAAAAATCTAAATATGAGTAACACTACTGCCATCTAGTGTGCAATCTTGGCAATGCACATGTTTTATAGAGAAGAAAATAATTTTCATCAACATTTCCTGTACAGAGAAAAAACCCACTGTAATATTCACCTGCATTGCTGTAATTTCAGCAGACTTTCAATAACAGTATGCTGCATGCTGCTATTGTTTCCAATAAAAATGACGGACACCATGACAGAAACCCGACTGAACCTATTAAAGTCAATGCGTTCTGTCGGTTGCAAATGGTGTTCGTCATGCAATGGATCGGCGCTTCCAGTATTTTCATTATTCTGCTCCTCTAACAGAGCAGAGCAGGGAAAACACTAAACACAGATTTTAGCAGGCCCTTAGATAGGTGGTTTTAATACAATGGCTCAGAGGTGTATATCATGTACAAATTATTAGTAATGAGAACATTAACCAGTTCAGGACCGGACTATATTGACCCATCAGGACCAGACACCATGTAGCCATTTTTAGAACGCGTTAAATGGCTATAACTTTTTTATTTGGGTTAGCGACGTGATTTTTGCGATGTTTTTTCCGTAGACAATGCAGGTTTCTTTTTTTTATCATTTTTATACACATCCTTTTTGCTATTTTAGAATTTTTAGGCTTAAAGTTTGAAAATAATAGTAAAAAAATAAGCTATTCACTGTATATAGAATAACAAGTGTCGTTCAAAAATGTAAAGGTAATTCACCGCCTGATAGAACGATTAAAATTTAATTTTATTGTTAAATTGATAAAAAGTATGGCTCAACCAGCCATTATTCCAGAAACAGGCAAAAGCAGGTGATTGGCGACAGGGAAGGTGTATCAGAGTGAACGAAGTTGCTCAGACACTCCAAGACCACCCACCCTGCTTATTATAGTATATCGCTATACCCTTGCCAATAGACAAAAATCTATCCAAATCCAACGCGTTTCAGCAACAAGAGTGATGCCTCATCAGGGATTGCTAGATAGCGATTTCAAATGTTATATTTCAACAACTGGATAGCACTGTATATGTGCAGATTTTAGCCTCCAGACGCGTGAACGGCTCTGATACAATGACCGCACTCATTGTATCAGAGCCGTTCACGCGTCTGGAGGCTAAAATCTGCACATATACAGTGCTATCCAGTTGTTGAAATATAACATTTGAAATCGCTATCTAGCAATCCCTGATGAGGCATCACTCTTGTTGCTGAAACGCGTTGGATTTGGATAGATTTTTGTCTATTGGCAAGGGTGTAGCGATATACTATAATAAGCAGGGTGGGTGGTCTTGGAGTGTCTGAGCAACTTCGTTCACTCTGATACCTTCCCTGTCGCCAATCACCTGCTTTTGCCTGTTTCTGGAATAATGGCTGGTTGAGCCATACTTTTTATCAATTTAACAATAAAATTAAATTTTAATCGTTCTATCAGGCGGTAAAAAAATAAGCTCTTTTACATATTAGCTATTTTTTTTCTGGTAATAATATAGTTCTACCCTAAAATAGACCTTTTATTTGTGATCGTCATTGTCTACCGTAAATTTTAATATATTACATGTCTATTGTAGGGTAATTGTCTCAGGGCTAGAGTTACGGGTGGGTATTTTACGTGTATTTATAAAAAAAACAATTGCACTTTATTTTACTTTTATTTTTTTATTATTATGGTCTGTCCCTTAAAGGTCAGAAAAGACCTTTGGGGGACTTTTTTTTTTTTTAACTTCCTTCTTTTACACCATGTTTTTCCACAGCAGCCCCATATATAGGGGAAATCAGCCCTCTGATAGTGACTATAATCACTAATAGGGCTGTGCTGGATCTAGTAAGACCCAGCAGCAGTCTGCCACTAACGGCATCCCGGCGATCATGTGACCTGTCACATGATCACCGGGACCAATAGAGGCAGCAGCGCTGCCTCTATTCATATACACAGCGCTCATTGAGCACTGTGTAAAAGAGATAAGAGAAGATAGAAGCAGCAAAAGCTGCTTCTATCTTCTCCTCAGGGTCCCCGGCAGTTACTGACAGCCGGAGAACCGACATTCAGCTGCCAGATCGCTCGGGAAGCAAGCTAAAACCCGTGTCGTAAATAGTCTATGGCGCGGGTTTTAAGGACCTCGACTGCCGGCCATAAACAGCCAGCGGTCGGGAACTGGCAAACAAGTATAGAGAGCAGCAAGAAACACTTAAAGTGTACCTGTAAAGATAAAAACACTTTTTATATGTGTTCCTTTTAACATAATAAAAAACTTTTCAATATATTATATTTACCTTACTGCAAGCGTTAGCCTGCTATGCTGTAGTCTTCTACCCTGTCTTGCTTCTCCTCCGTCTCTTCTACTTTGGCAGTCCACGCTCGTTCTTAGTTGGAATCCGTAGCCAGCAACTTCAGACGCTGGCTATGGATCCTATGCAGAACAGAGGCTGAGGCTGTTACCCAAACTTGGGCCCCCCTCCTCCACCGTGACCCTGCCGCGCCGTAACTATTGTTAACACTACCTTTTTGTGAAAACATTAACAAATGGGTGTTACGATTCCCCTTTCACAGGGCTGTGTCCTTACATACTCGGAGTATCACACTGTGCAGGGACACATCCTCCTGACAAGGGGAATAGTAACACCAAGTTGTCTATCAGTCCTGGACTGCACAAAGACTATAATAAACATGTCAGGAGAGGTGACAGATTCTCTATAAATCTAGTGACTCACAGGTAACGACGTCTCAGATTTTAGTAGTTTTTTTCCCTCTTTTCTTCTCCATCCGGTCCAGACTTCATGACGACTTCTCCCGGCCATGACCCATTTCTGCAGAATTTGCCACTGAGATGTTTTCGGCTCTTCACTTTTGCAACATTTCCACAGCTATAAACAAGGATGAAATTATCATGGTGCCACACACTGTGCCCCTAAATATAATAGCACCAAACACTGCACTCCTGAATAAAATAATAACCTTATACTGTGCCCCTGAATATAATTGTGTCACACACTGTAAAATAAAGCACCACATACACACAGCCCCCTGTAGATAGTGCCACCCACCCATGTAGATAGTGCCACACAAAGCCCCTGTAGATAGCATAGACCCCTATAGATAGCGCCACACAGACCCCCTGTAGATAGCATCACACACATCCCCCTGTAGACAGCGCCACACACAGCCCTTGTATATAGTGCCACATAGCGCTCCCCCTTGTATATAGTGTCACACAGTGCTTTCCCCCTTGTATATAGCGTCACACAGCGCTCCCCCTTGTATATAGTGTCACATAGTGCCTTCCCCTTGTATAATAGTACTACACTGCACTCCCTCCTTGTATATAGTGTCTCACAGCGCTTCCCCCCCTTGTATGTAGTGTCACACAGCGCCCCCCCATTGTATACAGTGTTACACAGCACCACCCATTGTATAGTGTCACACAGCGCTTCCCCCCTTGTATATAGTGTCACACAGCGATTCCCCCCTTATATATAGTGCACCACAGCACCTCCCCCCTTGTACATAGTGTAACACAGTGCTCCCCTCCTTGTATATAGTGCTACACAGCACTTCCCCCCTTGTATATAGTGCTACACAGCGCCTCTCACCCTTGTATATAGTGCTACAGAGCGCTACCCCTCTCTTGTATGTAGTGCTACATAGCGCTCCCCCTTCTTGTATATAGTGCAGCACAGCATCCCCCTTGTATGTAGTGTCACATAGTGCCCCCCCATTGTATACAGTGTTACACAGCACCACCCATTGTATAGTGTCACACAGCGCTTCCCCCCTTGTATATAGTGTCACACAGCGATTCCCCCCTTATATATAGTGCACCACAGCACCTCCCCCCCTTGTACATAGTGTAACACAGTGCTCCCCTCCTTGTATATAGTGCTACACAGCACTTTCCCCCTTGTATATAGTGCTACACAGCGCCTCTCACCCTTGTATATAGTGCTACAGAGCTCTACCCCTCTCTTGTATGTAGTGCTACATAGCGCTCCCCCTTCTTGTATATAGTGCAGCACAGTATCCCCCTTGTATATAGTGTCACACAGCGCCCCCCCCCTTCTTGTATGTAGTGCTACACAGCGCTTCTTCCCCCCCTTGTATATAATGTAACACAGTGCTCCCCTCCTTGTTTATAGTGCTACACAGCATTTCCTCCCTCTTGTATATAGTGCTACACAGTGCCTCTCCCCCTTGTATATAGTGCTACACAGCGCTACCCCTCTCTTGTATATAGTGCAAAATAGCGCTTCTTACCCTTCTTGTATATAGTGCTACACAGCGCTTCCCCCTTCTTGTATATAGTGCTACACAGTGCCCCCCCCCAAAAAAAAAGAAACAAATTAACTTACCTTGCCCTGTTCCCTGACGAATGGAGGGCTACACATCCTCCGGGCAGGACGCATGCACAGACCAGCGTGATGAAGGGATATCATCACACCGGCCTGCACAAGGAGTCTTCCCAGCGCCTTATAGGCCGCAGGCCTAAAGTGGCCTGCAGCCTATACAATTCATGTATAGTGAATGTGCCTGTCACTAGCACCGGGGCCCCCTCCGGTGCTAGCAATGCCACCGGACATGAGGGTGCCGGTGCGGTCATGTGCCCAAATGATGATACGCCGCTGGCGCTAGTAGATGCTCTGCTTCAGTACACTGGCTTTGTGTAAGCCTCTAACATCACTGTCCATATATAGACAGTGATGTCAGGGGCAACCTCAGAGCCGGAGTCCCGGGCAGAGCGCTATTAGCGCTCTGCCTGGGACTCCTGCTCTGCTCCTAACATCACTGTCCATATATGGATAGTGATGTCAGGGAATTCCCCGTTCCTGGAGTCCCGAAACAGAGCCACTTCAAGCTCTCTGCCTGGGACTCCTTCTGTCCTCCTGACATAACTGTGCATATATGGACAGTGATGTCAGGGGCAACCCCAGAGCCGGAGTGCCACCGGGCAGAGCATTATTAGCGCTCTGCATGGGACTCCTGCTCTTAAAATCATTGTCCATATATGGACAGTGATGTCAGGAGGATAGAAGGAGTCCCAGGCAGAGCGCTTGAAGCAGCTCTGTTTCGGGACTCGGGCAATGTGGAAGCCTCTAACATGACTGTCCATAAACAGTCCTGAAACAGAGTCGGTTCAAGTGCTCTGCCTGGGACTCCTTCTCTCCTCCTGATATCACTGTCCATATATGGACAGTGATGTCAGGGTCAACCCCGGAGCCCCGTGTACCCATGAGGACGCTACTAGATAGCGAAACATGTCGGGGGGGCTCCATGTGTTTTAATTTCCTGCCTTAGCCGAATTTACTTCTCAACAAGCTATATGGTATTTGCTGGTTGTAACTGACTCCTTGTGTGTCGACCAGCACTTACTTCTGGGTGTCTCAATACTCTGCTGATTCCTCCAGTGAACTACTTTCTACTTTGGCTTTAGGCAGTGACAGTTTTAAACCTATATATGTGGTCTGTCTTTTGCTACACGTAGCTCAATAAAAATTTAAAATTTAAACTTTATTCCTTACTATGATTGGGTGGTCAGGAAAAAGGGTTCTGTTTGCCTGCAGGCATTCCTACTATTGACCTGCCTGGCACTCCTGCTCTGCTCCTAACATCACTGTCCATATATGGACAGTGACGCCAGGAGCTTTCCCAGTGCCGGAGTCCCCGGGGAAGAGTCTCTACTAGCGCACTGCCTGGGGATTCCGACTCTGAGGAAGACCCTGACATCACTGTCCCTATATGGACAATGATGTCGGGAGCTCCCAGAGGTATACGTTTAATGTATACCTGTGATGGATGCCATACAGTGGCATCCGTCACCCATAGCCTCTCATGTTAAAAAAAAACCTATACCGTGTGGTATACGTTTTTTTGATAGGATAGGATCCCTCAGGATGGATTAGCTTAGTCTACTACACTATTCCATCCTTTTTTTTATTACATTTTTTTTATTTATGTTTTCTTTGCATGTTCGGTTGCTGGACTACTTCGAATTCGAGGATTTCTTCGATCATGGCTTTTTTTTTTATAAAAATGGTTAACGAGTGTTGAGTGGGGGGGGTGTTTTATTTCAATTAAATATTTTTGCTATGTGTCTGTGTTTTTTTACCACATTATTACCACTACCTTAGCAATGGCCACTGTCTGATTGACAGTGTCCATTACTAAGGCGGGGCTTAGTGTTAGCCGGTGAAAATGCTAACACTAACCCCCATTATAGGCCCGGAACCCACCAATGGGGGGGACCACACGTCGTTTTTTTTCAGAAACTTATTTATTTTTAAAAATGACATGGGGTCTCCCCCATTTTTTATAACTGGGTACCAGGGTAATAATGGAGGGGTTAGTGTTAGCCCCCCTTTGTAATGGACACTGTCAATCAGACAGTGGCCATTACTAAGGCAGTAATAATAACGTTTTAAAAAAGCAAAACACAGACACACAGAAAAAAATATTTTATTGAAATAAAAACCGCCACATAACCCTCCTTAACCATTTTATTAAAAATAAACGCTTTCATCAAAGTTGTCCTCGAATCTGAAGTAGTCCAACAACCGAACCTGTAAAAAAATCAAACACAAAAAAAATACATTAGTAAGGCTGGAGTCACACGAGCACATTACGTCCGTAATGGACGGAACGTATTTCGTACACTTATCGCGGATCGAACACACTGCAGGGAGCCGGGCTCCTAGCATCGTAGTTATGTACGATGCTAGGAGTCCCTGCCTCTCCGTGGAACTACTGTCCCATACTGAAAACATGATTACAGTACGGGACAGTTGTCCTGCAGAGAGGCATGGACTCCTAGCATCGTACATAACTATGATGCTAGTAGCCCGGCTTCCTGCAGTGTGTTCGGTCCGGGATTAGCGGCCGAAATACGTTCCGTCCATTACGGACGTAATGTGCTCATGTGAATCCAGCCTAACACATACAAAACTTTTAATCCCCGAGCAATGCCCCCGTTTTGTGTATGTGTGTGTCTGTATGTGTGTGTGTATATGTATATATATATACACACACACACACACACATATATACATATATATGTGTGTGTGTGTGTATATATATATATATATATATATGTGTGTGTGTATATATATATATATGTATGTGTATATATATATGTATATATATATGTGTATATATATGTGTGTATATATATATATATATATATAAATATATATATGTGTGTATATATATATATGTACGTATGTGTGTGTATATATATATATATATCCCCATCCCGACATCCGCCATATATATAGGGGGAGAACGTGGGATGGGGTAACATGGAGCAGGCTCACAGGCTGAGCCCTCTCCATAGAACAAGCGTATCAGCTAGGTGTTATAGCTGACACTTCAGCACGATCCCGCTCGTTTAACCTGTTAAATGCCGCGGTATATAGCGACTGCAGCATTTAAATGACTAGAAACAAGGGGGTGGTCCACTGTAACTTTCCAACGCCCCCCCCCCCCCCCCCGTCAAGGTTTTTGGGCACCATTGGTTGGCATAGCAGCCTGGGGGCCTGATGAAGGCACCCAGGTTTGCCATCTTTGTACTCATATGAAGCACAGCCGGAGGCAGGACTTCATAGGAGACTGTCAGTATCATGATATACTGCAATACATTAGTATTGCAGTATATTGTGCAAGCGATCTAACGATTGCTGGTTCGTCCCCTAGGAAGACAAGTAAAAAACAGTAAAATAACTTTTTTAATAAATAAAAACAATAAAAAAATTAAAACTTCAAAAAAACACAGTTTTCCAATTTTCCCCTCAAGAATAACGTACCAAAAATATAAAAATTAACATAAATGGTATTGATGCGTCCATAAAAGTCTGAACTATTACAATATATCATTATTTAGTCTGCATGGTGAACGCCGTAAAAAAGAAAAAAAGAAAAACTGCAGAATCTCTGTTTTTTGGTCACTTCATCTCCCACAAAAAATTTAATAAAACATGAGCAAAACGTCTCATGTACCCCAATATGGTACCAATAGAGACTACATCTTGCCCCGCAAAAAATAAGCCCTCACACCACTCAATCGACGGAAAAATAAAAAAGTTATGGCTGTCAAAATGTGGCGACAAATCTCAAATTTTATTTTTTACAATCAGTTTTTTCCTTGTAAACATGAAAAAAATGTTATAAATTTGTTATCGCTGTAATCATTTTAACTTGCAGAATGATGTTAATGCACCACTTTTACCGCACAGTGAATGCCGTAAAAACAAAACCATGCAAAAGATTGAGGAATCGCTGTTAGTTTCCTAAATCCTAAGGACTGCTGCTGAGGAGGGTAATCGTCCTGGCACGGCTGGAGGCGATATCTGGTCATTCTCACATCTCTCTGGTGAAGGACCTGCTGGAGGAAGTCACGTCACAGCATGATCTCGCGAGATCACGCTGTGCTGTGAATAAAGCTGGGCATGAATGTAGAGAAGTGTATGACATTGATTGGTCAGCGTCATACACTTTTCTTTACAACGCCCAATTGGTGAAACTAAATAGAACATTTAGAAAAAATTAGCATAAAACTAAAAATGATCAGAACATTGTCAATAATAAAAGTTTTTAACCCCTTAATGACCGTCGATACACCTTTTCATGGCGGTCATTAGTGGGCTATATTCTAAAGTGCCAACTTTTCACGGCGGCGCTCTAGAACGGGATCGCGATATCTCCATACCCCAGCTGTTAGGTTACAGCTGGGGACTTGGAGACAACATTAGGGGACCCTCTGATAGGAGGAGGTGATCGCTGTGAACACCCTATCTCAGCGATCACCAGCCGCTGAATGTAAACAGTGGCTCTCTCGTCTGCCTCTCCTCTCAGTTGTGGTTTTGTGAGAGGAGAGAAAGAGACCTGTGGAGAGAATAGTTACAATGTGTAAAACACATGAAATACATGACATTGTAATAACCCCCCCCCCCCCCTTTATTAGCTAGTGTTGGTTTCTAAATTTCCATTTTGCCAGTAAAAAAATAAAATAAAAAATGTAGTTAAAAAAACTGTTATTAGTATATGTATTAGAATGGCGCACAATCTTCGCAGCACAGAGCAAGCTTATGCTATTTTTTGCCATGATTCAGGCAGTGAAATATTATGATGACACTACCAGTACTGCTTCTGATGCTTCCGCAACAACTCCCCCTATGGGAGATGCCGCCAGTGCCGCACCTGCCATGAGGCCAGGTGAGCCGACAGCCTAAGGTGGCACCACCTACCCAAATGGGGGGGGCATCATTTTCAGCCCGGGACGGACTGGACCGGGGGGGAGGGGGCATGCAGACGCACATAGCAGACGTGCCGAACGTCTGAAACACTCCTCCTCTCTGACGCTGTACGCAGCACATGCCGCCAGAGAGGAGCAAGTCTGCAGGAGGAGCGGTCGAGCGACGAGAAGCACGAGGTAAGTACCTGCCTTGCTGGGACCGGGACCCGTGAGTATACTGCAAGGGGGGGGTCTGGGCATTTTACCGACAGCAAAGGGCTCTATGGGGCTGGAATAATCCACCCCATAGAGCCCTCACAACACTATAATGGAAGGATTAGTGTGGGTGGGGGAGGGTCTGAGCATCTGACTGTCTGACTTACTGCAGAGAGCTCTATAGGGGGGATTCTGCCCCCCCCCTTTAGAGCAGTAAATCAGATGCTCAGAGCCCCCTAACCTTTTAGTATAGTAACTAGTCAGGGCTCTATGGTGGGGGGATAATTCCCCCCTATAGAGCCCTCTGCTGTCAGTAAAATGCCCAGACCCCCCCCCCCTTGCAATATACTCCTGGCCCCCCAGCGGTAGCCGACCCCTTTTAAATTAGTAGGGGCAGGAAGCTGAACACAGTATAAGGGCTTTGTAGCTTTCCTGTGCTTAATTAGCGTGGGAAAGCTACAAGCGGGGCTGTGACTGGTGAGTCTCACAGTCACTCCCAGTGCACACTGCATGCAGCAGCAGCGGCCGCCAGTCTGATTGAGTCCTCTGACCAGTCACCACCCACACGCAGCAGACAGACAGGATAGACTGATAGTGCCTGTTGTTATTGAATAAACCCTCAACTACTACAGTTTTACAGGCATTGACTATGATGGCTTCTATAGTGTAGTGGTCTGCCTTACATATGGAAGGTTGCTGGTTCAAAGCCCAACTGGGTTTTTAGTTTTTTTTTTTTATATTATTAATATCTTACTTGTATTGGGCTTTGTTCACACTAACATTAATATACGTTTACCTCTCTTCCGTCAGAGGAAGAGAGGATCGATACGTTAAACGGAAAGCAACGGCTCCATTAGAATTACCATTGCTTTCAATGGTAATTCTTTTGTATCAGTTGCTTTCCGTTTGTCTCCATTCGCTAGGTTTCCGTTCTTTTGAACGGAAATAAAAGTTCTGCAGACTGCACTTTTGTTTCCTTTAAAAAAAACGGAAACTTAGCGAACGGAGACAAACGGAAAGCAACTGATACAAAAGAATTACCATTGAAAGCAATGGTAATTCTAATGGAACCATTGCTTTCCGTTTAACGTATCGATCCTCTCTTCCTCTGACGGAAGAGAGGTAAACGTATATTAATGCTAGTGTGAAAGAAGCCTTAGGGCCTGTTCACATCAGCGTTGGCTTTCCGTTCTGGGGTTCCGTCGGAGGTAACCCCGCAACGGAAAGTCAAACTGAAACCACAGCTTCCGTTTCCGTCACCATTAGCGCAGTCGACTGCGCTATTGATTCCGTCACAAAAATGGAAACCTGCCGGAATTGTGACGAACGGAAAACATTAGCAATGTTTCCATCACCATTGATTTCAATGGTGACTGAAACGGAAGCTGTGGTTTCAGTTTGACTTTCCGTTGCGGGGTTCACCCGACGGAAACCTCCCACGGAACCCCGGAACGGAAAGCCAACGCTGATGTGAACAGGCCCTAATCCTTCCCCATAAACCTGCCCCCGCTAATTAAAATAAATATATTATATAATGTATATAGCGCTGTATCCTGTATCCGTCAGGTCAGCAGGACTGACTGATTCAGTGTCAGCGAGTCCTGCAGGATCGAGCTGTTACCGATCACATCTAAGTTCATAACTTAGATGTGATCGGTAATAGGCGACCTAATGGATTCAGGTCTCAGCGCTATATACAGCTGCTCTGTATACAGGATACAAAGCAGCTGTATCTCAAAAAGTGCAAATAATAATCAATAAAAAGTAATTAAAACTTGCACCAATCGCATTAATAGATATCTTTATATATCATAGTGACATGTCCGAAGTTTTCATCGGTGGTGGACCAAGCACTGAGGCCCCCACTGATCGCTAAAAAGAAGCAGCAGAAGTGCTGGGTGAGCGCTGTGCCGCTTCATTTATGATCGACTTTCAGCCGAGTGAGCGGTGTACGGACTCCTAGACTTTCTATTGAGCCCGTACACTGCTCCAAGCAAAGCCAAACAGAATTGAAGCGGCACACCGATCACCCGAGCACTTCTGCTGCTTCGTTTTAGCGACTAGCGGGGGGTCTCAGTGTTCGGACCCCACTGATCAAAACTTCTGACATGTCAAAAGTTTTTTAAAAAGTTGTTACACTTTAAAGAGAATCTTTCACCTGCCCACAGATTTGCATTTGAGTGCAGCATGTAACGGGGAGGGCTGCACAAACTCTGGGGCACTTTATATTTTTTTCCTACCCTCTTTCCTTACTTAGATATCGGTGCTGTAATATTTGGCGCCCAATATTTAAATAACGGCATGAACTGCCAATGGGGCGGTAATTGGCAAGGGGACGTGTAACATCGCTGTGACACTGCCCATTCCGCTACGGACAATGTCAACAGCAAGAGCTGGAGAGAGGAGATCATGTGCGCGTGCGCACGCTCTCACTCTTCAGTTCTCGGCAGGCAAGTACAAGACTGTGATCTCAGGTGAAAGATCAGTCTTGTCGTCCTTGTCTGCCGAGAGCTAAAGAGTAAGAGCGTACGTGCGCGCACAGCTCCGATGCCATGAAACAGAAGAAGAATTCACTCTTCTTCTCCTCTCATTTTCCTTAGAGGTGGCGGAGCTGCGCGCACGCGCTCTCTCTCCAGCTCTTGCTGTAACGCTGACTGTAGCGGATTGGACAGTGTCACAGCGATGTTACACGCCCCCTTGCCAATTACCTTCTCATTGATAGTTCATGGGGTTATTTAAATATCGGGCGCCAAATATTACAGCACAGATATCTAAATAACAAAGAAAAATTTAAAGTGCCCAAGAGTTTGTGCAGCCCTCCCCATTACATGCTGAACTCAGCTGCACATGTATGGGGAGGTGAAAGGTTCTCTTTAACCCCTTCCCGCTCCTGGACGTACTATTAGGTCATGGTAGCTGTCTCGTACAGCAGCTGTCACAGCTTCTACAGTGGGGACCGATCGCTGTGTCCCCGCTGATTAACCCCTTAAAAGCCGCGTTCAATAGAGATTGCGGCTTTTTAGGGGTTAAGCTGCCATCGCCGGCCTGCTACACGATAGCAGCCGACGATGGTGACTATGGCAACCGGACACCAAACAATGGCGTCCGGCTATGCCATCGACGGAAGCCTAGTGGGTCCTGACAAAGTCAGGACCCACTATGCTTGCTGTCAGTGAGTAGCTGACAGTTCTAATACACTGCACTACGCATGTAGTGCAGTGTATTAGAATAGCGATCAGGGCCTCCTGCCCTCAAGTCCCCTAGTGGGACAAAATAATAAAGTTAAAAAAAAAAGTAAAAAAAAAAGATGTGTAAAAATAAGAAAATAAAAGTTTTAAAAGTAACACAATTGTTTGGTCACTTCACCTCCCAAAAAATTGAATAAAAAGAGATCAAAAAGTCGCATGTACCTAAAAATGGTACTTATCGAAACTACAGTTCGTTACGCAAAAAATAAGTCCTCGCACGGCTTTCTTGATGGAAAAATAAAAAAGTTCTGGCTCTTAGAATAAGGTAACACAAAAAGTGAATGATTTTTTACAAAATGTATTTTATTGTGCAAACGCCATAAGACATAAAAAAAAACTATAAACATATGGTATCGCTGTAATCGTATCGCCCCGCAGAATAAAGTGTATATGTCATTTATAGCGCACGGTGAACGCTGTAAAAAAAATAGAATAAAAAAACAATAGTAGAATTGCTGTTTTTTAGTCACCACGCCACCTAAAAATAGAATAAAAACTGATCAAAAAGCCGCATGCACCCCAAGAAAACTACAATGAATTCCTCAAGGGGGTCTAGTTTCCAAAATGGGGTCACTTTTGGGGGGTTTCCAAAGTTTTGGCACCACAAGACCTCTTCAAACCGGACATGGTGCCTAATAAAAAAGAGGCCTCAAAATCCACTAGGTGCTCCTATGCTTCGGAGGCCGGTGCTTCAGTCCATTACCGCACTAGGACCACATGTGGGATATTTCTCAAAACTGCAGAATCTGGGAAATAAGTATTAAGTTGTGTTTCTCTGGTAAAACTTTTTGTGTTATAAAAAAAATGGTATAAAGAGGATTTTCTGACAAAAAAAATATGTAAATTTCACCTCTACTTTGCTCTAAATTTCTGTGAAACACCTAAAGGGTTCATAAACTTTCTAAATGCTGTAGTGAATACTTTGAGGGGTCTAGTTTCTAAAATGGGGTGTTTGATAGGGGTTTCTAATATATGGGCCCCTCAAAGCAACTTCAGAACTGAACTGTAACCTAAAAAAATAAATAAATTAGGCAATACTTTGCTTCTTACATTATACTGATAATGAGCCGTGCCCACCCCGAGATGACCCCAGTTTTGACCGTTTGTATAAACGGAGACCCCTATTAGACCGTTTCAGTGCCCGGTTTTCCCAAGCATACACCCACGAGAAGTGTATTTCTATTGATGAGTCCTTGGTACATTTTAAAGGGAGGGTTCAATTCCGCGAGTACCTGCCGGGTAAGAGGGCAAGGTATGGCGTGAAGATGTATAAGCTGTGCGAGAGTGCATCAGGGTATACCTACAGATTTAGGATATATGAAGGGAAGGACAGCAGTATTCAGCCCACAGAATGCCCAAACTTACTGGGAGTTAATGCAAAAATTGTGTGGGATTTGGTGCACCCACTTCTGGACCAGGGTCACCACCTCTACCTGGATAATTTTTATACCAGCGTCCCACTCTTCAACTGCCTCGCTTCCAGTCCTGTGGCATGCGGCACTGCTAGAAGAAATCTGAGAGGCCTCCCTAAGACTCTGCTTGGGCAAACACTAAGAAAGGGTGAGAGCAGGGCACAATCTAGCAGCAACATGTTGTGTGTCAAGTACAAGGACAAGAGAGATGTCATTGTATTGACAACAATACATGGCCACACCAGTACTCATGTACCTGTACGAGGTACCAGTACAGACACCCCCAAACCAGACTGCATCCTGGACTACAATAGGTACATGGGAGGGGTGGACTTGTCAGATCAAGTCCTGAAGCCCTACAGCGCCATGCAGTGTGGTATAAGAAGCTGGCCGTGCACATCATACCGATGGCTTTGTAAAATGTGTACGTGCTACGTCGATGTATAGGCCAGACTGGAACTTTCCTGGAATTTCAAGAGGTGATTATCAAGAACCTAATCTTTAGGGACCAAGAAGGGGGGGGCACCCAGTACTTCTGGAAGCGAGGCCACACGCATCGTACCATGGCAACACTTTCCAGGAGAAGTTCCCCAAACTGACAAGAAGGGAAAAAGTCAAAAGAGGTGCAAAGTCTTCTATAAGAGGGGTATAAGGAAGGACACAGTATATCAATGTGACACGTGTCCCGAAAAACCAGAGCTCTGTATGAAAGAGTGTTTTAAAATTTATCATACATCCCTTGATTTTTAATCTACCCCAGTTTTACTTACCCTGACGCACTCCGCACAGCTTATCCCCTTCATCTTTCACGTCTGAGCCCTGCTGTGTGCCCAGGCAGCTGATAACAGCCACATTGAGGGTATTGCCATACCCGTGAGAACCCACATTACAGTTTATGGGTTGTATGTCTCAAGTCAAAATGCTCACTACACCTCTAGATGAATGCCTTAACCCCTTCCCGCTCCTGGACGTACTATTAGGTCATGGCAGCTGTATCGTTCGCGCTCCATGACCTAATAGTACATCTCGGGAGTAACGGCCGTTTCGGCCGTCCTCCCGACACATACAGGAGCTGTGACAGCTGCTGTCTCGTACAGCAGCTGTCACAGCTCCTACAGCGGTGACCGATTGCTGTGTCCCCGCTGATTAACCCCTTAAAAGCTGCGTTCTATAGAGATCGCGGCTTTTTAGGGGTTACGCTGCCATCGCCGGCCTGCTACATGATAGCGGCCGGCGATGGTGACTATGGCAACCGGACACCAAACAATGGCGTCCGGCTATGCCATAGACGGAAGCCTAGTGGGTCCTGACAACGTCAGGACCCACTATGCTTGCTGTCAGTGAGTAGCTGACAGTTCTAATACACTGCACTACGCATGTAGTGCAGTGTATTAGAATAGCGATCAGGGCCTCCTGCCCTCAAGTCCCCTAGTGGGACAAAGTAATAAAGATAAAAAAAAAAAAAGATGTATACAAATAAGAAAATAAAAGTTTTAAAACTATTAAAAGTAAAAATCCCCCTTTTTACCTTATCAGTCCTTTTATTATTAATAAAAATATATAAACAAACAAATAAACTATACATAATTGGTATCGCCGTGTCCGTAACGGCCTGAACTACAAAATTATTTTGTTATTTATCCCGCACGGTGAACGCCGTAAAAGAAAATAATAATAAACCGTACCACAATCACAATTGTTTGGTCACTTCACCTCCCAAAAAATGGAATAAAAAGAGATCAAAAAGTCGCATGTACCTAAAAATGGTACTGATCGAAACTACAGTTCGTTACAGAAAAAATAAGTCCTCGCACGGCTTTATTGATTGAAAAATAAAAAAGTTCTGGCGCTTAGAATAAGGTAACACAAAAAGTGAATGATTTTTTACAGAACGGATTTTATTGTGCAAACGCCATAAGACATAAAAAAAAACTATAAACATAGGGTATCGCCGTAATCGTATCACCCCGCAGAATAAAGTGAATATGTCATTTATAGCGCACGGTGAACGATGTAAAAAAAATAGAATGAAAAAACAATAGTACAATTGCTGTTTTTTAGTCACCACGCCACCTAAAAATAGAATAAAAACTGATCAAAAAGCCGCATGCACCCCAAAAAAACTACAATGGATTCCTCAAGGGGTCTAGTTCCCAAATTGGGGTCACTTTTGGGGGGTTTCCAATGTTTTGGCACCACAAGACCTCTTCAAACCGGACATGGTGCCTAATAAAAAAGAGGCCTCAAAATCCACTAGGTGCTCCTTTGCTTCGGAGGCCGGTGCTTCAGTCCATTACCGCAGTAGGACCACATGTGGGATATTTCTCAATACTGCAGAATCTGGGCAATAAATATTAAGTTGCGTTTCTCTGATAAATTCTTTTGTGTTATAAAAAAATGGTATAAAGAGGATTTTCTGACATAAAAAAAATGTACATTTCACCTCTACTTTGCTCTAAATTTCTGTGAAACACCTAAAGGGTTCATAAACTTTCTAATTGCTGCTGTGAATACTTTGAGGGGTCTAGTTTCTAAAATGGGGTGTTTGATAGGGGTTTCTAATATATGGGCCCCTCAAAGCTACTTCAGAACTGAACTGTAACCTAAAAAAATAAATAAATTAGGCAATACTTTGCTTCTTACATTATACTGATAATGAGCCGTGCCCACCGCGAGATGACCCAAATTTTGACCGTTTGTATAAACGGAGACCCCTATTAGACCGTTTCAGTGCCCGGTTTTCCCAAGCATACACCCCCGAGAAGTGTATTTCTATTGATGAGTCCCTGGTACATTTTAAAGGGAGGGTTCAATTCCGCGAGTACCTGCCGGGTAAGAGGGCAAGGTATGGCATGAAGATGTATAAGCTGTGCGAGAGTGCATCAGGGTATACCTACAGATTTAGGACATATGAAGGAAAGGCCACCCCCAAACCAGACTGCATCCTGGACTACAATAGGTAAATGGGAGGGATGGACTTGTCAGATCAAGTCCTGAAGGCCTACAGCGCCATGCAGTGTGGTATAAGAAGCTGGCCGTGCACATCATGCAGATGGCATTGTACAATGTGTACGTGCTACGTCGATGTACAGGCCAGAGGGGAACTTTCCTCGAATTTCAAGAGGTGATTATCAAGAACCTAATCTTTAGGGACCAAGAAGGGGGGGCACCCATTACTTCTGGAAGCAAGGCCACACGCATCGTACCAGGGCGGCAACACTTTCCAGGAGAAGTTCCCCAAACTGGCAAGAAGGGAAAAAGTCAAAAGAGGTGCAAAGTCTGCTATAAGAGGGCGATAAGGGATGACACAATATATCAATGTGACACGTGTCCCGAATAACCAGAGCTCTGTATGAAAGAGTGTTTTAAAATTTATCATACATCCCTTGGTTTATAATTTACCCCAAATTTACTTACCCTGATGCACTCCGCACAGCTTATCCCCCCTCGTCTTTCCCTCTGACCCTGATGTGTGCCCAGGCAGCTGATAACAGCCACATGTAGTGTATTGCCGTACCCAGGAGTACCCACATTACAGTTTATGGGGTGTATGTCTCCGGTCAAAATGCTCACTACACCTCTAGATGAATGCCTTAAGGGTGTCGTTTTTAAAACGGGGTCACTTCTTGCGGGTTTCAACTGTACTGGTACCTCAGGGGCTTCTGCATACATGACTTCGCACCAGAAAATCCCCAGTAGGCCAAATGGTTGTCCTTTCCTTCTGAGCCCTCCCATGGCCCCAAACGGCAGTTTATCACCACAAATGGGGCATTACCGCACTCAGAATAAATTGCGCAACAGAATGGGGTATTTTGTTTCTTGTGAAAATAAGAAATTTTCAGCCAAAACGACATATTATTGGAAAAAATTAATTTTCTTTTAATTCCCAGCCCAATTCAAATAAGTTCTGTGAAAAAACTATGGGGTCAAAATGGTCACAACACCCATAATTGAATTCCTTGAGGGGTGTAGTTTCCAAAATGGGGTAATTTCTGGATGGTTTCCATTGCTTTGATACCTCTGGGGCTCTGCAAATGCGACATGGCACCCGAAAACCAATCCAGCAAAATCTGGACTCCAAAGAACAAATAGCGCTCCTTTCCTTCTGAGCCCTCCCATGGGCCAAAACGTCAGTTTATCACCACAAATGGGGTATTGCCGCACTCAGGACAAATTGGGCAAAAAAATTGAGTATTTTATTTCTTGTGAAAATAAGAATTATTGAGCTAAAACGACATATTATTGGAAAAAATATATTTTTTTTAATTCCCAGCCCAATTCAAATAAGTTCTGTGAAGAAACTACGGAGTCTAAATAGTCACATTACCCATAAATGAATTCCTTGAGGGGTGTAGTTTCCAAAATGGGGTCACTTCTGGTGGGTTTCCATTGCTTTGATATCTCTGGGGCTCTGCAAATGCGACATGGCACCCAAAAACCAATCCAGCAAAATCTGGACTCCAACAAACACATAGCGCTCCTTTCATTCTGAGCCCTCCCATGGGCCCAAACGGCAGTTTATCACCACAAATGGGGTATTGCCGCACTAAGGACAAATTGGGCAACAAAATGGGGTATTTTGTTCCCTGTGAAAATAAGAAATTTTGATCACAAATGACATTTTATTGGAAAAAATTAAATTTTTTTAATTTCACAGTCCAATTCAAATACAGTGAAGGAAATAAGTATTTGATCCCTTGCTGATTTTGTAAGTTTGCCCACTGTCAAAGTCATGAACAGTCTAGAATTTTTAGGCTAGGTTAATTTTACCAGTGAGAGATAGACTATATATAAAAAAAAAAAAAAGAAAATCACATTGTCAAAATTATATATATTTATTTGCATTGTGCACAGAGAAATAAGTATTTGATCCCTTTGGCAAACAAGACTTAATACTTGGTGGCAAAACCTTTGTTGGCAAGCACAGCAGTCAGATGTTTTTTGTAGTTAATGATGAGGTTTGCACACATGTTAGATGGAATTTTTTCCCACTCCTCTTTGCAGATCATCTGTAAATCATTAAGACCATGTAAGACAGCTATCTTTAATGCAGGCACCGAGTTGATTTGGAGCGTGTAACTGGTCTGGAGGAGGCTGAACTCTTAATGGTTTGTAGGGTATCAAATACTTATTTCTCTGTGCACAATGCAAATAAATATATATAATTTTCACAATGTGATTTTCATTATTTTTTTTATATAATCTATCTCTCACTGGTAAAATTAACCTAGCCTAAAAATTCTAGACTGTTCATGACTTTGACAGTGGGCAAACTTACAAAATCAGCAAGGGATCAAATACTTATTTCCTCCACTGTAGGTGCTGTGAAAAAACTGTGTGGTCAAAATGGTAACAACAACCATAAATTAATTCCTTGAGGGGTGTAGTTTCCAAAATGGGGTCACTATTAGTGGACACCTACTGTTTTGGCACCTCAACACCTTTTCAAACCTGGCATGCTGCCTAAAATATATTCTAATAAAAAAAGAGGCCTCAAAATGCACTAGGTGCTTCTTTGCTTCTAGGGCTTGTGTTTTAGTCCACGTGCGCAGTAGAGCCACATGTGGGACATTTCTAAAAACTGCAGAATCTGCACAATATATATTTAGTAGTGTTTCTCTGGTAAAACCTTCTGTGTTACAGAAACAAATTGAATAAAATTTAAATTCAGCAAGAAAAATTAAATTTGCAAATTTCACCTCCACTTTGCTTTAATTCCTGTGAAATGCCTGAAGGGTTTAAAAACTTTCTAAATGCTGTTTTGAATACTGTTTTATCAGGGTTTCTAATACATAGGCCCCTCTAGGCTACTTCAGAACTGAAGAGGTACCTTAAAAAAAAGGCTTTTTTTTCTTAAAAATATGAGAAATTGCTGTTTATGTTCTAAGCCGCGTAACGTTCAAGAAAAATAAAAGAATATTCAAAAAACGATGCCAATCTAAAGTAGACATATGGGAAATGTGAACTAGTAACTATTTTGGGTGGTATAACCGTCTGTTTTACAAGCAGATGCATTTAAATTCTGAAAAATGCTATTTTTTCAAAATTTTCTCTACATTTTGCAATTTTTCACCAATAAACACTGAATATGTCGACCAAATTTTCCCACAAACATGAAGCCCAATGTGTCACGAGAAAACAATCTCAGAATCGCTTGGATAGGTTTAAGCATTCCGACGTTATTATCACATAAAGTAAAATATGTCAGATTTGAAAAATGGGCTGTGAGCCTTAAGGCCAAAACTAGGCTGCGTCCTTAAGGGGTTAAAAGAAAGGTGTTATAATTATTATTTTTTTATTTTGATATGTTTTATTTTATGGGCCTAATTTTTCTTATTATTTTAATATGTTTCCGACGGTAGCTATTTATTCATATGTTTTTATGCCATCTTTATTTTTATTTTTCATACTGCTAATTTTTGTTTTGCAGGTTCCGCTGGACCATTTGGACTACGTCGTAGATTCGTTGGACTACTTCGCTGATTTAAGCTTTATTTCTTTTTTTTTAATAAAATG
The DNA here is from genome assembly GCF_050947455.1 of Rhinoderma darwinii. Classification (NCBI taxonomy): domain Eukaryota; kingdom Metazoa; phylum Chordata; class Amphibia; order Anura; family Rhinodermatidae; genus Rhinoderma; species Rhinoderma darwinii. Next base: position 281,017,950 of record NC_134690.1, on the reverse strand, counting down.
GTTAAAGTGGATTGTGTGGAAGAGTTGTCATTTCAATAAAATAAATTTCTTAATGTCTCAGTTTTTTAATACTTCATTACCGCCTTAGTAATGGCTGCTGTCTGATTGAGAGCATCCATTACTAAGAAGGGGCTTAGTGTTAGCCAGTAATAAGGCTATCACTAACCCCTATTATTACCGCCACCAGGAGTACCGGGAAGAGCTGGGTACGATCCAGCACCCGACCGTCTGAAGAGAAGGGCGGGTACTGGGGTGGCCGCAGGCTGGTAATATCAGGCTGGGAATGGCCAAAAAGCATGGCCCTTCCCACCCTGGTAATGCTAGGCTGCTGATGCTTTATTGTATCTGGCTGGTTATGAAAAATGGAGGGGATCTCACGTAATTTTTTTTCTATTATTTTTTTTTTTTAAAAGACCCCACGTTCCCGCTATTTTTCATAAACAGCCAGATACAATAAAGCAGCTGCAGCCTAGCATCACCAGCGTGGGAAGGGCCACATTTTTTATCCCTTCCCAGCCTGGTAAAACCAGCCTGTGGCCACCCTGCTGCCTTACCGTCGCTTCAGATGGTCGGGTACTGGATCGTACTCCCCTCGCAGCAGTGAGAACCGGGGTAATAATAGGGGTTAGTGATAGCCTTTTTACTGGCTAACACTAAGCCCCTTCTTAGTAATGGACGCTCTCAATCAGACAGCAGCCATTACTAAGGCCATAATAAAGTATTAAAAAAAACAGACATAAGAAAAACTTTTTTATTGAAATCTAAACTCCACCATGCAACCCTCTTTCACCATTTTAAAAAAAAAAAAAAAAAGTAGATCATCGAAGTAGTCCAATGAATCTACGACGTAGTCCAAACGCTCCAGCGGAACCTACCAAAAAAAAGCAGTATAAAAATTTAAAAAACTTACATTTGCCACAATAGATACTAGAGGTCAAGGAAAAATAATTCCCCTTCATGTAACTGCTTCCTGTCAACTGAAAAGTAATCCGCCAGAGTAAAAAATGTTTCCCCATGGTGCAGTACAAGAAAGTCTAATTCCCAGGTCAGGCTTTCTAGTACTCCGCCATCAAGAAACATTTTTCCTCCTGGCGGATGATTTTTCCATTGACAGGTAGCAGAGTTCTTCTGCAGCGGTGTTAGGGGGGCAAACTCGCCAATTGCCCAGTGCCCAAAGAATGGGCCGCTACTCTTGGGCCAGTGCTGTGTGCTTGCCCCGCAGACTAAAATTTGCCAGCCAACCCCTGGCCATTGGCTCCCTGCTCCGCCGTTTGCTCTTGTAGGCCACAGCCTGGTTTAGACCTGAGGCCTACAAGAGATCGGGAGCATGCTGATGACGTCAATTGCCCGGCACGATGACATCACTGCATCATGCCATCCACGCCAGGCCACAGAACTCAGTTAAAATTCATAAGTCTATTAGGTAATAAAAAGTGGGCATAAAAAAGTGGCATACAAAAGGGGGCATCCTTATTGTGGGGGCATAAAGCAGGCATTTGAGTGTGGCAGAAAAAGTGGCATTAGTACTGAATGGTGGCATAAAAGGCCGCATTACTACTGAGTGGAGACATTATATCTGTGGGGACATAAAGGGGTATTAGTACTGAGTGGGAATTCTATTACTGGGTCAGGGCCCTAAAAGTGGCTCTATCACTGAGTAAGTTATAAAGGGGACACTAACACTGTGTAGGGGAACAAAAGTAGCACTTACTGTGTGGGGCCTTTGGGGGAACAAAAGGGTGTGTGTACTATTACTGTGTGGGGCACCTAGTATAGTATGTATAGGGAGTTTGTGTAGAGGTAGGGAATAGTTAGGGAGTGCGCTAGAAAAGCAAGGAGTCAAAGATATCTGTGTCATATTCTGCAGGGCTTAGGAAATCGTGTCCGGGAGAAGTTGTCATTGCGGTCTTGGCTGGATAAAGAAGAAAAGGTGAAAGTGAGCGACTTCAATCTGAGAAGACGTCACCTGTGAGTCACTCGATATATAACTATACTGTAATCACTTATATGGTCTGCAGATATCTTGTGTATAACTGGCATCTACCTCTATAAGGTCACTGTATGGTGGTAATATTGGTCTATATATAGTGTGTTTTATTCACTAACAGTATAGTGGGTTTTTTCTGACACTATGTTGTAGTAATATGTGATCATGGTTTGGTAGTTTTTTTCAGTAACAGTATGGAGTTATTATTCAGTAACAGTATGGAGGTATTATTCAGTAATAGTATAAAGGTATTTTTCAGTAACAGAATGGAGGTATTATTCAGTAACAGTATGGAGGTATTATTCAGTAACAGTATAAAGGTATTATTCACTAACAGTATGGAGGTATTATTCAGTAACAGTATGGAGGTATTATTCAGTAACAGTATGGAGGTATTATTCAGTAACAGTATAAAGGTATTATTCAGTAACAGTATGGGGGTATTATTCAGTAACAGTATAAAGGTATTCAGTAACAGTTTGGAGGTATTATTCAGTAACAGGTGGAGGTATTATTCAGTAACAGTATGGAGGTATTATTCATTAACAGTATGGGGGTATTATTCAGTAACAGTATGGAGGTATTATTCAGTAACAGTATGGAGCTATTATTCAGTATCAGTATGGGGGTATTATTCAGTAAGAGTATGGAGGTATTATTCAGTAGCAGTATGGCGGTATTATTTGTAATGTTGGTCCGCTAATTTTGCTTTGGCCATCAAGGCCTAGAATGCATGCAGGGGGAAAGGGTTAAAAAAACAAACCTGTAGTTATTTACATCAAAGCGTTTATTAGATTAGGTAGGAGATAGGGAAGTATTAAACTGGTGACAGCCTCTTTAAGTAGCAGTCAGTGTATTGCTCCTTCCCTTTTCCATTTATTCTATAGTTTACATATTTGTCGTTTTATTGGGGTTTTCTACGTTATTACTATATGTTATTATTATTTGTTGATATTATTATAATGGTCTATAAACTGAATATGCCCAAAAATAACAAAAGATCATATACTCAACCTTTACTGTACACCCTAGCTGTCCTGGAACTGGACAGCACAATGACATCCTGTCCTGGACATGTGACCATGTCACGTAATCCCTGGCCTCAGCAGTGACAAACATAAAGTCACTGCTGTGGTCAATGTGGGAGACTGTGAAGGGGGAGCAGCTTTCTAATTCCACACCAGGAGGAGCCCGAAAGTAAAACTAATCCCTGTGACTACTGGAAAGAGGGGGGGGCTGCTGTAACTATTGGGGGAAGAGGGAGCACTACTGTTACTATCATATCAAAATGGGGATGGAGAGAAAACTGTCACGTCTGCTGGTTTATAGGGAGACGGAGCTGGAAGTGTAAAGGGATTTTGAATGGGAAATTGAAGTCGGTTGGTCTGGGGAGCGGATAAGAAGCCATTTTTCTCTCAAGTATGACAGAAAAAGCCCTGTATGATTCACAAAAAGAGGATTGAAAGTACACAGGTGTGAGGCCCTGATCTCTTGGGAGGGTAAACACATCAGTGAAACACCTGTTAGGCCCCATGCATACGACCTGTTATTACGGGCACAGAGAGTCGCGGAAAGCCGTCCTCATTTACTGGCCATGCTCCCATTATAAAGTATGGGAGCACGGTCCGTAAAATAAAAAAATAGGACATGTCCCATTTTTTCGGACAGTTTCTATTGCATGGACACCTTCCCGTAAATATACGGGGCCTTAGGCTTCGTTCACACCTGCGTCTGAGCTCCGTTCAGGCATTCCGTTTGAGCTTTCTGTCAGAACGGAACCCTGACTGAAAAAAACGGAATTACCATTGATTTCAATGGGGATGGATCCGGTGCAAATGGTTTCCATTTGTCTCCGTTGTGCAAGCGTTCCGTCGTTTTGACGGAAGCAATACCGTAGTTGACTGCGCTATTGCTTCCGTGAAAATGACGGAACCCTTGCACAACGGAGACAAACGGAAACAATTTGCACCGGATTCGTCACCATTGAAATCTATGGATTCCATTTGTTTCAGTCTGGGTTCCGTTCTGACGGAAAGCTCAGATGGAAAACCTGTGCTGAGCCCTGACGCAGATGTGAACGAAGCCTTAGAAAAATCATATTAAGGAGTGATATAAGGAGTGAATGTAATAGGATTGAGGTGAAATACAGAGTATTAATATATATATATATACTAGAAAAAGTACCCGGCTGAAAAAGCCAGAGTTTGCTGAGGAGTTTCAGCAGCTCGAACAGCAGTATGATGCATTTGATCAGCTTGCAGTTGGGCAAGAGGAGTCTCTGCAGTTAGTAATGCAGCTTTGCTCCTGGTCATTAGTAATCTGAATTGTTGCTATGGGTAACCGTTCTCCTGTACCTTCCCATCTAGGATTATCTTGTAAAGCGCACTACCTGCTACTGCCAAATAAAAACATCTTTACTATAAAAGCGAATGTCTGTATTTGCTTTAAGGGTATGTTGACAAGGCCTATTTTTGGCCATTTTCCATGCTGTAAACGGCCGAAAAACGGCCGAATAATCGGAAGCAGAACGCCTCCAAGCATCTGCCCATTGATTTCAATGGGAAAAACAGCGTTCTGTTCCGATGGACGTTTTTCTACACGGCCGTTTTTCAAAACGGGCGCGTAAACAAACTGCCGCGAAAAAGAAGTGCATGTCATTTCTTCAGCCGTTTTTGGAGCTGTTTTTCCATAGACTCTATAGAAAAACAGCTCCAAAAATGGCCGTAAAAAATGCAGCGAAAAACGCGAGTGGCTTAGAAACCTTCCCGGACACCCGATGTATCTATGTGCCAAATTTGGGGTCAAATGTTTCAAGTGTTTGGATGCCTATAAAAGACGACAAACAGACATTCCCTTTTATAATATAGAATAGCTGAGTTACCCGGCTTCACACTGGTCCATTTGTTTGTTCTTTGTGTGTGGTTAAAAACTTCATTTCATACTGATATGAAGCCGACATATCGAATAAAGTCCAAGTGCAGGGTTCCTTTTTGGCGGCATGACGGGTCTGAAAGGGGTTCAATTTATGAGAATGCTGATATCCACGGGCTTGGTTCTGTTGAGAGATTTCAGCAGCTCGGGCATACTCTTTGCCACAGGAGTCTTTCGTCTAAGTGCAGGGTTCCTTTTTGGGGGCATGACTGGTACGAAAGGGTTTGCATAAAGAACAGAAAAGAGAAATTCATTTATTTATATATATATATATATATATATATATATATATATATATATTTATATATATGTGTATATATATAGTATCTGTATACTCATAACAAGCCATAAAAACACATTATGTTTATTATGGAAAAAAACTATTGTGAAATTCCTTTTTACGCATTCTGACAATATAAAAAATTCATATAAATTGAACCTTTCTAGAGGACCTGTGATGTCACCAAAAAAAACAAACTGCTACTATACATTTATGGCTTATTGTCCCCTGATATTTTAAGGATATAAGATAAAAGATAAGAAAAAAAAACTACAACTTATCTCAAAGAAAACAGGGCCTCAAACAGCATCAAAAAGCATTTAAATCAAATTCCATTATATCTGACGTCGGGCGTAAGGAGACGCTAATGCACATAGCTCCAGTTGCCGTATGACACACAGAGAATTGAATTCCTATCGATTAGAATGCAGGGATGCATCTGACATAGGGAAACATTACTGCATACAGGATGGTACAGTTACCATATAACTCCTGGAGAGTCTCATGCCTATTAAAAACACTATATGGTCAAAAGTATGTGAACCCAACAGAATTATTGAGTTCATGTTTTTCAGCCACACCCATGGGAAATGTGAAAAAATAAAGCATTTACAGGTGTTAACCTGGAAGTTTCTAATTTTAGAAACCTGGGGGTTTCTCCTGGATAACCCTTTTAAATCTCCATTGAGAAACATCGGAAGTTCTAAGGGTTAAGGACCTTACACATGACACTGTCATAGGATAGCACTTTTGCCACAAATGTCTGATCTGCTAAATCTGCCCCGCTCAATCATAAGGTTAGGGGGCACCATGACATGATACATTTCCACTTGTTTTTCAATAGGATGTTTTGTTGAGGAGCCACAAAAACACATTAGGAAGGCAAAACTTGATTTAATATACTTTTAGCCTCATTGACTAGGACAATGCCCTCAAAAGTACAGATACCAAGTAAAATATTTTGAAAAGCATCTAAAAATTTAATTGTGAGAGATACAAACCTTTTGAGAATAAAAGAGTTAGAGATGTGGATATATAAAAATGTAAGGGCGAAATTAATGATGATAATAAAGCATTTGCAATACTAAAACAGGAAGCCAGCGAAGAAGCACTAAAAAGGAAAAAAGTATGTAAAAAAAACAGGGCAACAAAGCTGGAGACATTGAAATTCTTGACAAACAGAGTAAAACTAACCCTAAAAGTGTCTTCAATTATAAAAGTAGTAAAAAAGTTAAAGCCTAAAGCGTACCTGTCATTTCAGGTTACTTTTCAAAATAAGCTGTAATTTGTGTACATGAGGAATAACACTATTTATGGGCATTATTACTTGTATCCTGCATTTTTTTAGCAGTTTTCTGGAGGCTCTATCTGTAATACTCAGTTTTCCCTTATCTAGTGGGTAAAGCTAAACTGCTATGGTACACTGCATGGAGGACATCATTTGTTAGTACTGATCAGTATAGCTGAGAATCAAGCACTGGGGTGAGATATAACACTTCCTAGATTCTGCAGTACTGTCTCTTTGTGTTTGTGTCCCTCTCTCTCACTCTACTCCTGCTCCCTCCTCCTACTCTCCTCTTCATAGACTTCTATGGCCAGCATGTAACCTGATCCCTCAGTGAGCTGAGAATCTGTCACGTTGGGTTCGTGGACCCACTCGGCCGTACTGCCTTGACCGAATGGCAGCTAGCCAACAGGTTGCAGGTCACAGTCTATAGTATGTATAGTGTACCTGTGGCAGCTCGGACAGTAGCAAGGCAGGCTCGGCTGGGACTAGGCCGCAGGCAGACGTCAGGCGTGGTGTAGCAGGACAGGTGTGGTATTCAGCACAGCATGACTACAGCTCCACATGGCACTTGACCAGGATAGCACGGGATACAGGATACAGGTATGGGGAACACTGGGAACTGGAAAACACTAGGAGACCATTTGCATAGACAAACTTTGGGAATGACAACAATGCTTAGGCATGGGAGGAAGGGGCTGGGCCCTTCTTATAGTCCAGGGTACTCATGGGCTAATTTTACATTAACCTCCCTACGGGACCCGGCCGAGGTAAGCGGAAGTGAGCGCTGGCGTCTCTTGAGGAGGAGACTGGGGCCAGCGCTCGTAGACCCATGGCTGCGGCCATCAGGAGGTGAGTGAGCCTGAAAGCCCGCGGTCATGGCCATGACAGTATCCCCCTCTTACACTCTTCTTGGGGCCAGAGCAAGACAGAAACTTCTCCAGAAGGGTAGGAGCATTGAGGTTCTTCTCTGGCTCCCAGGACCTCTTTTCAGGACCAAACCCCTTCCAATCCACCAAATAAAAAGTTCTTCCTCTTACTCTCTTCGTGTCCAAGATCTCCTTAACCTCGGAGGTGTCTGAAGGACCGCTGGAGGCAACTGCAGGGCTTGGAGTCTTGGTATAGCGGTTCAGAACCACCGGCTTCAGGAGGGAGACATGGAAGGAATTGGGGATCTTGAGGGTAGGAGACAGCCGAAGCTTGTAGGCGACAGGGTTGATCTGCTGCAGGATCTCGAAGGGCCCGAGAAACCTAGGAGAAAAATTTATATGATGGAACCCTCAGTCGGATATTCCTTGAGAACAGCCAGACCTTCGTGCCAGGGAGAAATTGAGGAGGTTCTCTTCTCCTTGTGTCCGACTTCCGTTTCATGCAGTTGACTGCCAGTAGGATGGAGGATCGAGTCTGCTGCCAGATCTGCATGAAATCCCTAAAAGCAGTGTCAGCTGCTCGTACCTCAGACGTATCGGGTACCGGGAGAGGAATTTGTGGGTGTTGGCCTTAGGCAATGAAGAACGGTGGACTTGCTGCTGTGATTGTTATATGGGAACTCAGCCCATGGAAGCAGCTGCACCCAGTCATCATGGTGCTTGGGGATGAAGTGGTGTAGGTAGTTCTCCTAGATCTGATTGATCCTTTCGACCTGGCCATTGGACTGAAGATGGTAGGCTGATGAAAAGTCCAACTTCACACAGAGGAGTCTGCAGAGGGCTCTCCAGAAATTTGAGGTAAACTGAATCCCCTGATCAGACACAACATGCCGTGAAGGTGGAAAATGTGTTGGATGAAGAGGTTGGCCAGTTGAGGAGCAGAAGGAAGGTCGGTCAGTGGAACGAAGTGGGCCATCTTCGAAAATCGATCCACCACCACCCAGACAGTACTGCATCCAACAGAGAGAGGCAGGTCAGTGATAAAGTCCATAGTTATATGCTGCCATGGAGCATTGGGCACAGGCAATGGCTGGAGCAGGCCAGCAGGTCTGGAGTGGACGACCTTGTTAGCTGTACACACTGAGCAGGAAGAACAAAGTCCATAATGTCTTTGGGCAGCGTGGGCCACCAGAAATGATGGACAATCAGATCTCAGGTCTTACGGGAACCCGCGTGACCTGCCAGTCTAGGGGAGTGTCCCCAGCGGAGGATTCTCCCTCTGTTAGCCAGGCGCACAAAAGTCCTCCCTGAAGAAATGTCCCCAACTTGCAGGGGGTTGACAATGCAAGACGGGTCAATAATGTTCTGTGGAATTTCCATGGTGTCCTCTCGAAAGACCTGGACAATAATGGAGCTCAAACTGGAACCTTGTAAAAAACAGCGACCACCTGGCTTGACGAGGATTCAGCCATTGGGCCGTCTGGAGATAGGTGAGATTCTTGTGGTCCGTAAAAATTAGGATGGGATGAGCTGTGCTCTCTAGTAGATGTCTTCACTCCTCCAGAGCCAATTTGATGGCCAGTAACTCCCGATCCCCAATCGAGTAGTTGCATTCTGTGGAGGAGAAGAGCTTAGAGAAATATCCACATACCATTGACTTTCCCTTGGAACCTCTCTGGAACAGGAGTGTACCAGCACCAACAGAGTAGGCATCCGCCTCCAACGAGAACTGTAGAGAAACATCTGGATGATGGAGAGTAGAGGCTGATGTGAAGGCACTCTTCAGGCTATTGAATGCGGACACTGCCTCAGGAGTCCACACCTTGGTGTTCATGCCCTTCTTGGTGAGGTCAGAGATAGGAGATGTCAGTGAGGAGAAGTTTTCGATGAACTGTCTGTAGAAATTGGCGAATCCCAGTAAGCGCTGTATGGCACTCGAGCCTTGAGGGCGTGGCCAGTCCAGGACGGACTTTACCTTTTCAGGATCAATCTTGATACCTCGAATCGAGACGTGGTAGCCCAGGAAGTGTAGAGCATCTTTCTCAAACACGCACTTCTCGAACTTAGTGTACGGACGATTCTCCCTTAACTGCAGCAAAACTTGATGGACATGTCTCTGATGAGTCATAGGGTCTGGAGAAAAAAATCAAGATGTCATCAAGATAGACTACTACACAAACATAGAGGAGGTCACGGAAGATGTCATTAACGAACTCCTGGAAGACCGCGGGTGCATTACACAGGCCGCAGGGCATTACTAGATATTCATAGTGTCCGTCACGGGCGTTAAATGCAGTCTTCCATTCGTCACCCCGGCTAATCCGGATTAGGTTGTAAGCACCACACAGGTCTAGTTTGGAAAAAATCTTGGCACCATATATACGATCAAACAGTTCTGAGATCAATGGCAACGAATACTTATTTTTCACCGTGATCTGGTTGAGACCCCGGTAGTCGATACAAGGACGCAGGGAACCATCCTTCTTCTTGACGAAGAAGAACCCGGCTCCTGCTCTGGAGGACGACTTCCGTATGAAGCCCCTCTCCAAGTTCTCCTTAACATAGGCGGACATGGACAGAGTCTCTGGCAAGGAGAAAGGACATACCCTACCACGGGGAAGAGATGCACCAGGAATCAGCTTGATAGGACAGTAATACGCCCGGTGTGGGGGCAGTGTCTACGCCTCCCTCTTGCTGAAGACGTCCGAAAATTCAGCATAATGGCCAGGCAATCCTGCCAATGACCGAGGCAGAGGAGGCTGAGCCGAACTAATCTGTACCAGGCAACGGTTGTGACACTCAGGGCCCAACTCAAGAACCTCTCCAGAGTTCCAGTGCAGGACTGGGGCATGTAGTCGGAGCCAAGGTAGGCCCAGCAGCACGGGGTTAACGGCCTTGGACAAGACAAAGAACGAGTGAAGCTCGGAGTGGAGAGCTCCTACTTGGAGCCTCAGCAGCTTGGTCACAGCTATAACTGGGTCTGGCAGAGGTAGTCCATTTACAAATGCAACCACAAATGGCCTCTCCAGAGGGGTGGTGGGCAATTGGAGAAGATCCACCCGGTCTCTACTTAAATTAGCAGTGGATCCAGAGTCCAGATACGCAGAGACCCGGTGCGTTCTCTCGCAGTTCTGGTCACAGGGGTGGATAATTTAGACGGAAGTCCTTGTTTACTCAAGGTTGTCTCTCCTACCAACCCTAGGCTTTGGGGCTTTTGGGGACACAGACGCACAAGTGCGTCTGCGTTGTCTCTCCTGGGTAGATAGCTTACACTGGTTCCTCCTATCAGACTCCTTAGGAGGGTTGGCATATGAGGACAGCAGAGGTTGCTGCAAGGTAGGGACCAGACTAGGAAGGCCTCCCTCCCGACGAGCTTCTTGGAGCTGTTCTCGGATCCTTCTATCAATCCGGGCGGCCAAAAGGATGAGGTCATCCAGGGTAGATGGTAGATCTCGAGCGGCAAGTTCGTCCTTAATCTTAGGAGACAGTCCATGCCAGAATGTAGCTACCAGGGCCTCATTGTTCCACAACAGTTCTCCAGCCAGGGTGCGGAAGAGGATGGCGTACTCACCCACGGAGGTGTCTCCTTGGCGTAGATTTAGCAAGGAAGCCGCTGCGGAGGAGACTCGTCCAGGTTCCTCAAACACCGTGCAAAATGTCCGGAGGAACCCCTGGAAGTCACGGGTCTCTTGTCCTTGCCTCTCCCAGATAGGTTCGCCGATGCAAGGGCCCTGCCAGTGAGGAGAGAGATGATAAAACGACCCTTGCGCCATCTAATGAAAATGCCCTTGCATACAGGCTGAAGTGGATCTGGGACTGGTTAAAAAATCCACGACAGGTACCTGCGTCTCCATCATAGTGGTCAGGAAGTGGCAAAGAAAAACGAGGATCAACACTGCCAGGAGGTGTAGTCTGAGGATCAACACTGCCAAGAGGTGTAGTAAGAGGAATGGCAGCTAGCACCTCCTGCCAACGTGCAATAATGTTCAAGGCCTGGAGGAGGTGGTCCTGTCGAGACCAGAGGTCTAGCATATCTGACTCTTTGTGACGTCATCTTGGTCTTGGATCGACCAGCAGGGTCCATGGCCTGAGCATACTGTCACGTTGGGTTAGGATACCCACTTGGCTGTACCGCCTTGACGGTATCGCAGCTGGCCAAAAGGGCACAGGTCACAGTCTATAGTTCGTATAGTGTACCTGTGGCAGCTCGGACAGTAGCAAGGCAGCCTCGGCTGGGACTAGGCAGCAGGCAGACGTCAGGCGTGGTGTAGCAGCTCATCACGGCACTTGACCAGGAAAACACTAGGAGACCATTTGCATAGACAAACTTTGGGTATGACAACAACGCTCAGGCATGGGAGGAAGGGGCTGGGCCCTTCTTATAGTCCAGGGTACTAATGGGCTAATTTTATATTAAACTCTGGTGCGCGCGCTGCCCATTTTAGAGCAGGCACGGGCGTGCGCACGCACCCTACGGGACCCGGCCGAGGTAAGCGGAAGTGAGCGCTGGCATCTCCTGAGGAGGAGACTGGAGCCAGCGCTCGCAGACCCATGGCTGCGGCCGTCAGGAGGTGAGTGAGCCTGATGGCCCGCGGCCATGGCCATGACAGAATCTATCTCAAGAGAGATTTAGCAGTAAATTTATTGTGAGTGAACAGTGTAGGGAGGGGGAAGGATAAAGAAGACTTTGTCTATAATAAGATATATTACAAAGTTTCTTGTATATTCGCTTGTACTATTAATTTATCCAAACTTTAATGAAGTGACAGTGCTTATTTAAAGAGTTGGCCCTTCAAAATTTAATCACAGAGAAATTGTGATGACTGATGAGACTAAAGCAAACTTATTGAACATTTGCTTCCCTACTATACAGAGGAAAATGAAATGTCTGGTGAAATGCAGAGGGATAAAGTAAACTCTCCATTAAATATCCCTGTCATGGCGCGGGTTGTGGACCCACTGGGCCGTACCGCGTAGCGAGATAGCAGCTGGCCAAACAGGTATATTGCAATGTCTATAGTTCAGAAAGGGTACCTGAGGCAATGTAGACAGTAGCGGTGGATTCAAGCTAAGATGTGGATCCCGACAGTAGACAGACATGAGGCGGGGTGCGACACAATAGATGCAGCGGAGGGCACAACACGACTCCATCTCTTGAAGGTACAGAGGCACGGTAGCACGGGATACAGGGTACAGGCAGCAGGAAAGGGTAACGCTGGGAACTGGAAAACACTAGGAGACCATTTGCAAGGACAAACTTAAGGTAACACAACAACGCTCAGGCAAAGATTGAGAGGGCAGAGCCCCTTTTATAGTCCAGAAGCATTCTGGGCTAATTGCAGCTATTCTGCAAATGTGCGCGTATTGGCCCTTTAAGGCTGTGCAGGCGCTGGCGCGCACGCCCTGCGGGAGACAGTGTGCGGACCAGGAAGTGAGTGCCGGCATCTCCCAGGAGGGAGATGCCACCGGGAACTTGCTCGTCCATGGCAGCGGCCATCAGAGGATAAGTCAGGATGACGGTCCACGGCCATAGACGTTACAGTCCCCTTTCTAACCCTGCACCATGTCTATCCACAGTTACTCTAGTAATTGGGGCCTATGTAGTAAACACCTTTCAGCACTACAACATTATTTGCACCGCTCAGGAGCAAGGATGGTAAGTATATGAATATTTTCTGCTAAACCTAGCATGTGTGATATTGTCTGCTGGACACTGTATCTTAGCCTAACATGTGTGATACTGTATACTGGGCCAGGTATCGAAGCCTATCTTGTGTGATACTGTCTGCTGGGCCCTGCATCTAAGCCTATCATGTGTGATACTGTCTGCAGGGTCTTGTATCTAAGCCTAACATGTGTTATATTGCCTGCTGGGCCCTGTATCTATGCCTATCATTTGCGATACTGTCTGCAGGACCATGTATCTAATCTTATGTGTGACTCTCTGCTTTATCTAATACTATCATATGTGATACTGTATGCTGAGCTGCTGTATCTAATCCTAACCAGTGACGGAGCTATAGGGATCATAGTTTTATAGATATGCTGTCTCCGATATATATAGTTTTTTGTTTTTTTTAGGCAAAACATACTTTTCAGGGCTTGTGCCCCTGACCATTTTAAACTTAGCAATGCCCCTGGTTGCTAGTTCTGCATCGATGGGTCAGTGATGCAGCTGAAAACTGCGGACCGTAGGGCGTGAAGAGAATTTGGGTGGGGGGGCCAAAGAAGAACTCTTGCACCAGTGTATATGAGCCTTTAGCTAAACCCCTGGTTGGTATATAAAATTGGAATGCTGGACCTTCGAGAAAATGTGTGCAAGTGGGTAAGTAACTGGCTAAGTGATAGAAAATAGAGGGTGGTTATTAATGATACACACTCAGATTGGGTCACTGTTACTAGTAGGTTAACACAGGTCCTATTCTTTAAACATATTTATTAATGACCTGGTGGAGGGATTGCACAGCAAAATGCAAATGTTTGCAGATTATATTAAATTGTGCAATATAATTAACAAAAAGGAAGATCATATTATGTTACAAATAGATTTGAAAGTTGGAGGCTTGGACAGAGAAGTGGCAAATGAGGTTTAACACTGAAAAATTTACAGTTATGCCACTGGGAAGGGAAAATGCATGCCAACCTTACTTACTAAATGAGAAAACTTTGGGAAAAACTGACATACAAAAGGATTTATAAATATTAGTTGACAGTAAACTCAAAGACTATGTAAATCGTTGTAGACTTTTTTTTTTTTAATGAAATGCATGTGTTATCTATTTCTTTACAATTTTTAAATTGACATTTTACACAGCCTAACTAAATGGGCTTAGCACACTTAGCTCGCTCAGGGTACTGAATGTGCACATGTAGATCTATATTTAATGGGTGAGTTTAATATACCAAGTGTGGGTAGATAGGTATACTAGTCCATCTCAATGAATTAGAATATCATCAAAAAGTTTATTTATTTCAGTAACTCAATTAAAAAAGTGAAACTCATATATTATATAGATTCATTACATACAGACTGATCTATTTCCAGCATTTTTCCATCTTTTAATGTTGATGATTATGGCTAACAGTTAATGAAAACTCAAATTTAGTTTCTCAGAAAATTTGAATATTAAATAAGCCCAACTTCAAAAATGATTTTTAATACTGAAATGTCAGCATACTGAAAAGTATGTCCAGTATATGCACTCAATACTTGGTCAGGGCTCCTTTTGCATGAATTACTGCATCAATGTGGCGTGGCATGGGGGCGATCAGCCTATTGCACTGCTGAGGTGTTATGGAAGCCCAGGTTGCTTTGATAGTGGCCTTCAGCTCGTCTGCATTGTTGGGTATGGTGTCTCTCATTTTCCTCTTGACAATACCCTATAGATTCTCTATAGGCTTTAGGTCAGGCGAGTTTGCTGGCCAATCAAGCACAGTGATACTGTGGTTATTACACCAGGTATTGGTACTTTTGGCAGTGTGGGCAGGTGCCAAGTCCTGCTGGAAAATGAAATCAGCATCTCCATAAAGCTTGTCAGCAGAGGGAGGCATGAAGTGCTCTAAAATGTCCTGGTAGATGGCTGTGTTGACTCTGGACTTGATATAGCACAGTGGACCAACACTGTTGCTCAGTGGTCCAAAGTCCTGTTTTCAGATGAAAGTAAATTTTGCATTTTATTTGGAAATCAAGGTTCCAGAGTCTGGAGGAAGAGTGGAGAGGCACTCAATCCAGTGTGAAGTTTCCACAGTCGGTGATGGTTTGGGGAGCCATGTCATCTGCTGGTGTTGGTTACTGAAATAAATTAACTTTTTGGATGATATTCTAATTCATTGAGATGGACTAGTATATGCTTTTCTCATTATATACATACTGGACAGGGAAACACACAAGCTTGGAATGTTTCTAGATTCAATACAGTATCATTCTGATACATACAGAAATATTTTACCTGTTTCAGTTTGTTAATTTTAGTACTAAGTAACACATTGGATTGTATACATCTTGTGACATTGATCGAGGGGACCGCCATCTGTTTCTATGGTAGACGTCCCCCATTTTGGGTTATACCCAACAGTGAAGTTCTAACCATCCCTCTGGGTTAGCTAAGCTTTAACCCCTTAACGACCGCCCACCGTCTTTTGACGTCAGGCGGTGCATGTACTCAGTCTACAACGACGCCTTTTGGCGTCGCTGTAGTAGAGGGGGTTTAGCGGCACCCTGGTGAAGTCTACACTAAAAACCGGCTGTAAGTAACAGGTCCGGTTCTTAGTGCAGCCATCAGGACCTGCTGATTTCGTCGTAACAGCATGTGACCGCTGTGACAGCCAATCACAGCGGTCACATGCTGTTACTGTGTACAGAGCAGCCGGGAGTGTCTAAATGACAGCTCCTGCTCTAAGAACGAGCTGTTGCTACCAGCTCTGTTCTTAGAGCAGTGATCAGGAGCCAATAGTATTGGCTCCTGATCTTTTGTGTTCACTATGAGATCCAATCATAGTGATCACTACTGTAAAATAAAAGTAAAAACATGGAGAGAAACAGATACAAGTGTGTCAGTGTCCCCTCAAAAAATCACTTGTTCCTCACACACAGTTTAAAAAAAAACAACAATTTTTTCAGTATTTTATAGTATATAGTATATACATATATAAATATAAGTATATTTACTGTATATACTAAGAATCGTACTATAAACTACTTTCTTTTTAGGGTACGCTGTTAGACGGCGTGTACGCTGTTAGACGGCGTAGGGTGCTGTTCTGGGCTTGGGTTTACAGTTTGTGTTAGGTGTAGGGTTTAGGTTTAGGTTTGAAAAAAAAAAAAAACTTAACCGGTTAAGGACTAGGCTGTTTTACAGCTAAATGACCAGAGCAAATTTCACAATTTTGCTATGCGCTTCTTTAGATGACTATAACTCAGCAGGTGAATAAAATTCATCTTTGAATTTTACACTCTTTTTAAAGGACAGATAGGGCTTTGTTTTAGTGGCATTTGTCAGTATATATCATTTTTATTTTTTTCTCTAAAGTGGGCAAAATTGGAAAAAAATGCAAGAATTTAGCAATTGCGCCAGTTTATACTAGCATTTTTCACACACGGTATGGACCACGGACAAAATTCATCTCCTTTCACATTCTTCTACTTCTCCCGTGCATGGGGATACCAAATATGTGTGCCTTATTCACTGTGCGGGCATGTGCCAGGGCTTGGCATAAAAGGAGGCTTTTCGGCCTTTTCGGTCCAGGAATTTTGCATTTGATTTTATAGCAGCATACTGTTTTCTGGGGGGGTGTAATGCTGCTGAAACATTAGAAACACCCCATAAATGACTTCATTCGCACAAGTAGACCCGACAAGGTTTCCTTCAAGGGGTTTATCATATTTTTAGCAAGTCCAGTTTTCTTCTGAAAGTTTCTTGAATAAGATGGAACAAAAAAAAATCAGCTCTTTTTTAGCAAATGCGTCAGTTTAGGCTAGTATTTTTCACATACGGCATAGACCACGGACAAAATTCATCACCTTTCACATTCTTCCACTTCTCCCGTGCATGGGGATACCAAATATGTGTGCCTTATTCACTGTGCGGGCATGTGCCAGGGCTTGGCATAAAAGGAGGCTTTTCGGTCCAGGAATTTTGCATTTGATTTTATAGCAGCATGCTGTTTTCTGGTGGGCGTAATGTTGCTGAAACATTAGAAACACCCCATAAATGACTTCATTCACACAAGTAGACCCCACAAGGTTTCCTTCAAGGGGTTTATCATATTTTTAGACAGTCCAGTTTTCTTCTGAAAGTTTCTTGAATAAGATGGAACAAAATAAAATTACCTTTTTTTTTAACAAATGTGTCAGTTTATGCTAGCTTTTTCACACACAAAATGGACCACGGACAAAATTCATCGCATTTCACATTCTTCCACTTCTCCTGTGCATGGGGATACCAAATATGTGTGCTTTATTCACGGGCATGTGCCAGGGCTTGGCATAAAAGGAGGCTTTTTGGCCTTTTCGGTCCAGGAATTCTGCACTTGATTTTATAGCCGCATACTGTTTTCTGGGGGGCCTAATGCTGCTGAAAGATTAGAATCACCCCATAAATTACTTCATTCACGCAAGTAGACCCCACAAGGTTTTCTTCAAGGGGTTTATCATATTTTTAGACAGTCCAGTTTTCTTCTGAAAGTTTCTTGAATAAGATGGATCAAAATAAAATTAGCAATTTTTTAGCAAATGCGTCAGTTTATACCAGAATTTTTCACACACAGTATAGACCACGGCCAAAATTCATCTCCTTTCACATTCTTTCACTTCTCCTGAGCATGGGGATACCAAATATGTGTGTCTTATTTATCACATAGAGAAGTAGGAGGGCGGACGATAGAAGAAGCTTATTTCACAAATCGCTTTTTTTCAAAGCTGGTTTTACAAAACTCAACAGAGTTTCTATAACACTTCCAAAATATCTGCTCTTGAAGCAGAAATCCCAAAATATTCATCTAGGGGTATAATGGGAATTTATTTTTTTGGGTTTTCTAAAATAAGAAATTGCAGGTTTATGCAAATGGAGCTCTCCAGCAGATGAACTTTAGAGAATATGCAAACATGACATCCACCCCCCACCCACCCATTCCCTCCCTCACCCTTGGAGTAAAATCAGGGGAAAAATAAAAACGTAATGTAGGGCAAATATATTTTCAACGAATTAACTAAAATCTAATAATTCAGAACAGTGTGGTATTTTTTAAAACATGGCTCAATGCACAGGCCTGGTTGTGAGGGACATGAGGGACAGAAATATCGGGAATCTTTGCGGTGCCCGTCTTTTCTGCAGACGCGGCACTTTTTCTGAGGGTTGCTTCTGGTTGGTGTTGGGGGAATCCGACTGATGAAGTGTCTTTCAGTCAGTCGCGTGACATCCTCAGACTGGGGGCATTCTCGGGTGTCCTGAACATCAAAAATGAGGCCTTCAATAATTTTTTCCTGGAATGTGTCTCTGCCTCTGTTTTTTTTGTAGAGCACAAATGAGTTGTGGATGGCCACCTGTAACAAATAAATGGCCACTTTTTTGTACCAGGTTTTAGTTTTGCGTTTTACTAAATAGGGCTGTAAAACCTGGTCGCTTAAATCCACCCCCCCATGTACTTGTTATATTCGGACACGCTCACTGGTTTGTGCTTGTCCGATGTTGCCCCCCTCACTGCCACTGTTCCTGCGGTATGAATCGTGCTTAGCACATAAACATCTTTGCGATCCCTGAACTTGACCGCCAGCAATTCTTCAGATGCATAAGCACAGGAGTCCCCCTTTACCATGCGCTTCCCCACTAATTGCTGTGGAAAACCAATTCTGTTTTTGCGCATGGTACCACATGCCCCAGTCCTTGCAGCATGCAAATGCCTAAACAGGGGCACACTCGAATAAAAATTATCACAGTACAGGTGGTACCCCTTGTGAAGCAGAGGCTGCATTATCTCCCACACGATCTTACTACTGGTGGAAAGATCAGGGGGGCATCCAGGAACATTTATTGTGCGGTCCCGCCCTTCATAAATTCTGAAGGCGGTGGTATATCCTGACCCGCTTTCACACAATTTGTAGAGCTTAACGCCATATCTTGCCCTTTTTGAAGGTAGATATTGGCGAAAGCTAAGTCTGCCATGAAAGTTGAGGAGGGATTCGTCCACACTTACATTCTGCTCAGGGGTGTAGAGTTGCAGAAATAAATTATTCAGGGAATTTATTAGCAGTCTTATTTTGAACAACCGATCCCGGTTTGCATCGGTACTTGGGGGGGCCTGTGCGTTGTCATTGAAGTGGAGGAACCTCATTATTGTCTCATAACGAGACCTGGGCTTTACTTCAGAATATACTGGGGTGGCTTGGGCGGGTCTTGTTGACCAGTAAGACCTAATGGAGGGCTTTTTGACAATACCCATATTTAGGGTGAGCCCCAAATTTTTTTTTAATTCCAGCAAATTGGTGGGCGTCCAATCTCTGGCATGGGTGGATGAAGGTTTCTGCCTTATATATTGAGTGGCATATAAATTTGTTTCATGGACAATCTGATTTAGGATGTCGTCCGTTATAAATAAATGGAAGTAATCCATTTGGACAAAATTTGTATTGTCCACGGTTATGCCAGGAGTGGCAGTAAATCCGTGGATTCTAGGCCCAAAAGATGGGGCAGGTGCCCATACAAGAGCCTGGACTGAAGGGACCAGGCTGTCCCGTGCTACAGCGCTACTTGGCCCTGCGCTTTCAAGTTCTGCAGTTTCAACTGCATCAGGGACAACGTCCCCTGAAGATGAACCTGAAGTGATGCTGTCATCGTGACTACCTAAAACAGGTTCCATCTCGGACGCCATCTCTGATGCGGTCTCCGACTCAGACCACAGCATGGCGTATGCCTCCTCGGCGCTAAACAACTTCCTCGCCATAACGTAACTAACACTAACACTAACTAAACAAATTGTTGTTTTTTTTTGTTTTTTTTAAATATAAAACACACAAACTAACTGCTATATATATCTACACTACCGCTAACAAAAAAATAAACCGCTATTGCTATATATATTATATATATGTGGATATATATATAATTATATACTCCCTACCTGCCTATTCTAATAGAATAAAAGATAGAAAGGTAGATATATAGAAAAAAAGATAGATGGATAGATAGATTGTATAGATAGATAGAAATCTATCTATACAGAGAATGTTTTAGAGTGTAACTGTATTTTTTGTGTAACTGTAACTGTAATCTTCTGGCAGCAATTCTCCCGAGTCTCTTCTTCTCCTCAAACTGAAACAATGTTTGAGGAGAAGAAAAGAGGCAGGAGATTTACTGCCAGAAAAGTCAAAATAAAACAAATGTGGTCGCTGTGATAGGTTTTCACAGCGACCACATGTTCAGGGACCATCAGATTGGTCCCTGATACTCTGCCCAGTGCCCAGAGCTGTTGGTAACAGCGTGGGCACAGGGCTGTGTGCACGCGATCGCGTGCACACTGTTTTCTATGCAGAAATGCATGTGATCGCTTTGATTGGTTGTCACAGCGATCACATGTTCAGGGGCCAAAAGATTGGCCCCTGACATTCTGCCCAGTGCCTATGGCTGTTAGCAACAGCCAGGGCACAGAGCTGTGTGCACGCGATCGCGCGTGCACAGTCTCTGAAGTGCCGCCGTAAATAGTCTATATGGCGGACTTCAGAGACCCTGACCGCTGGCCGTATAAATACGGCCAGCGGTCGGGAACCTGTTAAAAAAAAAAGTTTAATTCCTTTAGTGTTCTTAGTTGATTAGTTGATAAAAAAATTGAAACCGCTAGTTCCATTTATTATTTGCGGTTTAGACTGTATTATCATTATGGCTGCCAGAAGATACAGCGTTGAGGAAGCCTATCAGATGCTATGCTCAGATACGGATTCTGCATCTGAAGTTGAGCTTTTACTTGAAAGCGACAGCGAAAGTGTCGCTTCAAGGGATTCTATGGATATGAGACCCAGTACCAGTGATATGGGAGACGGTGCCGTTGCCACAACGTCCGTTTAAAGTGCAGCCCCTGAAATTGCACAACCCCACCAAACCGATTTAGTGTGGGAACCCACAAGTTTATTTTCTCCCACTATAAATGACTTTATTGCTACTCCTGGCATAAGTCCCAAAGTCAGTAATTTTTCACCACTAAATTATTTTAATATTTTTATTACGGACCAAGTTTTGGAACATTTTGTGCAGGAAACAAATTTGTATGCCAGGCAGTACATTGCAAATAAGCCTTCGTCACCTCATGCCAGGTTGTGGAATCCCACAAATGCAATGGAAATAAAAAAAATTCTGGGCCTCACCCTTAACATGGGAATTATGAAAAAACCCTCTATTAGGTCATATTGGGCATCAAGCCCTATACATGCCACCCCCATTTTTTCTGGCATTATGTCACGCAGCAGGTACGAAATACTTATGCGATTTCTCCACTTTAGTGACAACCTACAGGCACCCCCTTCCAGCGACAGAAGCCGTGACCGGCTGTATAAATTAAGGCCTTTGCTAAATTTTCTTAATTCTTCCTTTTTAGGAGCATATACCCCTGAACAAAATTTAGCAGTGGATGAATCGCTAATGAATTTCAAAGGGCGTCTCTCATTCCGCCAATTCATACCCTCAAAAAGTGCAAAATACGGGGTAAAGATCTACAAGTTATGTGAAATTACTACTGGCTACACATGTGCCTTTAAGATCTACGAGGGTAAAGACAGTGAATTTAATCCACCAGGGTGCCCTCCAAATATTGGTACCACTGGTAAGATTGTGTGGGATTTAATTGGCCCTTTCCTACACAAGGGGTATCATGTATACACGGACAGTTTTTATATCAGTGTGCCATTGTTTAGCGCCCTTCATTGTGCCAACACCGGAGCCTGTGGCACAATATGCAGGAATCGCAAAGGTTTCCCACGTCAACTTGTGGATAAAAAACTACGAAAGGGGGAGTCATGCACTTTTCAAATTGAGAAGATGCTGGCTTTAAAATTTTGTGAACGCAAGGACGTCTACATGATCATGACTATCCATACAAGTGCAATAGCAACTGTTAGAGAACGTGGGGCCTCTGCAGATAGACAAAAGCCTGTGTGTGTCATCGGCTATAACAAATTCATGGGTGGGGTAGATTTGTGCGACCAGATGTTACAACCTTATCTGGTTAAAAGGAAAACCAGAACGTGGTATAAGAAAGTGGCAATATACCTCATCCAGGTTGCGATGCACAATGCATTTGTCCTGTACAAAAAATCAGCGGGCAGGGCTACATTCTTTGAATTTCAGGAGAAAGTGATTGAAGATCTCCTGTTTCAATCTCCAGACCAGAGAGTAGTCCATGAGTCAGAGGATGTACGCCGACTTGTTGAAAAACATATTTTACACCCCATCCCTTCAACATCTAACCAAAAATACCCCAAAAAACGGTGTCGGGTCTGCAGCAAACGAGGACAGCGAAGTGAGTCACGATATTATTGTTCCGCTTGTCCTTCCAACACTGGTCCATGCATAAGTCCCCGTTTTGAAATCTATCATACCGTCGCACATTACTAATTTTCTTTTGTGAGCTATAAAAGTTAAAAAGCAGGATTTATTTAGGATTTTATTTTTCTGTACACCTCTTCTTTTTTTTTTTTTTTTTTTTTTAGGGAAGCAGCTTCGCTGTATATTTAGGAGATGCAAAAATTTAGGGTTCTTTTAGAGATTTCTTTTCTTTAATCACTTTTTTTGGGAGGGAGGGAAATATACTTTTCTAGATTAAGTCATTTTGGGATATAACCCAGTTATATAAAGTGGAATAAGGCCCTGAAATTCATTCAAGATAAAATTGTGCCCTGGAAGCTTTTTATTTCCTTTTCCGTTATGACTATGTCCTGCCATAAATAGCTGTTACTGACTGGGGATACGGCATAATTTTTTCTTTTTATTCTGAGGATTTCTAATAAGCGAGCTGTTCCTTATCAATACACTATGGGCTTTATTACAGTTTTGTTCGGGTTTTTGGTGGACCTCTTACACCCGACAATACTTCTAGAAATAGCGACATTAATTTGGGGAGTAGTGGTCCTTTACTGTATCTATACATACGGTGTGAGACACTGCCCCTTTATATATTCTACAGGTGATTAGTTGTTTTGTGCACATGGCGGTTCCCACCTTGCCGGGCAGGAGCTTGTTATGGTGTGCCACGTCGCTTGGCACATTCGTCCCTTACATAGGGATTGATGGAGCTAAAGAGACGTTGTATGACCAGTCACTTTGAATAATAAAGTCATTACAGCCCTACAAATTTTCTTTCATCCTGTGAACATGCTCTAGTTTTCCACATAGCTGGATACATTCTTCCTCCTTTTTTTTGGGCATATATTGCCTTTTTCCGCCAACAGTTTAATACATTTTCCCACTCTAACTTACTATATATCAGAGCGGGTTGATATACATAATGTCTATGGACTGACATGATTTCAGGACAGCTGCTTTCTTAGCACGACATAGTCATAGGGTGTAGAAACTATTAGGGACATATATTTCTCAATCTAGAAAAGTAGAATCCTTCCATTTTCAAGCAAAATGTGTGTCCTGAAAGCCTCCGGGTGCTTCCTTCCTTTTGGGTCCTGCCGTCTGTCCAGGAAACACATTAGGGCCACAATGGGGATATTTTTGAACACAGGAGAAACAGGGTGATACATTTTCTGGTGCATTTCCTTATTCTCATGTCCTCTGTACAAGAAATCTGACCTTAAAATGACACATTTGTGAAAAAAAGTTAAATTAAATTTTCTTTCCACCTGCTTTGCATTAATTCCTGCGAAAACTGTGGGGTCAAAATACTTAGTACACACCTAGATAAATACCTTAAGGGGTCTAGTTTTCAAAATCGAGTCATTCATGGGGAGTTTCTATCATTTTGGCAGCTCAGTGCCTCTATAAATGTGTAATGGGACCTGAAACATTTTCAAGCAATATGTGTGTCCTGAAAGTCTTCGGGTGCTCCCTCCCGTTCGGGCCCTGCCGTGTGTCCAGGCAACGCATTAGGGTCACAATGGGGGCATTTATGAAAACAGGAGAAACAGGGTGATAGATTTTGGGGTGTGTTTCTTCATTCTCATGGTCGCTTTACAAAGAAATCGGTCTTCAAAGTGATACTTTTATATAAAAAGTGTTGTTTTTTTTTATTTCACCTGCTATGCATTAAATTTAGCAAAAAACTGTGGGGTCAAAATACTCACTACACCCCTAGATAAATACCTTAAGGGGTCTAGTTTTCTAAATGGGGTCGTTTATGGGGAGTTTCTATCGTTCTGGTAGTTCAAAATCTCTCCAAATGTACAGTGGGGCCTAAATCATTTTCAAGCAAAATATGAGACCTGAATGCCTCCGATTGCTCCCTTCCTTTCGGGCCCTGCCGTGTGTCCAGCCAACGCATTAGGGTCACAATGTGGGCATTTTTGAAAACAGGAGAAACAGGGTGATAGATTTTGGGGTGTGTTTCTTCATTCTCATGGTCGCTTTACAAAGAAATCGGTCTTCAAAGTGATACTTTTATGAAAAAAGTGAAATTATATTTTTTTACGCCTGCTTTGCATGAATTCTTACAAAAAAACTGTGGCGTCAAAATACTTACAATACCCCTTAATAAATACCTTAAGGGGTGTAGTATTCAAAATGGTGTCACTTGTGGGGGTTTCCACCATTCTGACACCTATGAGCCTCTGAAAACCTGGCTTGGTGCAGGAAAACAAAATGTACTTAAAAATTGATAAAATTATTACTAAACTTGTAAGTCTTCTAAATTGCTCCAAAAAAATTTTTTTTTTCAAAAGTGCTGCCAAAATAGAGTAAAGCGATGGAAATATATATTTAATAAAAAAAATTGTACAGTATGTATGTACATATGTGACATATTGCAGTTAAAAATAGGGAAAAATGATAATTTTTACAAAATTTCTTCAATTTTTCTATTTTTTTATTAATTTCCGCAAATTGTATCAGTCTACTTTTACCACTAAAATAAAGTACAACATGTGATGAAAAAACAATGTCAGAATTACTTGGATATTCAAAACTTTCACAGAGTTATTCTCTGATAAAGTCAGACATACCAGATTTAACAAATCTGGCTTGGTCATTAAGGTCTTTTCAGGCCCGGTCATTAAGGGGTTAAAGTATGCCCTGTCTATTTACCTCAAATTAAAATGTTATGGCGTCTCTGAAACCAGCCTCTTACAATGTTAAGGGGTTCAACTTCCAATCCATACGATGCCAAATAATTTTCTCTCCGAAGTGAAATGCAACATTTTTCTCCTACAGAAGAAGCATTTTAGGCCTAATCACTACCCAAATCTAGCTTTCCTCTTTGGTATTACTAAAGAGGCTCTGTCACCAGATTTTGCAACCCCTATCTGCTATTGCAGCAGATAGGCGCTGCAATGTAGATTACAGTAACGTTTTTATTTTTAAAAAACGAGCATTTTTGGCCAAGTTATGACCATTTTTGTATTTATGCAAATGAGGCTTGCAAAAGTACAACTGGGCGTGTTTACAGTAAAAGTACAACTGGGCGTGTATTATGTGTGTTACATCGGGGCGTTTTTACTTCTTTTACTAGCTGGGCGTTAGGAATGGGAGTGTATGATGCATCAGCATCATCCACATCTGTTCGTTAACACCCAGCTTCTGGCAGTGCAGACACACAGCGTGTTCTCGAGAGATCACGCTGTGACGTCACTCACTTCCTGCCCCAGGTCCTGCATCGTGTCGGACGAGCGAGGACACATCGGCACCAGTGGCCACAGTTGATTCTGCAGCAGCATCAGCGTTTGCAGGTAAGTAGCTACATCGACTTACCTGCAAATGCCGATGCTGCTGCAGAATCAACTGTAGCCTCTGGTGCCGATGTGTCCTCGCTCGTCCGACACGATGCAGGACCTGGGGCAGGAAGTGAGTGACGACACAGCATGATCTCTCGAGAACACGCTGTGCCTGTGCACTGCCAGAAGCTGGGCGTTCTGAAGAGAAGTGGATGATACTTCTCGTCAGAACGCCCAGCTAGTAAAAGTAGTAAACACTCCCAGATGTAACACACATAATACACGCCCAGTTGGACTTTTACTTTAAACACGCCCAGTTGGACTTTAGCAAGCCTCATTTGCATAAATACAAAAATGGTCATAACTTGGCCAAAAATGCTCGTTTTTTAAAAATAAAAACGTTACTCTTATCTACATTGCAGCGCCGATCTGCTGCAATAGCAGATAGGGGTTGCAAAATCTGGTGACAGAGCCTCTTAAGTTCAAGAAATAGAGTGAAAACCTGTTCCATGTAAAATCCCCTCAACAGACACACTATAAAATCTTGTGGAAAGCCTTCCCAGACTGTTATAGAGACAAAAGGGGGTCCAACTCCAAATTAGCGCCCATGGGATGTCGAGCAACTTCATGTAGGTGTGATGGTCAGGTGTTTATATACTTTTGGCCAGACACTGTAGATTACACTATGCTATTGCTTAGCTATTCAGTGCTACGTTGAAATGCTATCTTTAATTCTAGCCTTTGTTACAAATACCTACCAGTGAAATTAAACGAATACTAAAAAATCCCAAACTGCTTTGAAATATATATTAAATTCAACCCATCCCAACTACAAGAAACATATTGACAGTTTTCTAGGGTTTCCATTTGTTTCACATATTTATGAGCCGTTTAATGATCCTAAGAAACTCAAACTGTGATGCAGTGATATTAATTATCATTTTTCTCACACACTGTTTTATGGCTCTAAAGAGATTTATTGGGGATGCTGATATAAATTAAACAAATGTTAAAATATCATGAGCCTTATTTTAGGCATCAGTTAAAAGTGAATATGAGAAATGCACCTATATGTAAAATAGATGAACATACAGTGAACTAATTATGTTATACAGATGAAATGACAATGAATGATGAAAGATTTTTAGCTAGCAAAATTGAAACATTGCAAACATTATGATGGAAATGTGCTTTTATTTTAAAGGCTTCATGTATGCTATTAAAGGGGTTTCCGGAACTTTGGTATTGATGGCCCATCCTTAAAGAGGCTCTGTCACCAGATTTTGCAACCCCTATCTCCTATTGCAGTAGATCGGCGCTGCAATGTAGATAAGAGTAACGTTTTGTGTTTTTTTTTTAAAACGAGCATTTTTGGCCAAGTTATGACCATTTTTATATTTATGCAAATGAGCCTTTCTTAAGTACAACTGGGCGTGTTTAAAGTTATGTACAAGTGGGCGTGTATTGTGTATGTACATCTGGGCGTTTTTACTTCTTTTACTAGCTGGGCGTTGTGACTAGAAGTGTATTATGCTGACGAATCAGCATCATCCACTTCTCTTCGTTAACACCCAGCTTCTGGCAGTGCACAGACACAGCGTGTTCTCGAGAGATCACGCTGTGACATCACTTCCCCAGGTCCTGCATCGTGTCGGACGAGCGAGGACACATCGGCACCAGAGGCTACATTTGATTCTGCAGCAGCATCGGCGTTTGCAGGTAAGTCGATGTAGCTACTTACCTGCAAACGCTGATGCTGCTGCTGAATCAACTGTAGCCTCTGGTGCCGATGTGTCCTCGCTCGTCCGACACGATGCAGGACCTGGGGCAGGAAGTGAGTGACGTCACAGCGTGATCTCTCGAGAACACGCTGTGTGTCTGTGCACTACCAGAAGCTGGGCGTTGTGAAGAGAAGTGGATGATACTTCTAGTCACAACGCCCAGCTAGTAATAGAAGTAAAAATGCCCAGATGTACATACACAATACACGCCCACTTGTACATAACTTTAAACATGCCCAGTTGTACTCAAGAAAGGCTCATTTGCATAAATATAAAAATGGTCATAACTTGGCCAAAAATGCTCGTTTTAAAAAAAAAAAAATACGTTACTCTTATCTACATTGCAGCGCCGATCTGCTGCAATAGGAAATAGAGGTTGCAAAATCTGGTGACAGAGCCTCTTTAAGATAGGCCATCAATATCAGATCGGTGGAGGTCCGACCCCTGGCACTACCCCAATTTGCTGACTGAAGGGGGTGCAGCGTTCTGACAAACACCACATAATCCGATATTATAAACCAGTCACAGCGCAGCACATTTTGTAGCGCCATCAATAGCAAAGTCCTGAAAAACCACTTTAACATATTAACAGTCACGAGAGTGTCACTTTTTTTTACTGTAGACATTGAATTTATGTCTCGTGTAAATAGTTGGTGCATAATACAATTCCCTCTAGCCAGGGTTGTAGCTAAAGTCCTTCTTAGGCCCCCCAACGTCTCTTTATTGCCAGCAGACATGTGTGATACCCTCTGCTGGGCCCTGTGTCTAAGCCAACCACATGGTAGGCTTAGATACAGGGCCCCAGCGGACAGTATTCTTATACTTACTCTCCTTGCTCCTGAGCCAGGTCCCCTTCGGCTTTGAGCGCAGTAAGGGTGCTGATGCCATTCAATTGCAGCGCATATAACGTTGTGACGCCATGATGCTGAAATTTGTCAGGAACTGTGCTGTGCCTGGACCCAACTCAGGAGCGAGGTCAGTGAGTATACTGTCAGGGCCAAACACAGGATTTTTAAAGGGGGGTTTCCAAATGCATACTTTTCAAACCAAGTTATTTAGTCACGCTCCCGCTACCATCTGGTCTCTACGCTAAAAGTATTGTTCTGCATGTATCCACAAGCCGAGCCCTTTATATTACAAGTTCTATAAAAAAAAAACGGTCTAGGCATTTGTACTGACAACTACAAGTAGCCTAAAAAACAGCGTAGATAGTGCCACACTCAGTGCACCTTATAGATGGTGCCCCACACTGCTCCTGTAGATAGTGCCACATACTACTTCCAGTAGATAATGCCACAGTGCCCCCTAGAGGGCACAGCTCATCCGATCCTAATTTTTACAAACCACAAGAATCTTACCTACCTCCAGACGGCCCAACGGCTGAACACGCGTCAGGCAAGGTGGTCACTGTTCTTTACAAGGTTCCAGTTTGAGCTCCATTATCGCCCAGCTGACAAGAATGTGAGGGCTGTTGCCTTGTCCAGACACCTTGGAGAGTCCACAGAATATTATTGATCCGTCTTCCATTATCTCTGTCAATCCCCTGCAAGTTGGGGACATTCCTCCAGAGAGGACTTTTGTGCGCCTGGCTGATCGTGGAAGAATCCTCCACTGGGGACACTCCTCTAGACTGGCAGGTCACGCGGGGGTCCATAAGACCCGGGATCTGATTGCTCGTCATTTCTAGTGGCCCATGCTGCCCAAGGACATTATGGACTTCGTTTCTTCCTGTTCTGTATGTGCAGCCAACAAGGCCGCTCACTCCAGACCTATTGGTCTGCTTCAGCCATTGCCTGTGCCCAATGCTCCCTGGCAGCATATAGCTATGGACTTTATTACGAACCTAACTCTCTCTGCTGGATGCAGTGCTGTCTGGGTGGTGGTGGATCGATTTTTGAAGATTGACCACTTTGTTCCTCTGACCGGTCTTTCTTCTGCCCCTCAGCTGGCCAAGCTGTTCATCCAACACATCTTTCGCCTGCATGGCTTGCCGCAGCATATTGTGTCTGATCGGGGAGTCCAGTTTACCTCGAAGTTCTGGAGAGCCTTCTGCGGACTCCTCGGTTTGAAGTTGGACTTTTCATCAGCCTACCATCCTCAGTCCAATGGTCAGGTCGAGAGGATCAATCAGATCTTGGAGAACTACCTACGCCACTTCATTTCCAAGCAGCATGATGACTGGGTGCAGTTGCTCCCATGGGCTGAGTTCACCGACAATAATCACACCAGCGAGTCTACAAGGAATTCTTCATTGTTTACGGCCAGCATCCACGAATTCCTCTCCCGGTGCCCGATACTTCCGAGGTTCCAGCGGCTGACTCTGCTTTTAGAGACTTCCTACAGATCTGGCAGTAGACTCGATCCTAATGGCAGTTGACCGCATGAAACGGAAGGCTGACACAAGTAGAAGGAAACCTCCTCAATTTCTTCCTGGTACGAGGGTCTGGCTGTCTACCAGGAATATCTGACTAAGGGTGCCATGATGCAAATTTGCTCCCAGGTTCCTCAGACCCTTCGAGATCCTACAGCAGATCAACCCTGTTGCCCTCTAAGCTTCGGCTGCCTCCTACCCTCAAGATCCCCAACTCCTTCCATGTCTCCCTCCTGAAGCTGGTGGTTCTGAACCGCTACACCAAGACTCCTAGTCCTGTGGTTGCCCCCAGCGGCCCTTCAGACACCTTTGAGGTTCAGGAGATCCTGGACACCAAAAAGTGAGAGGAAAGACCTTTTATTTGGTGGATTGGAGGGGGTTTGGTCCTGAAGAAAGGTCTTGGGAGCCAGAGGGGAACCATAATGCTCCTACTTTCTGAAGAAGTTTCTCCCAAAAAGAGGGGGCGTAAGAAGGGGCATACTGTAATGTCCGTGGGTGCGAGCTGCCAGCTCCAATCCCCTCCTGACAGCCACAGCCACGAGTCGGCAAGCGCTTGCCTCAGCCTCCTCCTCAGGAGATGCCATCGCTCGCTTCCATTCACCTCAGCCGGATCCCGTAGGGTAAGCGCGCACGCTCATGCTCGCTCTTAAAGGGGCAGCGCGCTTACCGGACTTTTAATGAACTTTAACCCGTGAGTACCCTGGACTATAAGAGGGGTCCAGCCCCCAGCTCCTATGCCTGAGCGTTGTTCATGTTTCCTAGTTTGTCTATGTGATGGCCTCCTAGTGTGTTTCCTGTTCGTGTTCCTTTACCTGTTCCAGTTCCTGTTCCTTGCATTCCATACCATACTGGTCGAGCACTGTGCTGTGCCAAAGTCGTGTCGTGCTGTATTCCACGTCTGACCTGCTTCACCTTCCCTGACGTCCACCTGCTGCCTAGTCCTAGCCGAGCCGGGCCTGCTGCTGTCTGAGCTGCCACAGGTACCTATACGAACTATAGACATTCACCTGCGCTCTATTGGCCAGCTGCCTTACCGCCAAGGCGGTACGGCTCAGTGGGTCCACAGACCCTTCGTGACAATGTCAAAGTCGCTTAGATTCTTATTCTAGCACATTTTCCCTGCTTCCAACACATCAACTTCAAGAACTGACTGCTGACTCACTGCCTCATATATCCCACCCCTTGACAGGTGTCAAGATAATCAAGGCTATTCACTTCACCTGACAGCGTTTTTAATGTTATGGCTGATGGAATATATAAAATTGTTGGTAAATGTATTTGTTTTTTTGTTTTTTTTACATTTTAATTGGAATTGCAGGGGGTTTGAACTCAGGAACTGAGGAAGGAAAAACAGAGCACATGAAAGGGGTGGAGTGTAGAGAATAAGCTAGAAAAGTGTCAAAAACTGTAAACTTTTTTTTTACCGTGCAAAGTGAGGCAGCTGCTACTGATTACAAGCAGCTCTCCCTGCAATCACATTGTTGTCCGGGCAAATCTGTCCTTTTCCTACTGCCGAGATGGAGGGATAATCAGTATGTGGTTAAACACTGTGGTGAAAAGAGGAAGGTCAGGCGGAATACTGCTCCCAGGGTTTGTACGTACCCAATGTAGAATTTATTCTCTACCTCTCCAGAGGATATATCTGTGGCTATCTGCAGGTTGTGCAAACAGTTTCAGAGTCATGGCTCTAACAGCTCTGGCATACGATCGAGATTGGGCTCTGAAAAACGGTCCGTGTGTCGGCCGGATTTCCCTGCCCGACCACAGTACAATCATAGACATTTATGATGCTAGGAATCTCTGCTTCCCCACAGCATTGCTGTTCTGTACTGAACAAAATTATACAGTATGGAACAGCAGTTCTGTGGGGATGCTAGGAGTCCAGTTCACCTTTATTGTGCTCGGGTCGGGAAATGCGTCCGACACACTGACCATTTTTCATGGACCGACCTTGGTCATGTGCCAGAGCTGTTAATCTCTGCTGAGGTGCATGTCCCAACCAGGAGCAGTATATATGGTCAACCTAGTGGTGATGAGGAATTATGCACTTCAATGACAAGGCCAAGAAGCAGAGGTGAGCTGAGGTGAGCTGCGATGAGGCTACCAGTTTTGACTTGGTAAACTTCAGACATCTAAACTAGGAGGAGCAGGAGTCTTCGCCTCAGTCCGCATCAGCAAGATGGTCACCATTTCTTCTTTTTCCTGAAATGCTGCTCCACCTAATGAGTTTGGAAGAGGTCACTTAGTAGACAAAATGCTGTCATGCATCAGTTGCCCTTTGGCTTTCTCCAATTGGGCATCTTATTTTATTTGTCATAATGTAACTAAATTGGTATTAGGCACGAATGAGAAAAGCAGTTTTACAAATTAACTTTTAAATGAAGATTTCTTTATTGTGATATAACATTCTCCACATAATCACTCGTAGTTCCAGGACCACCATTTGAATATCTGGGCTCGATGCAGTCAAATAGTGAGTCCCACCTGGGCTATCTCCTTTATTCTCCATCTGGTAACACATTCAATTTGGTCTGTAACTGAGGGAGGATGTTTTGTGGAAGGGGATCCCCTGACCATTATGAAGATCATACAGATGTTGATATCTATGAGACCCGATCGGAGATAAGGAAGATGGAATAATATGAACTTTAAGCACCTTTTCAGACCCATACCATATATTTGGTGTGTAGATGTGTGAGTCTCATGCAGTGGTAAAGGGCAGGTGTCAGGTGAGTTTGGTCCTTTTTTTGACTTATTAATCTGGTTCCCTGACTACAGTACTACCAGTATTGTCCTGATGGTAGCAATACAGGTGCATTGTTCTTCAGGAACTATTTCCCTTTGTCTGTTTTATTGAACACCATTGGGAAGCAAGAGACACATGTTATCCATTCCAAGTTGTCTGTACTGTACCACTACGCCACCCCGAGCCCTCACAAAATGGGAGACTCTAATATTCCACGACCATCTGGCCCAGTCCACCACTGCACTGTTCCTAGCCCATGCCAGACTGTTCTGGGAATATTCTTGGACGAAACCAATATGGAATTCCGGAAGACCTTAGCTGCTCCTATATCTCCTTCCCCCCTTCCTTCTCAACGCCCAACTAAACCACTCAGCTGGCGTGGTGCCGGAGTCATAATGAGCTGACGC
Source organism: Rhinoderma darwinii (assembly GCF_050947455.1). Lineage (NCBI taxonomy): Eukaryota > Metazoa > Chordata > Amphibia > Anura > Rhinodermatidae > Rhinoderma > Rhinoderma darwinii. The sequence continues at coordinate 280,984,938 of NC_134690.1, read as the reverse complement.
TGCATTCCTCCTCCCTTATAGCCTGGTCTCCTGGAAAACTCAGTTTCCCTATAGGCGGGAGAACGGCTAGACCAATACATAGGGCAGAAGGAATACAGACAACCAATAAAGGTGAAGGATGCAAGGGCTAACAGGAGACATATACACAGAGGAAGACATGCAACAATCTTGCTCTTCCCCCTGTTTTTGTGTGTCCTATCCAAAACCCCTCTTACAAATTTTTAACTGTGTCTGCGTACAAACAATAATCAAGGAAGGCCTTTCTTGGTTGGAAGGTATGCTGACCTGTTCTGACCCATCTGATGCAGCTTAGGTGGGTTCCAACACTAATGAAGATAAAGGTAGGCCTCTGAGGCGCATGTAACCCCCTTCCAAACTGAGCCACAGTCCATTGGTCAAAGGATTTGGGTGATCCATTGGTGGCTGGAGACATAGAGTGCCAGACATATCGGCATACCCTGATTGGATAGCCACTACCCCTCCAGTGGGAATATCATGTGTGCAGCCTGCTCGCTTGCTTATTTGAGCTGAGAATGCTCAAAGTCGGGGAGGTTCTGTTGCAGTGTCCTCATCACAGGCACACCAAGGGGGCTCCTCTGATGCCGGGAGAGTTGATGCCACTTCCTCCTATCCGGGCTTACAAACGGTGGGATTACCGGTGAGGACAGCATCGGCAGGGCCTTGCCACCTTTAGGAGCACTGCTGCCCCCATGGTTGGGGATGGAGGCAGTTCTTATCAGTGAATGGCAGGATTTGTCTGACACAGACATTTTGACAGGGGTGAGTGGGGTGGCGTTTTTGATGTACAGTCGGGCAATGCTGCGTCCTTCAAGAGGGGAAACTACTGTGAATGTGTAGGAGGGTATCAGTAACAATGGCTCTCATGAAGTTTTCCTGCTACAGATGCATCTCACACAGGTGGATCCACACCGTGTTTTGGTAGGACGCAGGTCACATGGTTCTCCCGAAGTTCTGTTTTCTCTTACCATGCAGGTGATTCTATATAGCCACGTAGGCATAAAAAGAAGAAGAGGAGTAGTTGCAGAAGGTACTACCGCAGAGAGCGCAGGTGTCACCATCACTACTGGAGATCACCACACTTCAAGAGCAGAAGTTCCTCGCGCTCCAGGAGGCCACCTTCATCGTCCGCTTTGATTTCCACTCCCGTTCATGTAGATGCTGCATGGTTAGGAGACGTCAAAGAGTCAGACAAGAGTAGCATTTGGTATGGAGTCGACAGGGGGCCAGTCAGCTGCAGTACCACCCGCATTTACATGGAGTGAGGAACCCCATCTTTTTCGGTTACGCTTGATAAGTCTTCATCTATTTAGATGTTTGCATGGCTGGTGCAACATTTCCTAGAACGGATGATTGTCATTTGAATATGACTATAGGTTATTTGCTAGTTTTGCGTAAAAGAGGTGCTTCGGCGAATGTAGCACGCAAGGCACTGTATTGCATGGCATTTATATTAAATGTGTGGGGTTAAAATACATCAGAAAACACTTTATTTTAGGTCAGGTGCTAAAAGGTTGTAGTAAAGAAAGATTAGGTAGAGATAAAAGGCGTCCAGTATCCTTTGCATTGATGCAGAACATTTTGGACACGGTTGTGGAAGTTTGTTTAATTGCTGTCAAATAGTTTTTTTTAGAGAAGTTTTCTTTTGGTTGCTTTCTTTGATCCAATGAAGATAAGCAAATTGGTGTTGCCTAGTAGGAAGCGTTTATGGGGTTTAAAAGTGGAGGTCGTAGTGGTTTGTCAAGATCAAAATATGTATTTTTAGGTCAAAAGCGGATCAGCTCGGGAAATGTGAGTGGTTGATTATTTTGGAATTGGCTGAGACTGGTTATTGTCCAGTGCATTTGTTGTTGGACTACTTAGCTGTTAATTTTGCTGGTGTGATGTTTTTTTTGCGCATGAGCAAGGTATTTTTTCGCTTACCTGTTTTCAATTTCATCCCATATTTAAGTTAAGTTTCAGGTGCCTGGGTTTGGTTTCAGAATTTGGTACACATTCTTTTAGAAATGGTGTGGCTGCTGAAGCAGATGCCTTAGGTATGGGAGTTGAAGATATAAAAAAATTAGGAAGATGGAGATCTTCGGGTAATTGTTTTAATGTTCGGCCGGATTTGTTGGTTCTTTAATGGTATGCTTACTTTTCATGTGCGGCAGGTTTATGCATATAGATAATTGGACATGGAGACTTTGGTAAGGGGGCTTCATTGGTCTCAAATTCTTCCTGAAGTGGTGTCTGCTAGTCAGGAATGTGTTGGGCCAGCGGTGATCGTGGTCCATGCAGGTGGGAACGATTTATGTTAGGTAAAATTAGGTGAGTTGCTGGCACTAGTGAAATCTGACTTGGGTAGTTTCAATCAATACTTCCAGACGTTGGCGGTAGTTTTTTCCAAGGTGGTACCTCAGCAAGTTGAAACCCGATTGGCATTAAGGCATCTCTTGAATATGAGGATGTCCCGTTATGTTATGGCATTGGGCGGAATTGTTTTTAGACACAGGCTTCTTGAATGGGATAGTATGGGTATTTTGTTGCCCGATTGTGTATGTTATGGAATCACCAGTTGAGCAATTTCGAGGGTGGAAGTTTATGGAATTGCTAGGTGAGCGATTCCACAAAGGCTGCTGGAGACTGTCAGGAATGAGGGTGCCGATAAATCCACAACCCCAAATCCGTCACAACTCTGATCAACAGAATCTAAGGCTACTCTATAGTTTTCACCAAAGCCCACCGCAAGGCAGGTTGGAATTTGCAGCATAGAACCCAGGTTGTTTTAACAGAGGAAAAACCTCCAGCTCACCTTTAGCAGAATTTCAGCTGCCAGCTGCGCCCGGATCCTCGTGTCGGCACACGATGAATTGGAATAGGAAGGTAGGTAAATGGAATCCAGCGCAAAAAACAAATCCTGGAAGGTTGTTAGTTTAAAATAGAAACATGTTCCAATTTTATTTGTAATAGAGTAAAACCGGGAATCAATGTCCCACAGAGAAAGGTGGATGTGGAAAAGTATACGCTGCCAACGCGTTTCAGACGACTTCCACGTCCTTAGTCATGGCTGAAGTGAAAGTTATGTCAGCAAGGTTGATGTTTATATCCGGTCCATAACAGGTGATGTTTAATTGCGGTTCACTTTAATTGATTTGGAACGCAGGGAGAAAGTGAGAGGGAATCGGCACGCGCCACATCGTGTGAGCGGACAACACATCCGGAGCATCGCCGAGTGCCGGGAAGAACATAAGGTATGTAAAGAAAAAGTAATTTTTTGATGCTTTGTTGATAACTATTGTATTTTATAACAGTGTTTGAATTGTCAAACAATGCATTATTCTTTGAACAAACTGGTAGTTACTGTTGGACCGGAGATAAACCCTGCATGTTATTAGAGCATACATAACAGATATAATACATAGATGCAGAAAATTATGTGAGTATGATGTATATATTAGAAAAATGTATAAACGTTTAAAATGTGAACCGTGACTGGCATTGATAAACATTTGTATGTATAATAAACAATTTCATCTTTAATGCGTAGATTCGAAAATACAGAACATACAAAGTTGTTATATATGTGTGTTCGTATGGTTAGAAGCATAAATATAATTTTAATTTTGGGGCAGGGAAAGTCTGAAGCGATACGTTTGTTGTTATTAGTAAGATATTTCTGATGATCTGGGTGAGTTCCAGATGATTTTAAATTTTTGGGAGACTGGTGTCTATGGTTTGCTTTGTGCTGTCAGAAGCATCTGATACATGCAAATATGTTTAATATAATTGAATAATGCTCATTTTCATTGAAATAAGTCATTAGTAAATTGTGATTACAGACTGACTGCTTGTGTTACTATTTAATATTTTACGTATTCTACTTGGTTGGATTAATGTACCTTTATATTAGGTTACTTATGATGATTGATTACAAGCTATTAGTTTTATATCTTATTATTGTTCATTTCAATAGTGGAACATAAGCTCTTTTTTTCGATTTAATCCGTGCGGGTGTCTGGTTTTTAGGCGATAAATCCAATAAGCCAATCGTCCCAAAGTTTTATGTTTTAAATTTCCTCCTCGTTTGGGTGACTGTACTTTTTCAATGGCATAGCATTTTAGCGAATAGGTAGATCTGTCATGACAATGAATGAAATGTTTGGCTGCACTGGATATGTTCATAATGTTAGGATTCCTTATGTAGCTTAAGTGCTCCAAGATTCTAAGTTTGAATTTACGGCTTGTACAGCCTATATATTTTAAATTACATGCTATGCATTCCAGAACATAAACTACTGCTTCACTGTTACAGTTAATGTAGTTTTTTATAGGAAAGCTATGTGTATCTGTGGAATCCATAAAGGTTTTTTGGGGGAAACATAGGAACATATTTTGCACGGATGTGAGCCGCATTTATAAAAACCCTTTTCTTCCAACCAAGTGGTTTTACGTGTATCTGGTTGAAACATAGAAGGGGACAAGACGTTACCCAAAGTAGGAGCTTTGCGAGCTACCACTCTACAACCGTTTTTCAGGATATTTTCCAATACCTGATCATCCATAAGAATTGGTAGATGTTTGAGAATAATATCTTTTATTTTTGAAAACTGATTGCTGAATTGGAGACTGACGGTTGGTTTATTTATGTCGGGTGCTATAAACTGTTTGGTGTTGGTCAACATATTTTCTCTGCTTTTTCTTGAAGTAATTGAAGCAGCTTTTTTGAGTGTCCAGTTAGGGTACCCTCTTTTTTGTAATCTTTTAGAAATTACTTTTTGTTCTACTGCATAACTGAGTTCTGTGTTACAATTACGTTTCGCCCTGTGCATTTCACCCACAGGAATAGATGTTATTGTTTGCTTCGGGTGATTGCTCTTTGCATGAAGGATGGTATTCCCCGAAATTGGTTTTCGGTGTGTTTTGGTGTATATTATTTCACCGGCGATTCCTTTGAGTTCTAAGTCTAGGAAAATTGTATTGTTAGAGTGAAAGGTATGAGTAAATTTGAGATTATCTAGATTGGAATTGAGGTAGCTAATAAAAGAGGGAATATCTAAAATTTTCCCTTTCCATATAAACAAAAGGTCGTCGATATAGCGACCATACCAATGTATATGCGTATTAAATACATTGTTATCCGAAAAAATGTATAATTCTTCCCACCATGCCATTACTAAATTGGCTAAAGAGGGCGAGAATTTAGCAGAGTTCGGTGTTGGATAAGAGGTGCAATACAGGCATTACCAGAGCAGATAAAAAGTCATCCCGAGGGTAAACAGAAAGTCCAAAACACAAAGCTAGTGGATATCAGGGATTGCATTGGTCAAAACCAGCCGGGAATAGAAAGTCCAAATCAGTAAGCAAAGGAACACATGGAAACAAGGAAAGTCACAAGCAAAGAAAGTAGAACCAACCCAGATTTAAATACTCCACCCTACAATTTGATAGGAAGAAAGCCAGAGAAGTGGAACAGGCTCAACAACTAAAACCAGAACTGCCCAGAAGCTAGACTAGAAGTCATGGTAATCTTAAAGGGATGGACATTTCCTAACCGTGTACATTTAACGGATATAGGGAATGATAATTTCCTGTCTGTAATTCATAATGGTGTGGAGAATGCCTTGGTTTTGTTGGGTGGAGGTGGTTGGAGAGTTTTGTAGGACTATACATCCTCCTCCTTGGCGGTGGATTTTGCTCTGAAAGGAAAGAATACTGCTCGCAGCCTGTGCACTGGTGAGGTGGTACACAATCTAAAATTTAAGGTTTAGTCACAACATGGTTTTCAGTGCATTAGATGTTTAATATATATAGTTAGAATTTGTAGTTATGTAATAAAGCTGTAGCAACTCCACTTAACCCAATACATGGTCTTAAGTCCTTTATTGGTTAAGAATAGGTTTCAAGAGAGCATAGGTATATTTATCCCTACAGTCTGGCAGACACTGAATTGGTTACAGTAAGTTCCTTCGACTGCAGGAGAAAAGAATACAGGACGAGCAGTAAAATGGATAGAAAACTTATTATTCAGGTTTGTAAGAAGGATGTTTTTTTGTTTTATTTACATATAGGGCAAGTAGGAAGTGGTGGTCTCTTACCTTGAGCCCCCCATGGAGGAACACCTGCATTCCCACCCCTTTTAGCTGTTTTCAGAGGTCGAGTTAGGTTATTTGTTTTAAATCTGTAAATATTCTTTATTTTACAGAAGTTACAGATTGGAGGTGGATTTTGCCCTGAAAAGAAAGAATACCAGGGGCATTCGCTTGCTGCCTATGCAGTGGTGAGGCAGTATGTGATCGGAAGTTTAAGGTTTAGTCACAAGTTTTCTCACAGATTTAGATTTTTGATTTTGATTGTAATAAAGCTGTGACAATTTCACTTAAGCCAACACATTGTCTTAAGTGCTTTATATTTTTGAAGAGGTTTTCCGGAAGCAATTAACTAATTAATATTTCACTGCACATATGAAAATAATGTAATTTGTAATATACTTGCGTTTTGATTTCATCTTCTAACACCCGATTTCAGCGCCGGTCACGTGATGCGTCTCCAGTAGCGAAATCCTTACTTCCGGCGCTAGCCCGTTCATGATCTAAGTTCCGTTTTCCGTCTGGCTCAATGTACGGGTACGTCATTCCTGACGTCACTGTACACTGAGGGAAGTTGTGGACAGAATACTCCCTTTCTTCTGATAGTTTCCGGTCTGTTGCTAGGGGAGATAAACACTGCTAGTCTCTGAGCATTCGTGGTAAATGCTGCTAGTCTCTGAGCATGCATGGTTTCTACACTAGGAGGGTTTACCACGCATGCCCACTCCTGCGCGTCATTTTCTACCTCCTAGCAGCGGACCATAAACTATCAGAAAAAATTATGTGATGTCAGAAGGCAGTAGCTAGTTGCTAGTAGCACTCTGACAAGGACTTCGGCACTGGGGTTAGAGGATTCCACAGAGTCCCGGAGCAGAGCCTATACTAGTGCTCTGTCCGTGACTCCAGCTCCGGTGGAAGTCCCTGATAACATTGTCCATACATGGAGAGTGATGTGAGGGGATTCCACAGAGTCCCGGAGCAGAGCCTATACTAGCGCTCTGCCCGTGACTCCAGCTCCGGTGGAAGTCCCTGATAACACTGTCCATACATGGAGAGTGATGTAAGGGGATTCCACAGAGTCCCGGAGCAGAGCCTACACTAGCGCTGTGCCCGAGACTCTGGATATGGACAGTGATGTAGGGGATCCCACAGAGTCCCGGAGCAGAGCCTATACTAGCGCTGTGCCCAGGACTCTGGCTCTGGGGTAGCCCCTGACAACACTGTCCATATATGGACAGTGATGTCAGGGGATTCCACAGAGTAGCAGAGCAGAGCCTATACTAGCTTTCTGGCTGGGACTCCGGCTTTTGGGAAGCCCCTGACAACACTGTCCATATACAGACAGTGATGTCAGGGGATTCCACAGAGTCCCGGAGCAGAGCCTATACTAGCCTGCCCAGGACTCTGGCTCTGGGGAAGAGATAGGGGAAGACTCCGGCTCTCTGGTAAAGCTAGGCTGCTGCTATGTTGTATCTGGCTTGTTATGAAAACTGTGGGGGATCCCACATAATTGTTTTTAAATACATAATTGGAAAAACAACTTGGGTTTGTGGTCGCAACAGTACCACTATGCCTTGATTTCTGTAGGTTTCAAATTAGACGGTATTTCCGAGCTCGGTGAGTCAAATCACTCTGAGGCCAAATTCTCAAAAAGAAAGACTCCAATTAATTATCATATACAGAATATATTTATAAGACACATGGAACAAAGAGCATGACTTATAGGGGGTAGTCTGCAAAGGGAGAACCCCTCCCTCTGACCTTGCTGAATACAGAAAAGAGTGAATTCCTTTGTACTAAGCACGTGATCACTAAATGTTACTTGCATAAACTGTTTTACTGCCAAAAAAAATACCTAAGTAATCTGCAGAGCATCTGCAGATTATTACAAGGCAAACTAAAAGACAAAAATGAATATCACACTGTGCAGTGTATACTGACACAAAATACAGAACATGGAATTTTGAAATTATTCCTTCACAGAGTCCCCCTATTTTTCATAACCAGCTAGATACAATAAAGCATCTGCAGCCTAGCATTACCAGGGTGAGAAGGGCCATTGTTTTTGGGCTTTCCGAGGTTAATAATACCAACCTGCATCTGCCAAAGTAGCGAACCTTCACTTCAGATGTTTGGGTACTGGATTGTACCCGGCTCTTCCTAGCACTCCTGGTGGTGGTGGGTACCGGGGTAATAATGGGGGGGGTTAGTGTTAGCCTCTTCACTGGCTAACACTAAGCCCCGCCTTAGTAGTGGACGCTGTCTTTCAGACATCTGCCATTACTAGGACAGTAGTAATGAAGTTAAAATAACACTTACACAGAGAAAATATTTAATAGAAATAAAAGCCCCCACACAATCCTCGATAACCATTTTATTGAGAATAAAAACACTGTCATCTAAGTAGTCCTCGAATCCGACGTAGTCCAAATCCCGAACCTGTAAAAAAACACACACAAAAAATACACATTGGTAACACTAATAACTAAAAAGGCAAAACGATTATTATACTTACCTTCCTAAGCAGTGATAGCTCTAAGCTGTCATTGGTTAGTTTACATCACATGGTCCCAGGTTACCTCCGTTCATTGGCCTACTTTTAAAAGTAGGACGATGTACTAAGGTAACCGGCAGGGCTTTTTTTGCTCCTGTTGAGAAGGGGGGGCCGCTGCAGGAGTGGTTTTTTTTTCTAAAAAATAATAAACTGTGACCTGATCAATAATAGGGGAAATGGGCCCCAGTATTCATGTGGGTGGCATGGGAGGGAATGTTAATGGTGTAGCATATCTTTTAGGGTATAGCATAAACGCTGTGGATTTTACGCAACAGGTTTAATTGCAAAAAATCCGCAGCATAATACAGTAGCAATAGAGTGGATGATATTTGAACAAATATCATCCACACACTGTGTAAATAACACACCGAAAAAACTTTCATAAATTGACCTGCGGTGCATTTTTTTAATCTGCAGCATGTCAATTTATGTTTATGCTGGTTTTCTGCTGCAGGTTTTCCCTATTGAATTCAATGGAGAGGTAACAATTAGCACATGTATCGGGGCGTCAGCTCTAAAAGTGCCTAGGGCAGCAAAAACTCTAAATACGGCCCTGCACCCAATATAGATGGATCTCATCACACCCATGAACATAAGTGACTCATCACTACAGGTCTTTGCAAATGTGGCTAGCAGGAAACTGGTGCAAAGGAAAAGTGGAGCAGCAGCCCATTACAACCAAATTCTAGCTTTTTTCAGAGAAGGAATCTGTTTTCCTGTGCATCGGTTTTGATACATTTTCCCCATTTTATAAGTTTAGAACAAATCCTAGAAACAAACCTCTCCACATATCTGCACTGTTTATTGCTTCTTTAGGTTGGGTTCACACGTGGCGGAATTTCACTTAAATTCCGCTGCGGACACTCCGCAGCGTTAATCCGCAGCGGAGCCGTTTGTCCATTGACTTACACTTTAATTTAGCAGTGTTCGTTTAGACGAGGCGTAAAATTCCGCTGCGGAGCATAGGCTGCGGAGAGGAATTTGGTGTCCGCAGCATGCTCTGTCTGTTGCGGAGCAGTGGCGGACTCATGGCGGAATTTCTCCATTGACTTCAATGGAGATTCTAATTTCCGCAATGAAGTCCGCAGCTGTCATGCACATGTTATGTGTGCTGCGGATCCGTCTTGCTTTTTTAACTTGACATTTCTTCATTCTGGCTGGACCTATGTATTTCTAGGTCTACAGCCAGACTGAGGAAGTCAATGGGGCTCCCGGAATGACGGGAGCGTTGCTAGGAGACGTCTGTAAATAGTCACTGTCCAGGGTGCTGAAAGAGTTAAGCGATCGGCAGTAACTGTTTCTGCACCCGGGACAGTGACTACCGATCCCAATATACAGCAACCTGTAAAAAAATAGAAGTTCATACTTACCGAGAACTCCCTGCTTCTGTCTCCAGTCCGGCCTCCCAGGATGACGTTTCAGTCTAAGTGACGGCTGCAGCCAATCACAGGCTAATAACAGGCTGCAGCGGTCACATGGACTGCCGCGTCATCCAGGGAGATCGGGCTGGATGCCGAAGGAGGGACGCGTCACCAAGACAACGGGCGGTAAGTATGAATTTCTTTGACTTTCACAAGGGAAAGTGCTGTCCCTTCTCTCTATCCTGCACTGATAGGGAGAAGGGAAGTACTTTTACCGCAGTCCGCAGCAGCTAGTCAGCATCAATTTACTGCACATTTTGTGCAGATCCGCAGCAGAATCTGCAACGCAGATTCTGTGCGGCATTGATGCGGACAGTTGCGGAGGAAATCCGCCACGTGTGGTCATGCCCTTATTATGGATGACCGATTCACAACACATTATTACATTTATGTTAGCCTTATTCTAAGATTCTCAAATTAAAATATGGGAGTCTTTCCTAATACAAATCAAAGATACTAGTAATGTACTTGAAATTGCACTTTGGACAGCGCTGAGAGCTGATCCGTTACTACTTCAGCTATTTAATATATTAAATGACTGAGCGCACAATACAAGTAAATTGAAATGTCAGAACACTGATATACATCTCTATTTCTCAATGTTTAATTAATACACTTTAACATATATGATCTCTATTTCCGTAGATATTTTCATGCAATACAGAGATTATTTGAAAAGGTTTCTATATCACAGGTGAATATTGAATTCTGCATAATAAAATTGTGAGATAAAATTATACAAGTTGGTTCATGAGCAGATTTTTTCAATGCTGGAAATATTTTTTATCACATCTTTCTTGATTTCCACAGCAAAAGAAGTTTAAGATGTTATTTCATAAAAAAGGAATTTTAAAGGAATTTTACAATACATTTTTATAACAGTAATAATGTTTTCTTGGAGATGATAAATTAGTTTATGAAATGCTAATAGTTAATTAAATATTACCATAGATAAAGAAAATAAACTCTGTTACAGAGAAGTACACCAAAAAGTAAAAACATATTTTGGATGTAGTTAGATATAAATAATAATGATGTTAATAATAATATTACAAATGCCAACATATTGAGTAGGAAAGGTGGCAAATCATTAAGACTGGCGTTCATACTCCAGTCTTAATACCAAGAAAAGTTGTATTAAACTGTGACGAATCTATTTAGAGGCTAAAGCCTCCTAATGTGTCGTATGTTTTGGCCAGGTTGTGCTCCACAATTGTGGTGCAATGACCGTGACCGTGTGCCATCCATTCATACCATCAGACATAAAATTAAAAAATCCACATACTCACCTCACATCTCATCTTCTCTCATCCGGCTCCCTCATCACTCAAGTGCCGCTCATACAACGTCCTGGCGCCCTGAACCCAAGCAGCGTCAGCGCCTTATATGCGGCACTGCATCACATACAACATCCTGACACTGCCCGTGTCATTATGAGCCGCGGATTGATGAGGGAGCCAGAGCAGAGAATAGGAGCGGTGAGTTGAGTATAAGTTTTTTATAAAAAAAAATATTAAATTTAAATATCCAAGTAGGGGGTGGGCCCCTGCAACTTTTCTATGCCAGAAAGGTTGATAAATTACCGCCAAAGTCCTTTATTTCAACCAGTGTTTCTCTCAAACACTGCCGCAAGCAGGTGGTAACAAAACAATTCTCAGCAAATATAAGCGAGAGGCACAATATCTGGGTGGCTCACCACTCAGTTGTTGGACTGAGTCTCGGCACTCCTCTCTGATATAGGGGGCACATTCTGTAATCTCCAGGCACTCACTTGGCATCTAATGCTGCCTATACACTTAAGGGTATGTGCACACGCTAGCTTCCTTTTACGTCTGAAAAGACAGACTGTTTTCAGGAGAAAACAGCTGCGTCGTTTCAAACGTAAAAGCTCCTCCTCGCATTATGCGAGGCGTCTTTGACGCTCGTAATCTTGAGCTGTTCTTCATTGACTTCAATAAAAAACGGCTCAAATTACGTTTCAAAGAAGTGTCCTGCACTTCTTTGACGAGGCAGTCATTTTACGCGTAGTCGTTTGACAGCTGTCAAACGACAACGCGTAAATGACAGGTCGTCGGCAGAGTACGTCGGCAAACCCATTCAAATGAATGGGCAGATGTTTGCCGACGTATTGTAGCCGTATTTTCAGGCATAAATCGAGGCATAATATGCCTCATTTACGCCTGAAAATAGGTTGTGTGAACCCAGCCTAAATGTGAGGAGGATCCTGCCACTTCCATCTGTCTTCTTTCATCCCCAGCTCCTGAAAAGAAAAGCAGGTTAAAGAGGTTCTGTAACCACATTATAAGTGGCCTATATTGTACATGATGTGATCGGCGCTGTAATGTACATTACAGCAGTGTTTTTTTTATTTAGAAAAACGATTATTTTTGACGGAGTTATGACCTAATTTAGCTTTATGCTAATTATTTTTTCAATGGCCAACTGGGCGTGTTTTACTATATGGCCAAGTGGGCGTTGTGGAGAGAAGTGTATGACGCTGATCAATCAGTGTCCAATCAGCGTCATACACTTCTTTCCATTCATTTATACAGCACATAGCGATACAGCTATATCGCTATGTGCAGCCACATAAACACACTCTAACGTTACTGCAGTGTCCTGACAATGAATATACATTACCTCCAGCCGGGACGTGATGTGTATTCAGAATCCTGACCACTTCTGTAGCGTCTGTGTGAGACTACAGCACAGCACAGCGAGATCTCGCTGTAAATGACAGCTTACAGCGTAATCTCGCGAGACTACGCCTGCTATGCTGTAAATCACAGAGAAGTGCAGAAAAGTGATCAGGATTCTGAATACACATCCCGTCCTGGCTGGAGGTAATGTATATTCATTGTCAGGACACTGCAGTAATGTTATAGTGTGTTTATGAGGCCGCACATAGCGATATAGCTATATCGCTATCTGCAGTGTAAATGAATGGAGAGAAGTGTATGACGCTGATTGGTCACTGATTGGTCAGCTTCATACACTTCTTTCCACAATGCCCACTTGGCCATATAGTAAAACACGCCCAGTTGTCCATTGAGAAACTCATTAGCATAAAGCTAATATAGGTGATAACTCCGTCAAAAATGATCATTTTCCTAAATAAAAAACACTGCTGTAATCTACATTACAGCAACGATCACCTCATGTACAATATAGGCCACTTATAATGTGGTGAAAGAGCCTCTTTAAAGAGGCTCTGTCACCACATTATAAGTGCCCTATCTCCTACATAAGGAGATAGGTGCTATAATGTAGATGACAGCAGTGCTTTTTATTTAATAAAACGATCTGTTTTCACCACTTGTCTATTCACTGTCTAAACACTTCAGTATTGTTAATGTGTTAGTATAAGACAGCACATAGCGATCTAAAAGGATCCCTATGCACTGTCTAAATGAATGGGGAGGAGTGCATGACGCTAATTGGTCAGCGTCATACACTCCTCTGTACAACGCCCACTTGGTCTAAAGTAAAAATATGCCCACTTGGGCATTAAGCAATTCATTAGCATCAATCTAAAATCGCTAATAAAGTGGTGAAAATAGATTGTTTTATTAAATAAAAAGCACTGCTGTCACCTACATTATAGCGCCAATCTCCTTATGCAGGAGATAGGGCACTTATAATGTGGTGACAGAGCCTCTTTAAATAAAAACCCATTGCATTTAAAGAGAAAATATGCCATTTAAATACATTATCTCTGACACAGCAAACACAATGCAGATAAAATGGAGCTTATGACCCCTTTGTGGGATAGGGATCATCCCCGCATTATTAGACCCTGTTCACATCTAGTTTCGGAGGAGTGCCGACGTATACCCCCAATTGAAGGCACCGACGTATCCCACTGTATAGGCATACAGTGGAATACGTTGCTTGAACTCCACAGACACAGCGCTACTTTAAGCACTGAGCCGAGGGAAGCCCCTGATGTCACTGTACATATAGACAGTAATATCAGGGGCTTTTAACTACGGAGTTCCTGGCCTGAGCATCTTGGGAAAGCCCTTGACGTTAGGGGCTGTGTAATGCGAGAATCCCCGGGCAGAGCGACGGCAATGCTCTGGCCAGGGATTACACTTCTGGAGGAACCACTGACATCACTGTCCATATATGAAGAGGTTCTTAGCGCACATTTTGATCAAATTGTGTGAGCCCACCTGCCACGAGTAGGAGTTCTCTATGAGGTGGGAACCTATGCTGCACATACACCCAGAACGGGGACTAAGCCTACATATATTTAGGGATGGTAGGAGCCAGCATTAAACTAATTAAAATCACCCAGGGCAGAATGGGAGGAGTGCAAGATCAAAAATGGGGGCAATCACTAACCCCACATTTATGAATCTCATAAACAACACAAAAGTTGGAACAGCACATTCCAACAAAATTAAACAAAACATGTATACAGGGGCAAGAATGCCTGTGACTGCAAATTTATACAGCACATACAGTACTGTTGCCATTTTTTGTGTGTGCTGTATAAATTTGTAGTCACGGGCGTTCTTGCACCTGTATACCCGTTTTGTTTCATTTTGTTGGAATGTGCTGTTCAAACTTTTGTGTTGTTTATGTGATTCATATATGTGGGGTTAAGTGACTGCCTCCATTTTTGATCTTGCACCCCTCCCATTCTGCCCTGGGTGATTTTAATTAGTTTAATGCTGCCTCCTCCCATCCCCAAGTATATGTAGGCTTAGTCCCAGTTTTGGGTGTATGTGCAGCGTAGGTTCCCACCTCATAGAGGTTGCCTTGTCGTGGCAGGTTGATCAAAATGTGCTCTAAGAACCTCCCTACTGTAAGTAGATTTAGCAGTAATACATATTTATTTATATTTAGTGGCTTAGGTGGCATTAGTGTTCGCAGTGTGCTGTCGCCATTTTCTTGTGTGCTGTATAAATTTGCAGTCACAGGCATTCTTGCACCTATATACAAGTTTTGGTTCATTTTGTTGGAATGTGCTGTTCAAATTTTTGTGTTGTTACTGTCCATATATGGACAGTGATGTCAAGGGCTTCTCCTGTCCTGAAGTCCTCGGCCAGAGTGCAGCCCCTGACATCACTGTCGATGTATGCACAGTGACGTCAGGGGCTTTTCCAGTCTCTGAATTCCCGGCCAGAGCGTCAATGATGTCAGAGGCTCCTCCAGGAGCGAAATCCCTGGCCAGAGCATTGCCGACACTCTGGCTGGAGATTTCAGCATCTCAAAGCCTCTAACATCCCCGTCCATATATGGACAGTGATGTCAGGGGCTCCTCCAAAAGCGGAATCCCTGGCCAGAGCATTGACAATGCTTTGGCCGGAGATTCTAGCATCTCAAAGCCCCTAGTCAAGGTCTTTCTAGAGAATGAAGTCCCCAGAGCAATGCTCAGGCCGGGGACATCCTAGTTGAAAGCCAGTGAGGTTAGGAGCTTTGCGATTTCGCAATCCCTGGCTTGAGCATCGGCAAAGATCTCGCCAGGAATTCTGCTCATAGGGGGAGTCCCTTACGTCACTATCAATACATGGACACTGACATCATGGGCATTCACAGGGCTCGAATCCCCGGGCTAAACGCTACCTGATGCTTTTCCAGGAATTCCAACCCTAGGTATACGTTTAACATATACCTGTGACACATGCCATACAATGACATCCAACACACAGAGGCTCCCATGTAAAAAAAAATGTATGCTGCATGTTAGACGTTTTTTTGTGGGATCCCCTTTAGGATAGCATAGCGTAGTATACTATGTTACCCATCCTCCAAAAAAGAGGTATACCAGCAAGATACTCTTTTGGAATCTGTCGTGCTAATGAAACCCTATGGACACGTTTAGCGTGCACGTGGGGGGCTTTCTTAACGTGCACGCTAAACAAAGGGCAAAACCGTGATGCAAACATAGCTGAAAATACATGATCCCATGTTAGGAAACTCCCATCATTTTAAGAGTGCTATGATTACCACCCTACCTACTGAGTTTTCCCAGTCTTTCCTGGTTTGTGAAACAGCGGCAATCCTATCTCTCTTTCTGCATCCAATCTTGGTCCTGGGTGGGATATTTAACTCTGGCTTGGTCTCTGAGTTTTGCTTGCGATTTTTGTGTGTGCATGTCTCTGACTTAGCTCTGATAACTCCCTGAACCACACCTTTACTACTTCGGATTTTCTTGGATTTGTGCTTCGGTTTTCCTCTGGTTAACCCTCTGTTTACTGATTTGGACTCGTATTGTTTCACCTGGTAACTCGACTCTGCTTGTTTGACTTCTCCTTTGGTCTGTCAGGTTTTCTGTTCTGGTATAGCCTGCAAGTTCACCTTTTGCCTAACATCTTACTCTGCAGCCGCAACCTGGCAACCAAGTGACTAAATCCAACCTGCATTGCAACAGGCTCTGGTCAAAACCTTGGGGGTGCCCTAGACAGTGCCAACCAGTGTGCTGATAGATTTGAGGTTGCTTATTTACTTGTGCACCTGATCCAGACCGTTTCTTGCTACTTTTAGGGAATCTTTCTTTTAGTAATTTCAAAAGCATACATCCCGAGATATATTGCTCAAGTAGTTATTCCTTGACACCCACATTACTTACAGAATAACTTTGTTATACCAAATAAGATGTGACATCCTATCACAATAATTTACAAAGAGATGAGATAGAGAGACCTAAATCTTTCCCAGCCTATGTATTTCTTTTCACAAGTTTTAATGTGTGACAAATTTACAGTTCTATTTCAGGGATGTAAATGACTGTCAGAAAAAGAAGTGATTATGAGTATAGTTATTCATTATTTTGAGCATGGGACTCTACAACGTGGGAAGAATATTATACACTGTATTATGTTACAGTAGTATTATCAGCACATAATGGTACTATAACTGTCTAAAGCAGAACATTGAAGCTGCCTTAGTTTTGCAATAATTTATTTGGGGGCCCAAAAGCGCTGATGTGACACTGTAAATTCTATAGTAAATTATAAGAAAGCCTTTTGGTTTGTGAGGTTTTTGTAGCGTTTTTGAGGTCAGTTGCGGATCTTTATTCCAAATTCTGCATATTCTAGGTATGTTGTTTTCTCACAGGCAAAACACCATAGAAAACGCATGTTCAAAATATTGCAAAATTAAAAAACGCCTCCAAAAAGGCTTGTAAAAAAAAATGCTTGAAACTTATGCTGTTCTTTTTACAAGCGTTTAAAAATGCTAAAAAGATTTGTTTGTGAAGGAGGTCACAACAACCACTGCTGATGTGTGGATTAGAATACACTATATGGAAAAAAGTATTAAGACACGTACACATTACACCTACAGGAGCTTTTATGACATTCCATTCTATATCCATAGGTATTAATATGGAATTGGTCCCCCTTTCTCGCTAAAACAGCTTCCACTCTTCTGGGAACGCATTCTACAAGATTTTGGAGTGTTTCTGTAGAAATTTTTGCCCATTCATTGAGAAGAACTGTTGTGAAGTCAGACACTGATGATGGACGAGGGGGCCTGGCTCGGAATCTCCGTTCTAGTTCGTCCCAAAGGTGTTCAATGGGGTTGAGATCAGGGCTATGTGCAGGCCAGTCAAGTTCTTGCACACCAAACTCAACCAACCATAGCTTTATGGACCTTGCTTTGTGCACTGGGGCACAGTCATGCTGGAACAGAAAAGGGCCGAACACCAAATTGTTCCCACAAAGTTGTAAGCATACAATTGTCCAAAATGTCTTGGTATGTTGAAGCATTAGGATTTCCATTCATTTGAAATAAGGGGCCTAGGCCAACCCCTGAAAAACTACCCCATAGCATTATTCCTCCTCCCCCTTAAAGTTGGCACAATGAAGTCAGATAGGTAATGCTCTCCTGGCATTCGCCAAACCCAGACTCCATCAGACTGCCAGATAGAGAACAGTGATTCGTCACTCCACAGAACGCGTTTCCACTGCTCCAGAGTCCAGTGGCGGCCTTCTTTACACCACTTCATCCGACACTTGGCATTGTGCTTAGTGGTGTAAGGCTTGCATGCTGCTGCCCGGCTGCCATGAAGCTCCCAGCGAGCAGTTTTTGTGCTGATGTTAATGCCATAGGAGGTTTGGAACTATGCAGTCATTGAGGCAAAATGCTGGCTAATTTTTTGCGCTATGCACCCCAGCACTCGGCCTCCCCGCTCTGTAACTTTATGTGGTCTGCCACTGCGTGTCTGAGTTGTTGTTGTTCCTAAACGCTTCCATTTTGCAATAATACCACTCACAGTTGATTGTGGAATATCTAGAAGGAAAGAAATTCGACAACCAAACTTGTTGCAATAGTGGCATCCCATTACAGTACCACACTGGAATTCAGTGAGCTCTTTAGAACTACCCATTCTTCACAAATGTTTGTAAGGTTAATTTGCACATGGCAAATGAAAAACGGCCGTAAAATAAGGAGCTGTTTTCCAGGGTAAACAGCCTCTGATTTTCCGCCGTTTTTTAGGTATCAGGCGTTTTTATGCTGCGTTTTTTAAGGCCGTTTTTGCAGCTGTTTTTCTATTGACCCAATAAAAAATGGCTCCAAAAATGGCTCAAGGGGTGACATGCACTTTACTTTTACAAACGGCCGCATTATAAAATGCCCCATGGGGGCAAAAACGAAACGCAGTTTTTCCCTTTGAAATCAATGGGCAGATGTTTGGAGGCGTTCAGCCTCCGTATTTTTAGCCAATTTTTGGGGCATTTACTGCTCGAAAAACGGCTGAAAATAAGCCGTGTGAATATACCCGAAAAGCAGACTGTATGGCTAGGTGTGTGATTTTATACACATGTGGAAATGGGAATGAATGGAACACCTGAATTCAGTGATTAAGAGGTATGTCCTAAGGGTAGGGCCACACGGAGCGGCCCAGACACGGTCGCAACGCTGCTAACAACCACGCTGGCACCATGTTCGGTGCGGCTTTCAAACAGCCTGTTTGCGGCCGCATGTTAACGCGGGTAAACCGTCCCTTTATCTGCAAAATCGTGCGGCCATGAATAAATACACCCTTTATGGCCGCACGATTTTGCAAATTACATCAACTTACCCCTTATTCATTCTCTATGGCAGCGCCGCAAAAAGCCGAACACTGCACTTGGCTATCTCCGGCGCTCCCATAGAGAATGAATGGAGCAGCAGTGCGCATGCGCATGTAACCGGAATAACCCTTAACAAGGTATTTGACAGCCGCTCCTACATAGTGCCAGCGCAGCTGTTGGCCGCGTTGCGACCGTGTCAGGGCCGTTCCGTGTGGCCGTACCCTAATACTTTTGTCCATATAGTACATAAGAGTGAATGTACAGATTTTGTTGCAGAGATTTCTGCGACTGAAAATCCGTTCTATTAATCTAAATGGAACTGCAATTTTGCAGTTTGATTAATTCAATTGGCATGGACTCGTAACTTTATGTTCACACAGGGCAGATACACTCCATAATAGCACGCAGCGTATCCATCATGTGCGCCGCAGGCAATTCCGGGCGAAAAAGTGCACCAAACTGTGGTGCAGTTTTTCACCCAGAATGTCCGCTGCGAACAACTGCAGTACTTAGCCAGACTGCTACCAGACCGGCCTCCTGGGATGGCGTCTCATCCCAGGAGACCGCTGCAGCCTGTAATTGGCTGCATTGGCGGACACATGGGATGAAGCGTCATGCCAGGAGGTCGGCTCTCTGAGGTCATCCAGGCCGGCCTCCTGGGATGATGTTTTATCCATGTGACCACCGCTACAGCCTGTGATTGGCTGCAGCAGCGGTCACATGGGATGAAGCATCATCCCAGGAGGATGAAACACAGACACCTAGGTAAGATTAATATATTTTTTGGTTTGTGACTTGCGTTTTTTGCAGCGTAATCGCTGCAAACCCGCCACAAAAAAATGGAACAACTGCTATTTGATGCGGGATTTACAATTCCGCAACAAATAAGCAGCATTAACGTAAATACAATTGACATGCTCCGAAATAAAATTCCGCCCCAGAGGTAAATTTCTGAGCGTTTTTTCCACTCAGTATTTACGCAGCGTGTGGATGAGATTTGTTTTATCTCATCCACTTTGCTGCTACTGTACTTGCTGTGTATTTTTCGTTGCGGAAAATAAGCAGTATTTACGCAAAGTGTGAACTGGTCCTATTACTTCTTAGGAAGTGAAGTTTTGCCTCTGTAGTAGCTGCTTTGTGTGCTATTTCAGCACTTCCATTGCTGATCTAGAGACAGATTTCTCTAGTTGTTGCTTGCAGAATATTTTTTCCCACAGGCCTACATTGTAAAGTTTTCCGCTGAGTATGTTTGCGCTGCAGAAATACAATGCAAGTACGCCATGTGGGAGCTCACCCTAATTAGGCTGGATTCACACATAGCATATTTTTAAGCCAATGCCAGAAGTGGATCCAGGAGGAAGGAGGAGTATGAGGCTGGCCATACATTTTAGATAGCTGTCAGCCTACATCTTTTCCTCCCGACTCCCTCATACACATGCACGATGTGTTCTCAAGGAGAAAGCCGCTACCAGACTCCTCTGGCAGTGGCTTATCTAAAAATGAATAAAAGGATCAAGCATGTTGAAATTCAAAGTCGGGACACCACCATGCACATTAGATGGTTGGCCAGTCCCCCCCCCCCAAATCAATGGGTTTGGTCGTCATACATCTAATGTGTATGGCCAGCTTAAGTTCTTGTTTTATATTTCCCATTTCTTTTGAAACCACTTCTGGCATTGGCTCAAAAATCTGCAACAAAATCTGCAACAAATGTGCGATGTGTGAATCCGGCCTCAGTGTTCCAGTTTGTTCTTTCATTCCAAGTTCCTCTAGGAGTGTGTATCTTTTCTCTTTCATTTTGCATACAGCATGGTCAATTATTTGTATTAAATAATTTCTGGATAATATTTACTTTTTATAAAATGAGGAGCAAAAATAGTTAATAAATTATTTTCAAAAAATCAGAACCACAGTTTAATCATGCATGACTGAGGTTTATTCCCAACGTTTAAAACTAAAAGTGGTTCTTGTTTGAATTGCAGATAAAGGAAGCAATAAATATTTCAGGATAAACAAGTGGCACAAACCAGATCTAAAATTTATGAGCATCCACTTGGGATAGTCACAAGTTTTTAGACTTGAAGAGATAAAAATATCAGCCTTTGTATTCAAAGTAACATGGAAATACCACCCAGATGTTTTCATGTTGATGCTCATTAAAATCCCAGTTCATCACTGGTATTGCGGCCTGGGGAAAAACAGCCATCTGGGCTAGAAAAAAATCACTTCGTTTTGTGAGCCTTAAAATGCTTTCTTTGCAGACTGGAAATAAATGTTGCAGGAGAGATTTCATTGACTGCAGCACAATAACATGACATAGATTTAGTATAGCTTATTAATGGCTATTCATGGCTATATGTTCCAGATAATTCTGTTGTAATGATTTTTTTTCCAGTTGACATTCTGGTCCACAGAGCTACACAAAGTAATATGGTTATCCAAATGGAAAAAAAGGTATTTATTCATGTAGAAACAATTCACTGCTCTGTTCATTACAGTTTATTTTCATATGGGCTATTGTCTTGCATGGCATAGACCATCCTGTGTTCTGAAAGTTTGTCTGATAACTAAGTTCCTTTACTTTTGTGGCAATTTCCAGTTTTAAGGTAACATTTATGCACTTGTCCCAGTGCACAAAGCAAGGTCCATAACATGGTTGGGTGAGTTTGGTGTGGAAGAACTTGACTGGCCCGAACAGAGCCCTGACCTTAACCCCATCAAACACCTTTGGAATGAACTAGAACAGAGATTGCAAGCCAGGCCCTCTTATCCAACATCAGTGTCTGACCTCACAAATGCTCTTCTGCATTAATCGGCAAACATTTCCACAGACATGCTCCAAAATCTGGTAGAAAGCCTTCCCAGAAGAGTGGAAGCTATTTTAGCTGCAAATGGGGGACCAACTCTATAATAATGCCTATGGATTTAGAATAGGATGTCATAAAAACTCTTGTTGGGGTAATGTGTAGGTGTCTCTATACTTTTCTCCATATAGTGTATGTACATGTCCGGGCCATCTTCTGTCCCCCAGCCGCCGCGCCTCTCTCCCTGTCCTTGCTCCTTGCTGCCTTCCCCGTTGCCGCTCTCCTCCAGCTTCTTGGTCAGCCACTAGGGTGCACTGATTTTCCTGTTTTCAAGGGCCAACACGCAACAAACGTGCTCAGTGCCTGAACATTGCGGTTCTATAATCTAGCTTGCTAGTTTAATCTGTTTGTTTCATTGGATTATCTGTTGCCAACCCTGCTTGAACTAGGCCTTGTCCAGTCTGCCACTTGCCCTGATCTAGTGCCTGTTTACAGCGACAACTATCTGCCACCTGCCCTGACCTTGCACTCGGCTAACCGTGAGTGATAGTCTGCCATCTGCCCTGACCATCGCTAGTAGGAACCCTGCATCTAGTCTTCTGTTATTCATATTACGCCTGTCAGGGCCGTCGTAAGAGGGGCAAACTGGGCAATTGCCCCGGGCCCCCATCCTCTTAGGGCCCTTGCCCACTATATCATCCATAGCGGCTGCTATGGGGCCGCAGGGGGACCTGCGCCACCCGGCACATAACATTTATGGGCCAGACGGCACGGGCCCCCTCATGCCTAGTGGCATTGCTAACACTGGGGGGAGACCCGGTGCTAGCGACAGCCACATTCAATTGTATCTGCATCCTCAGGATGCAGATACAATTGAATACTATAGGCTGCAGGCCACATGCCCAGGGCAGGTGCTGGGAAAAATCCCTGCTGGGACGAATCCCTGCACAGGCTGGCGTAATGACATCACTGCATCATACTGGTTTGCGAAAGGGTCCCGCCTGGAGGCTGTGAAGCGCTCTGTCCTTCGCAGGACTGGGGCTAGGTAAGTACATTTTTTGGGGGGGCTGTGTGGCACTATATACAAGGGCAGGGGGGAGCTACTTGGTAACTATAAATGAGGGGGTGCTGCGTGGCACTACTTACAAGGGAGAGCTGTTGATAGGAAACATCAGTCATTTTAAGGTTGTCATGACTACTACAGCAATCAGACTTCTGGGTGGCCCTGGTTTAAGATGCTGAGCCAATCTTATTTCTCTGTCTGCAAACTTACAGGGCCAAGAGTTTTGTATTTGAATCTGTTCAGTTTTCTCATTGTTGCTTGTGATTCTCTTGTATATGCATGTTTCCGTTCAAGCGCCTAGTTACACCCTGAATCACTTTGACTGTTTTGATTCTTTGAACCGGACTTCAGCTTGTCTTTGAATTTACCCTCTGCTTACTGATTTGGAATTTTAGTATCTCCTGGTTTTGCACTCTGCTTGCTGATTACCCCTCTGGCTTGTCTGGTTATCCGTTCTGGTATTGCCTGCAGTTACAGCTATTGTCCAACACCGTATTCTGTAAAAGCAACCTGGGTTCTATGCAGCCAAATCCAAACTGCCTTGCGAATGGCTCTGGTGAAGACCATAGAGTAGCCTTAGACTCTGCTGACCAGAGTGGTGATGGACTTGAGGTAGCTGATTTACCTGCACGCTTGATCCAGACAGTCTCCAGCTGTCTTTGGGGAAATTGCTTGTATAGCAATTCCATAAATTTGCACTCTGAGGAATTGCTCAAGTAATGATTCCTTGACATAATCACAAGCCTTTAAAAATTGTCTTTTCCACTATGGAATCTATGTACGACCTGTTGGAGCAGATGCGCGGTCTGACTTAGCAGGTGCAAGATCTGGATGAAAGGATTCAACACCATGAAACTATGCCTGTAAAAGCGACCATTCCAGCTGCAACTCCAGTTGAACCTAAAATGAACTTGCCTGATCGTTTCTCCAGTGATCATAAGTCTTTCATTAACTTTCGTGAGAGTTGTAAATAATTTCGTCTAAGGCTTTTTTCCTCTGGAACTGAGCAGCAACGAGTTGGCCATGTCATTTCTCTATTGCAGGAAGATCTTCAAACTTGGGCCTTTTCGTTGAGACCTGATGCCCCTAAATTTTTCTCTGTTTAGACCTCCTTTGCTGCCCTAGGTTTATTATATGGTGAACCAGATATCACTGCAGTGACGGAGGCCAATCTGTTATCTCTCCAGCAGGGACAGCGTCCTGTCGAGGATTACTGTTCGGAATTTAGACGGTGGTCCGTCCCTTCACAGAGGAATGATGCAGCGCTCCGATGTCAATCCGACACCATGAAAGATCCTCTGGTAAATTACCTCCCCCCTTGACTTTAGAGGATACCATGACTCTCATTGTGCGTCTTGATCAACGTCTACGAGAGCGCAAAAAAGAACATTCAGCAATGGTCTCTCCTCTTCCCTGCGCTGAGATCCCTCCATCTGTCTCACAGGAGCCCATGCAGTTGGGCTCCACTATGTCTTCTCATAAGCGGAGACTTTTCCAGAAACGCAAAGGGTTGTGTTTTTATTGCGGGGATGCTGGTCATATGATCAAGAACTGTTCCAAAACGTCCGGCTCCGGAAAACTTCAGAGCCTAGATGGCCCCCCGGGAATGCCATCTGGGCAGTCAGGTTTTTCCCAAATTTTCTCAAAAAATCCTTTTACCTACTAATATATTGTTTAACAATATTTGTATTTCTGGTAAGACTTTCGTAGATCGTGGTACTGGAGCTAATTTTGGGGATTTTCAGGTTGCTAAAAAATTGGCTATTCCCCTCATTCAACTGAGGAGCCCTGTCAAAGTGTTTGCTGTAGATAATACCCCTCTCTCTCAGGAGTCTGTCAAGTTCTCCACTCCACATGTTACATTAGAAGTGAGTACCTTGCATACCGAACTAATTTCTTTCTTTATCCTAGAAAATTTGCCTACTGAGGCAATATTGTTTATTCCATGGTTACAGGCACACAATCCTGTTATTGATTGGGTAAAGGCAGATTTTATTAAGTGGAATCCTAAATGTTATGAATCTTGTGTATCTCTGTCTACTACTAATGTATCTTGTAATGCACCATCATTGCCTGAGTGTATTCAAGATTCTGAGGATGTCTTTTCTGAAATCGGGTGTGACGCATTATCTCAAAGTTTCTGCCCCTCACAGGTCCCCGACTTTCAGCCTGAACCTGTTTTGTTTAAAGGGATAGTGGTTTCTGCAATATCGTGTGATCTTGCAACTGAGATTAAAGAATGTCAGTAGCTCGCTTTGCAAACCATTTCGGCTGGGAAATTATTTGCATCTCCTCAGTTCAGATTTCATTTGCTTAATGAGTCTAGCGTCCATGGCCGTGGACCACAGTTTCTACTCACCCTTCGGCGGCCGCAGTCATGGATCTGTGAGTGCTGGCCGCCATTTCCTTCCTAGGTGACGCCAGCACTCACTTCTGCTCCGCTCGGCACTGTCCCACAGGCACCAGCGTGCGCGCGCACCCTACGGGACAGTGCCGAGCAGAGCAGAAGTGAGTGCTGGCATCTCCTAGCAAGGACATACCGGCCGGCACTCACAGACAGGGTCGTAGCTAAAGGCTCATGGGCCCCGGTGCAAGTATTCAGCTTGGGCCCCCCTAACCCTCCCCAACACCACCATCATCAGACCCCTGCACGCGCCTATGCCCAGACGCCTTGCCCAGCAGCCCCCATAGTATAATGCCCCCACACAGTATAATGCTCCCATAGCTGCCCCCACACAGTATAATGCCCCATAACGTATAATGCTCCCCATATCAGCCCCCACAGTATAATGCCCCACATAGCTGCCCCCATACATTAGTGTCCCCCATATCAGCCCCCATACAGTAAAATGCCCCCCATATCAGCTCCCCATACAGTATAATGCCCCCATATGAGCTCCCCATACAGTATAATCCCCCCATATCAGCCCCCCATACAGTATAATTCCCCCATATCAGCCCCCATGCAGTATAATGCCCCCCATATCAGCCCCCCATACAGTATAATTCCCCCATATCAGCCCCTCAAACAGTATAATTCCCCCATATCAGGCCCCATGCAGTATAATGCCCCCCATCTTATCAGCCCCCATGCCATATCAGCCCCCATGCAGTATAATGCCCCCCCCCGCAATATCAGCCCCCCCATACAGTATAATGCCCCCATATGTGCAATATAGAAAAATAGCATAATCACTTACCTATCATCCTTCCCACCTTCGGTGGAGGATCCTTCGGCTCCTCCTGTGTGTGCTATGAGTCACTCGGCGCAGACAGGCGCGATGATGATGCTACATCCTGCCAGCCTGCGTCGAGCCGCTCATGCCACAGTGAATGCCGGACCGAGGAGACGTCAGCTCCTTGCTCCAGCATTGAATGGAACCGGGACCTCAGTGAGTGACTCGCGACCCCCCCGGAGGTCTTCACACGAATCCCCAGGGGGACGCGACCCACAGTGTGTAATGTATTGTGTTGTATTGTGCAGTTTGCAGTGGAGAGAGGAGGGGGGCTGTAATTTAACTGGCCCCCCTCTCCACTGCAAACAGCACAATACAGTACAATACATTATAAGGCAACACAACACAATACATTACAATACATTACAAGCCAACACAATACAACACAACACAATACATTACAATACAGACTCTGCAGCTCACCTGGAG
Source organism: Rhinoderma darwinii (assembly GCF_050947455.1). Taxonomy (NCBI): domain Eukaryota; kingdom Metazoa; phylum Chordata; class Amphibia; order Anura; family Rhinodermatidae; genus Rhinoderma; species Rhinoderma darwinii. Next base: position 280,958,316 of record NC_134690.1, on the reverse strand, counting down.
TCCTCCGCACCGGCTCTTCCACTGCACTGGCTGGAAGATGTGTCACGTGAACACGGTCACATGGTAGACTAAGTGTACCATGTGACCATAACCAGGAAGTGCCGGCTTCACGGCAGAGAAGATTTATTTAACAAGCATGTGGTATGGCAACGGGGGCCCGTGGGCCCCCCAGGCTTAGGGACCCGGTCGCAACTGTGACCGCTGCGACCCCTATAGCTACGCCACTGCTCACAGATCCATGACTGCGGCCACCGAGGGGTGAGTAGTCCAACACCTCCTGTCCAGCACCGTATTCTGTAAAAGCAACCTGGATTCTACGCAGCCAAATCCAACCAGCCTTGCGGTGGGCTCTGGTGAACACCGTAGAGTAGCCTTAGACTCTGCTGACCAGAGTGGTGACGGACTTGAGGTATCTGATTTACCTGCATGCCTGATCCAGATGGTCTCCTGCTGGCTTTGGGGAAATGGCTCGTATAGCAATTCCATAAACTTGCACTTTGGGGAATTGCTCAAGTAATGATTCTTTGACCGCTATGTAGTACTATATACAAGGCAGGGGTCTGTGTGGCAAAATATACAAGGGAAAGGGGAGCTGTGTGGCAGTATTAAAAAGCGAACAGGGAGCTGAATGACACTATAGACAAGGGGGGGAGCTGTGTGTCACTATATACAAGTGGGGGCTGTGTGGCTCTATATACAAGGGGGGCTTTGTGGCACTATATACAAGGGGAGGAGGAGCTGTATGACACTATAGACAAAGGGGGAGCTGTGTGGTGCAATAAACAAGGGGGGGGGGTTATGGCACTATATAACCAAAACAAGGGGGCTGTGTGGCACTATATAGATGGGAGGGGGCTACATGGCACTATATACAAGGGGGTTTGTGTGGCACTATAAACAGGGGGGCTGTGTGGCCCTATATATAGGGGGCTCTTTGGCACTATATACAAGGGAGGACTGTGTGGCAGTATATACTAGCGGGGGTCTGTATGGCACTATATACAAGGGAGAGGGCTCTGTGGTGCTATCTACAGGGGGCTGCGTGTGGCACTATCTACAGGGACTGTGTGGGGCGCTATATACAGGGGGCACAAAGAGGGAATTATTACTGTGGGGGCACAAAGGGGGCACGGTTACTGATGGGGCACTTTTATTGTGTCGAGCAGTAAAAGTAGTGCCGTCCACTACTTTCCTGTCACATATCCTCCCCCCCTGTTTCGACCTCGGGGGCGGAACAATCTGTGCCTCCAAGCAATAGAACCTGGACAGGGCATCTGCGTTTCCCTGTTGACTTACTGGTCTATGCTGGACTACAAAACTGAAGTTTTGTAACGACATGAACCACCGGGTCACTCGTCTATTTTTCTCCTGATTTTGGCACACCCATTTGAGTGGGGCATGGTTAGTGACCAGTCTGAATGTTCTCCCTATCAGATAATAGAGAGAGCGTCTAAGGCCCATTTTATCGCCAAGCACTCATTTTCTACAATGGCGTAGTTTTTCTCATGCTCATTTAGTTTTTTACTCAGGTAAACCACCGGATGTTCTTCTCCTCAACTCAGTTGTGACAATACAGCCCCTACTCCTACATCAGAGGCATCAGTTTGCACCACAAACTCTTTCCTGAAGTCTGGCGTTATTAACTTCGGCTGGGCACATAGAGCTTGCTTTAAGCTCTGAAAAGCCTGCTCAGCTTCAGGGATCCATTTGACCATAACAGAATCTTTACCCTTTGTGAGGTCAGTTAAATGTGCAGCAATGGTAGCAAAATTTTCGATAAACCGCCGGTAATAACCGTTTAAGCCCAAGAAGGCCCTCACCTGTTTTTCTGTTTACCGGCCTGGGCCAGTTCTGAATGACCTCAACCTTATTTATTTGAGGCTTGATAATACCTCGCCCAATTGTGTACCCCAGGTATTTCGCCTCTTTCTGTCCAACGGCACACTTTTTGGGGTTTGCTGTAAAACCGACTTCTCTAATAGAGTTCAAGACTGCTTGAACTCTGGGTAGATGACTCTCCTAATCTGGGCTATGTATGATCACATCATCTGTATAGGCAGCGGCATATTTGTGATGTGGCCTTAGAATTCTGTCCATCAATCGCTGGAAGCCCCATGCAGACCAAAGGGAAGGACCACATAGTGAGAGTGTCCCTCAGAGGTCCTAAAGGCTGTTTTTTCTTTGGCTGAATTGGTCAATGGCCCTTGCCAGTAGCCTTTGGTAAGGTCTAAGGTTTTGAAATACCTGGCATTACCCAGCCTATCCCTTAGCTCATCCACCCGTGGCATTGGAAAAGCATCAAACTTGGATTCAGCATTCAGCTTCCGAAAGTCATTACAAAAGCGTAAGCTGCCGTCAGGTTTTGGGATTAAGACTATCGGATTGGACCAATCACTATGTGACTTCTCTATCACTTCCAGTTTCAGAATCATTTGCACTTCTTCGGCTATTGCTTTACGTCTAGCCTCGGGCACCCTGTAAGGCTTTTGGTTTACCCGGATGCCTGGTTCGGTTATTATATCATGCTTAATTACTTTGGTTCGACCGGGTAGCTCAGAAAATACATCTCTGTTGCTCTGTACAAACTCCCTGGCCTCTTGGATTTGAGAACCTGACAGGGTGTTTGAAATTTTTACCTCTGGTATCCCAGAGACCTGAATCACTTTACCCGTACTGTTGGTAGCCACCAACACTTCACGGTCCTCCCATGATATAATTAAATTAACATGATAAATTTGGTAGGGTTTGCGTTTACCTGCTTGATGCACCCGATAATTTATCTCTCCCACCTTCTCTACAATTGCCATTTAGCCAGGAATTTACTTTCCACGGTGGGGACTAGTATCAAGACCCTGTCCCCAGGGCTGAAGCTCCTTATCTTATCGGCCCTATTATAAACCCGGGACTGACTCTCCTGGGGCTGCTGTAAGAGTTCCCCTACCAGGGGCATTACTTTTTCGATTCTGTCCTGCATCTGCGCAATGTGTTCAATCACAGATTTGAATGGGGTAGGTTCATGCTCCCAAGTCTCTTTGGCAATATCTAACAGACCATGGGGGTGTCTGCCATAAACTAACTCGAAAGGGGAAAACCCTGTAGCCGCTTGGGGTACCTCCCGGACAGCAAACATAAGGTAAGGTAAAAGACAATCCCAGTCCTTTCCATCCTGGGCCACCACTTTTCTAAGCATTCCCTTTAAGGTTTTATTGAACCTCTCCACCAACCTGTCTGTTTGGGGATGGTAGACTGAGGTACGCAAGTGCGTTATTTTCAACAGTTTACATAACTCTTTTGTAACTTTTGACATAAAGGGTGTCCCTTGGTCTGTGAGTATCTCTTTGGGAATCCCTGTCTGGGTAAACATAGAGAACAACTCTTTGGCAATGGTCTTAGCGGACACCTTCCTTAGTGGGATAGCCTCTGGATAGCCTCTGGATAGCGGGTAGCGTAATCAATGATCACCAGAATATGCTGGTGTCCCCGGGCAGACTTCGCCAGAGGTCCTACCGGATCCATTGCAATCCTCTCAAAGGGGGTTTCAAAAATCGGTAGAGGCACGAGAGGGCTCCTAAAATTTGATACAGGGTTCTGTAATTTATACGGAGAAGGCTGTCTGCAACAGCTAAGCCCAATTTCCCAGCCACCACAATATAGGTAAAATAAAAAACTTTTATTCAGCTACGTATAGCCTAGACAGACCACATGAATATTAGATTAAAATTGTCAACAGCCGAGAACCGGATACATATAAGTGTTATCTGAATCAACAGACACACACAGTATAGGCATAGGAGTATCAATATTTTCCCTATCCAGTTAGAATTGTAATTTATAAAGTGTCCAGTGAACAACAGTAGGTCAGGTCGACGGCTGTGTTTAAAATATTAGCAGCCCCCCGACATGTTTCGCTACTAAGTAGCGTCCTCAGGGGTCCACGGGGCTAATGGCGGCGCGGGATGAAAAGGATCCTGATATAGGTGCGTCAGATGACACATCCGAAGGTGTGTCAGGCTAAGTAGCCAATGGCAAAAGAGGAGACATAGCGGCCTCTCAGCTGTCTACAGCTGACGTATAAATGGCAGAATAAGAAGGTACAATCACGGACATGAGGCGGCGCGTGCGCACTAGAGTAAAAAGCGAACTTAGTGCAGTCGTCCTGACCTAGATCCCGACTCAGCCAAAGAGTCGCTAGCGCATGCGCAGATGGGAAAAATTACAACATAGTGCCGGAGAGATACATCAGATCTTGCTGGGAAGTGGCAAGCTTGGAAACTTATTTACAACAAAAAATCATATATAGAGGCCTGAGAATTAATATCACACCAAACTCCTATAGGGATAACACAGCCTTTATTAAGGGCTGGGAAGAAATTCTCACTGACAGTTCTATGCGTTTGCTCCAGTATTTACTGGACTTTGAAAAACAAAACTATAGTGCTGTCAGTGCTCAACTTGAAAAGGAGATCGTCGACATACAAGCCTTTAGCTCATGCCCTGAATTTGGCACTTCTGAAATAAAATTACAAAAAAACATAGAAAAATTGCAGGGAGAAATAAAGGAACGGAAACATCGTAAATACATCCGTGATAGGAAAGACTTTGACCTTGGACAAGTTTACACCTATAAAACTGGTTCATACTCTAAACCTAAACGCAACACAGTGTTCACTGACTTCTCTGAGTCGGATACATCAGGCACGGAGGAATCCAGAAACAGTGCCGATAGCCTTAGACTTGGCACTAAACGTAAAATTAGGAACAATAGACCAAGTTTTTCCAAGAGAACTCCGACTGTGTCTAGACAATTTGTAACTAACGCTCCTTATCATACTACAAAATGTCCCCCCAGCACATCAAGTTCCTCTTCCTTTCTGTCTGGGCCTGTTCCCTCATCTATGCCAAACTCTATGAACACACCGTCCACACCTCATGTCTCCCGTGCCAATCCAAGCCTACATGGAGGGGACAATATTACCAAACAATCTACTGGTCCCCTCACTACTTTCCCTTTTTTAGGCCCACCCAGTCTGAACTGGGGGATAAAACCCTAACATCTAACATACAGGCAGCAAGGGATGATGAGATGCAAATTATTAATTTATCCTCGTGTCAACTTAACTCTCATCAATTAACTCTACTTAAAAAGGGTCTGTCATACACTCCAACTCCATCTTATGACGAATTTGTTTGGGTAAAGGACATTAACCTCTTCGCACGAAAACTGGCCCTACACAAGTACTTTAAGGGAAATTTTTCTGGGAGAACTCTTCAGGACCGTGCGGAAACTAACACCCTGAGGGACCTTGAGAGTTTACTCCATGAGAGTGAATTTGGTGTTGCAGATGCCATTGGACCATTCTCGACATTATGTCCTAAGTCCAAGCTCACACCTCCATTTTCACAATATAGTCACATTGATACCTTTGTTAGGATGGTGTGTAATGACCTTAAAAAATTTTAAATCAAGAAATCTAACACCTTTGGCAACCTTAACAACGATGAGAGAGGGGCATTGGACACTCTGTGTAGAGATGACAATTTAGTCCTCAAGCCCTCGGATAAGGGGGGCAATATCGTGATCATGAGCCATGCTGACTACGTTAGCATGGTTCATAGGTTACTTGATGACACTACCACTTATGTCACTTTGAGTACTAACCCTACGGCTAAATACCTTGCCGAACTATATACCCTCCTTGATGGTGCTAGGAACCAGAACCTCATCACCAGTGATGAATTCAAGTGCCTTTATAACCCTACTCCTACCTTGGCGACCTTTTATGCGTTGCCAAAGGTTCATAAAGCAACCTCTCCCCTTCCGGGAAGACCCATTGTGTCGGGTAATGACAGCCTGACACAGGGTATTAGTCTCTATGTCAATGAGATATTAACACCATTTGTCTCTTCATTGTCTTCCTATCTTAGGGATACCAAGGACACCGTCACCAGGATCCATGAGATCAATGTAACTCCCACCACTATGATAGCGAGCATAGACGTGGAGTCCCTTTACACTAATATCCAGCACGATTTGGGACTCAATGCTGTCAAGCATTTCCTTAACACTAAAGGCACCCAATTTCAACGTCACAACGATTTTGTTCTGTCACTCCTACATTTTTTACTTACCCACAATTATTTTATTTTTAACCATAAATATTATCACCAAACAAAGGGTACGGCTATGGGCACTGTCTGTGCACCTACTTATGCGAACCTTTTCTTAGGGTGGTGGGAAGACACTATTGTTTTTTCTGATAATTTCCTCTCCTTCACTTCACACATCTCATTTTGGGGAAGATATATCGATGACATTCTCATCCTTTGGGATGGGGATGTCAGCACCTTTTGTGACTTCATGTCTATGCTCAATGCCAATTCTATTGGCATGAAATTTACGTATGAGATTCATGACCATACCATTAACTTTCTTGATCTCAAGATCTCTCTGGATCCTGGTGGCGGTGTCCAGACTGATATCTTCCGTAAGGCTACTGCTACTAATAGCCTTCTCCATTGGCAGAGCTATCATCCTCCAGCCCTTAAGAGGGGTATACCCATTGGTCAATACTTGAGAGCCAGACGCAATTGTTCTAGCGAACTATCTTTTCAAACTGAATGTGACGGTCTTTTCAACAAGTTCACAGCACGTGCCTACCCAAAAAAATGGCTACATAGGGCATATGCTATAGCAAGGGCTTCTGATAGGAGTGACCTACTGTCAAAAAAGGTTAAGAAGGACACTAAAGCAGGGTCATCTGATGTTATCCGATGCATTGGCACGTACGATGCTTGTTCTTCTCAAGTTGTACAAATCCTTCAAAGACACTGGGCCATTCTCACTGCTGATCCCGATCTCAGGGATGCAGTGATGGCTAATCCGAGTGTTACTTATCGGAGGGGTAGGAACTTACGAGAGTTCCTGGTACATAGCCATTATTCTAGGCAATCTAACATCTCCTCAACTTGGCTCAAATCATCACTTAAGGGCTTTCATCCATGTGGCAGATGTTCTTTCTGCCCCCTAATGCCGACCGTGAAGAATTTTTCTAATCCTGTCGATGGCAGGTCTTATCGAATTGAGCAGTTTTTGAACTGCCAAAGCAGTGGGGTTGTCTATGTTGCCAGGTGTCCTTGCCCTAAATTATATGTGGGTAAAACCGTTCAGGAGCTTAGAAGACGTGTATCTAGACATATGAGTGCAGTAACTTGTAATGAGGATACTACTCTTACGAGACATATTATTAAATTTCATGGAGGTAACCCTAGGTTGCTTAAATTTTGGGGCATTACTCAAATCAAAATGGGCCCCAGAGCGGGCAACTTGGATCGTAAACTCTTGCAGGAGGAAGCGAGATGGATCCATCGTCTTAATACCATGTCCCCCTCAGGTCTGAACGAGGGTTTTACTTTCAGCGCTTTTCTTTGACTCTACAGTTGGACACTGTGGGAACCTTTCTCAATGTTGTCCTTGTCTATATTATTGGACCACTGTGGAGCTATGTGCACATATACATTAAAAACTACTGAAAACCTTAATACGACCTGCCTGCCTTCATTGCATTCTTTGCATTAATGTGGAGAATCCTTTCAAATAAAAAAATATAGCCACTTGTAATCCAAGTGGTTAGACTAACTGACGTGCTTATTTAATTACGGTTTGACCATGTGAGGATGGCGGTTTATTATTATCCATATCTTTTTTATTGATCCTGTGGTGGCGGTTGGATGATTGACACTACCATAAATGAGGGACCTCGGGTGGATTCACAACATTTTCTCCCGTGGGGAACCAATGTGCTATTCAACGTACTTTTACATGGGAGGTGTTCCCTCTGTGTGCTTCTCTCTGAGTATGGCCCTACTAATATTGCGCACGCGCTTAATTCTGGGGTAATAGTGAATGACAAAAAGTCATCAGTGTCGGCCGATTACACTGATAGACACTTGCCAAGTGTCATCACTCTGACGGTGATAACAATTAATATCACCGTACATGAACGTGCCTCTCCGGCACTATGTTGTCATTTTGCCCATCTGCGCATGCGCTAGCGACTCTTTGGCTGAGTCGGGATCTAGGTCAGGACGACTGCACTAAGTTCGCTTTTTACTCTAGTGCGCACGCGCCGCCTCATGTCCGTGATTGTACCTTCTTATTCTGCCGTTCATACGTCAGCTGTAGACAGCTGAGAGGCCGCTATGTCTCCTCTTTTGCCATTGGCTACTTAGCCTGACACACCTTCGGATGTGTCATCTGACGCACCTATATCAGGATCCTTTTCATCCCGCGCCGCCATTAGCCCCGTGGACCCCTGAGGACGCTACTTAGTAGCAAAACATGTCGGGGGGGCTGCTAATATTTTAAACACAGCCGTCGACCTGACCTACTGTTGTTCACTGGACACTTTATAAATTACAATTCTAACTGGATAGGGAAAATATTGATACTCCTATGCCTATACTGTGTGTGTCTGTTGATTCAGATAACACTTATATGTATCCGGTTCTCGGCTGTTGACAATTTTAATCTAATATTCATGTGGTCTGTCTAGGCTATACGTAGCTGAATAAAAGTTTTTTATTTTACCTATATTGTGGTGGCTGGGAAATTGGGCTTAGCTGTTGCAGACAGCCTTCTCCGTATAAATGTATATTGTGCCCGCCAGCCACTAAGGGTCACAACCTTTTTTGTTTCCAGGGTTCTGTAATTGACACTGTGGGCAGGATTCACAATATCTTTTTACCTCTTCATGTGCCCCTGGCCAATAAAACCTTTGCAAGATACGGTCTTTTGTTTTGTCATAGGCCAGATGTCCCCCTAGCACATGTGAGTGAGCTAGATCTAACACATTTTGGTGATGAGTCTTAGGCACTACCAATTGTTCCACCACTTGGCCCCCTACTTCACTGACTCTATATAGTAGGTCCCTTTCCATGGCAAAATGGGGAAATATTTTCTCAGGGACGAGGTCTTGAGGTACCCCATTTATTACTTTACATTTTCCCTGGCATGGGTTAATGTAGGGTCTCTGAGTTGAGCAGTGCCAAAGTTACCTCTGGAGACTGGCAAGTCAGGGAGACAGATTTCAGCAGGGTCTTCCTCAACATCTCCTGAAAAAACCTCTAAGGGAGAACTCTCAGTTTCACCCAGGGTCACTCCTACTGCTTGCCCATTGTCAGGCTCTCCCACTGGGATAGGTTCAACCACATTCACATTTATATTGGTCAAACATTTTTCAATCCTTTCCCACATTTGCCAAAACAAAGGAAAGTCACATCCCACAATTATATTATGCATTAATGTTTTTACAACCCCTACTTCATGGGTTACATTTCCACATGGAGTTTCAAAAGACACCACAGCAGTGGGATAATCTTTTGTATGAAACAGCATTATGTGGACTGATGAAACTAAGATCAACCTGTACCAGAATGATGGGAGGAAGAAAGTATGGAGAAGGCATGGAATGGCTCATAATCCAAAACACACCACATCCTCTGTAAAATATGGTGGAGGCAGTGTGATGGCATGGGCATGCATGGCTGCCAAAGGCACTGGGTCGCTAGTGTTTATTGATGATGTGACTGAAGACAGAAGCAGCCGGATGAGTTCTGACATGTTCAGGGATATACTTTCTGCTCAGATTCAACTAAATGCCACAAGGTTGATTGGATGTTGCTTCACAGTACAGATGGACAATGACCCAAAACATACCGCGAAAGCAACCCAGGAGTTTAAAGCAAAGAAGTGGAATATTCTGCAATGGCCAAGTCAATCACTAGATCTCAACCCGATCGAGCATGCATTTCACTTGCTTAAGACAAAACTTAAGGCAGAAAGACCCGCAAACTAGCAACAACTGAAGACAGCTGCAGTAAAGGCCTGGCAAAGCATCACAAAGGAGGAAAGCCAGCGTTTGGGGATGTCCATGGGTTCCAGACTTCAGGCAGTCATTGCCTGCAAAGGATTCTCTACAAAGTATTAAAAAAACACCATTTTATTTATGGTAACGTTAATTTGTCCAATTCGTTTTGACCCCCTGAAATGAGGAGGCTGTGTAGAAAAATGGTTGCAACTCCTAAACGTTTCACAGTATATTTTTGTTCAACCCCCTGAATTAACATTTTATGGAGGGGGGAGCAGAAGGAGGAAGCAGGAGCAGAGAGAGACCCAGGTGCCACCCATATAAATATAAGGAGAGGGGGGGGGAACAGGAAGAGGAAGAAGGAGAAATGAAAAAGACACTGGCATGCAGCCCATAGTAGTCTATGGAGAGGGGATGCAGAGTAGGAGCAGAGTATGAAGGGCACACAAGGACATGCTGCAGCTACTAGTAAGATTTATACCTCACCCCAGTGTTAGATGTTTGGCTTTACTACTCTTCATTTCTGTATAATGTCCTCCATGATACTGCAGCCTCTATGTCCCTCTTCTATGTTAGCTGTGTATAGAAGACACGATAGACTTGCTCTCAGAAAACTGAGAATTAGCGATAGAGCCTGAAGAGGAGAAAACTGCTAAAAATGCCACATACAAGTCATATAATGGCCAGATATAGAGTTATTCCTCATGTATACACATCTGATAGCTTAGTCACCTGAAAAGTCAAGTACGCTTTAATAGATTTTGTGTGTTGTATGTGAGGAGCTCCTCCACAAACCTTGTCTAAACCCAGCAGGGGGTTGTATTACAAGTTTGGCTTCTTTGCAGCTACTACTAGCTTTACCCTCAGCAATACTGAATCAGTGTTCCACGTGTCACAGAGGTTTACAGCCTCTAATAATCACTGTTCTGTCTCCTTCTGGTGGACTTAAAGGGGTTGTCCAGCTTCAGCAAATTAATGTTGTTTTGTATAATTAAAAGTTATACAATTTTTCAACATACAGTACATTCTGTATTCATTCCTCATGGTTTTGAAGATCTCCACTTCTTGTTATTCAGTAGTAACCTTCATTGTTTACTTCCAGGGGATAAAATACTGTCCTGGTCATGTGATGGACACACAGGTGCACGGCTCGTTACAGTCACAGTTACAGTATGTGTATAAGAGCTGTGTCTTCAAACGATTTCAGAAACTGTTTGGTCATCACATGACCTTGTCCAGAATTGTATCCACTGGAAGTAAAGAATATATGCTTCTACTGAAAAACAACAAGCAGAGCTCTTGAAAACTGTGTTAATTTAAAGGCTATATACACCTTTGACATGATTTGTTTGTTTTTTATTTTTGTTTTTTTTAATAAAATTGTGCATTGGTATGATGGGTGCAACTTCCTAAATACAGTTTATTAGAAATTAATTTTAACTTTTTGAGATACAGCTGCTTTTGTATCCTACATATAGAGCAGCTGTAGAGTTCACTAAGACCTGAATCCGTCAGGTCAACAGGACTGACGGGTTCAGTGACAGCGGGTCCTGCGTGTCTCTGACATGAAGGATCCAGCCATAATTAACCACAGTTATGAGTTTAGATATGATCAATAGCAGCCCGATCCTGCGTGTCAGAGACTCGCAGGATCCGCTGACACTGAATCCGTCAGTCCCGCGGACCTGACAGATATAGGATTCAGTGCAATATACAGCTGCTCTGTATACAGAATACAAAGCAGTTGTATCTCAAAAGGTAAAAAAAAAATTCCCGTAATTTTTCAGTTTTTTCGATGGAATCAATAGCGCAGTCGACTGCGCTATTGTTTTTGCCAAACAAACAGAAACCCTACGGAACGGAGACAAATGAAAACCATTAGCAACAGAAGCATTAGCATTGAAATCAATGGTAATGCAAACAGAACCTATGGTTTCCGTTTGCCTTTCTGTTGATGGGTTCCTCCGACGGAAAGGTCTGACAGAACCCATCAACGGAAACCGAACGCTGATGTGAACAGGCCCTAATGAACAATGCCCCTTTAATTAAAGGTGCTGTAATTTAAATTGCAGTACTCATTATGAGCTTGCCCTCACTGCCCTGTTTTTGGTGCTGAGTATGATTCTGTTTAAATGTTGAGTGGTTGAATACAGAATATAGCAAGGTTTTTTTTTATTTGCAGCTTGTGTTATTACTACTAACGAAATGTAAAACCTTTCCTTTCTATTTTGCTGTACACCTATTTAAAGGGAGGGTTTAATTGTTTCCTACTTTTCTTTTATTGTTCACTGTTCTTTGTAACTGGAATAATGGATAGCAAGATTGAAGGTTTTTTTCAGTGCACAGTTTGCCTTATGTATACATGACTAGAGCTGGAGTTCCAGTGTGAATACCTCTATAGCAGATGTGTGGATGTTGTTCATCTGGAAGCTCGCATTAGAAATCTGCGGGAGGAAACTACAACTCTGAGGGTGATTAACAATCTTGAAAGCAGCATACTGCTTACTCAGCAAACAGTAAGTGGGGTAGATGTTGAGGGTCGTGAAATAGGTCAGGAGGGCCAGGCAAAAAATTGGGTTAATGTAGTAGAGGAAGTAGAAAGGAATGCAAATTGGGTGATGATGTGAGGGTGTCAGTATCAGAAATGGCAGCCTTAATGTATACCTCTCTTCCTAACAATGGGGAGAAAAGCCCAGCTAGAAGTCGGGGGGATGGTAAAGCAGGTAGGGCAAGTCAATTATTGGTTATGGAGGATTCTATAATCAAGCAAACAGAATCATTTGCCACCAAGATCGCCTCAACAAAATCGTTTCCTGTCTCCTTGGTGACAGGGATCTTCATGTGGTGGAATGGGTGGATAAATTACTGGGAGGGTCTGGTAATGATCCAGCTGTCATGGTCCATGTGGGAACTAACGACAGAATACATGGTGGGTGGAGGGGTCTTAAGAATAATTTTAAAGAGCTGGGCTACAACCTAGAATCACAGGAAAGATTGAGGGAGTTAAATGCATGGCTAAAGTCTTGGTGAGGAGGAGAAGGCATTGGGTTCCTAGAGCATTGGGCTGACTTTTGATTGGGACTGCAAACTGTATTCTGCAGATGATTTGCACCTGAATGGAAGGGGGTCTGCTCTGCTGGGGGAGAGAATTCTAGCTGGGGTGGTGGAGTATTTAAACTAGGGATAAAAGAACTCCACTGAGTAGAGGCTGCACTAAAATTGATTTCAGAAAATGCTTTAATTACCCAGTGTTTACAGCAATGTTTCACCTTCTCTTTGAAGGCTTGAGAAGGTGAAACGTTGTCAGCATGGACTCGCAGGACAAGGACGTAATTTTACTACTAAATGCGAACAAATTAATCATGGACATGGATTATCTTAGTTATGAGTAAATATTACAAGAATTCAATTGCAATGCAATGTTTAAGGGGGGTACATGATTTACTTGTATAAGCATAGAAATGTACAATACAAAAAATATGGTAAAAAGTTGTTCCATGTAAAATCCCCTGAAAAGGGGGCACTCCCTCCATCTAAAGAAAAAAAGGTTCAATCTCCAGAGGCGACCAGCTTATTTTTTACCATAAGTAGTAGAAAAATATAGTAACCCACGCTTGAAGTGTTATTAATTTAGTAATAAAATGTGTGGGTTGGCAGCAGGTCTTGACAATCCGGTCTGGTCTGAACTTGTCTCGGTATATAGATAAAAAACAAAAAAGGGGGAAAGACCAACGCCTGATAGTATAGTAGTTTTATGCAATTAGCCAAATTATTTGGCTAATTGCATAAAACCACTATACTATCAGGCGCAGGTCTTTCCCCCTTTTTTGTTTTTTTTCTTTTTTACCATAAGAACTGTGAATCTGTGAAATAATCTACCTCAGGAGCTGGTCACAGCAGGAACAATAGATGGTTTTAAAAAAGGCTTAGGCTAAGTACACACTATCATAAGTATACGTTTACCTCTCTTCCATCAGAGAAAGAGAGAATTTAAAGATTAGCCCCTTCCCGCCATTTGTTGTAAGCAGGGGCGGATTATAATGAGGGCAATCTGGACAAGTGCCCGAGGCCCGAGGCTGGAAGGGGGCCCAGTTCGCCCCGGTTCTCCCTTACTGGCTGTTAAAATTACAGCCGGTTCAGAGTACCGGAGTGAAGTGGGACCGCTCACCCAACCAGTGGCGTAGCTATACACTACACTACGCACTACACAATAAAAAAGTTACTATAGTAACGGGAGCCACGGCCCGTTACTATAGTAACTACAGTACTTACCTTCCAGTTCCCGGTGCGCAGCGCATGACGTTACCACCATCCTGAGTCAGGACATACGCCGCGGCTGAAGAGCAGGGTAAGTTTAATACCCCTTCTGCTTGAAGCTGATTGGCGGGGTCCGACTCCCAGGACCCCCGCCAGTCACCTGTTTTGAAGGGGACGCAGCGCTCGTACGAGAGCTGGTGCTTCCCCTTCATTCCGGTCACTTGCTCACACTGTGAATCCGTATCGGTGATTCACAGTGTGATCGAGTAAGTGAAATGAAGGGGAAGCAGCTCTCGTACGAGTGTTGCGATCCCTTCAAAACAAGTGATTGGGGGGTCCCGGGAGACGGACCCAAAGCCATCAGCTATTGATGGCCTATCCTGAGGATAGGCCATCAATGTTTAGGGACTGGAGAATCCATTTAAGCCTACGATGTTGCAGGCTTAGAGGGCCCATAAGACAGGATCACAGATTGTGTGATTGTCTGCTGGGCCCTGTATCTAAGCCAATCACATGGTAGGCTTAGATACAAGACCCATGTGTGATCCTGTCTGCTGGGCCCTGTATCTAAGCATCTTACATAAGCACATGGTAGGCTTAGATACATGGCCCATGTGTGATCCTGTCTGCTGGGCCCTGTATCTAAGCATCTTACATAAGCACATGGTAGATCCTGTCTGATGGGCCCTGTATATAAGCCTACCACACGTGTTACTAATCGTTTTTGTTGTGTTTGTGTTTTTTTACAGGTTCGGTCATTGGACTACGTCGGATTCCAGGACACTACTTTGATGACGGCGTTTTTATTATCAATAAAATGGTTAATGAGGGTTGTCTGGGTGTTTTTTATTTCAATAAAATATTTTTTCTATGTCTTTGTTTGTTTTTTAAACTTTATTACTACCGCCTTAGTAATGGTCTGATTGACAGCGTCCATTACTAAGGCGAGGCTTAGTGTCAGCCGATACATAGGCTAACACTAACCCACATTATTACCCCGGTACCCACCGCCACCAGGGGTGTCGGGAAAAGCCGGGTATGATCCAGTACCTGACCATCTGTAGTGATGGTCGGGCAATGGGGCGGCCGCAAGCTGGTATTATTAGGCTGTGAAAAGGCCAAAAACTGTGGCCTTTCCCCCTGGTAATGTTAAGCTGCTGCTGCTGGCTGGTTATGAAAAATGGGGGGGACCCCGCCAGATACAACAGCAGCAGCCATGCATTACCAGGGGGGGAGGGTCACTGTTTTTGGCCTCTCCCAGGCTATTACCAGCCTGTGGCTGACCCGGTACCCGACCATCACTACAGATGGTCGGGTACTGGTTCGTACCCAGCTCTTCCCAGTACCACTGGTGGCGGTGGGTATCGGGGTAATGGGGGTTAGTGTTAGCCTCTCTGCCTGCTAACATTAAGCCTCGCCTTAGTAATGAATGTTCTCAATCAGCCAGCAGCTATTAAGGCGGAAATAATAAAGTTTAAAAAAATACAAGGACATAGAAAAAATATTTTATTGAAATAAAAAAACAAACACAACCCTCATTAACCATTTTATTGAGAATAAAAGAAACGCTACCTTTGAAGTAGTCCTCGAATCAGACTTAGTCCAACAACCGAACCTGTAAAATAACACAAACACACAAAAATAATTAGTAACACATAAAAAGGCAAAACAATTCTTATACTTACCTTTTATGGGTCCAGCGCTGGAACCGCAATGTCAGCGAGCTGGTCCCTATACCTAATCCTATCGTGTGATACTGTCTGTTGAGCTAATGTATCTAATCCTATAATGTGTGACACTGTCTGTTGAGATACTGTATCTAATCCTATCATGTGTGATACTGTGCTGAGCCACTGTATCTAATCCTATCCATAGTTTGTAGGGTCGTAGTGCTATAAATATGCTGTCTCCTATACACATATATACACAGACATACAGACACACACACACACACACACACACACACACACATATATATTCAGGAGCACAGTGTATAGTACTATTATATTCAGGAGTACAGTGTATAGTACTATAATAATCAGGAGTACAGTGTATAGTGCTATTATATTCAGGAGCACAGTGTATAGCACTATTATATTCAGTAGTACAGTGTATAGTACTATTATATTCAGGAGCACAGTGTATTGTACTATTATATTCAGGAGCACAGTGTATAGTACTATTATATTCAGCACAGTGTATAGTACTATTATATTCAGGAGTAGAGATGAGCGAACTTATCAAAAGTTCGGTTCGGCTAGTTCGCCGAATTTCACTAAAAAGTTAGATTCGGACCGAACTAGTTCGGACCGAACCTGTCATTTCCATGCGCCGAGCATAGTACTGTCCAGGGTGCTGATAGAGTTAATGGGCTGCACTAACTCTTTCAGCAACCTTGACAGTACATGCTCGGCGCGCGGAAAATACAATTTGAATGTAAAAAAGTAATAATAATAATACGTTGATACTTACTTTCCTCCTGTCCGGCCTCCAGCGATGACGTTTCATCCCACGTGACCGCCTCTGCAGCCAATCACAGGCTGCAGCGCACTCTACACTACACTACACTACACTACATTACAAATCTTCGTGGGAACGTCTTAGGTGAGTTTATTTATGTATGTATGTTTGCATGTATGTATGTATGTATGTTGTCATGTATGTATGTTGTCATGTATGTATGTAGTCATGTATGTATGTGTATATGTGCATGTATGTTTGCATGTATGTATGTTTGCATGTATGTATGTATGTATGTTTGCATGTATGTATGTTGTCATGTATGTATGTGTATATGTGCATGTATGTTTGCATGTATGTATGTTTGCATGTATGTATGTTGGCATGTATGTATGTTGTCATGTATGTATGTATGTTGTCATGTATGTATGTATGTATGTATGTATGTATATATGTGCATGTATGTTTGCATGTATGTTGGCATGTATGTATATATGTGCATGTATGTATGTATATTTGCATGTATATATTTGCATGTATGTATGTATGTATGTTTGTTTGTATGTATGTTTGTATGTATGTATGTTGGCATGTCTGTATATATATATGTGCATGTATGTATGTTTGCATGTTTTTATTTTTGCATATATGTTTGCATGTATGTTTATATATATGTGCATGTATGTAATTATGTTGCATGTATTTATGTTTGCATGTATATTTGTGCATGCTTGTATATATGTATGTATGTATCTTTGCATGTTTGTTTGTATGTATGTATGTTTATATGTGGGTGTATGCATGTATGTATGTATGATAGATTGCATGTATGTATGTATATATGTGTGTATGTTTGCATGTATGTATATTTGCATGTATATATGTACATGCTTGTATATATGTATGTATGTATGTTTGCATGTATGTTTGTTTGTTTGTTTGTTTGTTTGTTTGTTTGTTTGTATATATGTCTGTATGGCCATGTATGATACTGTCTGCTGGCGCCCTGTATCTAAGTCAACTTTGCGGCAGGGTTCTATACATGGTATAACAGTCAGTATCACACATTAAACTGAATCTAAGCCTACGACATGTTTTATTTCATTTTTTTTTTCATTTTTTTTTTTACAGGTTTGGTGTTTGGACTACGCCAGTTTCGAGGACTACTTAGATGACGGTTTTTTTTTCTACAATAAAATGGTTAATGAGGGTTGTGTTGGGGGTGCTCTATTTCAATAAAATATTTTATCTATATCTTTGTCTTTTTCTTTTCAAATTTTATTACTACCACTTTAGTAATGGCCGCTGTCTGAGTGACAACATCCATTACTAAGGCGAGGCTTAGTGTTAGCCGGTGCAGAGGCTAACACTAACCACCATTATTACCCCGGTACCCACCACCACCAGGGGTGCCGGGAAGAGCCAGGTACGATCCAGTACCCGACCATCTGGTATTATGAGGCTGGGAAGGGCCAAAAACAGTGGACCTTCCCACCCTTGTAATGCTAGGCTGCTGCTGCTGTGTTGTATCTGGCTGGTTATAAAAGTGGGGGGGACCCCACGTCATTTTTTTAAATTATTATATATTTTTTTTTTTTTAAAAAGACATGGGGTTCCACCCAATTTATCATAACCAGCCACATACAACACAGTGTTATTAGCCTGGGAATGGACAAAACCAGTGGCCCTTGCCACCCATGTAATGCCAGACTGCTGCGGCCTTGTATATGGCTGGTTATTAAAAATGTGGGGGACCCATCTATTGTTAAATTTGTTAAATTTGTAAAATTTTTATAACCAGCCCGATACAACACAGCACACAGCAGCAGCAGCCTAGCATTACAAGGGTGGGAAGGTCCACTGTTTTTGGCCCTTCCCAGCCTCATAATACCAGCCTACGGCCACCCCAGTACACGACCATCACAACAGATGGTCGGGTACTGGATCTTACCAAGCTCTTCCCGGCACCCCTGGTGGTGGTGGGTACCGGGGTAATAATGGGTGGTTAGTGCTAGCCTCTGCACCGGCTAACACTAAGTACCGCCTTAATAATGGACGCTGTCAATCAGCCAACTGCCATTATCTAGGCACTAATAAAGTTTAAAAAAAAAACGCTCCTCTCCTGAAATATTCTGTGCTGCTGTGAACTCTGCTCTTACCATTACGTAGCTCAGTCTGTTACCTCTCCTCCACTCCTGTCCTCAAGAACACCTTCACATGATTGGCAAGTCACCACCCCGCACAAGATCCGCACGCTCATCTCCTGAAATACTCTGTGCTGCTGTGAACACTGCTCTTACCATTATGTGGTGACTTGCCAATCATGTGAAGGTGTTATTGAGGACAGGAGTGGAGGAGAGGTAACAGACTGAGAGCTACGTAATGGTAAGAGCAGAGTTCACAGCAGCACTGAATCTGCACGCTCCTCTCCTGAAATACTCTGTGCTGCTGTGAACTCTGTTCTTACCATTACGTAGCTCAGTCTGTTACCTCTCCTCCACTCCTGTCCTCAATAACACCTTCACATGATTGGCAAGTCACCACCGCGCACAAGATCCGCACGCTCATCTCCTGAAATACTCTGTGCTGCTGTGAACTCTGCTCTTACCATTACGTGGTGACTTGCCAATCATGTGAAGGTGTTATTGAGGACAGGAGTGGAGGAGAGGTAACAGACTGAGAGCTACGAATTGGTAAGAGCAGAGTTCACAGCAGCACTGAATCTGCACGCTCCTCTCCTGAAATACTCTGTGCTGCTGTGAACTCTTTTCTTACCATTGCATAGGTCAGTCTGTTACCTCTCCTCCACTCCTGTCCTCAATAACACCTTCACATGATTGGCAAGTCACCACCGCGCACAAGATCCGCACGCTCATCTCCTGAAATACTCTGTGCTGCTGTGAACTCTGCTTTTACCGTTACGTGGTGACTTGCCAATCATGAAGGTGTTATTGAGGACAGTAGTGGAGGAGAGGTAACAGACTGAGAGCTACGTAATGGTAAGAGCAGACTTCACAGCAGCACTGAATCTGCACGCTCATCTCCTGAAATACTCTGTGCTGCCTTAAACTCTGTGGACAGGTCAGGATCCTGTTTCTTTTAAATGCTGCACTGTAGCGCAGCCTTATATAGTGGATCGAGCGGGTTCCCTAGCAGCATTTAAAAGAAACAGGATCCTGACCTGTCCGCAGAGTTTAAGGCAGTACAGAGTATTTCAGGAGATGAGCACGGCCGGCCACGGGCAGCCGGTCGTTTTTCCGAGCCGTGCTCCCATTATGCACATGACCTTAAAAACACCCGTTATTGGGGGTCGTAATTACGACCCGCAATAACGGGCTCATAGACTTCTGTTACCCACGGGTACCTTCCCGTTTTCTCACGGGAAGGTGCCCGTGCCGTTAAAAAAATAGAATATGTTCTATTTTTCTATTTTACGGGCCGTGCTGCTATACTTTATAATGACAGCACGGCTCGCAAAAGCGGCCGGCTGCCCGTGGCCGGCCGTGCCCGGCCGTGCTCGTAATCACGAGTCGTAATTACGAGCACGGCCCGTAAAATAAAAAAATAGAACATGTTCTATCTTTTTAACGGCACAGGCACCTTCCCGTGAGAAAACGGGAAGGTACCCGTGGCTAACAGAAGTCTATGGGCCCGCTATTTCAGGTCGTAATTACGACCCGTAATAACGGGTGTTTTTACGGTCGTGTGCATGAGGCCCCGTAATGACGGGTGGCTGCATGTGTGCACCCGTCATTACGGCAGCGTTGCTAGGCAACGTCAGTAAATAGTCACTGTCCAGGGTGCTGAAAGAGTTAACTGATCGGCAGTAACTGTTTCAGCACCCTGGACAGTGACTACCGATCACAATATAGAGTAACCTGTAAAAACACGTTCATACTTACCGAGAACTTTCTGCTTCCTCCAGTCCGGTCTCCTGGCCGTTGCCTTGGTGACGCGTCCCTCTCGACATCCGGCCTGACATTCCTTGATGACAATGCAGCCCATGTGAGCGCTGCAGCCAATCACAGGCTGCAGAGGCCTCTGCAGCCAATCACAGGCTGCAGAGGCCTCTGCAGCCAATCACAGGCTGCCGCGTCAGAAAAGAAGGTCGGACTGGAGGAAGAAGAGGGACTCGTCACCAAGACAACGACCAGGTACGTATGTAATGCTTTTTATTTTATTTTTAATCAGCAGCCTCTTTTCTCTATCAGTGATTGATAGAGACAAGTGGCTGCCGATTTTTATAATATATTTGACCGGGTTCGGTCAAAACGGGTTCGGCCGTACCCGGTGAAGTTCGGATTCGCTGCGAACCGAACTTTTCCGGAAGTTCGGACCGAAACCGGGTTCGGTTGTCCCGGTTCGCTCATCTCTATTCAGGAGCACAGTGTCTAGTACTATTATATTCAGGAGCGCAGTGTATTGTACTATTATATTCAGGGGTGCAGTGTATAGTACTATTATATTCAGGGGTGCAGTGTATAGTACTATTATATTCAGGAGCACAGTGTATAGTACTATTATATTCAGGAGTACAGTGTATAGTACTATTATAATCAGGAGCACAGTGTATAGTATTATTATATTCAGGAGCACAGTGTATAGCATTATTACATTCAGGAGCACAGTGTATAGTACTATTATATTCAGGAGTACAGTGTATAGTACTATTATATTCAGTAGTACAGTGTATAGTAATATTATATTCAGGAGCACAGTGTATAGTAATATTATATTCAGGAGTACAGTTGTCACGAAGCGGGTAGTGGACCCACTAGGCCGTACCGCCGTAGTGGGGAGGCAGCTGGCCAAACAACAGGACACCACAGAAATACAATGTCCCGCACAAGGGTACCTGGATAGTCCAGACGGAGGCCGCAGCTCTGGCACAGATGGAGATGGGTGAAGCAGATAGCGCCAAACGTGGCGGATGACACAGGAGCCGCAAGTTGCGCCAGACGTGGCGGATTCCTCCGGACGTGGCAGATGACACAGAACGTGGCGGATTCCACCGGACGTGGCAGATGACACAGGATGTGGCGGATTCCTCCGGACATGGCAGATGACACAGGACGTGGCACGACTTAATACTAAGGAACAGCACGGGAAACAGGAACAGGGAACAAGGCACGGGTCACAACAGGAACGGGAAACACGAAGGGACCATTTGCAAGACAGACTGGGAAAACTAACAATGCTCAGGCAAGGATTAGAAGGCCAGGGGCCTTCTTATAGACCAGGAAATCGTGGCAGTTGATGATGATGACTTCCTCCTATTTTCGCGCGCTGGCCGTTTAAGGCCGGGCACGAGCGTGCGCGCGCACCCTACGGAACACAGCCAAATGGAGCGGAAGTGAGCGCTGGCGTCTCCTAGGAAGGAGATGGGGACCAGCGCTCACAGATCCATGGCTGCGGGCGTCGGGAGGTGAGTAAACCCGACGGCCCGCGGCCATGGACGCTACAACAGTGTATTGTACTATTATATTCATTGTATGATACTATTATATTTAGAAGCATAGAGTGTGGCATCATGAGAATTTTATCTTTGTTTACAGGTGCGGAAATGTTGGAAAAGTGAGGAGCCGAAGACATCTGAGCTGCAAACTGCATAAATGGGCCGTGCCCGGGAGAAGTAATCATAGCGGTCTGGACCGGATGGAGAAGAAAAGAGAAAAATAACAAAAAAGAAAGTGAGGCGTCACCGGTGAGTCACTCAATATAAATGTTTATTCTACCTGTGACTGATCAGTACTGTAGTCACTGTAAGATCTGCAGCAAGATGACGGATGGTAGCATTCTTTTTGTTAAACAGCAACTCCCAGCATATCCTAACCATTGTTCAGGCTATACTGGGAGCTGTCGTTTTATGATGTACAAATTTATATGGCAGGGGTTTAACTGAATTTGCAAATGATCTCTGTACTGAACCGTATTTGTTCTGGTGCTGTATATATGTACTGAGCTTGATTCTGGTGCTGTATATATATACTGAGCTTGGTTCTGGAGTTATATATATGTACTGAGCTTGGTTCTGGTGTTGTATATATGTACTGAGCTTGGTTCTGGGGATGTATAGATGTACTGAGCTTGGTTCTGGTGCTGCATTTATGTACTGAGCTTGGTTCTGGGGCTGTATTTATGTACTGAGCTTGGTTTTAGTGCTGTATATATGTACTGAGCTTGGTTCTGGTGTTGTATATATGTACTGAGCTTGGTTCTGGGGCTGTATATATTTACCTTCTCTTAAGGTAAAAGTATATGTTAAATCTACTTTTACCTTAAAAGAAGGTAAATATATACAGTAAAAACTAAATCCAAAAAACCATGGAGGAATCTCAGTTTTTTCCAATTCACCCATTATATGGTACTTTACATGGTGCAAATAAAAACTATAACTCCTCCCGCGAAAAAATAATCCTTCACACTCCACTCCATTGACGTAAATATAAAAAAGTTAGAAAGCTCCTGACCACTTTAGTGTCTCAAGGTATTCTGCTTTCTCCCTTCTATATGGCTCATTCTGTTTTACAGCTAAATTAAAACCATGCCAGATCTGTGGCTGCCTAAACAGAAATCTGTAAATTTATACGGTACAGCGTCTTCGGAGTTCACGGAGGAAGGGGGCCCAGACCTGAAAAAGTGCCCGGGGCCCATGGTACCCTTAGTCCGCCCCTGGTCGTAAATATACGTCATGGAAAGCCAGTGCTTCCCGCAAAATGTCATATACTTACAGATCTAATTCATTGCACTACATAGGCATAGAAAAACAATCTGACAGTTGGACCTTCAAGTCCCTTAGTGAGACTAAAGAAAAGTGGAAAAAAAGTGGAAAAAAAAGTTGGAAAAAATATAATAAATGTTTCAAGTAATAAAATAAAACAAAATCGGCCTTTTTCCCTTATCAAGTCCTTTATTATTGAAAAAAAGAAAATATACCATACATATTTGGTATTGCCGCGGCCGTTATAGCCTAAACTATGAAATTATTATGTTATTTATTCCACGTGGTGAACGGCGTAAAAAAAAAAAACCCGTAAAAAACAATGCCAGAATTTCAGTTTTTTGGTCACTTTTCCCTACAAAAATTGAAATAAAAAGTGATCAAAAAGACGCATGTATCCAAAAATAGTACCTTTAAAAACTATAGATCGTCTCGCAAAAAGCAAGCCCTCATACAGCTCAGTCGACGACAAAATTGAAAAGTTATGGTTCTCACAACATGGCGACAGAAAAAATACATTCTTTTTACAAAGGTAATTTTATTGTGCATAAAGTTGTAAAACATAAAAAAGTGCTATAACTTAGGTATCATCGGAATCATACTGACCCGCAGAATAAAGTTAACATGTAATTTATAATGCATGGTGAACGCTGTATAAAAAAACCTTAAAAAAACTATGCCAGAATTGCTGTTTTTTGGTCACTTTGCTTCCCAAAAAAATAGGATAAGTGATCAAAAAGTCGCATGTACCCCAAAATGGTACCAATAATAACTATAGCTTGTACCACAAAAAAACAGCCCTCATGCCACTATGTCTATGAAAAAATAAAATTAGTTTAAGGCTCCAATACGTCGGGAAATAAAAATATGCGGTTGTGCAGGCCCGAGGGAAACATTTCTTCTTTTTCAAAAGGCGATTTATCGAGGCCTAAAAACAGAAAGGGGAGGGCCCAAACATATCTGCTGGAAGCAAGGGTGCCCGTATTATACCAGGACAAAACTTCCCAGAAAATTTTTCCAAACTGCAAAGGTGCGGAGTGTGTACCAAAAAGGGAATAAGAAAGGACACCATCTATCAGTGCGACACTGGAATGTGCATAAAATAATTACTTCACAGCATAACAAATATCTATGGATAATTTTATTGTTTTTTTTTACCCCATTACTATACCACCTGACTATGCCCCTGATGTACTCTGCCCAGCTTACATGTGCCCCCACATTATAAACTGAAATACCAGTAAAATTCCAAACAAAACTACTACTAAGCAAAATCCACGCTCCAAAATCCAAATGCTGCTTCCTCCCTTCTGAGCCCTACAGTGTGCCCAAACAGCAGTTTACTTCCACATAAATGGCATAGCCATACCCGGGAGAACCATTTTAACAATTTTTGGGGTGTGTATCTCCAGTGGCACAAGCTGTGCACTATATATTTGCCACTGAAATGGCATATCTGGGGAAAAATTTACATTTTTACTTTGCACCATCCGCAGTGCAATAATTTATGCAAAAGACCTGTGGGGTGAAAATGCTCACTACACTCTTTAATAAATGCCGTGAGGGGTGTAATTTCCAAAATGGTGTCACTTCCCAGAGGCTTCTTTCACTATTTGACATCAGAGCCTCTGCAATTGTAAACCAATACTTTGTAAGTCGCCAAATTAGGCCTCAATTTCACATGCCACTCTTTCACTCCTGAGCCCTGTCGAATGTCCTGGCAAAAGATTAGTGCCCCTTGTAGGGTGATTCTAGAACCGGGAAACACAGCATAATAATTAGAGAGCTGTCTTGTTATGGTGGCACAAGTTTGGCACCACATATTGGCATATATATGGAAAAATCCCATTTTCACTCTGCAACATCGAGTGCACACTAATTTCTGCAAAACACCTGCGGGGTTAACATGCTCAGTTTTTGTCCCACAGGGGCTTTGCAAATGCTACATAACGTCCGGAAACCAATCCAGCAAAATCTGCACTCCAAAACCAAATGGCGCTTCTTCCCTTCTGAGCCCTGCCGTGTTTAAGACCACATATGTGCCGGCCCAAGAGTGGAGTGGAGCTTATGATTTCCGACCATGAAGAAGAAAACAGTGTAGCTTGCTGCTTCCGTAAGTCCCATAGAACTGAATAGTACTTATGGAAACAGCGTAACTCGCATGCTACTCTGCTTCCATAACTGCCATTCACTGCTATGGGAGTTACGGAAGCAGCGTAGCTTCATGGTCAGAAATCAGCCAGAACACAGAGAGGTAGAACTGGGTTTAGGGGGCCATGTTCTAGAGATGGCACCCCAGAGGTGGGACCCGCATCTATCTGATATATCCAGTGGATATGTCATATATGTGCCTGTTGGGAAACCCCTTTAAGTAAGTCGGAATAACTTATTGCTGCGAGTTCTTTTCAAAACTTACCATTGCAAAGTCGACTGCGCTCCAGAACGACAGACGCAATATCATCAATACCGGCGAACATCACACGCCTCACCAAAGAGAAGTAGTTCCAGCCATCACATTAGGGGTGAGTTCATTAAATGTTTTACCACATATAGCAGAGTGATTTTTAAGTTGATAATTTTATAATTATCCAAATGGCCCTTGGCAGAAAAAAGTTTTCCCACCCCTGCCCTAATTGAACAGAACAACTATGTCAACTATTGGTGCTGGAGCTCAATACTAGGAATTACTCTTAGGGATTGCTGCAAGGGATTATTATTATTATTATTATTATTATTATTATTAATAATAAAAATCAAGATATTTTCCATGACATTGTTAAAGGCAGAACATTTTTGCTTCCACAGAAATCTTTACTCTTAGCAACATCATACCTGCTACATATACAGTCAGGCAGACTAAAGACTGACATTGGAAAGGGAACAATTGATTTGATATGGGTTACTAAAATCTCACAAAATGTTCTGCAGTTAGTTTTGATATGGTAACTGTTCCAGTGCCTCAAAATGCTTTTACTAACATTTAAGAAATTTCTTACTGTGATTATTTTTTACTATATTTTCTATAGGTGCCAATGCAGTAAATATGATTGAGAAAGGTAGAACTGTTGAGCATTCTATGGTTCTATGCTTCGAAAGGAGCTAAGCACACAATAAAAAATAATAGATATGAAGTACTAGACATTGAAGAGTACAACATTATGTTTTATTGTATAAGAGATAATGAAAGCAGGAAGAATAATAGTCATGTCCTTCAATGGTTCTGTCTAGTGTCTGACCTCACAAGGTGAGAAGCTTCCAGTATACTGAACAATTAGCAAAGGCAGATAAATTCTGGGTCTTGGAAAGGAATATGAAACTGACATAGACACAGGTATAAAAAATATATACGTATATTCCTATTGTAGCCCTTCAGATGAATGATAATGAATAATTATTTGGCCCCGCAGTTTGTTGAACAGCAATAATATGTTCAGGCCAATGCATAGTAATGCAGATTGCGGCCTGTGGGTGACACATGCAAATCTTTGTAGAAATTTGCATGCATTAATATCATTTACTGTAGGGACTGTTAAAAAAAATTGTTATCTACAATAAATATTAATTCAGACAGCAGATCTAGTATAAATAATGGAGCAGGTAAAAGTTAAAAGTTAGAGTCCCTGCAACTTTTAAAAGTCAATCTACATATATAAACTTCACCACTCAAATGTTATCTGGATCTGAGGCACTGTTGTGCCTATTTTAATATGGGAAGACTGCAATATGTTTGTCCCTCGGATTAGATGCAGCAGGTGAAATGAGTGTAGGCAAACTCCGCAAGGTGTTTTGAGGCAAGCGGTTCTCTCTACCAATACTCCAGGCAGTGAGGTGGATAAAACCTATTACATGCCAATAAAGTGTGATAGTGTAATATTGCAACAGACTTTTAAGAAACACAAAGATTATTTATTTTACTCACATTGGATATGATAAAAACACTCACCAATAATATCTAATGCGCAACATGCCAAGTAGCAGCAGGACCCTGGGTTCGCCCTGTACCGGCTTCTTTCGGGCATACTAGGTGTGTCTTCCCAATATTTTAAATGGTCATATTCAAATGCAAACATAAAAAATTCTATAAAGTATCAACTGTAAGGATAACAACAAAATGAGATCTCATTATATACATGTAAAGACTACATGAAGCATAGAGCATTGTTAAAAAGTGTTTCTAAAAATTCTCACGAATAAAACAAATATAATGTACATGTTGCAATGTACTAGTTCATCCGCAGCCGAGGTCCGTAGAAAAATGGCAATATATAATATATAAACACACAATAGTTTTTCTCTTCCCATTTGTCCCATCCATAAGCGCATAGAGGAATATATAGAAATCTAATTGTAAAAACTTTTCATAAGAATACAATTATTATCATAGGAAGACAATGCTTATCGAGAGGTTAACTGTGGACTTTCTTCCAAAAGAAAGTTGTACAAAGTTTATCCCACACAGGGATCAAAGCCGAGAAGGTATTAAAGACTTCAGGTAATATCTAGGATTTCTAAATCTGGGAGGGTTTATTACTTAACAGAGAAACCGTACTTTAGACAAACACGGGGATCGAAAATCATGCTCGTCTTGTGCACCCAAAGTGAATAGCTAGTAATGTAATGTATTATTCTAGTGGAATCTCAACATATGTAAGGTTGATTCCATAATCATCTCTATATATATCCATGAATAACCCAAAGGGTATAAGTACAGAAAAAAATCCTCAATATAACTACATTACAAAAAAATATGTGTAACGTCCGTGGCTGCGGGCTGTCAGCTCCAGCCTCCCGCTGACAGCCGCAGCCACGAGTCGGCAAGCGCTGGCCCCAGCCTCCCCCTCAGGAGACGCCAGCGCTTGCATCCACTCACCTTCGCCGGAGCCCGCAATTTACCATCCCACTACGCCTTGAGTTCCATCCAGCTCCAAATTAGCTTTTAAAAATCAATTTATGAGTACGAACAGCTCGGAGTAGCAAAAACACACAGACACGTTACTGTATGAAAATGCTTCTACTTTATTCTTATCAGCACGGATATTTATAACAAAATTGCAACAACAAATGAGTCAGAAAGTTTAGATAAAGTTCCACAACTTAATTGGCTCTTAGGGGGGCCGTTCCCTCATCTTCCCTATTATTGCTGCGTAGTGCTTTGCACACAGCACTATGATTCTCCATTTTAATTCTTATTATTGCTGCATAGTGTTTTGCACACGGCACTACGCCTTAAAGTCCCAGAGCATCTACCTTCTAATATAACTAACTTGTACAAGCATATAAGGATATAAGTATATAAGATATACAGTAAGTCTAAAACACTTTGTAAAATATTTTTGCTTTCACATTTCCCCCCTTTTGTGATTTTATAGGTCTGGTAATCTTTACCTGTCTCTAATTTCACAACAACCTGTCACTTATTTCCAGAGACCTCGCTGTGAGAGCTCTCCGTATCTTATAAAACACATAACAATTAAAACAAGTCATAATAACAAAAACAATCATAATACATATTAGTGGTTGGAATAAATAGCTAAACACTGAACTGGCAGTCGGCGAAAACCCTGTGTACAGTATATATATCTCATACCAGTGATGAGCCGTGTCATCCTTAATCTGGGATCCTAAATGTTTTCCCACTTATAACAGCATTCATTTTGACTGTTTGTAGTGTAACATTATGTCTCCTAACCATCTCTTTGACCTCTTCTGCGTCTTTTAGAACTTTGTTCAACTCATCTTAGGGGAGACTAATATTAGGTGTTGGCAATGGGTCCGGTACCCATACTGTGCTTACAATCTCATCCAAATCCTGGAAAAATACAATAGTCTGGTTCTTCCATTCTATATAACTAACATTAAATGTACATCCAGGAAAGGGTACCTGTAATAAAAAGGTTTTAATGTGTTGGGTCATCCGTAACCATACATACACTCTGTGGTTTTATCTCTATATACAAAAAATTTTCTGTAAGATGGGGGAGGCAGGCTCTCCCACAAGCATATTTGCCACTCTCACTCCCTGTGCCTTCTCTGCAGGTTTCATATGGGAGCCAAGGTCAAAGATAAAACATATGAAATCAACATAACTTGTGTTAAAGGAAATTACTTTCTTATTCACTACAAAAGAACCAAGATGGGAACTCCAGACAAAATGGCTGCTGCACAAAACTAAATAATTTAAACATTATTATAATCACTTTCACATCATACATATCTTTGTAATTCGGCATCCTGCTTGATAATTCACAATGTAATTTCATACAGAGAATATAAGCACATAAACCGTCCTTTACAAACCCTCCCTTTTCTCATATTTTAATTACAGAAATTATATATTATGATTATAATACTCAAACAATATATCAATAGGGCCACAACTTATATGATGCCATCACCAATGTCCAGTTTGAGTATGGGGTCCCACTAGTGTATTGACAAGTCTTGTACATCATCATCATCATCATCATCATCTTCTTCTTCTATCTTCTGTTCTTCACTGACTGTCGGCCTCAGGGTAACCCACACAATTGTGGAGTCAGACTGCACAGTGGTGTCCAATGGGGGATTTATGATTACCCCCTCCTAGTCACTTACTTATTAAAACGCTTGATACTGCTGACAGATTCACTCAGGTCTTTGGTCTTTACTTTGATCTTTGCTGATGTCATCAGGACTTGGTTTGGTCCTTCTCGTCTGTCAGACACCGTCTCTCTTAGTATATGTCACCGGGCTGTACACAACACCTCATGCTGTGAGCCTGGGGTGAGATCCCACGTAGGCGGATTAGTGGAGTTTTATTGTGACTACCACAAAACCCTCCGCATCTGTCTTCTTCCTCCGATAAGTTACTTGTCTGGGCGGCTGCTTAGAATTGTGACACTGCCGTCAGTTCATGATAAACGCGTTGTATTGGTTCCGGCTGCGCCTGCCGCATCTCAGTGATGGAGTTCATCGTATTAAAAATCTTTTAGTTCATGTTTACTGGCACTTGCTGGGGAACCCCAACCCTTGTCAATTGTTACTAATCTGGTGATAACATCTACGTACTATAAAAGTTGTTCTAAGTACATACAATAACAATGTCAGGCCCTTAAACTAAATCAAACAAACAAACAAACACCTTTTATATAAGAAAAACTTCTCTGCTCCAATGGACAGGGCACCTAGAAGATGTGTAATTATTGGGTACATTTCATTTGCACTTGGTGTCACGCTTTCCAGCAGGATTTATACCTTGATCTGAGCTGATTGCCTGGAACATTTCCAGATCACCAAAATATACACAGATTCCACATGTTTATCTGGCAAATGTCGCAAACCAATTTTTCTTACTCTAATTTGTATTGCATGGGAAGGCCTCTCAAGGTCTGTTCTCTTCGTGGGAGGTGGGTATGATAAGGTTGGCACCGGTCTGCCAGGACTGTTCTGTAGGCAAATCAAACAGCTCTAACAGAATTTAGCAGCAACAGCTGTAAAGCCTGGGACATACCAATTAGATCTTACCAAATCGATCCTTGCAGTCTTGGGGCATATGTGAGGTCATACACCATCAATGCAAGAGCCATCAAGAGTGCCTTGGGTGTTACCGGTTCACGTTCCCTTATCCGTCCACATTCTGTTAGAATCTGGTTCTCATGCCTTCCGCTCCCAGTTGGACTCTTCCTGTGGAGAACAAGCTTTTTATTGTATAAACATTAATTGATCTTAATCAAATAATTAATTTGAAGAAAACATTAACAAATAACATCTTTACATCAAACGTTCACATTGAGCAATAACTAGAAATGATACATGCAACCTCATTTTTCTTCTTTATATATATATATATATATATATATATATATATATACACACACACACAAACACTGCACAGAATTTTCCTTTCACAATAACAACGACAAAAAAACAAATAACTAAAAAAAAAATTCAAATGGGAATATTCCACTTCTGTACCTTTTTATCTGACACATGACTCTAATAGTCCAATGCTAAGGCTGGTCCAGAACTTTACATAAAACTTAACTTCAGTATTTAATATTCCCACAACACTTCTTAAATACAATTATTAAACAAACTAACTTTGGAATAACATCTAGAGAACAGCTGATATCTTATTGTACAAACATCAGGTCAATACTTGGGATAACATTGTTCCCCTGTCACTTACACACAATGTCTGCAGTGGGGAAAATACAGGCCGGGCTTCAGGCCCCCCTGAGAACAGGTCTACACACACGAGCACATTGTCATACACTTCTACCTCGGGTAGTTGTATGTTCTGCAGTCGCTGGGACTGTTAATCTGGCCGGGCTGCACTTTTCACAGGTACCTTTGCTGTTTTACCTATGTCACACCGTGCGCACATCATGCCGGCTGCTACAAACCTAGTGGTGGCATTATTGTATCCAGGGACAAGCCAATTTACTGATACCTGGCTGCATTTACCCTTGTTGTCAGTTCTGTCTTCTCTCGCTCTCTCAATTGGCTTACCCGATGATCCAACAAAGTTCCTACTACCAATGGGCCCATAATTGTGAGCGATGCCAAAAGCGTACCTAGAGTCAGTGTATATGTCGGCCGTCTTACCTTCTGCCAGGTTACAAGCCTCAGCGAGCACCTCCAACTCCGCTCCTTGAGATGAACAAGAAGGTGAGAGTGGTTTCTGGGTAATTTACCTTGTGCCTCGTATCCTGTTCTACACATACTGTATAAAGTATTTCTACATTACAAATTTACATTGGAAACCCATGTCACATATAGATAGAACATTTCAAAAGGGTGCAGTTTTATTGTTCCACATTCATCTGATAATCCAGAACACTTGTAAATCCCACCCACCAGGTCCTGTAAATACCTGATTAATACAAAAACAAACAAAATATGAAATCTGGCATAAAATAAACAATATTCAAACTATTTTTTTTGTTTTGTTTTGTCTTCTCCCCATCTAAATCTGTAAAGACTCATCTGTGAGTGACGTCCCCTCGCCTCCTGTGTAAATTTGCTGGAGGGGGATGGTCTTTTACTCAATACCTCATATTGGGTGGAGACTACAGCACAGCATACCCAGTGCCATATTTACCGTTCTGGAAGGATCTGGAACCATCTATACAGAAATACCTGAAAATGTAGGTTACTGTCATACACATTTAATCTGGATTACTCCTTGAAGCTCATACACATTTTGTAGATCTCCTAAAACCAAATTCATTAATTCAAAACAAAATAAAACACAAAACAAAACTACCTGATCAGTCCCTTCAACATTCCCTCCTATTTGGACTCTACGAAAGTAATGTAGCAGAGTTCAAAACTACATATCAACATAATAAAATTAGGCACTCTATCGGGGGGGGGGGGGGCACTAGTTTAACCCCCTGTAATACACAACAGCCTGGAACAAAAAAGATTACTTTCTCCTGACAAAAATACATTTTATCTTTAACCCCTTCCCGCACCTGGACGTAACTGTACGTCCAGGTGAGCAGTAACTTTGCGCACCTTGGCGTACAGTTACGTCCGCGCTTTAACAGTTAACCGCCGCGCGGCGCTACACCACAGCGGCGGTTAACTGTGCAGGGTGTCAGCCCTGCTCTCCCCGTTGCCGATCAGCGGCCTGTCGCCGCTGAAATCGGCAATTAACCCCTTCGATGCGGTGGTCGATTGCGATCACCACATCGAAGAGGTTTACAGCGGATCGGCAGCCCCCCACATGTATTTGCGGGGGCTAGCGATCCTTATCATGGCAACCAGAGGCCAGACAATGACCTCCGGGTTGCCATGTACGGAAGCCTCGGAGGATCAGCCCCCGGCCGGTCCTCCGATGCTTCCTGTCAGTGTGACTGTCACGTCACAATGACAGTTAGAACACATTACACTACGTGTGTAGTGTAATGTGTTCCAGCAGCGATCAGAGCTGCAGGTCTAAGTGTCCTCTAGTGGGACAAGTAAAAAAAGTAAAAAAAAGATAATAAAAATGTTTTTAAAAAGTGTAAAAATAAAAGTTAGAAGTGACATAAACAAAGAATGCTTTTTTTCCTATAATAAGTCTTTTATTATAGGAAAAAAATTAACACGTTAAAAAAAGTACACATATTTGGTATCGCCGCGTTCGTAACGACCCCAACTATAAAACTGTAATATTATTTTTCCCGCACGGTGAACACCGCAAAAAAAATAAACAAAAAACAGTGCCCGAATCACAATTTTTTGGTTACCAACCCTCCCAAAATATACAATAAAAAGTGATCAAAAAGTCGCATGTACGCCAAAATGGTACCAATACAAACTACATCCCGTCCCGCAAAAAACAAGCCCTTACATCGCTTTTTTGACTGAAAAATAAAAACGTTATGGCTCTCAGAATAGGGTGACACAAAAATGTATTTATTTTATAAATAAGTGATTTTATTGCACAAACGCTGCAAAACATAACAAAATTATATACATCTGGTATCGCTGTAATCGTATCGACCCGCAGAATAAAGTATAATGGTCATTTATAGCCCAGGGTGAAGGCCATAAAAAAACGAATAAAAAACATTGTCAGAATTGATGGTTTTTGGTCACCTTGCTTGCCAAAAAATGGAATAAAACGTGATCAAAAAAATTTCTGGTACCCCAA
Organism: Rhinoderma darwinii; assembly: GCF_050947455.1. NCBI lineage: Eukaryota > Metazoa > Chordata > Amphibia > Anura > Rhinodermatidae > Rhinoderma > Rhinoderma darwinii. Next base: position 280,924,388 of record NC_134690.1, on the reverse strand, counting down.
AATGGTACCAATGAAAACTACAGATTGTCCCGCAAAGAATAAACCCTCACACAGCTCCGGTGGAGAAAAAATAAAACCGTTCTGGCTCTCAGAATATGGCGATGCAAAATGTGCGGAGTGTTCCAAAAGCAGATAAGATTGGGCGCCATTTACCAGTGCGACACCGGTCACATATCTGCGGATTATTTATTTACTGCATTATTATACCCTCTTATTATACCCTGATGTACCCCGCACAGATAACATGTACCCTGATGTACCCCGCACAGATAACATGTACCCTGATGTACCCCGCACAGATTACATACGCCCCCACATTACAAACTGAAACACCAGTAAAACCCCAAACAAAACAACTACCAAGCTACATCTGCGCCCCAAAAGCCAAATGGCGTCCCTCCCTTCTGAGCCCTGCAGCGTGCCCAAACACCAGTTTACGTCCACAGATATGGCATCGCCATACCCGGGAGAACCCGGTTAATATTTTATGAGGTATTTGTCTTCAGTGGCACAAACTGGGCATAACATGTAGTGCACTAAAGTGGCATATGAGTGGAAAATTGTAATTTTCACTCCGCACCATGCGCTGCGCATTAACCCCTTCGCGCACCACAACATAGCATGTCTTAGTGTGGGGGGTGATGTATGGAGCGTCTCACGTGAAAAATAAAGAATTTAAAACGGCAAAATCGCTGTTTTTTTGGTCACCTTGGCTCTACCTAAAAATGTAATAAAAAGTGCTCAAACAGTTGTATGTACCAAAAAATGGTACCAATAAAAACGACCGCTCGTCCCTCAATAAATAAGCCCTCATACCGCTCTATTGACTGAAAAATAAAAAAGTTGTGGCTCTTCGAACGCGGGGAGGAAAAAACTAAAAAGGAAAAGAAAAAAATGGATCAGTCCAGAAAGGGTTAATTACTTTCTAATGAAAAACCATTTATGACCACACGTGGGGTATTGCCGTACTCGGGAGAAATTGCTTTACAAATGTTGGGGTGCTTTTACCCCCTTTATCCTTTGTAAAATTGAAAAAAATGCAACATTTTAGTGGAAGAAATGTTGATATTCATTTTCATGGCCCAATTCTAATAAATCCTGCAAAAGACTTGTGGGGTCTAAATGCCCACTATACCCCTAGATAGATTCTTTAAGTGGTGTAATTTCCACTTTTGGTGGGTTTCCACTGTTTTGGCCTCTCAGGGGCTTTGCAAATGCGACATGGCACCCAAAAACCATTTCAGCTAAATTTGAGCTCCCAAAGCCAAATAGCGCTCCTTGCCTTCTAAGCCCCGCTGTGGGTCCAAACAGCACTTTATTACCACATATGGCGTATTTACGTAATCGGGAGAAATGGTTTTAGAAATGTTTGGGTGCTTTTTCGCCTTTATTCCTTGTAAAAATTAAAAATGGCTACCTTTTTTCAGAAAAAAAGTCGATTTTTACCTTTACAGAATAATTCCAATGAATTCAGCAAAACAACCGTGTGGTCAAAATGCTAACTTTACCCCTAGAAAAATTCCTTGATGAGTGTAGTTTCCAAAATGGGGTCACTTTCCGGGGGATTCCACTATTTTGTTCCCTCCAGTGCAATTCAAACGCGACATGGCACTGAAAACTATACCAGCAAAATCAGAATTTCAAAATCCAAATGGTGCTCCTTCCCTTCTGAGTCCTGCTGTGGGTCCAAACAGCAGTTTATTACCACATATGGGGTATTGCTATAATCAGGAGAAATTGCTTTACATATGTTGGGGTGTTTTTTCTCTTTTATTCCTTGAAAAAATTACAAATTTCTACGTTTTTTCAGAAAAAATGTAGATTTTCACCTTCACAAACTAATTCAAATAAATTTAGCAAAAAAAACTGTGGGTTCAAAATGCTAATTATACCCCTAGATAAATTCCCTGAGGGGTGTAGTTTCCAAAATGAGGTCACTTTTGGGGGTCTTTATTGTTTTGGCCCCACAAGACCTCTTCAAACCTGACATGGTACCTAAAATATATGCTAAAAAAAAGGAGGCCCCAAAATCCACTAGGTGCTCCTTTGCTTCTGAGGCCGGTGTTTCAGTCCATGACCGCACTAGGGCCACATGTGGGGTATTTCTAAAAACTGCAGAATCTGGGCAATAAATAATAAGTTAAATTTCTCGGGTAAAACCTCCTGTGGTATAGAAAAAAATGTATTACAAATGAATTTTGTAAAAAAAAAATGAAATTTGTAACTTTCACCTCTACTTTGCTTTAATTCCTGTGAAACGCCTAAAGGGTTAATACACTTTCTGAATGCTGTTTTGAATACTTTGAGGGGTCCAGTTTTCAAAATGGGGTGATTTATGGTGACTTTCTAATATATAAGGTCCTCAAAGCCACTTCAGAACTGAACTGGTCCTTGTAAAAATCACCTTTTGAAATTTTCTTGAAAATATGAGAAATCGCTGCTAAAGTTCTAAGTCTTGTAACGTCCTAGAAAAATAAAACAATGTTCAAAAAACGATGCAAACATAAAGTAGACATATGGGTGATGTTAACTAGTAACTATTTTGTGTGGTATTACTATCTGTTTCACAAGCAGATACATTTAAATTGAGAAAAATGCTAATTTTTGCAAATTTTCTCCAAATCTTGGTGTTTTTTACAAATAAATATTGAATTTATCAACCAAATTTTTTCACTTACATAAAGTACAATATGTCACGAGAAAACAATCTCAGAATCGCTTGGATAGGTAAAAGCATTCCGGAGTTATTACCACATAAAGTGACACATGTCAGATTTGAAAAATCGGCTTCGTCCTGAAGGCCAAAACAGGCTCAGTCCTGAAGGGGTTAAAATGACCTGCAACCATTTACCTGTAAAACATCTCACATTTTCATAACTAACATTTAGGCAGCACCATAGCACGTACCTCATGTTTGAAAACAAAAAAAACAAGACAAATGTAATTAGTTATTCAATAACACAGAAAATAATATATCTGGTAATATTAATTACTGCAAACCAATAAGCTGTACATAAGAATAGGGAACAGAGGGGGCACATACATCATCAAGACCCCGTGTCTCACAATATCTGTATTTTAATTAATTTGAATCAACATCATCACATTCCAACATTAAATCTTATCACATTATAACACATAAATCTGCAGTGTAAATTTTATCTTTTTATAGACAGATCCAGCCGGCTGTTATATTTTTCCCGCTTGGTGTAGTTACAGACGACTGCGCGTGCGCGAAGATAAGAAACATTCCAATTCGGATTTTTAACCCCATACACAAAACACTAGGAATTTTAGACATTACTGCTGTTCAAGATAAGAACATACAATATAGATCTGCTTTATAGTGTGGCCGTTAGTTTCAAACTTCAGACATGTTACATTACACACATCACACAGATGTTTCATACATCACACATGTTACATTACACACATCACACATCACACAGATGTCTTATACATCACACATGTTACATTACACACATCACACAGATGTCTCATACATCACACATGTTACATTACACACATCACACATCACACAGATGTCTCATACATCACACATGTTACATTACACACATCACACAGATGTCTCATACATCACACATGTTACATTAAACTCGTTCACATTACACTCCCCCCGTTCTGACCCACATTAGTCACTGCAATGTACCCAGCTGCTCCGTTTTCTTCACTCCTCCTATCAAAATGTACACCTTTTTCCAAATTGTTCTTTCTCACATCAACTCTCTTGTCACCACCTGTAATCACCTGCTTTGTAATTTTAACTTATGCCTTGTCCTGGTCATCCCCGCTCTTAAAGGGGCAGCGCGCACACCGGACATCTTGAACGACCTTTGACCCGTGAGTACCCTGGGCTATAAGAGGGGTCCAGCCCCCTAGTTTGATGCCTGAGCGTTGTTAGTTTTCCCAGTCTGTCTTGCAAATAGTCCCTTAGTGTTTCCCGTTCCTGTTGTTACCCGTACCTTGTTCCCCGTTCCTGTTTCCGTGCTTTGCCCTAGTATCTAGTCGTGCCACGTCCAGAGGAATCTGCCACGTCCTGTATCATCTGCCACGTCCAGAGGAATCTGCCACGTCCTGTGTCATCTGCCACGTCTGGAGGAATCCGCCACGTCTAGAGGAATCCGCCACGTCCTGTGTCATCTGCCACGTCCGGAGGAATCCGCCACGTCCTGTGTTATCTGCCACGTCCGGAGGAATCCGCCACATCTGGCGCAACTTGCGGCTCCTGTATCATCCGCCACGTTTGGCGCCATCTGCTGCACCCATCTCATCTGTGCCAGAGCTGCGGCCACCATCTGGACTATTCAGGTACCCTTGTGCGGGACATTGTATTTCTGGGGTGTCCTGTTGTTTGGCCAGCTGCCTCCCTGCTGCGGCGGTACGGCATGGTGGGTCCACTAACCCGCTCCGTGACAGTACGCTCAGGCCATGGACCCCGCTGGTCAACCTGCGACGTTGTCTACACAAGCCATGCTGGCTGAGATGGAGGATCTCCAGTCACGACAAGACCAGCTCCTCCTGTCGGTGAACGCCATAGCCCATCGGTTGCTTGCTCCGTCCACAATCATCACCGCACCCGTTCCTGCGGTTCCGCCTGCTACACTTCCTGTCTGTACCGGTACCAACCCCCTGTGTTTCTTGCCGCTACCTCCACGCTATGACGGAGATCCGAGGTCCTGCAGGGGATTTTTGAATTAGTGCCTGATCCATTTCAGACTACATGCCAGGTCCTTCTGTTCGGATGACGTCAGGATCGCCTTTATCATCTCTCTCCTTACCGGCAAAGCCCTGGCATGGGCCAATCCTCTGTGGGAACATCAGGGACCAGAGACCCGGGACTTGCAGTGCTTCTTACAGACCTTCCGCTCAATCTTTGAGGAACCTGGGAGAGTTTCTTCGGCTGCTGCATCCTTGCTGACCCTACACCAGGGAGACCTCTCCGTGGGCGAGTATGCCATTCAGTTCCGTATCCTGGCTGCTGAATTGACCTGGAACAACAAGGCTTTGGTGGCTACATTCTGGCAGGGACTGTCTTCAGGGATCAAGGACGAGCTGGCTGCTCGCGATCTGCCATCTACCCTGGACGATCTTATCCTACTCGCCTCCCGTGTCGACATGAGGATCCGGGAACGTTCCCAAGAGGTTCTCCGGGGAAGAGAACTTCCCAGGCTGGATTCTGCTGTCCCGCAATCCTCCTCAGTCGTCCCACCAGAGGACCCGATGCAGAGTAATTATGTTAAATTGTCTACCCAGGAGAGACAACGCAGACGCACTTCTGGACTTTGTTTGTATTGCGGCCATGGAGGCCATGTTGTGCGTCTGTGCCCCCAGAGGCCGGAGAGACCCCATTGCCTGAGATTGGTTGGAGAGACAACACTAGGTGGAACAGAATCTAACAGAGGATTCGCTTCCAAACTGACTATTCCTTTGACCCTGGTATCCGGCGGCAGGACGCATCAAGTCTCTGCCTATCTTGACTCTGGCTCTGCTGCAAATTTCATCCAGAAAGAGCTTGTGGATCATCTTCAGCTGCCCACACTTCCCCTGGAGACATCTTTGGCTGTTGCCTCAGTTAATGAACTGCCTCTGCCTGATCCCATTACCTCTAGAACCAAGCCGTTGAAGCTCCAGGTTGGAGTACTTCATTCTGAATTTATTTAGTTCCTTGTTTTGCCCAAAGCCATCAATCCTGTTCTGCTGGGCCTGCCTTGGCTTCGACTACATGCCCCAGTCCTGGACTCTGTAGAGATTCTTTGGAAAAACGGGACCCCGTGAGGCGCTGCTACTCAAGAAGGATTCAGTAGTAATAGTAAATGATGCTTTATTGTTATAGGCTACGCGTTTTAATGCCGCACCGGCATCTTCCTCAGGCCACACACATTGCAGTCTAAACAACAGCCCTTTAAATACACCACGCGGGAAAAAAAACGCCAATGTAAACAGGGTCAAAGTGCAACGGTGACGTAATCACCGGGAGAAGTTCAGGCTTAAAAAATACATGAAAAACATCCATTCGTATATACTAATTAATTAAAACTAGAGAAGACAAAAAATTAAAAGGGGTATGGGATATAAAGATATAAATAAAAAGGACAATTGCAGACAATCTCATGAAAACAATAATATACATATCGATGAATTTAAACAAGAGTTAAAACTCAACAAAATATACTGAAGTTTGTGCTGTATCGTAATAGCGATGTTTTGCGGTAATTCACCAATTAATTACAATGAAAACGAATTGAAGGAAAATGAACTTAATGGGTGAAAATGATGAAAACTACTATTAAACCCATATCGATAGGAACTCAACTAAACGAGGAAAGCACACCAAATGATGTCTATTTTAATAGAACTAATGATCATCCATTGAGATGATCTTAATATTATTTTCAATAGTTGCCCTTTGGACTAAAATGTGGAAAATTCAGTAGGGACTTCAATCATAAATAAATATAAGTGTAAATATATAATTAGTTCTATTAAAATAGACATCATTTGGTGTGCTTTCCTCGTTTAGTTGAGTTCCTATCGATATGGGTTTAATAGTAGTTTTCATCATTTTCACCCATTAAGTTCATTTTCCTTCAATTCGTTTTCATTGTAATTAATTGGTGAATTACCGCAAAACATCGCTATTACGATACAGCACAAACTTCTGTATATTTTGTTGAGTTTTAACTCTTGTTTAAATTCATCGATATGTATATTATTGTTTTCATGAGATTGTCTGCAACTGTCCTTTTTATTTATATCTTTATATCCCATACCCCTTTTAATTTTTTGTCTTCTCTAGTTTTAATTAATTAGTATATACGAATGGATGTTTTTCATGTATTTTTTAAGCCTGAACTTCTCCCGGTGATTACGTCACCGTTGCACTTTGACCCTGTTTACATTGGCGTTTTTTTTTCCCGTGTGGTGTATTTAAAGGGCTGTTGTTTAGACTGCAATGTGTGTGGCCTGAGGAAGATGCCGGTGCGGCATTGAAACGCGTAGCCTATAACAATAAAGCATCATTTACTATTACTACTGAATCCTTCTTGAGTAGCAGCGTGGTCCCGTTTTTCCAAAGAATCTCTACAGTATCTATTGCGGTGGTCCTTCAGGGCTGACCGGCTCAGATCTCGGCAGCAGCACTCATCCAACACCTGTCAACCTACTACACGCTCTAGACCTATCTACCTGTGGTAAGCCTTCATCTGTCAAACAACAGCGTGTCAATTCCTGGGCTTACTCACACTATGTGGCGCCGTGCTTTTTTCTTTTAATTTTTTTTCTTTCCAGTCCTGGACTGGAATTCTGGAGAGGTTCTCCAATGGGGCTCCAAGTGCCATGGTCGTTGTCTGCTGCAGATCCATCCTGTCAAGCCTTCTCTGCCTCAGTCGCTGTCGGGACTGCCTCCCCATTTTTCTCAGTATGCAGATGTTTTCAGCAAAAAGTAGGCTGAGACGCTGCCTCCACATCGCACCTATGACTGCCTCATTGAACTGGTTCCTAATGCCTCTCTTCCCCGTGGACGGGTATATCCTCTCTCCCTGCCTGAGTCTCTATCCATGTCGGCCTATATAAAGGAGAATCTGGAGAGGGGTTTTATATGAAAATCTTCCTCCCCGGCCGGGGCTGGATTCTTCTTCGTTAAAAAGAAGGATGGATCCCTTCGTCCCTGCATTGACTACAGGGGTCTCAACCTGATCACAGTCAAGAACAAATACCCATTGCCACTCATCTCTGAGCTATTTGATCGCATACGAGGGGCCAAACATTTTTCTAAGCTAGACCTGCGTGGGGCTTACAATCTAGTCCGGATTCGCCGGGGTGACGAATGGAAGACGGCATTTAACACCCGGGACGGGCACTACGAATACCTGGTGATGCCCTTCGGACTGTGTAACGCTCCCGCAGTGTTTCAGGAGTTCGTTAACGACATCTTCCGAGATCTACTCTATGTCTGTGTTGTTGTTTATCTCGATGATATTTTAATTTTCTCCCCAGATCAGACGACTCATCGGAGGCATGTTCGTCAGGTTCTACTACGATTGAGGGAGAATCATTTATACGCCAAGCTGGAGAAGTGCGTCTTTGAGAAGAGTTCTCTACCCTTCCTGGGCTACATCATCTCGGATCAAGGCCTCAAGATGGATCCTGAGAAAGTGAAGGCTGTCCTGCAGTGGCCACGTCCGCAAGGCTTAAGGGCCATACAGCGGTTCCTGGGATTCGCCAATTTCTACCGGCAGTTTATTACTAACTTCTCTTCTCTGACGTCTCCCATCTCGACCCTTACCAAGAAGGGTGTGAACGCATTTAATAGCCTGAAGAGTGCCTTCACTTCAGCCTCGATCCTCCATCATCCTGACGTATCTCGGCAGTTCTCACTGGAAGTGGACACTTCCTCTGTCGGTGCAGGTGCACTCCTGTTCCAGAGGAGCTCCAAAGGAAAGGCAGTAGTATGTGGCTACTACTCTAGACTGTTTTCTTCTGCTGAGCGCAATTACTCCATTGGAGATCGGGAGCTGCTGGCCATCAAATTGGCTCTGGAGGAGTGGAGACATCTTCTGGAGGGCGCTGCTCACCCCATCCTGATCTTCACCGACCACAAGAACCTCACTTACCTTCAGTCCGCTCAAAGACTTAATCCTCGTCAAGCCAGGTGGTCGCTGTTCTTCACCCGTTTTCTGTTTGCGCTCCACTACCGTCCCGCAGACAAGAATGTGAGGGCCGATGCCCTGTCCAGATCGTTTGAGACGGAAGACACGGTGGAGTCCCTCCAGACCATCATAGACCCGTCCTGCATCGTCACTGCTAATCCTCTGCAGGTTAGAGACATCCCTCCTGGGAGGACTTTTGTTCGGTTGGCGGACAGGAGTAGAATTCTCTGCTGGGGACATAGTTCTAAACTTGCTGGGCACGCCGGTGTCCGTAAAACCCGAGACCTAATTGCTCGTCACTTTTGGTGGTCCACGCTACCTAAGGATGTTCTGGACTTTGCCTCTGCTTGCACGGTGTGTGCCTCTAACAAAGTGACTCACTCCAAGCCTGCCGGCCTGCTTCAACCTCTGCCTGTACCCAATGCCCCCTGGCAGCACATTGTGATGGACTTCGTCACAGACCTTCCCCCCTCAGCAGGATGTAACACTGTCTGGGTGGTGGTGGACCGGTTCTCTAAGATGGCTCATTTTATCCCGCTGACCGGCCTACCTTCTGCTCCTCGTCTGGCAAGTCTCTTCATTCAGCACATCTTCCGCTTGCATGGCTTGCCTCTTCACATTGTGTCCGACCGGGGGGTTCAGTTTACCTCTAAGTTCTGGAGAGCCCTCTGTAAACTCCTGGATGTGAGATTGGACTTTTCCTCTGCCTATCACCCCCAGTCCAATGGGCAAGTTGAGAGGATCAACCAGATCATGGAAAATTATCTCCGCCATTTCATCTCTTCACAGCACGATAACTGGGTACAGCTTCTACCATGGGCCGAATTTTCTTACAACAACCACACAAGTGAGTCCACCACTTCCACTCCGTTTCACATCGTGTACAGTCAACATCCCAGAGTTCCTCTCCCTGTGTCGACTTCATCTCAGGTTCCCACTGCTGACTCTGCATATGGGGACTTCCTGCAAATCTGGCAACAGACCCGGTCCTCTATTTTGCTGGCAGTAGATCGCATGAAGCGAAAGGCAGATATTAAGAGAAAAGAGCCGCCTCAGTATCTTCTGGGGACTAAAGTCTGGCTGTCCTCTCGGAACATTCGCTTGAAGGTGCCTTCATACAAGTTCGCTCCCAGGTTCCTTGGACCATTCGAGGTCCTGCAGCAGATCAACCCTGTCGCCTACAAGCTTCGGCTGCCTCCAACCATCAGGATTCCCAACTCCTTCCACGTCTCCCTCCTGAAGCCTGTGATCCTAAACCGCTATTCCAAGACTCCCAGCCCTGCGGTTGCTCCCAGCGGCTCCTTGGACATCTTTGAGGTAAAGGAGATCTTGGACACCAAGAGAGTGAGAGGAAAGACCTTGTATTTGGTGGATTGGAGGGGGTTTGGTCCCGAAGAGAGGTCCTGGGAGCAAGAGGAGAACCTCAATGCCCCTACTCTTCTAAAGAAGTTTCTCTCTCGCTCCGGTTCCAAGAAGAGGGGGCGTAAGAGGGGGATACTGTAACGTCCGTGGCTGCGGGCTGTCAGCTCCAGCCTCCCGCTGACAGCCGCAGCCACGAGTCGGCAAGCGCTGGCCCCAGCCTCCCCCTTAGGAGACGCCAGCGCTTGCATCCACTCACCTTCGCCGGAGCCCGCAGGGTGCGCGCGCACACTCGTCCCCGCTCTTAAAGGGGCAGCGCGCGCACGGACATCTTGAACGACCTTTGACCCGTGAGAACCCTGGGCTATAAGAGGGGTCCAGCCCCCTAGTTCGATGCCTGAGCGTTGTTAGTTTTCCCAGTCTGTCTTGCAAATGGTCCCTTGTTCCCCGTTCCTGTTTCCGTGCTTTGCCCTAGTATCTAGTCGTGCCACGTCCAGAGGAATCTGCCACGTCCTGTATCATCTGCCACGTCCAGAGGAATCTGCCATGTCCTGTGTCATCTGCCACGTCTGGAGGAATCCGCCACGTCTAGAGGAATCCGCCACGTCCTGTGTCATCTGCCACGTCCGGAGGAATCCGCCACGTCCTGTGTTATCTGCCACGTCCGGAGGAATCCGCCACATCTGGCGCAACTTGCGGCTCCTGTGTCATCCGCCACGTTTGGCGCCATCTGCTGCACCCATCTCATCTGTGCCAGAGCTGCAGCCACCATCTGGACTATTCAGGTACCCTTGTGCGGGACATTGTATTTCTGGGGTGTCCTGTTGTTTGGCCAGCTGCCTCCCCGCTGAGGCGGTACGGCCTAGTGGGTCCACTAACCCGCTCCGTGACAATATGTATGTAAGATATACGTTCAATTACTTCTCTAAATATTCACTGCCTGTCTGAACGTTTTAAATAAAACATTTTATTATTCAATCATTAAAAGCTGAGCACTTATGCCATAAGGAACTGAATACAGGCGTTGACACACAGATCAAAACCTGCAACAAAGTATCTGGAGCTATATTAGCTCAATATTGTTGTTCCAAAACGATACTTGTCAAAGCGGTAACAAATACTGGTAAGATCCATTTGCCACTGATTAACGAAGTTCCCTACGCGTTTCTGTGCCCCTATGTTTTCAGGAGTGTGTCCTCAGGATAGGTAGGAGATCTGTTCATTGAGGCCCAGTGGTTTGATGGTTTGCATTCTGAAAATCCACTGGGCTTCCTTCTGCAGATCCACCAATCCCAGTCCCCCCCCCCCCGGCAAATAATTTAATGTGTTCCATCCCCTGGAATTTGAGGATACTCTGGTCCCCTTGATGACACTCCCAGATATGTCTCGAAATAGGGGTATCATGCTTTCTATTAATGTCACAGATTTGATCTCTAATTCTCCGCCTGAACTCCCTTTTTGTTTTCCCCACATATTGCATGTCACACTCACAAGTAATAAGGTACACAACACCTTTAGTCTTGCAATTGATGAAAGATCTGGTTTCAAAAGTTACCTCTAAATGTCTTATTTTTCCAAATAGAGTTACAGGCTTTGCACAGACCACAACGGAATGTCCCTTTAAGGTTTGTTGACAACCATGTCATCCTCGGTTCGACATCAAGGTGACTATGAACTAATCTATATATTTTTGTGGCTATTTCTAACGAAATATCCCTTTGTGTTCACTTATTGTAACTCTATTTATTAATTAGCTCATGTGGGAGGCATATTTGTGTTTATATTTACATCCTGATATATATTTTATTTTTATATAATTTTTATTTTTTTATTTTATTTTCTTTACCCTCAACTGGGTTTTATTATATAATATCATGCACTTAGAATTCACTCTTGTTTCTTAACACGAGTTTCTTTTATGAATCTCTATATTTTGAATTCGATTTAAAACCAGATCATAGAGTAGTACACTTTCACTATTTTTGTTTTTATTAACATATTATGGACAATACATTGATGTATGTTGTCCCTTTCACTGGTGGACATGCATAACAGATAGTTTCCTGACACATTCCAAATACACTGACATTTGACACTTGCCGTATTCCTGTTTTTTCATCGTCCTATCGGGTGCGCGCTCCATATGCACGTGACCGGGACTGTTGCTGTCCCCGTCCGAGCCTCCCATAGTGTGGTGCGCATGTCCGGAATCCCTGGTACGCGTCAGGAACCCGGACGTGCGCCGCAGCACTGGAGGCCGGATGTGGGGTATGCCACACTTCCTGTCGCGTCAATGGAAGTGCGCCATTACCTACGGACGTAGAAAAAATTATCCACTTTAATTGTTAACACTTGGTCATAGACTATTTAACACACATATGATTCAGATACCTCCATACCCCTTGAGGAAGCGATCATCTCGAAACGAGCATTGGGGTCCGGGGTCCACACACAGATATCCAGACCATCAGGACGACCATTATGGGTAAGACTATCTGAGTCACCAATTGTAAAGGTTTTTTTTGGCTATAGAGAGGACATATTCTTGCTATCCTTTCTCAAACACTATAGCCTATACCCAATTACTTATGTTACATCAGATAATCTTTTGCCCTAATCATATGCCCCTAATATAGGGTTTTTAGATTAATATATATCACATACCTGGTCCTGGTTTTTACCTATGTGTAATACATAGAGTCTCTCCCTTCATGTACCTTTTTAACATGTATGTTTCGATATGTATTTAATAAAGATTTGTTATTCCTTCACATTATTTGGCATTAGACTATGTCTTCTATGTGTTTATATATATTAAGGAGTTGCCTTTCCAACATTTAGGGAGGTTGTTCAGTAGGGACGTTACCTAGTCCATTTACTATCCTTGTATGTGGAATTATTAAAATTAATATTATATTCTGTGTTCTTCACAGCGACTGGTTCCCAGCAAAATATGGACTTTAGAGCACGTGATCAGTCATGGCTCACACAATTGGATGAGATGTTCAAGGAGGACTCTATTTTATTTTTAGATACTGGTAGCACAGACATTAAGGAACGTAGCAATAAATTAAAATTACTCCTTAAAAAAAGAATGAAAATATGGTGGAATCGAGCTTTTTTAGAAAAGTACTTATCCAGGGGCTTGATACCGAGGGGTCTGAGGGTCCAAGTGTTTCCCTCCTTCGTTATAGAGAATGACATTTTAAAAAAAAGATGGGTGGAGGTAGCAGAATCATGCTCTAAAGTTTTTATGACTCTCTTGGTTGAATCGAATTCCATGTCATTAGTGGACATAGAGAGGGAAATAGATGAGATCCAGTCGGGCTTGAAAAAGGAGCTTTCTAATGAGACACTTGTTAAATTACAAGAAGATCTAAACAAAGAATATGTAAAATGGGAAAAAGACATATGCTCTGTTAAATCGGGTAAATTCCAAAGGGATGTCCAGGATTACAAATTTAACAGGGTATACAAATGGCGACTTAAACCAGATAGACCTAGACCCATTTCTCGCTCCAGATCCTCCTCTATGTCATCACGAACTTCAGGGGAAGAGTCAGTTAGAACACGTAACACAAAAATCAGTACTAATAGTTTTAATATTTCGGGCTCCCACGTCTCAAGAAGACAATATGACAGATATGCTAAACGCAAGAATCCGATGAACCAACAACAGGAGAAGAGATCAGGAAACAATCTGGAGGTAATAAACCTGTCTTCTTATATCCTCTCTGACGCCCAACGTGAGGTACTCAGTAGGGGGCTAACTTTCTCACCCACCACTTCATTTGATTTTTTTTTACAGCTCTGAAAGTCCTACACTTGTTTTCTAGAAAGCTTGTTTTAAAAAAATTACACAGTAGGTAACCTCCCTCCCTCTGTCAAACACATTAAATGCCGCTGTCGCTATTGACAGCGGCATCTAATGGGTTAAACTGAAGTAATCGGAGCACGCTTCGATTCCGGCAGTTGGGGTAGGAGCCAGGCTGTGTATAACAGCCGTGCTCCTGCCGCTGATCGCGTGGGTACACTGGCAGTACCCACGCGATCAAATTATGGATATATACGTCGCTATGCAGGAACTAGCACCTGCTTGTGACGGATATATCTGTCAGTCGTCGTTAAGGGGTTAAGCTCAGCCATATATCTGATAGTAGGGGTCTCAGTCAGAACATGATAATACAGCCAGTCTTTAAGAATATTCATGCACATGTCTCTGTATTGGGCCAGGTCCATAATGACAATGTTACCAACCTTGTCAGAGGGTTTGACTATGATTCCATCATCTTTCTCCATGGTCTGAAGAGCCAGCATTTCCTCCCTAGATAAATTATGATTGACACCATTATTAACTTCCAGTTTTTTCAATTGGTCCGTAACAACCTCTAAAAACATCCATCATTAAGGGGCGGGATTTTTTTTTACTGATGGAATACTTAGATCAGTAAAAGGTCCCTCACCTAGCCCCTCTGCCCTTCGTCCCATAGTTCTTCAAGGAATTTCATGTGTGGCAGGTCATCCTCAGTGATTCCCAATGCCTGACACTGACGTTTGTCATGTGTCCTAAAACAAATTTTTTATTTTAATTTACGTGTAAATAAATTTAGGTCTTTCACCCACGTAAACAAGTCAAACTTATTAGTAGGAACAAATCATAAACCTTTTTTAAGGTGGTTGATTTAATGACAAGTTAAAATTTGTGTCAATATGTTAATAATTTGCAATTCATCTTCCTGACAAGAGATTCCTGTCCCTAGGCATCCCTATTATCCCTTAGGAGGTAATCTGAAATCAGATGGTTTCTGCCTAAACATCCTTCTCTGTTGGGGTATTTTCCTCTACTTCTACCCCTCTGCGTTGGAGGTGATGGATTTCTGCCCTGAGTTTAACTAGTACGGACTGTTCTTAGAGGGTATCTCCGATTATCCGAGTTGGAAACATCCTGCTCTGAGGATGACAATCCAGTGTCAGCCTCATGGTGTATATTGACTTTGTAGTCAAGGGTGTCATGCACAAACTGGAAATGTTTCCGATATTTAATATTAAATTTTTCAATGGCTTGATGTAATGTATCCCTCTTTTGGAACTGCGTGCAAGGAGGATTTTTTCCTCATCCAGTAGAATGCTCATGAATCTAAGGGAGGATTCAATTGATTCCTTTTCCCATTTTTTAAGCAATTCCACTGAACGCAGTCTTGACGCTGGAATTAAGGTAATTCTAAGACATCGAGGTACAATCTGGTTTTTGAGGTATGCTTCGATTGTTTGAACCTCCCACCAAGAACGAATATGGTCCTTGTATGATTTGGTGAGATGTCTTAATGCTCTGTGACTGAGGGATATTCTCATTTTCCAAAAATACCTTCTTAGCATCACAAATTCATTTTTTGGTGCTGATGTCAGCTGTTAGAAAGCCTGCTATCCCCTAATGTGTAATATTAGGATAGAATTAAAAAAAAAATAGGTATGCAAGGTATGCGTTCAATTACTTCTCTAAATATTCACTGCCTGTCTGAACGATTAAAAAAAACAACATTTTATTATTCAATCATTAAAAGCTGGGCACTTATGCCATAATGATCTGAATACAGGCGTTGGCACACAGATCAAAACCTGCAACAAAGTATCTGGAGCTATATGAGCTCAATTTTGTTGTTACAACACGATACTTGTCACAGCGGTAACAAATACTGGTAATATCTGTTTGCCACTGATTAACTAAGTTCCCTACGTGATTCTGGGCCCCTATGTTTGCAGGGGTGCGTCCTCAGGGGTACAACTGCTATTAAGTTATCAAAGCCAGTCAGCACATTTCTGCTGTATTTGTTTGTCACTTCAGACAAAGCCGGCATCAATAGGCGCATAGTGCGTCACAGTGACGTCCGCCAATGGATGCGGCCCCTTGGTTACGTCACGGCCAATGAAACTAATGCACCAAGCATCAATGGTAGCTAGGGGAGCAACAGGCAGCCACACTGAATCATTAAGCCGATGTAACCCGTCTATATGATAGTGATGCAAACGGAGGGAACAATCAAAGATGAGCCGATAGAGGAAGATACTGAAGTAAAGGGAACTGAATCCATTAACAGTATCGTAATGTATGGGTGTCCACAGAGGGGAAACAGACACCACATTGATGTAGATGAAAAATGTGGGTAATTAAAAGAGATCTAAATGAGCATAGCGTTAAGGTAAAACCATAACTAACCTGAGAGAAGTCGCAGTTAACGGTGTAACACTAACTGGCCCTATGAGACAAGTACATGTAAAGACAGAAAGGGGGGAACTAATGCTTAAACAAAGTATAGGTAGGAGATCTGTTCATTGAGGCCCAGTGGTTTGATGGTTTGCATCCTGAAAATCCACTGGGCCTCCTTCTGCAGAATCCGCCTATCCCAGTCATCCCCCTGGTGAATGATTTAATGTGTTCCATCCCCTGGAATTTGAGGACCATAGGGTCCCCTTGATGACACTCCCAGATATATCTCGAAATAGGAGTATTATTGTAAAGGGTTTGCCAGACACGGGTTCTGTGACGACGCCCGGGGTTAATCAGCCCTCATCAACACCAAGGTCTGCTAGAGTGACGCGATCTGTTACCACTCAGGCTTGCAGGCTGAGGAGAGGGAGAACCTATCAAAGCCTGGCCTGACGGTTCTAGCTCCCACCCCTGGTCTATTTATACCCTCACTTGCACCATGTTTCTTGCCTGTGATTGTTCTGGTTTCCTGGCTCTGCTATTCCTGCTATTCACCCTATTGACCTCTGTTACTTATCGACCCTGACTTGCCTGACTATTCTCTTGCTCTGTTTTTGCTACTACGTACTCTCCTGGTTTGATTCGGCTCGTTCACCGCTGCCTGTTGCTCACGGTGGCCCCGTTGGCAACTGCCCCTAACCCCCCCCCCTTGCTTCTGTCTGCCCTGTCTTGTGTTGTCTGTCTTGCACGTACTGAGCGTAGGGACCGTCGCCCAGTTATACGCCGTCACTTAGGACGGGCCGTGCAAGTAGGCAGGGACTGAGTTGTGGGTAGATTAGGGCTCATCTGTCCGTCTCCCTACCCCGATTCATTACATAATCACAGGCCCGTACCTTTTCTTACCCTAGTCCCTGACTCTACTATGGACCCCCTTGAGGCCCTGGCTCAGCAAATGCAGGGTCTCTCCCTACAGGTCCAAGACTTCACTCAGAGGTTCAACCAGCATTATGCTACCCAGGTAGTGCCCTTCACCTCACCTCTTGAACCCCACCTCAAGTGGCCTGACCGGTTCTCAGGGGACCGGAAGACCTTTTTCTCTTTTCGGGAGAGTTGTAGACACTATTTCCGATTAAGACCCCACTCCTCAGGTTTTGAGAGCCAGCGAGTGGGTATAATTAGGTCCCTTTTTTTAGGTAACTAGGTAACTTTTTTTTTCTGCTCTCGGGCTCATCTATGACGAGACTGACAAGACTGCCTTGGCCGAGAGTCAGCTGGTGACCTTAAGTCAGGGTAAGAGACCCGTTGAGGAGTACTGTTCTGACTTTAGGAAGTGGTGTGTAGCTTCTCGGTGGAATGACCCTGCCTTGAGGTGCCAGTTTAGATTAGGTCTGTCGAACACCCTGAAAGACCTGTTAAGTAGCTATCCCACCTCAGACTCTCTAGATCAGGCTATGGCTTTAGAGGTACGTCTTGACTGATGTCTCAGGGAACGACGACTTGAAAGTTCTGGTGCCTTCACCTTTGGCTCCCCTATGATGGCTCCAGAGTTTCCGTTTCTTCGTTCTTCCACGGAGAACTCGGATGAACAGATGCAACTCGGGGCCTCCGTGTCTCCCCAACAACGTAGAGATTTCCGCAGGAAGAATAGTCTCTGCTTCTACTGTGGGGATGACAATCATCGATTGAACTCCTGTCCCAGGTGCAAGAATAAGCAGCCGGAAAAACTTCAGCGCCTAAGTGACCATCGGGGAGGTCACTTGAGCGCACAGGTATTTCCCGTAAATATGAAGCCTAATAAAATCTTGCTTCCCTTTCAGGTTTCTTTTGATGGTAGGTTTGCCACCGGCAGTGCCTTCGTGGATTCAGGGTCTGCTGATAATATTATGTCTGTGGAATTTGCTATGTCTCTAGCTATGCCACTAATTGATTTGCCTAAACCTGTCCCGGTAGTGGGTATAGACTCCACACCGCTTGCCAATGGTTATTTTATGCAGCATACCCCTGTTTTTGAACTCATTGTTGGCTCCATTCATTTGGAGCAGTGTTTTGTATTAGTGATGCAGGGAATAGCGTCCGATTCGATTTTAGGCCTCCCTTGGTAGCAGTTGCATAATCCCACTTTTAACTGGAATACTGGTGATCTCACTAAATGGGGTAATGAATGCATGATATCATGTTTTTCTCTTAATTTGGTTTCTCTCGTTGAGGAGGTGATCACTCTACCTGAGTTTATTCAGGACTTCTCTGATGTCTTTTCTAAAAGAGCCTCCGAAGAGTTACCTCCTCATAGAGGGTACGATTGCGCAATCGATTTGGTACCAGGAGCTAAGCTCCCTAAAGGTAGGATATTTAATCTCTCCTGTCCTGAACGTGAAGCCATGAGAGGTTATATCCAGGAAAGCCTGGCCAAGGGTTACATTCGCCCCTCTACTTCTCCGGTAGGTGCTGGCTTCTTCTTCGTGGGGAAGAAGGATGGTGGTCTTAGGCCGTGCATCGATTACCGAAATTGAAATAAAATCACTGTAAGGAACCAGTATCCCCTTCCTTTGATTCCTGATCTCTTCAATCAGGTTCAGGGGGCCCAATGGTTCTCTGAGTTCGATCTTCGGGGGGCGTATAACCTTATCCGGATCAGAGAGGGGGATGAGTGGAAGACTGCGTTTAATACACCCGAAGGTCATTTCGAATATCTCGTCATGCCCTTTGGGATATGTAATGCTCCCGCGGTCTTCCAGAATTTCATAAATGAGATTTTAAGAGACTATCTGGGGGTATTTCTTGTAGTGTACATTGATGATATACTTGGTCCTCCCACATTGAGCATGTCAGGAAGGTGCTCCAGGCCCTTCGGAAAAACACTCTTTTCTAAAACCGAAAAATGCGTGTTTGGGGTGCAGGAGATACCATTTTTGGGTCAAATCCTCACTCCTAACGAATTCCGCATGGACCCTGCCAAGGTTCAGGCTGTGGCAGAATGGGTCCGCCCTGCCTCCCTGAAGGCCTTACAGTGTTTCCTGGGGTTTGCTAATTATTACAGGAGATATATTGCTAACTTCTCGGTCATCGCTAAGCCTCTTACAGATCTCACTCGTAAAGGTGCTGATCTCCTCCACTGGCCTCCGGAGGTGGTCCAGGCTTTTGAGATCCTTAAGAGATGCTTTGTCTCTGCCCCAGTGCTGATTCAGCCTAACCAAATGGAGCAATTTATCGTGGAGGTTGATGCCTCCGAGGTGGGAGTGGGTGCTGTTTTCTCCGGGACGGCAGTGACTGACTTGCCAATCATGTGAAGGTGTTATAGAGGACAGGAGTGGAGGAGAGGTAACAGACTGAGAGCTACGTAACGGTAAGAGCAGAGTTCACAGCAGCACAGAATCTGCGCGCTCCTCTCCTGAAATACTCTGTGCTGCTGTGAACTCTGTTCTTACCATTACGTAGCTCAGTCTGTTACCTCTCCTCCACTCCTGTCCTCAATAACACCTTCACATGATTGGCAAGTCACCACCCCGCACAAAATCTGCACGCTCATCTGCTGAAATACTCTGTGCTGCTGTGAGCTCTGCTCTTACCATTACGTGGTGACTTGCCAATCATGTGAAGGTGTTATTGAGGACAGGAGTGGAGGAGAGGTACAACTGAGCTAAGTAATGGTAAGAGCAGAGTTCACAGCAGCACTGAATCTGCACGTTCCTCTCCTGAAATACTCTGTGCTGCCTTAAACTCTATGGACAGGTCAGGATCCTGTTTCTTTTAAATGCTGCACTGTAGCGCAGCCTTATATAATGGATCGAGCGGGTTCCCCAGCAGCATTTAAAAGAAACAGGATCCTGACCTGTCCACAGAGTTTAAAGGGTTATTCCCAAGTTGATAAATGTGGCGAGACACCAGGCGAGACACCAGTCTCACACTATGTATATATATATATATATATATATATATATATATATATATATATATATATATATATGTGTGTGTGTGTGTTTGTGTATGTGTGTGTTTGTATATATATGTGTGTTTGGGTATGTGTCTTTGTCTGTTTTTGTTTTTATATGTGTGTTTGTGTGTATGTGTGTTTGTGTATATGTGTGTGTTTATGTGTGTTTGTGTATATGTGTGAGTTTGTGTATATGTGTGTGTGTGTGTGTGTGTTTGTCTGTTTATGTGTGTGTGTGTGTGTGTGTGTGTATATCTTGTTGTGTTTGTGTATATATGTGTGTGTTTATGTATGGTTGTTTGTTTGTGTGTGCGTGTATATATGTGTGTAGGTGAGTAGAAGTATTGGTATTGTTCACATTGATAACTGTTTTTTTATGTTGTTGCAGATTTTGATGTACCGATTGGACTACATCTTCGATTCGTTGGACTACTGCATAGATTTACGTTTTTTCAAATTTTAATAAAATGATTAACGAGGGTTTTGTTGGGGATTTCTTATTTCAATAAAAAAGAATTGTCTTTGTGTTTTTTTTAAAACTTTATTAGTGCCTAGATAATGGCAGTTGGCTGATTGACAGCGTCCATTATTAAGGCGGTACTTAGTGTTAGCCGGTGCAGAGGCTAGCACTAACCACCCATTATTACCCCGGTACCCACCACCACCAGGGGTAACGGGAAGAGCCAGGTACGATCCAGTAACCAACCATCTGTTGTGATGGTCGGGCTCTGGGGCGGCCGCAGGCTGGTATCATGAGGCTGGGAAGGGCCAAAAACAGTGGACCTTCCCACCCTTGTAATGCTAGGCTGCTGCTGCTGTGTTGTATCGGGCTGGTTATAAAAATGGGGGGGGGGCCCCCACCTCGTTTTTTTTTTTTGAATTTAACAAATTTAACAATAGACGGGTCCCCCACATTTTTAATAACCAGCCATATACAAGGCCGCAGCAGTCTGCCATTACATGTGTTGTATGTGGCTGGTTATGATAAATTGGGTGGAACCCCATGTCTTTTTATTTAAAAATTAAAAATTAATAAATAATTTAAAAAAATGACGTGGGGTCCCCCCCACTTTTATAACCAGCCAGATACAACACAGCAGCAGCCTAGCATTACAAGGGTGGGAAGGTCCACTGTTTTTGGCCCTTCCCAGCCTCATAATACCAGCCTGCGGCCGCCCCAGAGCCCGACCATCACAACAGATGGTCGGGTACTGGATCGTACCTGGCTCTTCCCGGCACCCCTGGTGGTGGTGGGTACCGGGGTAATAATGGTGGTTAGTGTTAGCCTCTGCACCGGCTAACACTAAGCCTCGCCTTAGTAATGGATGTTGTCACTCAGACAGCGGCCATTACTAAAGTGGTAGTAATAAAATGTGAAAAGAAAAGACAAAGATATAGATAAAATATTTTATTGAAATAAAGCACCCCCAACACAACCCTCATTAACCATTTTATTGTAGAAAAAAAAACGTCATCTAAGTAGTCCTCGAAACCGACGTAGTCCAAACACCAAACCTGTAAAAAAATAAATTAAAAAAAAAATGAAATAAAACATGTCGTAGGCTTAGATTCAGTTTAATGTGTGATACTGACTGTTATACCATGTATAGAAGCCTGCCGCGATGTTGACTTAGATACAGGGCGCCAGCAGACAGTATCATACATGGCCATACAGACATATAAACAAACAAACAAACATACATACATACATATATACAAACATACATACATACATATATACAAGCATGCACATATATACATGCAAATATACATACATGCAAACTATCATACATACATACATGCATATACACACACATGAAAACATACATACATACAAACAAACATGCAGAGATACATACATACATATATACAAGCATGCACAAATATACATGCAAACATAAATACATGCAAACATAATTACATACATGTACATATATATAAACATACATGCAAACATACATGCAAAAATAAAAACATGCAAACATACATACATGCACATATATACATACATACATGCCAACATACATACATGCCAACATACATACATGCAAACATACATACATGCAAACATACATACATGCAAACATACATACAAACATACATACATGCAAACATACATACATGCAAATATATACATGCAAATATACATACAAACATGCACATATATATATACATGAAACACCGAAAAAGGCCATACTTACAAATGGACACAGCCAGGTCAGAAACGCTGATGAAGGCGAGTGAGCAGGTGCTTTAAATAATAATAGCCACTCCCACTAGTCTTGAGGGGAGTGGTATGTGGTGCATGGGATGTGTAGTAAGAAATAATAAATGAATAGTGTATGTGCAAGTGTAATAATGTAAGTGAAATATAGGGGGCAGTAATGAGTAAAGTGCCTAAAAAATAAATGAATAATGGGATGCAAGTGTGTGAAACATGGAGGGATAGTGTGTAAGTCATGAGGCGCAACGAGTCTAGCCAGGTAGAAGCCTATTTGTGACGCCTTGATAATTCATAGAGCGGGCTACCCTGCTTGCTAGGCCAAACAACAACACACCATGCTCTCCCAGCATCAAAGACCTGGCTGTGTCCAAAAGAAGCGAATATAAGTAATAATGAAAAATACATGGGGTATTAGTGATCATTTTGGCCAAAAGGACGCAAGCTCGCAATCCACGACAAGGATCCCCAGACTTGCGAGTCCCTAACTGGAGCGAAAAGCTCCTGATGTACAGACAAAACAGATAAAAACAAGGACATTTATGCAGAAACACCGAAAAAGGCCATACTTACAAATGGACACAGCCAGGTCAGAAACGCTGATGAAGGCGAGTGAGCAGGTGCTTTAAATAATAATAGCCACTCCCACTAGTCTTGAGGGGAGTGGTATGTGGTGCATGGGATGTGTAGTAAGAAATAATAAATGAATAGTGTATGTGCAAGTGTAATAATGTAAGTGAAATATAGGGGGCAGTAATGAGTAAAGTGCCTAAAAAATAAATGAATAATGGGATGCAAGTGTGTGAAACATGGAGGGATAGTGTGTAAGTCATGAGGCGCAACGTGTCTAGCCAGGTAGAAGCCTATTTGTGACGCCTTGATAATTCATAGAGCGGGCTACCCTGCTTGCTAGGCCAAACAACAACACACCATGCTCTCCCAGCATCAAAGACCTGGCTGTGTCCAAAAGAAGCGAATATAAGTAATAATAAAAAATACATGGGGTATTAGTGATCATTTTGGCCAAAAGGACGCAAGCTCGCAATCCACGACAAGGATCCCCAGACTTGCGAGTCCCTAACTGGAGCGAAAAGCTCCTGATGTACAGACAAAACAGATAAAAACAAGGACATTTATGCAGAAACACCGAAAAAGGCCATACTTACAAATGGACACAGCCAGGTCAGAAACGCTGATGAAGGCGAGTGAGCAGGTGCTTTAAATAATAATAGCCACTCCCACTAGTCTTGAGGGGAGTGGTATGTGGTGCATGGGATGTGTAGTAAGAAATAATAAATGAATAGTGTATGTGCAAGTGTAATAATGTAAGTGAAATATAGGGGGCAGTAATGAGTAAAGTGCCTAAAAAATAAATGAATAATGGGATGCAAGTGTGTGAAACAGTGTAAGTCATGAGGCGCAACGTGTCTAGCCAGGTAGAAGCCTATTTGTGACGCCTTGATAATTCATAGAGCGGGCTACCCTGCTTGCTAGGCCAAACAACAACACACCATGCTCTCCCAGCATCAAAGACCTGGCTGTGTCCAAAAGAAGCGAATATAAGTAATAATGAAAAATACATGGGGTATTAGTGATCATTTTGGCCAAAAGGACGCAAGCTCGCAATCCACGACAAGGATCCCCAGACTTGCGAGTCCCTAACTGGAGCGAAAAGCTCCTGATGTACAGACAAAACAGATAAAAACAAGGACATTTATGCAGAAACACCGAAAAAGGCCATACTTACAAATGGACACAGCCAGGTCAGAAACGCTGATGAAGGCGAGTGAGCAGGTGCTTTAAATAATAATAGCCACTCCCACTAGTCTTGAGGGGAGTGGTATGTGGTGCATGGGATGTGTAGTAAGAAATAATAAATGAATAGTGTATGTGCAAGTGTAATAATGTAAGTGAAATATAGGGGGCAGTAATGAGTAAAGTGCCTAAAAAATAAATGAATAATGGGATGCAAGTGTGTGAAAGTCCAGTTAGGGACTCGCAAGTCTGGGGATCCTTGTCGTGGATTGCGAGCTTGCGTCCTTTTGGCCAAAATGATCACTAATACCCCATGTATTTTTCATTATTACTTATATTCGCTTCTTTTGGACACAGCCAGGTCTTTGATGCTGGGAGAGCATGGTGTGTTGTTGTTTGGCCTAGCAAGCAGGGTAGCCCGCTCTATGAATTATCAAGGCGTCACAAATAGGCTTCTACCTGGCTAGACACGTTGCGCCTCATGACTTACACACTATCCCTCCATGTTTCACACACTTGCATCCCATTATTCATTTATTTTTTAGGCACTTTACTCATTACTGCCCCCTATATTTCACTTACATTATTACACTTGCACATACACTATTCATTTATTATTTCTTACTACACATCCCATGCACCACATACCACTCCCCTCAAGACTAGTGGGAGTGGCTATTATTATTTAAAGCACCTGCTCACTCGCCTTCATCAGCGTTTCTGACCTGGCTGTGTCCATTTGTAAGTATGGCCTTTTTCGGTGTTTCTGCATAAATGTCCTTGTTTTTATCTGTTTTGTCTGTACATCAGGAGCTTTTCGCTCCAGTTAGGGACTCGCAAGTCTGGGGATCCTTGTCGTGGATTGCGAGCTTGCGTCCTTTTGGCCAAAATGATCACTAATACCCCATGTATTTTTCATTATTACTTATATTCGCTTCTTTTGGACACAGCCAGGTCTTTGATGCTGGGAGAGCATGGTGTGTTGTTGTTTGGCCTAGCAAGCAGGGTAGCCCGCTCTATGAATTATCAAGGCGTCACAAATAGGCTTCTACCTGGCTAGACACGTTGCGCCTCATGACTTACACACTATCCCTCCATGTTTCACACACTTGCATCCCATTATTCATTTATTTTTTAGGCACTTTACTCATTACTGCCCCCTATATTTCACTTACATTATTACACTTGCACATACACTATTCATTTATTATTTCTTACTACACATCCCATGCACCACATACCACTCCCCTCAAGACTAGTGGGAGTGGCTATTATTATTTAAAGCACCTGCTCACTCGCCTTCATCAGCGTTTCTGACCTGGCTGTGTCCATTTGTAAGTATGGCCTTTTTCGGTGTTTCTGCATAAATGTCCTTGTTTTTATCTGTTTTGTCTGTACATCAGGAGCTTTTCGCTCCAGTTAGGGACTCGCAAGTCTGGGGATCCTTGTCGTGGATTGCGAGCTTGCGTCCTTTTGGCCAAAATGATCACTAATACCCCATGTATTTTTCATTATTACTTATATTCGCTTCTTTTGGACACAGCCAGGTCTTTGATGCTGGGAGAGCATGGTGTGTTGTTGTTTGGCCTAGCAAGCAGGGTAGCCCGCTCTATGAATTATCAAGGCGTCACAAATAGGCTTCTACCTGGCTAGACACGTTGCGCCTCATGATTTACACACTATCCCTCCATGTTTCACACACTTGCATCCCATTATTCATTTATTTTTTAGGCACTTTACTCATTACTGCCCCCTATATTTCACTTACATTATTACACTTGCACATACACTATTCATTTATTATTTCTTACTACACATCCCATGTACCACATACCACTCCCCTCAAGACTAGTGGGAGTGGCTATTATTATTTAAAGCACCTGCTCACTCGCCTTCATCAGCGTTTCTGACCTGGCTGTGTCCATTTGTAAGTATGGCCTTTTTCGGTGTTTCTGCATAAATGTCCTTGTTTTTATCTGTTTTGTCTGTACATCAGGAGCTTTTCGCTCCAGTTAGGGACTCGCAAGTCTGGGGATCCTTGTCGTGGATTGCGAGCTTGCGTCCTTTTGGCCAAAATGATCACTAATACCCCATGTATTTTTCATTATTACTTATATTCGCTTCTTTTGGACACAGCCAGGTCTTTGATGCTGGGAGAGCATGGTGTGTTGTTGTTTGGCCTAGCAAGCAGGGTAGCCCGCTCTATGAATTATCAAGGCGTCACAAATAGGCTTCTACCTGGCTAGACACGTTGCGCCTCATGACTTACACACTATCCCTCCATGTTTCACACACTTGCATCCCATTATTCATTTATTTTTTAGGCACTTTACTCATTACTGCCCCCTATATTTCACTTACATTATTACACTTGCACATACACTATTCATTTATTATTTCTTACTACACATCCCATGCACCACATACCACTCCCCTCAAGACTAGTGGGAGTGGCTAATATTATTTAAAGCACCTGCTCACTCGCCTTCATCAGCGTTTCTGACCTGGCTGTGTCCATTTGTAAGTATGGCCTTTTTCGGTGTTTCTGCATAAATGTCCTTGTTTTTATCTGTTTTGTCTGTACATCAGGAGCTTTTCGCTCCAGTTAGGGACTCGCAAGTCTGGGGATCCTTGTCGTGGATTGCGAGCTTGCGTCCTTTTGGCCAAAATGATCACTAATACCCCATGTATTTTTCATTATTACTTATATTCGCTTCTTTTGGACACAGCCAGGTCTTTGATGCTGGGAGAGCATGGTGTGTTGTTGTTTGGCCTAGCAAGGAGGGTAGCCCGCTCTATGAATTATCAAGGCGTCACAAATAGGCTTCTACCTGGCTAGACACGTTGCGCCTCATGACTTACACACTATCCCTCCATGTTTCACACACTTGCATCCCATTATTCATTTATTTTTTAGGCACTTTACTCATTACTGCCCCCTATATTTCACTTACATTATTACACTTGCACATACACTATTCATTTATTATTTCTTACTACACATCCCATGCACCACATACCACTCCCCTCAAGACTAGTGGGAGTGGCTATTATTATTTAAAGCACCTGCTCACTCGCCTTCATCAGCGTTTCTGACCTGGCTGTGTCCATTTGTAAGTATGGCCTTTTTCGGTGTTTCTGCATAAATGTCCTTGTTTTTATCTGTTTTGTCTGTACATCAGGAGCTTTTCGCTCCAGTTAGGGACTCGCAAGTCTGGGGATCCTTGTCGTGGATTGCGAGCTTGCGTCCTTTTGGCCAAAATGATCACTAATACCCCATGTATTTTTCATTATTACTTATATTCGCTTCTTTTGGACACAGCCAGGTCTTTGATGCTGGGAGAGCATGGTGTGTTGTTGTTTGGCCTAGCAAGCAGGGTAGCCCGCTCTATGAATTATCAAGGCGTCACAAATAGGCTTCTACCTGGCTAGACACGTTGCGCCTCATGACTTACACACTATCCCTCCATGTTTCACACACTTGCATCCCATTATTCATTTATTTTTTAGGCACTTTACTCATTACTGCCCCCTATATTTCACTTACATTATTACACTTGCACATACACTATTCATTTATTATTTCTTACTACACATCCCATGCACCACATACCACTCCCTTCAAGACTAGTGGGAGTGGCTATTATTATTTAAAGCACCTGCTCACTCGCCTTCATCAGCGTTTCTGACCTGGCTGTGTCCATTTGTAAGTATGGCCTTTTTCGGTGTTTCTGCATAAATGTCCTTGTTTTTATCTGTTTTGTCTGTACATCAGGAGCTTTTCGCTCCAGTTAGGGACTCGCAAGTCTGGGGATCCTTGTCGTGGATTGCGAGCTTGCGTCCTTTTGGCCAAAATGATCACTAATACCCCATGTATTTTTCATTATTACTTATATTCGCTTCTTTTGGACACAGCCAGGTCTTTGATGCTGGGAGAGCATGGTGTGTTGTTGTTTGGCCTAGCAAGCAGGGTAGCCCGCTCTATGAATTATCAAGGCGTCACAAATAGGCTTCTACCTGGCTAGACACGTTGCGCCTCATGACTTACACACTATCCCTCCATGTTTCACACACTTGCATCCCATTATTCATTTATTTTTTAGGCACTTTACTCATTACTGCCCCCTATATTTCACTTACATTATTACACTTGCACATACACTATTCATTTATTATTTCTTACTACACATCCCATGCACCACATACCACTCCCCTCAAGACTAGTGGGAGTGGCTATTATTATTTAAAGCACCTGCTCACTCGCCTTCATCAGCGTTTCTGACCTGGCTGTGTCCATTTGTAAGTATGGCCTTTTTCGGTGTTTCTGCATAAATGTCCTTGTTTTTATCTGTTTTGTCTGTACATCAGGAGCTTTTCGCTCCAGTTAGGTACTCGCAAGTCTGGGGATCCTTGTCGTGGATTGCGAGCTTGCGTCCTTTTGGCCAAAATGATCACTAATACCCCATGTATTTTTCATTATTACTTATATTCGCTTCTTTTGGACACAGCCAGGTCTTTGATGCTGGGAGAGCATGGTGTGTTGTTGTTTGGCCTAGCAAGCAGGGTAGCCCGCTCTATGAATTATCAAGGCGTCACAAATAGGCTTCTACCTGGCTAGACACGTTGCGCCTCATGACTTACACACTATCCCTCCATGTTTCACACACTTGCATCCCATTATTCATTTATTTTTTAGGCACTTTACTCATTACTGCCCCCTATATTTCACTTACATTATTACACTTGCACATACACTATTCATTTATTATTTCTTACTACACATCCCATGCACCACATACCACTCCCCTCAAGACTAGTGGGAGTGGCTATTATTATTTAAAGCACCTGCTCACTCGCCTTCATCAGCGTTTCTGACCTGGCTGTGTCCATTTGTAAGTATGGCCTTTTTCGGTGTTTCTGCATAAATGTCCTTGTTTTTATCTGTTTTGTCTGTACATCAGGAGCTTTTCGCTCCAGTTAGGGACTCGCAAGTCTGGGGATCCTTGTCGTGGATTGCGAGCTTGCGTCCTTTTGGCCAAAATGATCACTAATACCCCATGTATTTTTCATTATTACTTATATTCGCTTCTTTTGGACACAGCCAGGTCTTTGATGCTGGGAGAGCATGGTGTGTTGTTGTTTGGCCTAGCAAGCAGGGTAGCCCGCTCTATGAATTATCAAGGCGTCACAAATAGGCTTCTACCTGGCTAGACACGTTGCGCCTCATGACTTACACACTATCCCTCCATGTTTCACACACTTGCATCCCATTATTCATTTATTTTTTAGGCACTTTACTCATTACTGCCCCCTATATTTCACTTACATTATTACACTTGCACATACACTATTCATTTATTATTTCTTACTACACATCCCATGCACCACATACCACTCCCCTCAAGACTAGTGGGAGTGGCTATTATTATTTAAAGCACCTGCTCACTCGCCTTCATCAGCGTTTCTGACCTGGCTGTGTCCATTTGTAAGTATGGCCTTTTTCGGTGTTTCTGCATAAATGTCCTTGTTTTTATCTGTTTTATATATATATACATGCCAACATACATGCAAACATACATGCACATATATACATACATACATACATGACAACATACATACATACATACATACAGTGAAGGAAATAAGTATTTGATCCCTTGCTGATTTTGTAAGTTTGCCCACTGTCAAAGACATGAACAGTCTAGAATTTTTAGGCTAGGTTAATTGTACCAGTGAGAGATAGATTATATTTAAAAAAAAAAAAGAAAATCACATAGTCAAAATTATATATATTTATTTGCATTGTGCACAGAGAAATAACTATTTGATCCCCTACCAACCATTATGAGTTCAGCCTCCTCCAGACCAGTTACACGCTCCAAATCGACTTGGTGCCTGCATTAAAGACAGCTCTTACATGGTCACCTGTATAAAAGACTCCTGTCCACAGACTCAATTAATCAGTCTGACTCTAACCTCTACAACATGGGCAAGACCAAAGAGCTTTCTAAGGATGTCAGGGACAAGATCATAGACCTGCACAAGGCTGGAATGGGCTACAAAACCATAAGTAAGACGCTGGGTGAGAAGGAGACAACTGTTGGTGCAATAGTAAGAAAATGGAAGACATACAAAATGACTGTCAATCGACATCGATCTGGGGCTCCATGCAAAATCTCACCTCGTGGGGTATCCTTGATCCTGAGGAGGGTGAGAGCTCAGCCGAAAACTACACGGGGGGAACATGTTAATGATCTCAAGGCAACTGGGACCACAGTCACCAAGAAAACCATTAGTAACACATTACGCCGTAATGGATTAAAATCCTGCAGTGCCCGCAAGGTCCCCCTGCTCAGGAAGGCACATGTACAGGCCCGTCTGAAGTTTGCAAATTAACATCTGGATGATTCTGAGAGTGATTGGGAGAAGGTGCTGTGGTCAGATGAGACTAAAATTGAGCTCTTTGGCATTAACTCAACTCGCCGTGTTTGGAGGAAGAGAAATGCTGCCTATGACCCAAAGAACACCGTCCCCACTGTCAAGCATGGAGGTGGAAACATTATGTTTTGGGGGTGTTTCTCTGCTAAGGGCACAGGACTACTTCACCACATCAATGGGAGAATGGATGGAGCCATGTACCGTCAAATCCTGAGTGACATCCTCCTTCCCTCCACCAGGACATTAAAAATGGCTCGTGGCTGGGTCTTCCAGCACGACAATGACCCGAAACATACAGCCAAGGCAACAAAGGAGTGGCTCAAAAAGAAGCACATTAAGGTCATGGAGTGGTCTAGCCAGTCTCCAGACCTTAATCCCACCGAAAACTTATGGAGGGAGCTGAAGATCCGAGTTGCCAAGTGACAGCCTCGAAATCTTAATGATTTACAGATGATCTGCAAAGAGGAGTGGGCCAAAATTCCATCTAACATGTGTGCAAACCTCATCATCAACTACAAAAAACGTCTGACTGCTGTGCTTTCCAACAAGGGTTTTGCCACCAAGTATTAAGTCTTGTTTGCCAAAGGGATCAAATACTTATTTCTCTGTGCACAATGCAAATAACTATATATAATTTTGACAATGTGATTTTCTGTTTTTTAAAAAATATATAATCTATCTCTCACTGGTAAAATTAACCTAGCCTAAAAATTCTAGACTGTTCATGACTTTGACAGTGGGCAAACTTACAAAATCAGCAAGGGATCAAATACTTATTTCCTTCACTGTACATACATGACAACATACATGCATGCCAACATACATACATACATACATTCATGCAAACATACATACATGCAAACATACATGCACATACATACATGACAACATACATACATGCCAACATACATACATGCAAACATACATACATGCAAACATACATGCACATATACACATACATACATGACAACATACATACATGACAACATACATATATACATACATACATACATACATGCAAACATACATACATAAATAAACTCACCTAAGACGTTCCCACGAAGATTTGAACGGTCCCGTCACTTTTCTTCTTACTGCTCCCATTCACAATAACAGAGCGGTGGGCACAGATGACGTAATCACGTGTGCCTGATATGATTACGTCATCTGCGCCACAACGCATGTAATGTAATGTAGTGTAGTGTAGTGTAGTGTAGAGTGCGCTGCAGCCTGTGATTGGCTGCAGAGGCAGTCACGTGGGATGAAGCGTCATCCCTGGAGGCCGGCCTTCTGACGTCATCCTGACGTGCGTGACCGCCACTACAGCCTGTCATTGGCTGCAGCGGCGACATGGATGAAACGTCATCGCTGGAGGCCGGACAGGAGGAAAGTAAGTATGAACGTATTATTATTATTTTTTTATTACATTAAAATTTTATTTTGCGCCCGCCGATCATGTACTGTCAAGGTTGCTGAAAGAGTTAGTGCAGCCCATTAACTCTATCAGCACCCTGGACAGTACGATGCTCGGCGCACGGAAATTACAGGTTCGGTCCGAAATAGTTCGGTCCGAATCTAACTTTTTCGAGAAATTCGGCGAACTAGCCGAACCGAACTTTTGATAAGTTCGCTCATCTCTAATTAGGGTTATAGTGTAACGTGCGAGCTGGTGACCCGAGGAGCGATGGGAAAGAGGAAAGGTGTAAGCCCACAATTTGGCAGCCGGCTTGGCTCTCAGTGTGGATCACGATGGCCAACATGCCTTCCCTTTCTCTCAGGGCCTGCTCACAGCT
Organism: Rhinoderma darwinii; assembly: GCF_050947455.1. Classification (NCBI taxonomy): domain Eukaryota; kingdom Metazoa; phylum Chordata; class Amphibia; order Anura; family Rhinodermatidae; genus Rhinoderma; species Rhinoderma darwinii. Next base: position 280,892,017 of record NC_134690.1, on the reverse strand, counting down.
AGTGATGAGGGGGTTTGCACTGGGTAATGAGAATGACAGTCTCTTGATATCCCCCGGGACACTCCCTGTGTCTGCTCCTGTCCGGATGGTGTTTTGGGGGTGTCCTTGGTATTATGGGTGCAAAATAAGACAGGAGGCTGAAGAGTGGCAGTATAACAGGCTTGCTCGCGGCACAATTTACTTACGTTTTCCACATAACATGGCGGTTACATTCTTCCATATGATATGGAGGTACATTTCTTACAATAGACTCAATCCTTATAATCCGATGAAGCGTCAGATGCAGGACCGGGACACACACTCTCTCTCTCTCTCTGCTTTCCTTGTGGCTTCCTATCCTTGTCAATTCAGTGGGATGATAAGATATCTGTCCATGAATGCAGCTTTCTGCTTCTGTGTAATGGCTCTCAGCCTGTCAGTAAGGGCAGTAAACATGTATAGGTGAAGGATGAGACTCACCAACTTGATGACGTGACATTGCTCACTGTCCAAAGAATGGATTCCTGTTACTCTCAATAGATGTCAGAAGATTTCCTTCTCTTAAGGCTATTTTCTTATTTCCTGCAAGCTTTACTATAGCCCGATGATGAAGGCAGCCTGTCTCTGGATCCTAAATGGACGAACCCAGGTACCACTCTCTTCCTCTACCAACTCCAACTCCTAACTCTCTGTCACTCTGACTCCAACTAACTGACACTAACTGCCACTGGACCCCCTCTATGTCCTAAGCTCCTCCCACCTTCTGGAAACTTCCCAGTATAAGCCACTCCTGCATAGGCTGCGCAACACAGTGCATTGTAACTTTACATTTTTTATTTTAAAGTGGCAGCACCTAATAGTGCAAAAATGTCATAAAATACATTTACAACACATTATCTCACAAGTAATGTCTTGGGGGACATTACAATAGGGATTAATGACGCTGTGCATCAGGACGTCAGGGAGATACTAAATACCTATTGTGGATCCTGAAAACAGACCCAGATGTTGGGTCGCAACATAAAAGAAGATAGACTAGTTCATAGTCACCTTGATGTTGAACCGAGGACGACCTGTTGTCAACAAACCTTAACGGGACATTCCGTTGTGGTACAAAGCAAAGCCTGTAGCTCTATTTGGAAAAATAAGACATTTAGAAGTAACACCACGGGTAAAACTTTTGAAACCAGATCTTTCATCAATTGCAAGACTAAAGGGGTTGTGTACCTTATTACTTGTGAGTGTGACATGCAATATGTGGGGAAAACAAAAAGGGAGTTCAGGCGGAGAATTAGAGATCACATCCGTGACATTAATAGAAAGCATGAAACCCCTATTTCGAGACATGTCTGGGAGTGTCACCAAGCGGTCCTCAAATTCCAGGGGATGGAACACATTAAAACATTCGCCGGGGGGGGGGGGGGCTGGGATAGGCGGATTCTGCAGAAGGAGGCCCAGTGGATTTTCAGGATGCAAACCATCAAACCACTGGGCCTCAATGAAAATATCTCTTACCTATCCTTTTTTCACGGATTAGTCCCCCCTTTCTGTCTTTACATGTACTTGTCTCATAGGGCCGGTTAGTGGTACACCGTTAACTGTGACTTCTGTCGGGTTAGTTATGGTTATACCTTAAGTCTATGCTTATTTAGGTCTCTTTTAATTACCCACATTCTTCATCTACATCAATGTGGTGCCTGTTTCCCCTCCGTGGACACTCATACATTATGATATTGTTAATGGGTTCAGTTCCCTTTACTTAAATTCAGTATCTTCCTCTATCGGCTCATCTTTGATTGTTTCCTCCATTTGAATCACTATTATATAGACGGGTTATATTGGCTTAATGATTCAGTGTGGTCGCCTGTAGCTCCCCTAGCTACCACTGATGCTTAGAGCATTCGTTTAAATTGGCTGCGACGTAACCATGGGGCCGGACTCATCAGATGTCACTTTGACGTACTATGCGCCTATTAGTGCCGGCTTTGTCTGACGCGACCAGAGGAGGCAGGGCAAAGCCTTCTTAGGTACTGTGTTTCTACGGCGCACGTTAGACCAGATATCAGTGTCTTGCATGCATCGGGAAACAAATACAGCAGAAATGTGCTGACTGGCTTTGATAACTTAATAGCAGTTGAAGTTGTACCCCTGAGGACGCACCCCTGCAAACATAGGGGCGCAGAAACTCGTAGGGAACTTCGTTAATCAGTGGCAAACAGATCTTACCAGTATTTGTTACCGCTGTGACAAGTATATTGTTGTAACAACAATATTGAGCTAATATATATATGTTGCAGGCTTTGATCTGTGTGCCAACGCCAATATTCAGATCCGTATGGCATAAGTGCCCAGCTTTTAATGATTGAATAATAAAATGTTCTTTTAAACGTTCAGACAGGCAGTGAATATTAATATAACCACATCTAACAAATTAATGTGGCAGATGTACATATAAAAAATAATATATAATAAAAGAAATTGTGAAAGTAAGATTGCATATTAGAATACATGTGAATATAGATATAGAAATAATAAATCAATGGATTCTGACCCATTAGTAAGGGACCTATCCCTAAAATATAATATGGGAATACGACCCCTAATATCAGGAGGAACCCCCTAAAAAATAGATTCTATTTTAAAAAAGATTTTATTTCAAAATCAGCATTTAATCCATAAGGTGTTAAAGTATTAAGACAAAAAATCCAAAAGCCTTCCCTTTTGCTAAACTTTTTATTAAAGTTCTCCCCCCTCCAATCTGGTGTCACCACTTCTACTATGAAGAAGGTAGTGCCCTCCAGGTTCCATTTATGTTTTAGGGCATAGAGACACTATGTGCTGAGACACTTTGATTTATTTTTCCTTTTTTATATTATTAAAATGCTCAGAACTACGTTTTTTTCAGCTTTCTAAAGGTTCTACCCATGTAGTGAAATCCACAAGCCACTCCAAAACATAGATTAACCCATGAGTGTCACATGTGGAAAAATCTTAGGTTTTAAATATATCCCATTTTTCCCTGGCAGTAATTGAAGTGATTCCATGTGGGGGCCCACAAGAACACCATGCAGAGGTTGCTCAAACTCATTTCTCCTGCTGCATCTACTCCAAACTGACAAACATATTAGAGTCTTCCCGTGTGAAAACAGTGCCTCAGATCCAGATAACTTTGAGCGGTAACGTATATAAGAATTGTTATCTACCTAGATACCCTTCAGGGGTGGATCCATTATTGAATCACCAGGGGGGTGCAAAAATAGCATTGCCAAACACCTAATTATACGGTCAAGGACAGACCTACACTTGCTTTTTCAGTCAGGGATAAATTTACACTACAATTATACAAACAGCAGCATAAACAATAATTATGCCATACAGTGACCATATAGTAGTCAAATACCAATGCTCTGGAATTGTTGTCTCATGGGGAAAACAAGAATTTATTAAAACAGACATGTCAGGAAGTGACAGTCTCTCTATAAATCCAGTGATTTGCAAATGACGTCTTCTCTAATTGTAAACGTTCTCTTTCCTTTTCTTCTCCATCCAGTCCTGACCGCTATGGCGACTTCTCCTTACAATTGCAGTTTGTTCCTGAGACATCTTTAGCCACTTTGCTTCTATTCAGCCATGCTCAGCCTCTGTAACAACACAAATAAATTGACCCCTAAATTATGCGGACCCCAGATAACTCCTCCTAAATTAATCAGGCCCCATCTCATAAAAGAAATCACAAAGAAAAAAACAATACAGCTTTTGAGGGATCGCAGTGATTACGCTAACAATCCCATTCAGAATCCAGAAAGAACACGTCATATAAAAAAAAGCATGCTAATATTATGCATACCATTACGCATTACTCTCCTACCAACCAACAGGACCCAATTTCAAACACACACCGACAGGTTCATTTGGTGAAACATCACCCAACTTTCCCACACCCGGTAAAAATAATAACAGAAAACCTAACTTTCCCAAGAATTTCTGTAGGGCAAGGCCCAAAGAAAATCTGACGTATTACAATATGGATCTGAACAGAGACACATATCTCATCCGGAGACCCAACAGTGTTCACCCACCCCAGAAGCCTTGAAACTATGATATTCCCCCAACACTAAGTCTACTATGGAGTCCTCAGAAAGAGGATTTGAATACCTCAACATTGATCAATAATAAATTTTTTACTACACATGACTCTTCTGGATGTCTTAATACCACCATTAGATGGGTAGCCACCCCCTACCTGCATCCCCCTGTAAAGAACCATGGCCCTCCTCCCCTCTAGTACTACACCTCAGTGCATTTGACCTACATACTGTACGTCATCCTCTCCCACTATAGATTCTCCGGAACTTTCTCCCCAAAGTAGTCAATCCAATGTTTATTTTTTAGAATTTCCTAACATAGCAAACACCAGCATACCGCAGGTATGCCCTACAAATATTCCAGTAAAAAAAAAACATATGATAACCAAATATTTTCACTCCCACAAAACAAAACTTTACCAGCAAAAAGAAAAGAAAGGTCAGAGGATGTAGAGGAGGAAAAAAGCAGGTGCCACAAAACTAAAAGAACTTCCCATAAGGATGAGCACCAGGCACAACCCAAGAATACAATAGAGAAAAAATAAAATTGTAACCTATCGTCCTATATATTAAAGAAAGAGGAAATAAGTCTATTATCTAAAGGCCTGTAATTTTGCCCAGTACAAAAAGCAGATGATATCCAAATTTTTAGGTCTAAATCACTTCATAAGAAAGTTAATAAGAATAATAAGAATAATCTTTTTTTATATAGTGCCAACATATTCTGCAGCACTTTACAATTCAGAGGGAACATGTACAGACAATATCAGACATTACATATTCACAAGACTAATTTACAATTCAAACAAGAGGAGTGAGGGCCCTGCTCGCAAGAGCTTACAATCTATGAGGAAATAAGAAAGACACAAAATGTAAAAGTGCTTGTTAAGTGCAATGACCGAGCCATCTTTTATACATATGGGGTAGTACACATAAAGCTGCATGATCCGGTCACCAGCCAGTGTCCGTATGACAGACTTGAAGTGCATTAGGGTGCAAGGAGTGTGGGGGATACTGCTGAATGAGGGGGTCAAGTTCTCATGACTAATGTAAAAGGGGAGCCAGGGAAAGGAGTCAGATTAGGGAATGTTATAGGCCTGTCTAAAAAGATGTGTTTTCAGGGCACGTCTAACACTGTAGATGTTGGGAATTTATCTGATTGTCTGGGGCAGTGCATTCCAGAGGACTGGTGCAGCACAAGAAAAATCTTGGAGACAGGAGTGGGAGTTTCGGATTATGGTGGATGTTAATCTAAGGTCGTTGGCAGAACGTAGAGCGCGAGTAGGGTGGTGGACAGAGATGAGGGAGGAGATGTAAGGAGGTGCAGCACTGTGGAGAGCTTTGTGGGTGAGAGTAATAAGTTTGAATTTAATTCTGAATGGTGTGGGCAACCAGTGCAGTGACTGGCAGAGGGTGATTGCATTGGTGTAACGGTTAGTAAGAAAGATGAGCTGCTGAATTAAGGATAGATTGGAGAGGGGAGAGTTTGGTGAGTGGAAGACCGATTAGTAATAAGTTACAGTAATCAAGACGATAGTTAATCAGAGCGACAATGAGAGTTTTGGCACAGTAGCGTGTTTCCACAGTAAGAAAAGGGCTGATTCTGGAGATGTGTTCGAGGTGAAAGTCACAAGAGCGTGTACGCAGCGGTGGGATCCGACCGGTTCGCCCCGGTTTCCCCGAACCGGTTGTTAAAATTACAGCCGGTTCGCAGAATCGGGTGAAGCGGGAAGCCGGAGCCGGTCCCCTGCACTCAATGGTATTTGTGTCCTTAGGACGCGGATACAATTGACTTCAATAGTGCTGGCCTGGCGAGGCACATGATGCCTCGCCGTTTGGCACTTTAGTGATGATGCAGTCGGAGCGATGACGTCATCGTGCCACTGCCGCGTTCCGCTGGAGGAGGACTGGCAGACTGGAGGATGGAGGTAGCCGGACAGGTAAGAATATAACGTTTTTTTTCCTTTTGTTGTGGGCCTTAATAGCTACAGGGGAGGACTATATAGGGAAAATAACTACAGAGGAGGACGACATAGAGGACAATAAACAAAGGGGAGGACTATATAGGGGACAATAACTACAGGGGAGGACTGTATAGGGACAATAACTACAGGGGATGACTATATAGGGGACTAATTACAGGGGAGGACTGTATAGGGGACAATAACTACAGGGGAGGACTGAATAGGGACAATAACTACAGGGGTGGACTATAGGAGACAGTAACTACAGGGCAGGACTATATAGGGACAATAACTACAGGGGAGGACTGTATAGGGACAATAACTACAGGGGTGGACTATAGGAGACAGTAACTACAGGGCAGGACTGTATAGGGACAATAACTACAGGGGAGGACTGTATAGGGACAATAACTATAGGGGAGGACTATATAGGGCACAATAACTACAGGAGATGACTATATAGGGACAATCACTACAGGGGAGGACTACATAGGGGCACTAACTACAGAGAACGCTACTATCTACAGAGGACACTATAGGGAGCACTATCTACAGGGGGTTCTATGAGTGAAACTATAGGGGGTTTTACACTGGGCAACTATCGGGCAGATCAGCGTTCTTAGAACGCTCATTGACGTTAATTGTCCTGTGTAAACAGGGCAGCAATCAGCAGATGAATGAGCAAATGCTCGATCATCTGCTGGTCGTATCGTCTTAAAAAAGTTAAATATTATTGTTGTCGGCAGCACAGCTTGGTGTGTAAAAAGGGAGACGCGCTGAGAACATGATGATAATGTATGGGGACGAGCGATTGGAGTAACAACTGCTCGTCCCCATCCAAAGCTTCTTGTGACAGGAGCAAACGAGCGCCTATCAACGATGAATCGTTGATCGGCACTCGCTGCATTGGCAGAATATTGGCAGGTGTAAAAGGCCCTGTGTGTGGTGCATTAGTTTTCAGTATTTGAAACAATTTTATTCATGGACACAGTGTATAGTACTATTATATTCAGAAGCGCAGTGTATAGTACTTTTATATTCAGGAGTACACAGTGGCAGATTATCATTAGGGCGGTACAGGCGGCCGCCTGGGGACCAAGGCTCCCTGGGGGCCCATAGCCACCCCTCATGCCCAGTGGCGTCGCTAGCCCTGGAGGGAGCCCCGGTGCCAGGACCGCACCTGTCATCAGACGAACGGAGCTTCGCTCCTACTTAGCAGCCGTGGTCTGTGCTGCTTTATAAGCTCCCCCTTCAGCCCCCCTTCCCTGCTCTAAACATCTCTCCTCCTGCTGCTTACTGTCGGGACATGGGGGAGGGGAGACTTTCGGCGTAATGTGCATACTCGTGTGTACTTTATATTTGTATAATGTGCATACTCGTGTGTACGTGCGCGTGTGTATATATATGCATTTTTGCTGCAGAAAATGGTGCATATTTTGCTGCGTTTTTCTCAATGTTGGGAGATGGTGACGTCTCCTCTGAAAAAACAAAAATGTCTGGTCGGAAATTTTACGCAGCGTCTGGATGAGATTTGGTAAATCTCACTCACTTTGCTGCTACCGTATTCTGCGTACTTTCCGGGCGGAAAATACGCAGCAATTCGTTAAGTGTGGACAAGCCCTAATACAGTAGCAGCAGAGTAGATTAGATGTGAACAATTCTCACCACACGCTGCGTAAATGATAAGTGGGGAAGAAAAAGCTCAGAAATTGACCTGCGATGCGTTTTTTTATTCTGCAGCATGTCAATTGTATTTGGGTAAACGCTGCTCATTTGTTTCGGGTTTTCCCCATTTAATTCAATGGGGAGGTAAAACCTGCAACAGATAGCAGATGTTATGTAAAAACACAATTTAGAAAAAATAAAAATCTTATACTTGCCCAGAATTCTGTTTCTTCGTCTGGGCCGGCCTCCTGGAATGATGTTTCGCCCCATGTGACCACTGAAGCTCATCACAGACCAATCACAGGCTGCAGCAGTCATATGGGATAAAATGTCATCCCAGGGCTGCAGTGTAGCGACGCTGTGTAGCACTATATACAAGGGGGGGGAGCGCTGTGTGTCACTATATATAAGGGGGAGTGCTGTGTGATGCTATCTATAGGGGGCTGTGTGACGCTCTCTACAGGGGGTTGTGTGTGTGGCTCTATCTACAGGGGGGGTGTGTGTGTGGCTCTATCTACAGGGGGGTGTGTGTGTGTGTGTGGCTCTATCTACAGGTGTGTGTGTGTGTATGTGGCACTATCTACAGGGGTTTGTTTGTGTGTGTGTGTGTGTGTGTGTGTGTGTGTGTGTGTGTGTGTGGCTATATCTACAGGGGGGTGTGTGTGTGGCTCTAGCTACAGGGGGTGTGTGTGTGGCGCTGTCTACATGGGGGGTTGGCGCTGTGTCCCTGCACAGTGTGATACTGTCAGTATGTAGGGACACAGCCCTGTGAAAGGGGAATCGTAACACCCATGTGTTAATGCTTGTGCAAAAAGGTAGTGTTAGCAATAGTTACGGCGTGGCAGGGTGGCGGTGGAGAAGGGGGGCCCAAGTTTGGGTAACAGCCCAGGGCCCATGGTCTTCTTAATCCGCCAATGGGAGTACAGTGTGTAGTACTATTATATTCAGGAGCACAGTGTATAATACTATTATATTCAGGAGTACAGTGTATAGTACTATTATATTCAGGAGCACAGTTTATAGTACTATTATATTCAGGAGCACAGTGTATAGTACTATTATATTCAGGATTACAGTGTATAGTACTATTATATTCAGGAGCACAGTGGATAGTGCTATTATATTCAGGAGCACTGTGTATAGTAATATTATATTCAGGAGCACAGTGTATAGTACTCTTATAATTCAGGAGCACAGTGTATAGTACTATTATATTCAGGAGCACAGTGTATAGTAATATTATATTCAGCAGTACAGTGTATAGTACTATTATATTCAGGAGCACAGTGTATAGTACTAGTATATTCAGGAGCACAGTGTATAGTACTATTATATTCAGCACAGTGTATAGTAATATTCACTGGCGTAGCTATAGGGGTCGCAGTGGTCGCAATTGCGACCGGGCCCCGAAGCCAGGGGGGCCCACGGCCCCTCACACCACATCAAAAAAAAGTTACTATAGTAACTGGGGCCGCGGGCCCCTGATACTATAGTAACATACTTTACTTACCTTCCTGGTTCCGGATCACAGCGGAGGTCCTGACGTCAAGCGCTGTGCGCAGCGCATGACGTCACAGCGCTATGCGCCGCGCACAGCATCGAGACGACAGAGCTCCCGCCGCGGCCGAAGAGGAAGGTAAGGTTAGCCCTGACTGGCGGGGTCCGACTCCCGGGACCCGCCAATCAGCTGTTTTGAAGGGGCCGCAGCACTCGTACGAGAGCTGCTCCCCTTCATTCCTGTCACTTCATTCCTGTCACACTGTGAATCCGTGTCGGCGATTCACAGTGTGGGCGAGTAGTGAAATGAAGGGGAAGCAGCTCTCGTACGAGTGCTGCGGCCCCTTCAAAACAGCTGATTTGCGGGTCCCGAGAGACACATCAGCTATTGATGGCCTATCCTGAGGATAGGTCATTAATGTTTAGGGACTAAACAACACCTAAGCCTACGATGTAGCAGGCTTAGGGGGCCCATGAGACAGGATCACAGATTGTGTGATCCTGTCTGCTGGGCCCTGTATCTAAGCCAATCACATGGTAGGCTTAGATACATGGCCCATGCGTGATCCTGTCTGCTGGGCCCTGTATCTAAGCCAATCACATGGTAGGCTTAGATACATGGCCCATGCGTGATCCTGTCTGCTGGGCCCTGTATCTAAGCCAATCACATGGTAGGCTTAGATACATGGCCCATGTGTGATCCTGTCTGATGGGCCCTGTATATAAGCCTACCACACTGTAGGTTTAGATACAGGGCCCCAGCACACAGTAATCTTATACTGTATAAGATTACTGTCTGCTGGAACCTGTATCTAAGCCTACGTTGTGGTAGGCTTAGATACAGGGTCCCACAGACAGTATCACACATGGGCCCTGTATCTAAGCCTAACACACATGTTACTAATCATTTTTTGTGTGTTTTCTTACAGGTTCGGTCGTTGGACTACGTCGGATTCCAGGACTACTTCGATGACAGCTTTGTTTTTATTATCAATAAAATGGTTAATGAGGGTTGTGGGTTTTTTTTTTATTTCAATAAAATATTTTTTCTATATCTTTGCGTTTTTTTTTAAACTATATTACTACCGCCTTAGTAATGGCCGCCGGCTGATTGACAGCATCCATTGCTAAGGCGGGGCTTAGTGTTAGCCGATGCAGAGGCTAACACTAACTCCCTTTATTACCCCGGTACCCACCGCCACCAGGGTTGCTGGGAAGAGCCGGGTACGATCCAGTACCTGACCATCTGTAGTGATGGTCGGCCACTGGGGTGGCCGCAGGCTGGTATTGTCAGAAGGGGAAAGGCCAAAAACAGTGGCCCTTCCTACCCTGGTGATGCTAGGCTGCTGCTGCTTCTTTATTGTATCTGGCTGGCTATGAAAAATGGGGGGGACCCCACGTCATTTAAAAAAAAAAAAATTACAAATAATTGGAAAGAACGATGTGGGGTCCCCCGCAATTTTCATAACCAGCCAGATACAACACAGCAGCAGCAGGCAGCATTACAAGGGTGGAAAGGGCCACTGTTTTTGGCCTTCCCCAGCCTAATACTACCAGCCTGCGGCCACCCCGGTGCCTGCCCGTCACTACAGATGGTCGGGTACTGGTTCTTACCCGGCTCTTCCCAGTACTCCTGGTGGCGGTGGGTACCGGGTTAATAATGGGGGTTAGTGTAGCCTCTGCACCGGCTAACATTAAGCCTCGCCTTAGTAATGGAGGTTGTCAATCAGCCAGCGGCCATTACTAAGGCGGTGATAATAAAGTTTAAAAAGATACAAGCACATAGAAAAAATATTTTATTGAAATAAAAAAACACAACCCTCATTAACCATTTTATTAAGAATAAAAAAAACGCCGTCATTGAAGTCCTCGAATCCGAAGTCCAACAACCGAACCTGTAAAAAAACACAAACACACAAAAATAATCAGTAACACAAAGAAGCAAAATTATTATTCTTACCTATCCTGGGTCCAACGCTGGAGCCGCAATGTCAGCGAGCTGGGCCCTGTATCTAATCCAATCATGTGTGATACTGTCTGCTGAGCTGTGTATCTAATCCAATCATGTGTGATACTGTCTGCTGGGCCCTGTATCTAATCGTATCTTGTGTGATACTGTCTGCTGGGCCCTATATCTAATCCGATCATGTGTGATACTGTCTGCTGAGCCACTGTATCTAATCCTATCATGTGTGATACTGCCTTCTGAGCCACTGTATCTAATCCTATCATGTGTGGTACTGTCTGCTGAGCCACTGTATCTAATCCTATCATGTGTGATACTGCCTTCTGAGCCACTGTATCTAATCCTATCATGTGTGATACTGTCTGCTGAGCCACTGTATCTAAACCTATCCATAGTTTATAGGGTCGTAGTGCTATAGATATGCTATGCTGTCTCATATACACACTTTTTTGTGGGCGGACACATATGTATTGGGGCTATTTCCTTGACATTTTAAGCCCTGAGGCTATGTTCGCACAGCAGCGTCTGTTACGGCTGAAATTACGGTGATGTTTTCAGGATAAAACAGCACCGTAATTTCAGCCGTAATGGCATGTGCAGGCGTCTTTCGCTGCGTCCATTACGGACGTAATTGGAGCTGTTTTTCTATGGAATCCATGGAAAACGGCTCCATTTGCGTCTGAAGAAGTGACAGGCACTTCTTTGACGCGGGCGTCTTTTTTTACGCGCCGCCTTTTGACAGCGGCGCGTAAAAAAAATGACCGTCGGCACAGAACATCGTAAGACCCATTCAAATGAATGGGCTGATGTTTGCCAACGCTTTTGAGCCGCATTTTCGGACGTAATTCAATGCTAAAACTCCCAAATTACGTCCGTAAATAGGGTGTGTGAACCCAGCTTTAGTGACGCCCCCGGCTGCTAGTGCTGCATTGTTAGGTCACTTAGGAGACCCAGCGATGCAGCTGAAAGCTGCGGACCGCCGGCCATGAGAAGTTTGCGGGGGGGGGGGGGGGGGCTCAGTAAGAATTTTTGCATTGGGGCCCATGAGCCTATAGCTACGCCCCTGGTATTATTATATTCTGGAGTACAATGTATAGTACTATTATATTCAGGGGTACAGTGTATAGTACTATTATATTCAGGAGTACAGTGTAAAGTACTACTATATTCAGGTGCACAGTATATAGTACTATTATATTCAGGAGCACAGTGTATACTACTATTATATTCAGCACAGTGCATAGTACTATTATATTCAGGAGTACAGTGTATAGTACTATTATATTCAAGAGTACAGTGTATAGTACTATTATATTCAGCACAGTGTATAGTACTATTATATTCAAGGGCGCAGTGTATAATACTAATATATTCAGGAGCACAGTGTATAGTACTATTATATTCAGGAGTACAGTGTATAGTACTATTATATTCAGATTCGCAGTGTATAGTACTATTATATTCAGGAGCACAGTGAATAGTACTATTATATTCAGGATTACAGTGTATATGTAAAGGATCTGCCAGGCACAGCTTCTGTGTATACGCCCATAGGTAATCAGTCTGCACCTGCTTCTATGTCTGTGAGACTGACTCCATCTTCCACCACTCAGGATGGCAGGCTTAGGAGTGGGAGAGCCTATCACAGCCTGGCCAGACGGAGCTAGCTCCCGCCCTCTGTCTATTTATACCTGCCTTTCCTGTTTCTCCTTGCTTGTGATTCTTCTCGTGTGGTTTCCTGGCCCTGCTGCAGCTTCTGTACTATTTGACCCTGCTTCATTCTGACCCTGGCTTACTGACTACTCTCCTGCTCTGCGTTTGGTACCTCGTACACTCCTGGTTTTACTCGGCTTGTTCACTACTCTCCTGCTCAGCGTTTGGTACCTCGTACACTCCTGGTTTGACTCGGCTCGTTCACCACTCTTGTTGCTCACGGTGTTGCCATGGGCAACTGCCCCATTTCCCTTAGCTTTGTGTACCCTTGTCTGTTTGTCTGTCGTGCACATACTGAGCGTAGGGACCATCGCCCAGTTGTACCCCATCGCCTAGGGCGGGTCGTTGCAAGTAGGCAGGGACTGAGTGGCAGGTAGATTAGGGCTCACTTGTCTGTTTCCCTACCCCCATCATTACATAATCACAAGCCCATATACCTAGGCTACCCTGGTCCCTCACACTACTATGGACCCCCTTGAGACCCTGGCTCAGCAAATGCAGGGTCTCTCCCTACAGGTCCAGGCCCTGGCTCAGAGGGTCAACCAGCCTGACGCTACCATGGTAGTGCCCCTCACCTCACCTCTTGAACCCCACCTCAAGTTGCCTGACCGGTTCTCAGGGGACCGGAGGACTTTTCTCTCCTTTCGGGAGAGTTGTAGGCTCTACTTTCGCTTAAAGCCTCACTCCTCAGGTTCTGAGAGCCAGCGGGTGGGTATAATTATGTCCCGGCTCCAGGAAGGGCCCCAAGAATGGGCCTTCTCCTTGGCTCCTGACGCCCCTGAACTTTCCTCCGTTGATCTTTTCTTTTCTGCTCTCGGACTCATTTATGACGAGACTGACAGGACTTCCTTTGCCGAGAGTCAGCTGGTGACCTTACGTCAGGGTAAGAGACCTGTTGAGGAGTATTGTTCTGACTTTAGGAAGTGGTGTGTAGCTTCTCAGTGGAATGACCCTGCCTTAAGGTGCCAGTTTAGGTAGGGTCTCTCGAACGCCCTGAAAGACCTGCTATCCCTCTTCTGACTCCCTAGACCAGGTTATGGCTTTAGCGGTATGACTTGACCTACATCTCAGGGAACGACAACTTGAACGTTTTTGTGTTTTTCCCTCTGACTCCCCCATGATGCCTCCCGAGGTCCCGTTGCTTCGCTCTTCCACGGAAGACTCGGAGGTACCTATGCAACTCAGGGCCTCCGTGTCCCCCAGACAACGTAGAGAGTTCCGCAGGAAGAATGGTCTCTGCTTCTATTGTGGGGATGACAAGCATCAAGTGAACACCTGTCCTAGGCGTAAGAATAAGCAGCCGGAAAACTTCTGCGCCTAAGTGATCATCGGGGAGGTCAGTGCCTTCGTGGATTCAGGGTCTTCTGCTAATATTATGTCTGTGGAATTTGCTATGTCTCTAGCTTTGCTTTGATTGATTTGCCTAAACCTGTCCCGGTAGTGGGTATCGACTCCACTCCTCTTGCTAATGGTTATTTTACACAGCATACCCCTGTTTTTGAACACCTTGTTGGCTCCATGCATTTGGAGCAGTGCTCTGTACTGTTGATGCAGGAATTATCGTCTGATTTGGTTTTAGGCCTTCCCTGGTTGCAGTTGCATAATCCCATGTTTGACTGAAATACTGGGGATCTTACCAAATGGGGTAATGAATGCTTGACGTCATGTTTTTCTGTTAATTCTATTTCTCCCCCTGAGGAGGTGAACACGCTACCTGAGTTTGTTCAGGACTTCGCTGATGTTTTCTCTAAGGAGGCCTCCGAAGTGTTACCTCCTCATAGAGAATACCATTGCTCTATCGATTTGGTACCAGGAGCTAAGCTCCCTAAGGGTAGGATATTTAATCTCTCTTGTCCCGAACGTGAAGCCATGAGAGAGTATATCCAGGAATGCCTGGCCAAGGGTTACATTCGCCCCTCTACTTCTCCGGTAGGTGCTGGCTTCTTCTTCGTAGGGAAGAAGGATTGTGGTCTTAGGCCATGCATTGACTACCGTAACTTGAATAAGGTCACTGTAAGGAACCAGTATCCCCTTCCTTTGATTCCTGATCTCTTTAATCAGGTTCAGGGGGCCCAATGATTCTCTAAGTTTGATCTACGGGGGGCGTATAACCTTATCCGCATCAAAGAGGGGGATGAGTGGAAGACTGCGTTTAACACGCCCGAAGGTCATTTCGAATACCTCGTCATACCCTTTGGGTTGTGTAATGCTCCCGCGGTCTTCCAGAATTTCATAAATGAGATTTTAAGAGATTACCTGGGGGTATTTCTTGTAGTGTACCTTGATGACATACTTGTGTTTTCCAACGACTGGTCCTCCCACATTGAGCACGTCGGGAAGGTGCTCCAGGTCCTTCGGGAAAACAAACTGTTTGCGAAGACCGAAAAATGTGTGTTTGGGGTGCAGGAGATACCATTTTTGGGTCAAATCCTCACTCCTCATGAATTCCGCATGGACCCCGCCAAGGTCCAGGCTGTGGCGGAATGGGTCCAACCTGCCTCCCTGAAGGCGTTACAGTGTTTCTTGGGGTTCGCTAATTATTACAGGAGATTTATTGCTAACTTCTCGGTCATCGCTAAGCCTCTTACGGACCTCACCCGCAAAGGTGCTGATCTCCTCCACTGGCCTCCTGAGGCTGTCCAGGCTTTTGAGGTCCTTAAGAGTGCTTTATCTCGGCCCCAGTGCTGGTTCAGCCCAACCAAATGGAGCTATTTATCGTGGAGGTTGACGCATCCGAGGTGGGAGTGGGGGCTGTCTTGTCCCAGGGTACCAGGTCCCTCACCCATCTCCATCCCTGTGCCTAGTTCTCCAGGAAGTTTTCGCCCACTGAGAGTAACTATGATATTGGCAACCGCGAACTCTTAGCCATTAAATGGGCATTTGAAGAGTGGCGCCACTTCCTGGAAGGGGCTAGGCACCAGGTAACGGTCCTTACCGACCACAAGAATCTGGTTTTCCTAGAATCTGCCCGGAGGCTAAACCCGAGACAAGCTCGAAAGGCGCTATTTTTTACCAGATTCAACT
The DNA here is from genome assembly GCF_050947455.1 of Rhinoderma darwinii. Classification (NCBI taxonomy): domain Eukaryota; kingdom Metazoa; phylum Chordata; class Amphibia; order Anura; family Rhinodermatidae; genus Rhinoderma; species Rhinoderma darwinii. Next base: position 280,876,124 of record NC_134690.1, on the reverse strand, counting down.
TTTTGGTTACCTATAGGGCTGGGTCTAAAAATATTAAGGCTGATGCACTGTCGCGTAGCTTCATGGCCAGCCCTCCTTTGGAGGAAGATCCTGCTTGTTTTTTGCCTCCAGGTATAATAATTTCTTCTATTGATTATGATTTAGTCTCTGAAATTGCGGCTGATCAAGGTTCAGCTCCCGGGAACCTTCCTGAGAACAAGCTGTTTGTTCCCCTGCAATTCCGGCTAAGGGTACTTAGGGAAAATCATGACTGCGCACTATCTGGTCATCCAGGCATCCTGGGTACCAAGCACCTCATTGCCAGAAACTATTGGTGGCCTGGGTTGCCTAAAGACGTTAAGGCCTACGTCGCCTCTTGTGAGGTTTGTGCTAGGTCCAAGACTCCCAGGTCCTGACCAGCGGGCTTACTACGTACTTTGCCCATTCCCCAGAGACCTTGGACCCATATCTCCATGGATTTTATCACCGATTTGCCTCCATCTCAAGGCAAGTCGGTGGTGTGGGTTGTAGTAGACGGCTTCAGTAAGTTGTGCCACTTTGTGCCCCTCAAGAAACTACCCAATGCTAAGAAGTTAGCTACCTTGTTTGTCAAACACATCCTGCGTCTCCATGGGGTCCCTGTCAATATGTTTTCGGACAGAGGGGTACAATTTGTTTCATTGTTTTGGAGAGCCTTCTGTAAAAAGTTGGAGATTGATCTGTCCTTCTCCTCTGCCTTCCATCCTGAAACTAATGGACAAACCGAGAGGACTAATCAGTCTCTAGAACAATATTTAAGGTGTTTTATCTCTGACTGTCAATATGATTGGGTCTCATTCATTCCCCTTGCTGAATTTTCCCTTAATAACCGGGTCAGTAACTCGTCAGGGGTCTCCCCCTTTTTCTGTAATTTTGGGTTTAATCCACGGTTCTCCACCATTTCACCTGGTAGTTCCAACAATCCCGAGGTAGAGGTCGTTTATCGGGAACTGTGCACAGTCTGGGCCCAGGTTCAGAAGAACCTAGAGGCGTCCCAGAGCATACAAAAAACTCAGGCAGATAGAAGACGTTCTGCTAACCCCTTGTTTATGGTCGGGGATCTGGTGTGGTTATCGTCTAAGAACTTGCGCCTTAAGGTCCCGTCCAAGAAGCTTGCTCCCCGGTTTATAGGGCCGTATAAGGTCAATGAAGTCCTCAATCCTGTCTCCTTCCGACTGGAGTTGCCCCCATCTTTTCGAGTACACGACGTGTTTCATGCCTCCCTCCTTAAACGCTGCTCCCCGTCCTTGGCTCCCTCGAGGAAACCTCCTGTCCCCGTTCTCACCCCTGAGGGGGTGGAATTCGAGGTGGCCAAGATTGTGGACAGCAAGATGGTCCAAGGCTCCCTCCAGTACCTGGTTCATTGGAGAGGATACGGGCCTGAGGAGAGTACTTGGGTACCCGCCCGGGATGTTCACGCTGGGGTATTGGTCAGGAAGTTCCACCTTCGTTTCTCCAATAAACCAGGTCCACCTAGAAAGGGTCCGGTGGCCCTCATAAAAGGGGGGTACTGTAAAGGATCTGCCAGGCACAGCTTCTGTGTATACGCCCATAGGTAATCAGTCTGCACCTGCTTCTATGTCTGTGAGACTGACTCCATCTTCCACCACTCAGGATGGCAGGCTTAGGAGTGGGAGAGCCTATCACAGCCTGGCCAGACGGAGCTAGCTCCCGCCCTCTGTCTATTTATACCTGCCTTTCCTGTTCCTCCTTGCTTGTGATTCTTCTCGTGTGGTTTCCTGGCCCTGCTGCAGCTTCTGAACTATTTGACCCTGCTTCATTCTGACCCTGGCTTACTGACTACTCTCCTGCTCTGCGTTTGGTACCTCATACACTTCTGGTTTGACTCGGCTTGTTCACTACTCTCCTGCTCAGCGTTTGGTACCTCGTACACTCCTGGTTTGACTCGGCTCGTTCACCACTCTTGTTGCTCACGGTGTTGCCGTGGGCAACTGCCCCATTTCCCTTAGCTTTGTGTACCCTTGTCTGTTTGTCTGTCGTGCACTTATTGAGCGTAAGGACCGTCGCCCAGTTGTACCCCGTCGCCTAGGGCAGGTCGTTGCAAGTAGGCAGGGACTGAGTGGGGGGTAGATTAGGGCTCACTTGTCTGTTTCCCTACCCCCATCATTACAGTATAGTACTATTATATTCAGGAGTACAGTGTATAATACTATTATATTCAGGATTACAGTGTATAGTACTATTATATTCAGGAGTACAGTGTATAGTACTATTATATTCAGGGGCACAGCGTATAGTACTATTATATTCAGGAGCACAGCGTATAGTACTATTATATTCAGGGGCTCAGTGTATAGTACTATTATATTCAGGAGCACAGTGTATAGTACTATTATATTCAGGCGTACAGTGTATAGTACTATTATATTCAGTACAGTGTGTAGCACTATTATATTCAGGAGTACAGTGCATAATACTATTATATTCAGCACGGTGTGTAGCACTATTATGTTTGGGGGCACAGTGTATGATACTATTAAATTCAGGGGCACAGTGATACTATTATATTTAGGAGCATAGAGTGCGGCACCATGACAGTTTTATATTTGTTTTTAGGTGCGGAAATGTTGGCAAAGTGAGAAGCTGAAGACATCTGAGGGGCAAACTGCAGAAACGGGTCGTGGTTGGGAAAAGTCATCATAAGGGGCAAAGAAAAGGGAAAAAGAACTACTCCAATCTGAGAAGTCGTCACCGGTGAGTCACTAAATGTAAACGTTTATTCTCCTTGTGACTGATCAGTACTATCGTTCTTTTTCTGTGAAACAACAACTCCAAGCATATCCTTACCATCATTCTGGCTATACTGGGAGCTGTAGTTTTATGCCGTACAAACTTATATGACAGGGGTTAAACTGAATTTGCAAATGATTTCTGTACTGAGCTGCATTTGTGCTTGTGCTGTATATATGTACTGAGCTTGGTTCTGATGCTGTATATATGTACTGAACTTGGTTCTGGAGTAATATACATCATAACAACAAAGCTCAATACATATAAACACCACCAAAGAGAAGCTCATAACATATATACAACACCAGAACCAAGCTCAGTACATATATACACTAGAACCAAGCTCCGTACATATATACACCAGAACCAAGCTCAGTACATAAATACAGCTCCAGAACCAAGCTCAATACATATATACTCACCAGAACCGAGCTCAGTACATATATACAGCACCAGAACCCAACTCAGTACATAAATACAACACCAAAACCAAGCGCAGTACATAAATACAGTACTGAGCTTGGTTTCGGTGCTGTATTTTTGTTCTGAGCTTGGTTCTGATGCTTTATATATGTATGGGCTTGTTCTGGTGTTCTATATATTTACTAAGCTTCGTTCTGGTATTGCATATATGCATGAGCTTGTTCTGGTGTTGTATTTATGTACTGAGCTTTGTTGTGGTGCTGTATATATATACTGAGCTTGGTTCTGGTGCTGTATTTATGTACTTGGCTTAGTTCTGGTGCTGTATATATGTATTGAGCTTTGTTCTGGTGTTGTATTTATGTACTTGGCTTTGTCTGGTGCTGTATATATGTACTGAGCTTTGTTCTGGTGCTGTATATATGAACTGAACTTTGTTCTGGTGCTGTATATATGTACTGAGCTTGGTTCTAATGCTATATATAAGTACTGAGCTTGCTTCTGACACCGTATCAGTGCATTTGCCGGGAGAGTTGTCATGGCTTACTGCGCACACCGCACTGTCCTCCAACCTTCTCACGGTCCACAGCCTAACTAAATGGGCTGAGCACGCTTATGGTTTTGAATGTGCACATATAGGTCTATACGTAATGGGTGAGTTTAATATAATGAGCGTTGGTAGGTAGGTACGCACGCTTATGACTATAATAGTACAGTGTATAGTACTATTATATTCAGGGGCACAGCGTATAGTACTATTATATTCAGGAGCACAGCGTATAGTACTATTATATTCAGGGGCTCAGTGTATAGTACTATTATATTCAGGAGCACAGTGTATAGTACTATTATATTCAGGAGTACAGTGTATAGTGCTATTATATTCAGGAGCACAGTGTGTAGCACTATTATATTCAGGAGCGCAGTGCATAGTACTATTATATTCAGATGTACAGTGTATAGTACTATTATATTCAGCACAGTGTGTAGCACTATTATATTCAGGAGTACAGTGTATAATACTATTATATTCAGCACGGTGTGTAGCACTATTATGTTTGGGGGCACAGTGTATGATACTATTAAATTCAGGGGCACAGTGTATGATACTATTATATTTAGGAGCATAGAGTGCGGCACCATGACAGTTTTATATTCGTTTATAGGTGCGGAAATGTTGGAAAAGTGAGAAGCTGAAGACATCTGAGGGGCAAACTGCAGAAACGGGTCGTGGTTGGGAGAAGTCATCATAGAGGACCAGAGAAAAGAGAAAAAGAACGACTCCAATCTGAGAAGTCGTCACCGGTGAGTCACTAAATGTAAATGTTTATTCTCCTTGTGACTGATGAGTACTATTGTTCTTTTTCTGTGAAACAACAACTCCCAGCATATCCTTACCATCATTCTGGCTATACTGGGAGCTGTAGTTTTATGCCGTACAAACTTATATGACAGGGGTTAAACTGAATTTGCAAATGATTTCTGTACTGAGCTGCATTTGTGCTTGTGCGGTATATATGTACTGAGCTTGGTTCTGATGCTGTATATATGTACTGAACTTGGTTCTGGAGTTATATACATCATAACAACCAAGCTCAATACATATAAACACCACCAAAGAGAAGCTCATAACATATATACAACACCAGAACCAAGCTCAGTACATATATACACTAGAACCAAACTCCATACATATATACACTATAATCAAGCTCAATACATATATACAACACCATAACCAAGCTCACTACATATATACTCACCAGAACCAAGCTCAGTACATATATACAGCACCAGAACAAAGATCAGTACATAAATACAGCTCCAGAACCAAGCTCAATACATATATACTCACCAGAACCGAGCTCAGTACATATATACAGCACCAGAACCCAACTCAGTACATAAATACAATACCAAAACCAAGCTCAGTACATAAATACAGTACTGAGCTTGGTTTCGGTGCTGTATTTTTGTTCTGAGCTTGGTTCTGATGCTGTATATAAGTATGGGCTTGTTCTGGTGCTCTATATATTTACTAAGCTTTGTTCTGGTATTGTATATATGCATGAGCTTGTTCTGGTGTTGTATTTATGTACTGAGCTTTGTTGTGTTGCTGTAAATATATACTGAGCTTTGTTCTGGTGCTGTATTTATATGCAGAGTTTGGGTTTGGTACTGTATATATGTACTGAGCTTGGTTCTGGTGCTGTATTCATATACTGAGCTTGGTTTTGGTACAGTACATATGTACTGAGCTTGGTTCTGGTGCTGTATTTATGTACTTGGCTTAGTTCTGGTGCTGTATATATGTATTGAGCTTCGTTCTGGTGTTGTATTTATGTACTAAGCTTTGTTCTGGTGTTGTATTTATGTACTTGGCTTTGTCTGGTGCTGTATATATGTACTGAGCTTTGTTCTGGTGCTGTATATATGTACTGAACTTTGTTCTGGTGTTTTATTTATGTACTTGGCTTGTTATGGTGCTGTATATATGTACTGAGCTTGGTTCTAATGCTATATATATGTACTGAGCTTGCTTCTGGCACCGTATCAGTGCATTTGCCGGGAGAGTTGTCATGGCTTACTGCGCGCCGCGCTGTCCTCTAACCTTCTCACAGTCCACAGCCTAACTAAATGGGCTGAGCACGCTTATGGTTTTGAATGTGCACATATAGGTCTATACGTAATGGGTGAGTTTAATATAATGAGCGTCGGTAGGTAGGTACGCACGCTTATGACTATAATAGTACAGTGTATAGTACTATTATATTCAGGGGCACAGCGTATAGTACTATTATATTCAGGAGCACAGCGTATAGTACTATTATATTCAGGGGCTCAGTGTATAGTACTATTATATTCAGGAGCACAGTGTATAGTACTATTATATTCAGGAGCACAGTGTGTAGCACTATTATATTCAGGAGCGCAGTGCATAGTACTATTATATTCAGATGTACAGTGTATAGTACTATTATATTCAGCACAGTGTGTAGCACTATTATATTCAGGAGTACAGTGTATAATACTATTATATTCAGCACGGTGTGTAACACTATTATGTTTGGGGGCACAGTGTATGATACTATTAAATTCAGGGGCACAGTGTATGATACTATTATATTTAGGAGCATAGAGTGCGGCACCATGACAGTTTTATATTTGTTTATAGGTGCGGAAATGTTGGAAAAGTGAGAAGCTGAAGACATCTGAGGGGCAAACTGCAGAAACGGGTCGTGGTTGGGAGAAGTCATCATAGAGGACCAAAGAAAAGAGAAAAAGAACGACTCCAATCTGAGAAGTCGTCACCGGTGAGTCACTAAATGTAAATGTTTATTCTCCTTGTGACTGATCAGTACTATCTTTCTTTTTCTGTGAAACAACAACTCCCAGCATATCCTTACCATCATTCTGGCTATACTGGGAGCTGTAGTTTTATGCCGTACAAACTTATATGACAGGGGTTAAACTGAATTTGCAAATGATTTCTGTACTAAGCTGCATTTGTGCTTGTGCGGTATATATGTACTAAGCTTGGTTCTGATGCTGTATATATGTACTGAACTTGGTTCTGGAGTTATATACATCATAACAACCAAGCTCAATACATATAAACACCACCAAAGAGAAGCTCATAACATATATACAACACCAGAACCAAGCTCAGTACATATATACAGTAGAACCAAGCTCCATACATATATACACTATAATCAAGCTCAATACATATATACAACACCATAACCAAGCTCACTACATATATACTCACCAGAACCAAGCTCAGTACATATATACAGCACCAGAACAAAGATCAGTACATAAATACAGCTCCAGAACCAAGCTCAATACATATATACTCACCAGAACCGAGCTCAGTACATATATACAGCACCAGAACCCAACTCAGTACATAAATACAATACCAAAACCAAGCTCAGTACATAAATACAGTACTGAGCTTGGTTTCGGTGCTGTATTTTTGTTCTGAGCTTGGTTCTGATGCTGTATATATGTATGGGTTTGTTCTGGTGCTCTATATATTTACTAAGCTTTGTTCTGGTATTGTATATATGCACGAGCTTGTTATGGTGCTGTATATATGTACTGAGCTTGGTTCTAATGCTATATATATGTACTGAGCTTGCTTCTGGCACCGTATCAGTGCATTTGCCGGGAGAGTTGTCATGGCTTACTGCGCACGCCGCACTGTCCTCCAACCTTCTCACAGTCCACAGCCTAACTAAATGGGCTGAGCACGCTTATGGTTTTGAATGTGCGCATATAGGTATATACGTAATGTGTGAGTTTAATATAATGAGCGTCGGTAGGTAGGTACACACGCTTATGTAATTATATACATTGTGTGGAAATCCACACTAAAACATTCTTGACAGGGAATTTCTTTATTTAGAGTTCACTTCAATATAGGGTGTATTTGGAATATTGTAATTGTTTTATTTTATTATTAGAATCATTTTCCATGGCGCGATACATAGCAAAATACCGCGACACCCCCCCCCCCCCGACGTGTTTATATTTGGCCGAAAAACAGCGAACCGGTTGTTACAAATTTTAATCCCACCACTACGTGTACGTGATTGAATGTGTGAAGTACAGGAAAGATCTGAGTAAAAAATAACCCCAAGACAGCGGGCATACTGCCTAGGAGTTCTGGTACACACACTGAGATGGAGACATTTGGTTTAGGTAGGTTAGTAGATGGTGGGAACACAAGGAGCTAAGTTTTAGAAAGATTCAGTTTCAGATAGAGAAAGAACATGATGTTAGAGACAGCGGACAGACAATCACTGGTGTTTTGTATTAGAGCAGGGGTGATGTCATGGGAAGAGGTATATAATTGGTTGTCATGACACACTGAACGAGTGGTCAAAAAGATAGGAAGAAAACCAAGAGGGAGCAGTGTCTTTAAAGAGGCTCTGTAGCCAGATTATAAGTGCCCTATCTCCTACATAATCTGATCGGTGCTGTAATATAGATAACAACAGTGGTTTTTATTTTGAAAAACGATCATTTTTGAGCAAGTTATGAACAATTTTAGACTTATGCTAATTAGTTTCTTAATAGATAACTGGGCGTTTTTTACCTTTTTACCAACTGGGCGTTGTAAAGAAAAGTGTATGACGCTGACCAATCAGCATCATACACTTCTCTTCATTCCAGACCAGCTTCTTTCACTGCACAGTGTGATCTTGCGAGATCATGCTGTGCTGTGATTGAGGCCCACAGAAACTTTACCGAAGTGTCTGGAGTGTGAATAGATATCGCATCTTGCCTGGAGGGGATGTCTATTCACTCTCAAGACACTTTGGTAAAGTTAATGTGGAAGTATGTGACAGCACAGCGTGATCTCGCGAGATCACGCTGTGCTGCGAGTACAGCTAAAAATGAATGAAGAGAAGTGTATGATGCTGATTGGTCAGTGTCATACCCTTCTCTTTACAACGTCCAGTTGGTAAAAAGGTTAAAAACGCCCAATTGTCTATTAAGAAACGAATTAGCATAAATCCAAATTTTTTACATAACTTGCTCAAAAATGATAGTTTTTCAAAATAAAAACCACTGTAGTTGTCTACATTACAGCGCCGATCACATTATGTAGGGATAAGGCACTTATAATCTGGTGTCAGAGCCTCTTTAAGGCCAATAGAGTGGAGCATGTTAAGTAGGATTTTGTGGTCTACAGTGTCAAATGCTGTGGAAAGATCCAGAGGAATCAGTAGAGAGTATTTACCGTTAGATTTAGCCGCCAAGAGATCATTTGAGACTTTAGTAAGGGCAGTTTCTGTGGAGTGTGTGAAAACCAGATTGTAAGGGTTCCAGGAGTTTGGAGATGAAGGGGAGATTAGAGACAGGTCGGTTTTTAGAAATGCTGGTTGGGTCAAGAGTTTTTTTTTTTTTAGTAATAGGTTTATAATGCCATATTTAAAAGAGGAGGGAAAGATGGGTGAAATGCTGAAAGTGAAAAACAGGGAGTGCGGGAGGGAAGGGGATCGATGTTTCTAGGGGACTGGGATATAATATCATGCTGGATGTTGTCAAATTTAACTTTAAAATAAGCGGCCAGGTCTTCAGCATTGAGATCTGTGATTGGCATCTGCACTTTAGGACTAAGGAGGGAATGAAAAGTATCAAAGAGGCGTTTTGGATTATTAGATAGTGAGGAGATTAGAGATGAGCGAACCGGGACAACCAAACCCGGTTTCGGTCCGAACATCGGGAAAAGTTCGGTTCGCAGCGAATCCGAACTTCACCGGGTTCGGCCGAACACGTTTTGACCGAACCCGGTCAAAAATATAAAAAATATTAAACGTTAGATAAATGGCAATGTGCGAGAATGAAAACAATGCACGGACTGCAGGGATATCATATGGAACTGCTGTGAAGTGAGTCTAGACCATGCCCACATTTATGTCTGTAATTATTGCCACAACTGTGCCCTTTTTCTGCTTTACATTAATGGCAGCAGACACAGGCTGCCGCGGCTTCTGCAGCCAATCACAGGCTGCCGCGGCCTCTGCAACCAATAACAGGCTACCGCGGCCTCTGCAGCCAATCACAGGCTGCAGCGGCCTCTGCAGTCCATGTGACCGCTGCAGCCTGTGACTGGCCTGTGATTGGCTGCAGCGGTCACATGGGCTGTAAGGTCATCCAGGAATGTCGGGCCGGATGTCGAAAGGGACGCGTCACCAAGGCAACGGCCGGGAGACCGGACTGGAGGAAGCAGAAAGTTCTCGGTAAGTATGAACGTCTTTTTTTTTTACAGGTTACTCTATATTCTGATCGGAATTCACTGTCCAGGGTGCTGAAACAGTTACTGACGATCAGTTAACTCTTTCAGCACCCTGGACAGTGACTATTTACTGACGTCGCCTAGCAACGCTGCCGTAATGACGGGTGCACACATGTAGCCACCCGTCATGCACACGACCGTAAAAACACCCGTTATTACGGGTCGTAATTACGACCCGAAATAGCGGGCCCATAGACTTCTGTTAGCCACGGGTACCTTCCCGTTTTCTCACGGGAAGGTGCCCGTGCCGTTAAAAAGATAGAACATATTCTATTTTTTTTATTTTACGGGCCGTGCTCCTATACTTTATAATGGGAGCACGGCTCGGAAAAACGACCGGCTGCCCATGGCCGGCCGTACCCGGCCATGCTCGCCTCCTATATAAGGCTGCTCCTCCATCCTCTTCTGCCCCAGTCACTTATTCCCAAGCAATATAGTGGATCGAGCGGGTTCCCCAGCAGCATTTAAAAGAAACAGGATCCTGACCTGTCCACAGAGTTTAAGGCAGCACAGAGTATTTCAGGAGATGAGCGTGCGGATCTTGTGCGGGGTGGTGACTTGCCATTTATGTGAAGGTGTTATTGAGGACAGGAGTGGAGGAGAGGTAACAGACTGATAGTTACGTAATGGTAAGAGCAGAGTTCACAGCAGCACAGAGTATTTCAGGAGAGGAGCGTGCAGATTCTGTGCTGCTGTGAACTTTGCTCTTACCATTACGTAGCTCAGTCTGTTACCTCTCCTCCACTCCTGTCCTCAATAACACCTTCACATGATTGGCAAGTCACCACGTAATGGTAAGAGCAGAGTTCACAGCAGCACAGAGTATTTCAGGAGATGAGCGTGCGGATCTTGTGCGGGGTGGTGACTTGCCAATCATGTGATTGTGTTATTGAGGAAAGGAGTGGAGGAGAGGTAACAGACTGAGATATGTAATGGTAAGAGCAGAGTTTACAGCAGCACAGAATCTGCACGCTCCTCTCCTGAAATACTCTGTGCTGCTGTGAACTCTGCTCTTACCATTACGTGGTGACTTGCCAATCATGTGAAGGTGTTATTGAGGAGAGGAGTGGAGGAGAGGTAACAGACTGAGAGTTACGTAATGGTAAGAGCAGAGTTCACAGCAGCACAGAATCTGCACGCTCCTCTCCTGAAATATTCTGTGCTGCTGTGAACTATGCTCTTACCATTACGTAGCTCTCAGTCTGTTACCTCTCCTCCACTCCTGTCCTCAATAACACCTTCACATGATTGGCAAGTCACCACCCCGCACAAGATCCGCACGCTCATCTCCTGAAATACTCTGTGCTGCTGTGAACTCTGCTCTTACCATTACGTGGTGACTTGCCAATCATGTGAAGGTGTTATTGGGGACAGGAGTGGAGGAGAGGTAACAGACTGAGAGCTACGTAATGGTAAGAGCAGAGTTCACAGCAGCACAGAATATTTCAGGAGAGGAGCGTGCAGATGTTGAGGAGTGTATGACGCTGAGAGGCCGCGGCATTCTGTGATTGGCTGCAGAGGCCCAGGCAGCCTGTGATTGGCTGCAGAGGCCGCGGCAGCCTGTGATTGGCTGCAGAGGCGGTCACGGGACGTGCGTGACCGCCACTACAGCCTGTGATTGGCTGCAGCGGCGACATGGATGAAACGGCATCGTTGGAGGCCGGACAGGAGGAATGTAAGTATGAACGTATTTTTATTTTATTTTTATTACATTAAAATTTTATTTTCCGCGCGCCGAGCATGGTACTGTCAAGGTTGCTGAAAGAGTTAGTGCAGACCATTAACTCTTTCAGCACCCTGGACAGTACCATGCTCGGCGCACAGGAAATTACAGGTTCGGTCAGAACTAGTTCGGTCCGAATCGAACCTTTTCGTGAAATTCGGCGAACTAGCCGAACCAAACTTTTCATAAATTCGCTCATCTCTAGTGGCGATGAGAGAAGTGAAATAGACTTGTTTGGCTTTGTGAAGGGCAGAGTTGTAAGTTCTCAGCATAAATTTGTAATGGAGGTAGTCTGCTGACAAGTGTGATTTTCTCCGGAGACGTTAGGCACATCACGAGCACCACTGAAGAAAGCGGGATTGAGGCGTGTGCCAGGGTTGTGGACATCTTTGCCGGGTGGTTCCGAGTGTAGGGGGGCTGCTTCATTCAAAGCATTTTTGAGAGTGTTCTTGTAATGTTTGGTGGCCAGATTGGGACAGGAAAAGGAAGAGATAGGGGACAATGTGGACTGTAGACTGTCTATGAGTTGCTGAGTGTTAATGGCATGTAGATTTCTGTATTACTGATACGTAGGCATGTCCTGTGGAGGCAAATAAATTTTGATAGAAAAGGAGAGAAGGTTGTGATCAGAGAGCGGGAGAGGAGAATTATTAAAGTCAGAAACTAAGCAGAGACGGAAGAAGACCAAGTCAAGTGAATGCCCGTCCTCACTTAGTAGTAAGTAAGTAGTTAGTAAGTTGAGACAGACCTAGGGAGGAGGTTAAAGATAGAAACAGGGAGGCAGATGAGGAGATTGAGTTATCAATGGGGATATTAAAGTCACCCATGATGAGAGTTGGTGTTTCAGAGGATAGGAATTGTGAAAGTCAGGCAGCAAAATTATCCAGGAATTCATGCGATGAGCCCACGGGGCTGTAGACAACTGCTACTTAGAGGGAAAATTGGCGAAAGAGTTTGAGGGTGTGGACTTAAAAAGAGAGAAATGTGAGTGAGGGGACAGGGAGAATGACCTGGAAAGTACAGTGTGGGGAAAAAAGTATACCTACTCCTCCACCCTGTCTGTTCTCAGGTCTGGGGGCATGAGAGAAATGGAGACCACCATAAGACAGAGCAGCTGGGGAAGCAGTTTCAGACAGGTGTAGCCATATTTCAGTAATAGCTAGGAGGTTGAGAGAGTTAGAAAGGAAAAAGTCGTAAATAAAGGTGAGTTTGTTGCACACGAACTGATAATTCCAGAGAGCACAGTTAAAATAGACAGGAGAAGACATACAAGGAATGTTAAGATGATTTACAGAGTGTCTATGTGTGGAAGGTAAAGGGTTGAACTTGGTAGAAGAAAGGGGAGGACCAGGGTTGGGAGAGATGCCCCCTGCAGCTAGAAGCAGGACAATGGAGAGAGTCTACAAATGGTTCAGTGTTTTAGAAGAGTGACTTTTGTGTTGAGCATTGGGATGAGATGGTTTAAAGTGATTGAGGAAAGTGAATAGTGCATAGGAGCTGTACATGGGTGAGGGAAAGGCTGGGTTCACACGACCTATTTTCAGACGTAAATGATCATTTTAAGCCTCGATTTACGTCTGAAATACGGCTCCAATACGTCGGCAAACATCTGCCCTTTCATTTGAATGGGTTTGCCGACGTACTGTGCCGACGACCTGTCATTTACGCGTCGCTGTCAAACGACGACGCGTAAAAAGGACGGCTTGTCAAAAGAAGTGCAGGACACTTCTTGAGACATAATTTGAGCCGTTTTTCATTGATTCCAATAAAGAACAGCTCCAAATTACGGCCGAAATTGACACCTCGCAAAACGCAAGTACATGCAATTACGTCTGAAATTACGGAGCTGTTTTCTCCTGAAAAGAGCTCCGTAATTTCAGACGTAATGGTCGTTATCGTGTGCACATACCCAAATAGTGAGGGACTGATGTGGATAGAGTTAACCTCTTAACGCCGAAGGATGCTAGTTCGCGCAGGAGGACGGATATATCCGTCCTGTGATGGCGCGGGTACTGAGACTGTACCCACGCGATCAGCGGCAGGAGCACGGCTGTTATACACAGCCTGGCTCCTGCTGCAACTGCCGGAATCGAATCGATTCCGGCAGTTTAACCCATTAAATGCCGCTGTCAATAGTGACAGCGGCATCTAATGTGTTTGACAGAGGGAGGGAGCTCCCTCTGTCACCCCATCGGCGCCCCCGCAAACAAATCGTGGGTCGCCGTCAGGTTTCCATGGCAGCGGGGGGTCTAACAAAGACCCCCAGGTCTGCCTTCAGCATCTGCCTGTTAGGCGATGTCGGAGGCATGACTTAACAGGTTGCCTGTCAGTTTTACACTGACAGGCAATAATGCTTTCGTATACTAAGTATACCAAAGCATTATATATGCGATCGGCACATCGGATAGTGAAGTCCCCTGGTGGGACTAAAAAAAAAAATGTCAATCAGTTAAATAAAGTTGGTGAAAAAAATAATAATAATAATTACAGTGAAAATCAAATAAAACGACTTTTTTTGCCCAAAAAGTGGTTTTATTTAGTAAAAGTGTCAAAACAAAACACACATACACATATATGGTATCCCCACGATCGTAACGACTTGAACAATAAAATGAACACATTAATTAAACCGCCGGATGAACGGTGTCCAAAAAAACCGCAAAAAACAACGGCAAAATTCTCTCTTTTCTCCCATTCCCCCCATAAAAAATTTAATAAAAGTTAATCTATAAGTCCTATGTACCCCAAAATAGTACTAATAAAAACTACACATTGGCCCGCAAAAATCAAGCCCACATACGGCCACATTGATGGAAAAATAAAAACGTTACGTCTCTTGGAATGCGGCGATGCAAAAACAAGTAATTTTTTTCTAAAAGGCTTTTTATTGTGCAAACGTAGGAAAACATATAAAACCCTTACATATTTGATATCCCCGTTATTTACGCTGCATAGTAAACGGCGTAAATTTATAACGTGAAAATCAATGCTGGAATAGCTGCTTATTTTCAATACTCTCCTAAAATAAAGTTAATAAAAGTTAATCAATATATTATAAGCATCTAAAAATGGTACAATTACAAAATACAACTCGTCCCGCAAAAAACAAGCCCTTATACGGCTATGTCGAGGGAATAAAAAAAAAGTTACGACTCTTGGAATGCAACCATGAAAAAGCAAAAAATAATCCTTGGTCATTAACGTGCAAAATGGCCCGGTCATTAAGGGGTTACACAAAGGCATAAATGGGCAGTAGGAATGTAAACAAACAACAGCTACAATAATGAGTGAGGCAGTAAACATGGTGTGGTGTTTTGTGGTCGTTATTTAAAGAGGCTCTGTCACCACATTATAAGTGCCCTATCTCCTACATAATTAGATCGGCGCTATAATGTAGGTGACAGCAGTGCTTTTTATTTTAAAAAATGATCTATTTTCACCACTTTATTAGCGATTTTAGATTTATGCTAATGAGTGTCTTAATGCCCAAGTGGGCGTGTTTTTACTTTCGATCAAGTGGGTGTTGTACAGAGGAGTGTATGACGCTGACCAATCAGCATCATGCACTCCTCTCCATTCATTTAGGCAGCGCATAGGGATCCTTTTAGATCACTATGTGCTGTCTTATACTAACACATTAACGATACTGAAGTGTTTAGACAGTGAATAGACATTCCACGGAAAGTCTATTCACAATCCCGGCACTTCGCTACTCTGTCTGTGGTAGTTACAGCAGAGGACGCGTAATCTCGTTGTAACCTGTCATTTACCGCGTAATCTCGCGAGATTACGCTTCCTCTGCTGTAAATACCACAGACAGAGTAACGAAGTGCAGAGATTGTGGGATCTAGTCACTAAACTTCCTTCCCACTTGAAGGATTCGACCAGCTTAATCAGCGATTATTTTTTTTAAGCAACAACCCTGGAAAGACAACTAGACCTTTTTATCTCTTAATGTTACATCTTTGCATTCAAATATTGACCATAAATTAGGACTAGAATCTGCTAAATATTACTTGGAATTAGATAATGAGATGCACAAAGATCAGAGACATTTTTTAATTGAAAGTCTGATATTTATACTCGAAAAATATTTTTTAATATGAGGGCAAACTTTATCACCAGAGAAAAGGAATGGCGATGGGTACCACGGTCACCCCAAGTTATGCAAACCTATTTATGGGTCATTTCAAAACCCTACACATATTGAGGGACGTGGTCAGACAAACAGGATAGTTTATTACAATCGTTATATAGACTACCTATTTTTCCTATGGGCAGGAACCTCAGAAGAAGCAAGTACATTTGTAGATTTTCTAAATCTTAATAACTGGGGACTAAAATTTACTCCCACTATCTCCAGAACAAGTATAATTTTTCTTGAAATTTGTCATAAAAATGGTACCTTCACAACAAAAACACATTTAAATCAATTTGATACAAATAGTTTCCTAGATTTTAAGAGCATGCATCATAAGAAATGTACAACTAATATCCCCTTTAGTCAGTTTTGAGTGCGAAAAAAATTTCTCTTCCGCAGCCATCTATAAGGAACAAACAAAAATCTTAAACAAAAGATTTAAAGACAAGGGTTACCCCAAAAAATCTAATAGACAGAGCATTTCAGGATAACCTAGCTTAAATCCCAAGATCAATGTCTGGAAACCAAGACTAAAATACAAAAAGAGATTAATAAAAATAAAAACTCTACTCAGGCAACTTTGTTACTACATTTAATGCAGGCAATGGTTTGATTAGAAACACCTTAAAAAAAATATTGGGGAATCCTTCTTAATGACCCTATATTGAACAAAATGATCACGTCAAAACCAAATATTACCTTTAGGCGTGGAAAGACAATTAAGAACATAGTAAAACGGATTGTCAAGGGGATTAAGGTTTACAACACATTGGGAATTAATTACTCCCACTTTGAACTAAGACCTATACCTTTGACCCGGAGGTGATAGTCCATAGGAGTGTATTCAAAGTATGTTAGCATAGAGAATACATGATGTTATATGCATGCATGTTGTTTTAAGAAAATAAAAATGTTTTTTATCGTCATCCACCGGGAGATTGTTCCTTCACCCTGAAGTAATTTGACAATTGAATTCTGCGCAGGAGCGCCTTCAGAAGGGAGTGTTCCCCTTTTTCTCGTATTCTTGAAATTGTCTGTCTCATTGGAGCACGCTGATTCCTACCAGCTACCGGTGTCCACTCCGAAGGCTGCCAATCCATTGAGTCCACGTACTCTACACGCTACAAGTTTGTGTTGTGCCGACTATCAAGCACAACCAAAGAGGGTGAGTGCATTCACACTCCTTCACTCACCCAATGTTTTTGTTGTCTTGTGTGTTTTATTTTTCTCCACAATATCACTAGAGATGAGCGAACTTATCAAAAGTTCGGTTCGGCTAGTTCGCCGAATTTCACAAAAAAGTTCGGTTCGGACCGAACTAGTTCTGACCGAACCTGTCACTTACGTGCGCCGAGCATGCTACTGTGCGGGGTGCTGATAGAGTTAATGGGCTGCACTAACTCTTTCAGCAACCTTCACAGTACATGCTCGGCGCGCGGAAAATACAATTTTAATAAATGTAATAAAAAAATAAAAATTATACGTTCGTACTTACTTTCCTCCTGTCCGGCCTCCAGCGATGACGTTTCATCCCTTTCGCCGCTGCAGCCAATCACAGGCTGTAGTGGCGGTCACGCACGCCAGGATGACGCTTCATCCCACGTGACCGCTTCTGCAGCCAATCACAGGCTGCAGCGGCGACATGGATGAAACGTCATCACTGGAGGCCGGACAGGAGGAAAGTAAGTATGAACGTATTATTATTTTTTTGGGCATGTATGTATGTATGTATGTTGGCATGTATGTATGTTGTCATGTATGTATATCTGTGCATGTATGTTGGCATGTATGTATATATGTGCATGTTTGTATGTATATTTGCATGTATATATTTGCATGTATGTATGTTTGCATGTATGTATTTTTGCATGTATGTTGTCATGTATGTATGTATGTTGTCATGTATGTATGTATGTATATATGTGTGTATGTATATTTGTATGTATGTTTGCATGAATGTATGTATGTTTGCATGTATGTGTGTTTGCATGAATGTATGTTTGCATGTATGTATGTATGCATGTTTGTATGTATATTTGCATGTGTGTATATATATATATGTATGTTGTCATGTATGTATGTATGTTGTCATGTATGTATATATGTGCATGTATGTTGGCATGTATGTATATATGTGCATGTGTGTATGTATATATTTGCATGTATGTATGTTGTCATGTATGTATGTATGTATGTATGTATATATGTGCATGTATGTTTGCATGTATGTTGGCATGTATGTATACATGTGCATGTTTGTATGTATATTTGCATGTATATATGTTTGCATGTGTGTATGTATGTTTGCATGTATGTATGTATGTTTGCATGTATGTATGTTGTCATGTATGTTTGTATGTATGTTGTCATGTATGGATGTATATATGTGCATGTATGTATGTTTGCATGTTTTTATTTTTGCATGTATGTTTATATATATGTGCATGTATGTAATTATGTTTGCATGTATTTATGTTTGCATGTATATTTGTGCATGCTTGTATATATGTATGTATGTATCTTTGCATGTTTGTTTGTATGTATGTTTTCATGTGTGTGTGTGTATGCATGTATGTATGATAGTTTGCATGTATATATGTGTGTATGTTTGCATGTATGTATATTTGCATGTATATATGTGCATGCTTGTATGTATGTTTGTATATATGTATGTATGGCCATGTATGATACTGTCTGCTGGCGCCCTGTATCTAAGTCAACTTCACGGCAGGCTTCTATACATGGTATAACAGTCAGTATCACACATTAAACTGAATCTAAGCCTACGACATGTTTTATTTAATTTTTTTTTTCACAGGTTTGGTGTTTGGACTACGTCGGTTTCGAGGACTACTTAGATGACGTGTTTTTTTTCTACAATAAAATGGTTAATGAGGGTTGTGTTGGGGGTGCTTTATTTCAATAAAATATTTTATCTATATCTTTGTCTTTTTCTTTTCAAATTTTATTACTACCACTTTAGTAATGGCCGCTGTCTGAGTGACAACATCCATTACTAAGGCGAGGCTTAGGGTATGTTCACACGTAGTCAACCAAAACGTCTGAAAATCCTGAGCTGTTTTCAAGGGAAAACAGACCCTGCTTTTCAGACGTTTTTTACCAACTCGCATTTTTACCAACTCATTTTTTTACCAACTCGTTTTTGGAGCTGTTTTCATTGGAGTCTATGAGAAAACAGCTCCAAAAACGTCTGAAAGAAGTGTCCTGCACTTCTTTTGACGAGGCTGTATTTTTACGAGTCGTCGTTTGACAGCTGTCAAACGACGACGCGTAAATAACAGGTCGTCTGCACAGTACGTCGGCAAACCCATTCAAATGAATGGCCAGATGTTTGCCGACGTATTGCAGCCCTATTTTCAGACGTAAAACGAGGCATAATACGCCTCGTATACGTCTGAAATTTGGCCGTGTGAACATACCCTAAGTGTTAGCCGGTGCAGAGGCTAACACTAACCACCATTATTACCCCGGTACCCACCACCACCAGGGGTGCCGGGAAGAGCCAGGTACGATCCAGTACCCGACCATCTCATTGGGATGGTCGGGCTCTGGGGCGGCCGCAGGCTGGTATTATGAGGCTGGGAAGGGCCAAAAACAGTGGACCTTCCCACCCTTGTAATGCTAGGCTGCTGCTGCTGTGTTGTATCTGGCTGGTTATAAAAGTGGGGGGGACCCCACGTCATTTTTTTTAATTATTTATTTAAATTTTTTCTTTTTAAAAGACATGGGGTTCCACCCAATTTATCATAACCAGCCACATACAACACAGTGTTATTAGCCTGGGAATGGACAAAACCAGTGGCCCTTCCCACCAATGTAATGCCAGACTGCTGCGGCCTTGTATATGGCTGGTTATTAAAAATGTGGGGGACCCGTCTATTGCTAAATTTGTTAAATTCAAAAAAAAAAACGACGTGGGGGTCCCCCCCATTTTTATAACCAGCCCGATACAACACAGCAGCAGCAGCCTAGCATTACAAGGGTGGGAAGGTCCACTGATTTTGGCCCTTCCCAGCCTCATAATACCAGCCTACGGCCGCCCCAGTACCCGACCATCACAACAGATGGTCGGGTACTGGATCGTACCAAGCTCTTCCCGGCACCCCTGGTGGTGGTGGGTACCGGGGTAATAATGGGTGGTTAGTGCTAGCCTCTGCACCGGCTAACACTAAGTACCGCCTTAATAATGGACGCTGTCAATCAGCCAACTGCCATTATCTAGGCACTAATAAAGTTTAAAAAAAAACACAAAGACAATTCTTTTTTATTGAAATAAGAAATCCCCAACAAAACCCTCGTTAACCATTTTATTAAAATTTGAAAAAACTTAGATCTACGCAGTAGTCCAACGAATCGAAGATGTAGTCCAATCGGTACATCAAAATCTGCAACAACATAAAAAAACAGTTATCAATGTGAACAATAACAATACTTCTACTCACCTACACACATATATACACGCACACACAAACAAACATACACAAACACACATATATACACAAACACAACAAGATATACAAACACACACACACACACACACACACACACACACATAAACAGACAAACACACACACACATATACACAAACTCACACATATACAAACAAAAACACACATATCCAAACACACACACACACACACACACACAGTTATACACACACATACACGAACACATATACACAAACACATATACAAACAAAAACACACATACCCAAACACACATATACACAAACACATATACACAAACACACCCATATATACACACAAACACACACCCATATACACAAACACACACATATACAAAAACACACAAACATCTACACACAAACATATACACAAATACACCCATATATACACAAACATATACACAAACGCATATACACAAACACACCCATATATACACACACACACACATATACACATATAAAAACAAAAACAGACAAAGTCACATACCCAAACACACATATATACACAAACACACACATACACAAACACGGTTTCTTTTAAATGCTGCTGGGGAACCCGCTCGATCCACTATATAAGGCTGCGCTACAGTGCAGCATTTAAAAGAAACAGGATCCTGACCTGTCCATAGAGTTTAAGGCAGCACAGAGTATTTCAGGAGATGAGCATGCAGATTCAGTGCTGCTGTGAACTCTGCTCTTACCATTACGTAGCTCTCAGTCTGTTACCTCTCCTCCACTCCTGTCCTCCAGAACACCTTCACATGATTGGCAAGTCGCCACGTAATGGTAAGAGCAGAGTTCACAGCAGCACAGAGTATTTCAGGAGATGAGCGTGCAGATCTTGTGCGGGGTGGTGACTTGCCAATCATGTGAAGGTGTTATTGAGGACAGGAGTGGAGGAGAGGTAACAGACTGAGCTACGTAATGGTAAGAGCAGAGTTCACAGCAGCACTGAATCTGCAAGCTCCTCTCCTGAAATACTATGTGCTGTTGTGAACTCTGTTCTTACCATTACGTAGCTCAGTCTGTTACATCTCCTCCACTCCTGTCCTCTATAACACGTTCACATGATTGGCAAGTCACCACCACGTACAAGATCCGCATGCTCATCTTATGAAATACTCTGTGCTGCTGTGAACTCTGCTCTTACCATTACGTGGTGACTTGCCAATCATGTGAAGGTGTTCTTGAGGACAGGAGTGGAGGAGAGGTAACAGACTGAGAGCTACGTAATGGTAAGAGCAGAGTTCACAGCAGCACTGAATCTGCACGCTCATCTCCTGAAATACTCTGTGCTGCCTTAAACTCTGTGGACAGGTCAGGATCCTGTTTCTTTTAAAAGCTGCACTGTAGCGTAGCCTTATATAGTGGATCGAGCGGGTTCCCTAGCAGCATTTAAAATAAACAGGATCCTGACCTGTCCACAGAGTTTAAGGCAGCACAGAGTATTTCAGGAGATGAGCACGGGCAGCCGTTCGTTTTTCCGAGCCGTGCTCCCATTATGCACACGACCGTAAAAACACCCGTTATTGCGGGTCGGAATTACGACCCGCAATAACGGGCTCATAGACTTCTGTTACCCACGGGTACCTTTCCGTTTTCTCACGGGAAGGTGCCCGTGCCGTTAAAAAAATAGAACATGTTCTATTTTTCTATTTTACGGGCCGTGCTGCTATAATTATAATGACAGCACGGTTCGCAAAAGCGGCCGGCTGCCCGTGGCCGGCCGGCCGTGCTCGTAGTTACGAGTCGTAATTACGAGCACGGCCCGTAAAATAAAAAAATAGAACATGTTCTATCTTTTTAACGGCACGGGCACCTTCCCGTGAGAAAACGGGAAGGTACCCGTGGCTAACAGAAGTCTATGGGCCCGCTATTTCGGGTCGTAATTACGACCCGTGATAACGGGTGTTTTTATGGTCGTGTGCATGAGGCCCCGTAATGACGGGTGGCTACATGTGTGCACCCGTCATTACGGCAGCGTTGCTAGGCGACGTCAGTAAGGGTATGTGCACACACACTAATTACGTCCGTAACTGACGGACGTATTTCGGCCGCAAGTACCGGACCGAACACACTGCAGGGAGCCAGGCTCCTAGCATCATACTTATGTACGATGCTAGGAGTCCCTGCCTCTCCGTGGAACTACTGTCCCGTGCTGAAAACATGATTACAGTACGGGACAGTTGTCCTGCAGAGAGGCAGGGACTCCTAGCATCGTACATAACTATGATGCTAGGAGCCCGGCTCCCTGCACTGTGTTCGGTCCGGTACTTGCGGCCGAAATACGTCCGTCAATTACGGACGTAATTAGTGTGTGTGCACATACCCTAAATAGTCACTGTTCAGGGTGCTGAAAGAGTTAACTGATCGGCAGTAACTGTTTCAGTACCCTGGACAGTGACTACCGATCACAGTACCTGTAAAAAAAAAGACGTTCATACTTACCGGGAACTCCCTGCTTCCTCCAGTCCGGTCTCCTGGCCGTTGCCTTGGTGACGCGTCCCTCTCGACATCCCTTGATGACGATGCAGCCCATGTGAGCGCTGCAGCCAATCACAGGCTGCCGCGGCCTCTGCAGCCAATCACAGGCTGCAGAGGCCTCTGCAGCCAATCACAGGCTGCCGCGTCAGAAAAGGTCGGACTGGAGGAAGAAGAGGGACTCGTCACCAAGACAACGACCGGGTACGTATGAAATGCTTTTTATTTTATTTTTAATCAGCAGCCTCTTTTCTCTATCAGTGATTGATAGAGACAAGTGGCTGCCGATTTGTATAATGTTTTTGACCGGGTTCGGTCAAAACGGGTTCGGCCGAACCCGGTGAAGTTCGGATTCGCTGCGAACCGAACTTTTCCGGAAGTTCGGACCGAAACCGGGTTCGGTTGTCCCGGTTCGCTCATCTCTAAATATCACCTTACAGGAGTGCCTTGCCTCCCCTTTTGTTTCCCCATTTTTTTCACTCTATATAGTGGATATAAAAAGTCTACACACCCATGTTAAAATGCCAGGTTTTTGTCATGTTACAAAATCAGTCCAAGATGAATAATTTCAGAACTTTTTCCACCTTTAATGTCACCTACAATCTGTAGTATTGTATTGAAAAACAAACTGAAACCTTTGAGGGTGGAAAAATAAAAATAAAGAACAAAAATAATGTGGTTGCATAAATATGCACACCCTTAAACTAATACTTTGTTGAATTACCCTTTAATTTTATGACAGCATTCAGTCTTTTTGGGTAGAAGTCTATCAGCATGGCACATCTTTAGTTGGCAATTGTTGCCCACTATTCCTTGCAAAAGCACTCCAAATCTGTCATATTGCGAGGGCATCTCCTGTGGACAGCCCTCTTCAGGTCACCCCACAGATGTCGATGGGATTCAGGTCTGGTCTCTGGCTGTGCCATTCCAAATCTTTGCTCTTCTTCTGGTGAAGCCATTCTTTTGTTGATTTGGTGGTATGCTTTGGGTCGTTATCATGCTGAAAGGTGAAATTCCTCTTTATCTTCAGCTTTTTAGCAGAGGCCTGCAGGTTTTGTGCCAATATTGACTGATATTTGGAACTGTTCATAATTCCCTCCATCTTTTGGTGATGTGCAGTGTTGGCTTTGTGCCAAACATACCTTTTGGAATTATGGCCCAAGAGTTCAACCTTGGTCTCATCAGACCATAACAAATTTTCCCACATGCTTTTGGCAGGCTTGATGTAGGTCTTTGCAAAACATGGCCTGGCTTGGATGTTTTTCTTTGTTAGAAAAGGCTTCCGTCTTGCCACCCTACCCCACAGCCCAGACATATTGAGAATAGTTGTCACATGCACTAAACAACCAGTTGCTGCCAGAAAGTCCTGCAGCTCTTTTAATGTTGCTGTAGGCCCTTTGGTAGCCTCCTGGACCAATTTTCCTCTTGTCTTTTCATCAAGTCTTTAGGGATGTCCAGTTCTTGGTAATGTCACTCTTGTGCCAAATGTAATCCACTTCTTGATGACCGTCTTCACTGTGTTCCATGGTATGGCTAATGCCTTGGAAATTCTTTGGTACCCTTCTCCTGACTGATGCCTTTCAACAATCAGATCCCTTTGATGTGTTGTAAGCTCTTTATGAAGCCTGGCTTTTGCTCTCACATAGCAATTTTAAAAGGTATATATTTTTGAAAAAATATATATATTAAAAGTGGATATAGGAAAGCGCAACTCAAAGGAAGGATAGGCAGAGTGATAATAATGGGTGGATTCATTTTGCAAAGAAGGGCAACGCGTTTCAACACAGAACCTGCGTCTTCATCAGGCCAAAAAAGGGTAAAAACATAACTAAACAAACATCTTAAATACATATGTGGATTAGGGGGAGGAGATCAAAGGAAAAACCCGCCAAACACAAGCAATCAATTACACAGACCACAACTGATGTAAATGACGTAATCAGGGATTAAGATACAATCAATATTAAAACCGGAAAAAAGCAGTAACAGAAGATATGTTTAAGATGATGGATGATCAAAAGATGAAATGCAAAACATAGGTACAATGTAACAAGTTTAGGGAGATATAAGACAAACACATATTCAGAGCGTGAGATATAAAAATACAGACATCAACTAGCAAACAAATTCTACAGAAACCTTGCAAATGAAGTAAGGATGGGAAGTATTTACCAGTATGAAGAAGAATTCAACTCAGCAAGGACGTGGGGAAGCCAGATGTAGCGGCACAAGGGAAATGTAGGAGCGAAAAAACGGCCCACCGGCGTCAGCGTAGTCAAGGAAGCCTGAGGAACTACAGTGGCTGTAGAGGTAAAAAAAGGATAGCGAGAGCTAAACAGATCTGTCACGCTACGGAAGAGAAAGAGATGCGTATGAAGGGAGCATGTAGAATGTGAGTAGGGTGCGATGAGAAAGGTTTGTTACAACTTGGAAATGTTATTTGTCTGAAAAAAGGTGAAAAGAGATTGGGAGAATTTTAAAAAAAGGATATATATATATATATATATATATATATATACATATATATATATATATATATATATATATATATATATATAAAATTGAGGAAAAAAAAAGATAGTGATATGCTCATTCGATATTTGTCCGATAGGAAAGTGAGAATATGAGTAAATATGCATATAGAAATGTATGTACATAGACCAGATACCAAGACAGCGTCACCCATTGGTATGACAACCAGGGAGCTAAGGAAGCCAAAGGACAGAAGGGTAGAAGGTGAAAAAAAATTGTAAAAGAGGTATATAGCTGTTAGGAGGCACAGTGATAGACACATATACATATAGAGATATGTTCAGAAAATTGAGAAGAGAAGGATGCAGTTAAGCCATGATGTTTCATTGAGCTACACGATGTAATTAAATGCATAAGACCATACAAACAATATATCAAAAATATGGAATTTCATAAGACCATAAAATACAGAAGAGTAAATATGACTCTGATACGAAATATCAAGAATTCAGCACATAAATATTAAGTGTGATAGAAAAATATTTAAAAACAGGCATGAGTAAAAATATGTTTCTTTAAAAAATGGCAAATGTATATTTAGTCTAATGTAGATTCAGAGATGTCATTAAGACCACTAGGTTGCAGACAAGACAGTTTAAAAATGAAATAGTTCTCTCTCTGTTTGAGTCTGTTAAACCTATCATTATAAGATGCTGAGATGGATTCGATAGGGGTGACAAGAATATTTCCAAAATTATTATTATGTACAGTAGAAAAATGTTGAGAAACACTTTCAGAAAACCATTCTTCACATTGGATCTGTGCTTATTGATTCTGCATCGCAATTGTTGGGTGGTTCTCCCCGCATATTGTAGGTTGCAGGGACATTTTAATAAATATATAACATAGTTATTTCTGCAATCCATGTATGTTTTAATAAGAAAATACTAATTTGTTACAGAAGAAGTGAAGGAGATGCAGCCATGTGTAATGTTGCTACAACATAAACATCTCTGGTGGCCGCGTCTGCAGGAGCCAATGACAGATGGTAATGAATTCTGTATTTTCATCTCCAAAGTCTTTAGTCTGCTGTGTGCTATGAGGTTGCGTATGGTTTGTGATCTCCTATATGTTATCCTAGGTTTTTCTGGCAGGATCTCTTTAAGGTAAGGATCACTTTTAACCCCTTAATGACCGGGCCTGTTTGTACCTTAATGACCAAGCCAGATTTGTCAAATCTGGTATGTCTGAATTTATCAGAGAATAACTCTGCGAAAGTTTTGAATATCCAAGTAATTCTGTCATTGTTTTTTCGTCACATGTTGTACTTTATTTTAGTGGTAAAAGTAGACTGATACGATCTGCGTAAATTAATAAATTAATAAAAAAATTGAAAAATTGAAGAAATTTTGTAAAAATAAATTTTTTTCCCTGTTTTTAACTGCAATATGTCACATATGTACATACATACTGTAAAAAAATGTTTTATTAAATATATTTCCATCTCTTTACTCTATTTTGGCAGCACTTTGGACAAAAAATAATAATTTTTGAGCAATTTAGACGACTTACAAATTTAATAATAATTTTATAAATTTTGAAGTACATTTTGTGTTTTCTGCACCAAGCCAGGTTTTCAGAGGCTCATAGGTGTTAGAATGATGGAAACCCCCACAAGTGACCCCATATTTAAAACTACACCCCTTAAGGTATTTATTAAGGGGTGTTGTGAGTATTTTGACTGCACAGTTTTTTTGTAAGAATTCATGCAAAGCAGGCGTATAAAAATATAATTAAAGTTTTTTCACAAATGTGTCATTTTTAAGACAGATTTCTTTTAAATCGAACATGATAATGAATAAACACACCCCAAAATCTATCACCCTGTTTTTCCTGTTTTCAAAAATACCACCATTGTGGCCCTAATGTGTTGCCTGGACACACGGCAGGGCCTGAAAGGAAGGGAGCAACCGGAGGCTTTCAGGACTCATATTTTGCTTGAAAACTGCCAGAACGATAGAAACTCCCCATAAACAACACCATTTAGATAACTAGACCCCTTAAGGTATTTATCTATGGGTGTAGTGAGTATTTTTACCCCACTGTTTTTTGCTAAATTTAATGCATAACAGGTGAAAAATAATAAGATTTAACTTTTTTCATAAAAGTATCAATTGGAAGACCGATTTCTTTGTAAAACGAACATGAGAATGAAGAAACACACCCCAAAATCTATCACCCTGTTTCTCCTGTTTTCAAAAATACCCCCATTGTGGCCCTAAGGCTTTTAGGAAATCCCCATAAAAGACCCCATTTAGAAAACTAGACCCATTAAGGTATTTATCTATGGGTGTAGTTAGCATTTTGACCCTACACAGGTTTTTCACTAAATATATTGGAATTAGTCTGTAAAAATTGACATTTTTTTCTGAAACAACAAAGAGATTTTTAATATTTACAAGGAATAATAAAAAAAATGCACCCCAACATTTGTAAAGCAATGTCTCCCAATTACGACAATACACCATATGTGGTAATAAACTACTGTTTGGACCCACAGCAGGGATCAGAAGGGAAGGAGCGCCATTTGGATTTCTGATTTTGCTGGAATGGTTTTCGGTGCAATGTCGCATTTGCAATGCACTGGAGGGACCAAAACAGTAGAAACCCCCCAAAAGTTACCACATTTTGGAAAATACACCTCACATCAAGGAATGTATCTAGGGGTATAGTAAGCATTTAGACCCCACGGGTCTTATGCAGAGTTTATTAGAATTAGGGCGCGAAAATTAATATCAACATTTTTTCCACTAAAATGTTGAATTTTCTCATTTTCACAAGGGATAAAGGAGAAAAAACAACCAATTTTTGTAAAGCAATTTCTCCCGAGTGCGGAAATACCCCACATGTGGTCATACGTTTTTTCATTAGAAATGAATTAACCCTTTCAGGACTGATCCTTTTTTTGCTTTCTTATTTTAGATTTTCACTCCCCGCCTTCCAAGAGCCATAACTTTTTTATTTTTCCATCAACAGAGCGGTGTGAGGGCTTATTTCTTGCGGGAGGAGCTGTAGTTTTTATTGGTACCATTTATTGGTACATAAAAAGTGATTAAAAGGTTGTCTTGCTTTTTATTTTTTAGAGCTAAGGTGATAAAAAAAAACTGCGATTTTGGCGGTTTCAATTATTACATTTTTTGAAGGTGTTGCAAAATAAATAATGGTATATTGTAATAGTTCGGACTTTTATGGATGTAGCGATACCAATTTTGTTAATTTTTTTTACATTACTTTAGAAGAAAAATGGGAAAAGGTTTTTTTTTTAACTTTGAAAAAAAAAATCTCACTACTAATGACTTTATTTCTTCTACACATTTTATTAATCCCCTTAGGGGGCTTGATACAGCGATCATTGGATTGCTGGTACAATACACTGCAATACTAATGTATTGCAGTATATTGTTATTTTTACAGGCTTCTATAACAGAGAGATCGCTGTACCTGTCCGTTAGTCCCGGGTGTCAGCTGTAATACACAGCTGACACCCGCAGTGTATGGTGAGGGCTCAGCACGTGAGCCGGCTCCATACATCAACCCCTGCATCATAACGTGCAATTAAGTCATAGTGCGCAAAGGGGATAATGCACAGCGGATGGTTCAAAGTGAAAATTGCAATTTTCCACTGGTATGCCATTTTAGTGCATAATATGTTGTGCCCAGTTTGTGCCACAGAAGACAAATACCTCATAAAATGTTAAGCGGGTTCTCCTGGGTATAGTGATGCCATATATGTGGGCGAAAACTGCTGCTTGGGCACGCTGCAGGGCTCAGAAGGGAGGGAGCGCCATTTTGCTTTTGGAGCGCAGATTTTGCTTTGTAGTAGTTCTGTTTGGGGTTTTACTGGTATTTCAGTTTATACTGTGTGGGCATGTGTAAGCTGGGTAGAGTACATCAGGGCATAATAAGAGGGTAAAATAATGGGGTAAATAAATAATATTTCATAGATATGTGGCCGGTGTCGCACTGATAAATGGCGCCCGATCTTATCCGCTTTTGGAACGCTCTGCACATTTTGCATCGCCATATTCTGAAAGCCAGAACTTTTTTATTTTTTCACCACCGGAGCCGTGTGAGGACTTATTTGTTGCGGGACAATCTGTAGTTTTCATTGGTACCATTTTGGGGTACATGCGATTTTTTTGATCACTTTTTATTCAATTTTTTTGCAATCCCGAACAAAAACCAGGAATTCTGACAACGTTTTTTAGTTTATAAATTACGATATAAATTACATTTTTACTTTATTCTGCGAGTTAGTACGATTACGGCGATACCATATGTATATAGGTTTTTTCTTTTTTTTAGCGTTTGCACAATAAAATCACTTATTTATAAAAAAAAAAAAAGTTCTGTGTTACCATATTCTGAGAGCCATAATTTTGTGTGTAAGGGCTTATTTTTTGCGGGACGGAATGCTTTTATTTGTACTCTTTTTGGGTACATGCGACTTTTTGATCACTTTTTATTCTTTATTTTGGGAGGAGTGGTGACCAAAAAAATTGTGATTCTGTCATAGTTTTTTATTGTTTTTTTGGGGGTGTTTATCGTGCGGGAAAAATAACATCGTAGTTTTATAGTTGGGGTCGTTATGAACGCGGTGATACCAAATATGTGTACTTTTTTAACGTGTTCATTTTTTTCCTATAATTAAAGTATTTTTATGGGAAAAAAAAAGCATTTTGTGTTTATATAACTTATAACACATTTTTACACTTTTTTTAAAAAACATTTATTACTTATTTTTAAGTTTTTTACTTGTCCCACTAGGAGACTACGAGACTTGCAGCTTGGATCGCTGCTAGAGTACACTACACTACACTACACTACACTACACACGTAGTGTAATGTACTCTAACTGTCATTGGGACGTAACTGTCACTCTGACGGGAAGCCGAGGAGGTATATGGATGTCAGACATTAGTACGGTCTCTATGGACAAAAGGCCTTTGTCATGGGGATGTTTGTGTAGAGTGCCGATACATCTGCCGTTAAGAAATTGAAATCACTAGAATGGTGTATCTTGTTCCCGAAGATCCCTGATGAGTTGAGTGGAGTATTTAACCCCTTCCCTCTTTGGCCACTTTTGACCTTCCTGACAGAGCCTCATTTTTCAAATCTGACATGTTTCACTTTATGTGGTAATAACTCCGGAATGCTTTCACCTATCCAAGCGATTCTGAGATTGTTTTCTCTTCACACATTGGACTTTAAGTTGCTGGCAAAATTTGCTCGATATGTTCAATATTTAACTGTGAAAAACACCAAAATTTAGCAAAAAGTTGCAAAAATTTGCATTTTTCTCAATTTAAATGTATCTGCTTGTAAGACGGGCAGTTATAACACACAAAATTGTTCCTAATTAACATCCCCCATATTTCTGCTTTTGATTGGCATCGTTTTTTGAACATCCTTTAATTTTTCTAGGACGTTACAAGGCTTTGAACTTTAGCAGCAATTTCTCACATTTTCAAGAAAATTTCTAAAGGCTATTTTTACAGGGGCCAGTTCACTTGTGAAGTGGCTTTGAGGGCCTTATATATTAGAAACCCCCAAAAAGTCACCCCATTTTAAAAACTTCACCACTCTGAGTATTCAAAACAGCATTTAGAAAATTTCTTTAACCCTTTAGACATTTCACAGGATTTAAAGCAAAGTCGAGGTGAAATTTACAAATTTCATATTTTTTTGAAGAAATGAATTTTTAATACAAGTTTTTTTATAACACAGAGGGTTTTACCAGAGAAATGCAACTCAATATTTATTGCCCAGGTTCTGCAGTTTTTGGAAATATCCCACATGTGGCCGTAGCGTGCTACTGGAATGAAGCACCGGCCTTAGAAGCAAAGGAGTGCCTAGAGGATTTTGGGGCCTTATTTTTATTAGAATATATTTTAGGCACCATGTCAGGTTTGAAGGGCTCTTGCGGTGCCAAAACAGTGAAAATCCCCCCAAAGTGACCCCACTTTGGAAACTGCACACCTCAAGGAAATTATCTAGGGGTATAGTGAGCATTTTGACCGTACAGGTTTTTTACAGAAATTATTGGAATTAGGCCGTGAAAATTAAAATGTACATTTTTTCAAAGAAAATGTAGGTTTAGCAAATTTTTTTCTAATTTCCACAAGGACAAAAGGAGAAAAAGCACCGCAAAATCTGTAAAGCAATTTCTCCCGAGTAAAAAAATACCCCACATGTGGTAATAAACGGCTGTTTAGACACACGGCAGGGCTTAGAAGTGAAAGAGCACTATTTGGCTTTTGGAGCTCAAATTTAGCAGGAATGGTTTGCTGAGGCCATGTCACATTTACAAAGCCCCTGAGAGGACAAACCAGTGGAAACCCCCCACAAGTGATGCCATTTTAGAAACTACACCCATTGAGGAAATTATCTAGGGGTATAATGAGCGTTTTGACCCCACAATTTTTTTGCAGAAATTATTGGAAGTAGGCCCTGAAAATAGAAATCTAAATTTTTTTCAAAGAAAATGTAGGTTTAGCTAATTTTTTCTCATTTCCACAAGGATTGAAGGGGAAAAAGCCCGCAAAATTTGTAAAGCAATTTCTCCTGAGTAAAAAAATACCCCACATGTGGTAATAAACGGCTGTTTGGACACACGGCAGGGCTTAGAAGGGAAAGAGCGCTATTTGGTTTTTGGAGATCACATTTAGCAGGAATGGTTTGCGGAGGCCAGGTCGCATTTGCAGAGCCCCTGAGGGGACAAAACAATGAAAACGCCCAAAAAGTTACTCCATTTAGGAAACTACACCTCTTGAGGAATTCAAACCAATAAAATACCAACAGACAGAATTCAATACAAAATAGTGCTCAAAGAGCTAGTAAACTGTAAAGCATCGTTGCTGACTAAATTGTATGCACTATATTGGATCCTGAGTGAAAACCAAGATATACTTGGTGCATCGATCAACAATTAACATGAGAATAAACCAAGAAAATATGATCGACTTCAGCACATAGTTTATGAAAAGTTGTACAAATTTTTATTAAATAACAGACATGAGACAATTAAAAATAGAACAGGGGATGAGTCACACAACAATAAGACGTCGAAATCAGTAAAAAATCAGGTATGTATATAGTGTCACCGTGTATATGTTAGTTTGTAACAGCAGAAGTGAAACAGGCATATGATAAGATCAAGAAATAATGTTCAATTGAGATCAGGGCTGATTAGAGCCAAGTAGGTCCAAAGACGACAAAAGTATGGTCATAATGACTGATAATGGGAACGAGATCTATATAAGAAAAAAAGATAAGTACGGATCCCAAATATATAGTAGTACCATATCTCAGATAAATCAAAAGGAATGTAGTCTAAGGAGATACAGCACTGGTAAAGATAACGATCACTGTGTGACACACAGAGGGTAAATACAAATCGCAAATATACAGCGATCCCAAAACTCAGTTCGATTTGAGGTCAATGGATGATCAAAAATAATAAGCACGGTCAAACAACAACTGCTGAACAGGACAAAAGATAGAGACATGTACCGGTGGACATGACGTCTCCTTTTACATCATGTCCACCGGTATGTTCTCTATCTTTTGTCCTGTTCAGCAGTTGTTGTTTGACCGTGCTTATTATTTTTGATCATCCATTGACCTCAAATCGAACTGAGTTTTGGGATCGCTGTATATTTGCGATTTGTATTTACCCTCTGTGTGTCACACAGTGATCGTTATCTTTACCAGTGCTGTATCTCCTTAGACTACATTCCTTTTGATTTATCTGAGATATGGTACTACTATATATTTGGGATCCGTACTTATCTTTTTTTCTTATATAGATCTCGTTCCCATTATCAGTCATTATGACCATACTTTTGTCGTCTTTGGACCTACTTGGCTCTAATCAGCCCTGATCTCAATTGAACATTATTTCTTGATCTTATCATATGCCTGTTTCACTTCTGCTGTTACAAACTAACATATACACGGTGACACTATATACATACCTGATTTTTTACTGATTTCGACGTCTTATTGTTGTGTGACTCATCCCCTGTTCTATTTTTAATTGTCTCATGTCTGTTATTTAATAAAAATTTGTACAACTTTTCATAAACTATGTGCTGAAGTCGATCATATTTTCTTGGTTTATTCTCTTGAGGAATTCATCTAGGGGTGTAGTAAGTATTTTGACCCCACAAATGTTTCATAAAATTTATTAGAATTGGGCAGTGAAAATAAAAACAATCCTTTTTCTTCAATAAGACATAGCTTAGCGCAAAATTTTTCTTTTTCTCAACAAATAAAGGAAAAAAAGAACCCAACATTTGTAAAGCAATTTCTCCCGAGTACGGCAATACCCTATATGTGGTCATAAACTGATGTTTGGGCACACGGCAGGGCTCAGAAGGGAAGGAGCGCCATTTGTAGTGCAGATGTTGCTGGATTGGTTTCAGGGCGCCTGTGGGCCCAAAACAATGGAAACCCCACAGAAGTGACCCAATTTTGGAAACGACACCCCTCAATGCATTTACCTATGGGTGTAGTAAGCATTTTAACCCTGCAGATGTTTTGTAGAAATTAGTGTGCACTCGATGTTGCAGAGTGAAAATGGGATTTTTTTCCATAGATATGCCAATATGTGGTGCCCAGCTTGTGCCACCATAACAAGACAGCTCTCTAATTATTATGCAGTGTTTCCCGGTTTTAGAAACACCCTACATGGGGCACTAATCTTTTGCCTGGACATTCGACCAGGCTCAGGAGTGAAAGAGTACCATGTAAAATTGAGGCCTAATTTGGCGATTTACAAAGTATTGGTTCACAACTGCAGAGGCTCAGATGTGAAATAATAAAAATAAACCCCTGAGAAGTGACCGCATTTGGAAACTATACCCCTCAAGGTATTTATTAAGGGGTGTAGTGAGCATTTTCACCCACAGGTCTTTTCCATAAATGATTGCACTGCGGATGGTGCAAATTAAAAATTTATGTTTTTCCCTAGATATGCCATTTCAGTGACAAATATGTCATGCCCAGCTTATGCCACTGGAGACACACAACCTAAAAATTGTTAAAAGGGTTCTCTAGGGTATGACAATGCCATATATGTGGAAGGAAACTGCTGTTTCGGCACATTGTAGGGTTCAGAGCGGAGGGAGCGCCATTTGCCTTTTGGAGAGTGGATTTTGCTTTGTAGTAGATTTGTTTTATTATTGCTGGTGTTTCCATTTATAATGCGGGGGTATATGTAAGCTGGGCAGAGTACATCAGGGGCATAGTCAGGTGGCATAATAATGGGGTAAAAAAAAATAAAAAAAAAATACATAGATGTGTGTTACGCTGTGACACAATCCTTTCTGCACAGGCCGGTGTCGCACTGATATATGGCGTCCTTTCTTATGCCCCTTTTGGTCCACACTCCGCACCTTTGCAGTTTGGGGAATTATGTTGGGAAGTGTTGTCCTGGTGTAATACGGGCACCCTCGCTTCCCGCAGATATGTTTGGGCCCTCCCCTTCCTGGTTCCCTAATTTTAGGTCCTTGATAAATCGCCTCTTGAAACAGAAGAAATGTCCCCCTCGGGCCGGCACAACTGCATATTTTTTATGTCCTGACTTATTGGAGACTTAACTAATTTTATTTTTTCATAGACATAGTGGTATGAGGGCTTTTTTTTGCGGGACGAGCTGTAGTTATTATTGGTACCATTTTGGGGTACATGCGACTTTTTGATCACCTTTTATCCTATTTTTTGGGAGGCCAGGTAAACAAAGAACTGCAACTCTGGCATAGCTTTTTTTTTTTTTTTTTTTTTTTATACAGGGTTCACCATGCGTTATAAACTACATGTTCACGTTATTCTGCGGGTCAATACAATTCCGGTAATACCTAATTTATAGCACTTTTTTATGTTTTACAACTTTTTGCACAATAAAATTACTTTTGGAAAGAGAATGTATTTTTTCTGTCGCCAAGCTGTGAGAACCATAACTTTTTATTTTTTTTGTCAACAGAGCTATATGAGGGCTTGTTTTTTGTGAGACAAGCTATAGTTTTTATAGGTACCATTTTTGTATACGTGCGACTTTTTGATCACTTTTTATTCCAATATTTGTAGGGCAAAGTGACCAAAAAACAGAAACTCTGGTATAACTTTTTACGGGTTTTTTTTACGCTGTTCACTGCGTGCAATAAATAATATAATATTTTGATACCTCAGGTCGTTACGGTTGCGGCGATACCAAATACGTATGGTTTATTATTTTTTTTCAATAATAAAGGACTTGATAAGGGAAAAAGGGCGATTGTGTTTTATTTTATTACTTGAAACTTTTATTGCTTTCAAACTTTTATTTTTTTTACACTTTTTTATACTTTTTTTACACTTTTTTTCAAGTCCCACTAGGGGACTTGAAGTTCCAACTGTCTGATGTTTTTTTCTAATACATTGCACTACCTACGTAGTGCAATGTATTAGATCTGTCAGTTATTCACTGACAGCAAGCCGATTAGGCTTCGCCTCCAGGCGGGGCCTAATCGGCTTCCGTAATTGCAGAGCAGGAGGCCATTGTGTCTTCTTTTGCCATAGCAGCAGTCACCAGTCCTGATTGCCTGTCACGGCTGGCGATCTGCTAGTAACCGCTACGATGCAGCAATCGCTTTCGATTGCTGCATCGAAGGGGTTTATGGCAGGGATCGGAGCTAGCTCCGGTTCCTGCCATTACAGGTGGATGTCAGCTGTAACATACAGCTGACTTCCACCGCTGATGACGCCGGATCAGCTCCTGAGCCGTCGCCATCTTGCTGGCGGCTACGGAAGCCGATCAGGCTCCACCGTCGGGCGGATCTTGACCGGCTTCCGTGCTAGGCAAACCGGGAGGAGAGTATTAGGCCTCTGGTTGCTATTGCAGCCACCGGAACCCGGTAATTTCATTGCTGGGGTTCCGAAGAGCTGCAAACAGCTTAAATGTAGCGATCACGTTTGAACGCTGCATTGAAGGGGTTAATGGTGGCGATCGAAGCTAACTTCGGTCCCCGCCATTACAGCCGGATGTCAGCTGTAAGATACAGCTGAGATCCGGCGATGATGGCACCGGCTAAGCTTCTGAGCCGGTGCCAAACATTTGGCGTAAGTATATGACATTTTGCGGGAAGCACTGGCTTTCCATGTCGTATACTTACGACAAATGTCGGGAAGGGGTTAAGATATGATGAAAATTTCAATACCTTGGGCTGGAGGTGTAAATCTATGAAATGTTATAAGTTGCTTGTGAGTGAAAGTATGCCAGATATAATTGGACGGCCTGGGGGATTGGTAGGAGACTTGTGAATCTTGGGAAGGTGATATAGGAAGGGTAAGCTGGGGTGAGAGATGTTTAAAAAGTTGTATTCTTTCTTAGATAGAAAACCCTCACTTTGACCACGTTCAATTAGACGTTTATACTCAGTAGTGTAGGCAAACAGGGGATTATTAACCATTTTTTCATAAAAAGTATCGTCTGACAGTAGTCTCATGGCTTTGTTGATATAGTCAGTATGATTCTGTAAGACTATGCCACCACCTTTGTCCGCAGAACGGATTGCAATAGTGACATTTTTGGAAAGGGTTTTTAAAGCTTTGTACTCTAATTGTGTGAGATTATCCCTAGAATAGGTCTGATGGTCAAGTGATCTGAATTCAGTGTTAATTAAATTAGAAAAGGTTTCCAGAGCAGGCCCACGGTGATGTAAAGGGTAAAAGTTGGACTTTGGTCTTACATCACCACTGACATGTGGGACTGTGTGTTTAATGGTCAAAGAGGCATTATTGGTAGACAAAGGTGTAGGGGTCATAGAGAAATGTCTGGCTAGGGTGAGCTTCCTAATGAATCTATTAAGATCCATGAAAAGATCAAAGCCTTTGGGAGATGTAGAAGGACAAAATGATAGACCTTTAGAGAGTAAATTGACTTCATTGGGATTAAGAGTATAGTTTGACAGATTGAAGATTTTTACAGTGTTAATATGGTTAGGTTTATTTATTGCTAATGTTTTTGTCTGATTTTTTTGTGGTGGTTCTAGTTCTTTTCTTTTTTTCCTCCTCTACATCCCCTGTATTTATGTCTATTTTTATTTTTAATTATGCTTTCTGAATTTTGGGAAAGAATTGGGTAATTGTCTGGGATTTTGGACTCTTTAACATAGGTATCAAAAGTGTGGTGGATTGGGAAATGAGGGTTATGGGTGGCATGGTGAGTTGTGATGGGAGTCCTAAAAAAGAAATAGAAGAGTAAGTGTTATTCGTAACATTAGAGAGTACTTCAATGGATGAATTGTCAACACAACCTGGGGGTTCATCAGATGGTAGCGTGGTAGACAGCAAGGGGATGGCAGGAGTAGGCAAGATCTGAGGAACTGAAGAGAATGTGCTGTCATGGATAGTAAGGTTAAGTAATGAGGATGAAAGATGTTCTGATCCAACCATATCAATGGAATCATTAAAACTGGGGATCTCAACCGAAAGGGATGTGTGTGTGTGTGTGTGTGTGTGTGTGTGTGTGTGTGTGTGTGTGTGTGTGAATATTGAGGAGTCTAGCTTCAAGTTCAGAGGGGTCAAAGGCATGGATAGGGACTGAGCCTAAGTGGGTAGGGATGAAGTGGTTAGAAAGAATGGTAGTGGTGATATGATCAGGTTTATTGCAGGTAGGAGCGGAGGTTTCCCCTGCGACTACCTTTGCTCTCCCATGACACAAAGAAAATGTCAGGGAAATCCTAATAGAACAGATGAACTTTATATGGGGTTACTCATTATCATGTTAAATCATGGCAGCTGTGTACTGACTACTATTTAACATGAGTTTAAATGTGATTGGCTAATTCTGAACACAACCTTATCCACAATTATAAGAGGGAGATCACACTTATGCAACCACATTATTGTAATTTTGTTATTTTTATTTTTCTCCTCTAAATTATTTGAGTTTGTTTTTCAATGGAATTGTACAGATTATGGTTTACATTAAAGGTGGAAAAAGTTCTGAAATGATTCATCTTGTACTGATTTTTTTGACATGACAAAAACCTGGCATTTTAAAAGGGGTGTGTAGACTTTTTATATCCACTGTACATTTACTACTCTTGTACTGAGCAAATACCAACACCAGGGGGAGATGATAATCTGTTGGTAAATAGTACAGTTCTGGCATGTGAAAAGGAATTTTATCAGTTCTACTTTTAGTATAACATTAAAAGGGCAATAAAATGGAAAATAAAGTTTAAAAAAAAAGTAAAAATGGAAAAAAAAGGAGAAGTTAAAGCTAATAGAAAATAGTGACAAGAATCCTAATCCATTTCAGTTGTTAAATTACAGTGGAGAAGACATATTTTTATGTTACATGAGTATAACTATCAACAGGGAGCATATATATAATGAATACAACAAAGATTGTAAACGCAGATTATACTAGGGATCACTAACATCACAAATTGTATTGCATCATTGATTAAGCAGAAAACTGGGTGGTCCAGATTATAATACATATTTATGTACATTAAAATCTACATTGCTGATAACATGGTAATGGATTATAGTTACATCAAGTATACAATCTTATGGTGACATTATTATTGACAATGCCACTTTTATCTACGAAACATAAAAATGACTATGACTAAGGACGATTGACGTCTGAAATACGTCAGCTATGTTACTTTTTAACAATTTAGCTTTTTTTTTAAATGTGTTTAAAAATGTACATAGTTTTTCCATAAGATTAGTGGTGGAACCTCTGCATTAATGCTCCATGGTATGACATAAAAAATAATGCAAGATTGATATCACATGGTAAAACAGCATTGTTATGATGTTAATAATTAATACATATTATGGGGGGTTTCCATGATAAGAATAGCATTGACAAGAAAATATTGGATGGGGATAAAAATAATATTACAAAACATCAATAATATCTGGTCATCCCTCCTATAACTGGCGATACAGTCCCATGAAGCACTCTGCCTCTTTTGCTTCGTAGATAAATTGCATTACATGTGTGATAGCTCTGACTACAATCCAACATTTACTGCTTATGACATGTACTTCTATTATATCCCAGTTGGTTATATAACTACATTAATTGGGTATAATCACTGATTGTAGCAGCAGCGATATCCAGTTTGTATTCAGGTTAATGTAAATATTCTGAATTTCCTGATCCTAGTTTGACCTTGGATTTACTTTGATTTTGCAACACTTGCATTGTGGTAATCAATGCAAGACTTTAATTCTGAAGAAGGCAAAACAAAAACCTCTATGCAATTGTGGCCAGTTTTGCCTCCTAGGGAAAACATCTATCCCTGGATAAATTAAACTTCACCCTTTTGCAGTTATAACCACCAATACCATTACTCATTAGATAAATGTCTTATTCTTTAAACACTATTACTGATTATAACAGTCTTCCAGAACGAGTCATGATACATACTGCATTGTTAATTAAAAGGTTATTTATTGTTTTATTTTCATACTCATATCTATCCCCGGGCGACTGAAACATACAGTGGTGCAACTACAGGGGTCGCAGCAGTCGCAATTGTCTCCCGCACCGCGTCTATAAACAGCTATATAGTAACTGGGGCCGATATAATAAAATACACGGGCCCCTGTTACTGTAGTAATGACACTATACTTACCCTCCTACTTCCAGAGCACAGCGGAAGTCCCAACGTCATCTCGCGTCATGACGTCACGACGCTGTGCGCCGCGCATGAGGTCATGACGCGGGATGGTGTCAGGACATCCGTTGCACCCGTCGCTGAAGAGGAGGATACGGTCTAACATTACTGTCTGCTGGGGTCCTGTATCTAAGCCTACCTTGTGGTAGGCTTAGATACAGGGTCTAACAGACAGTATTACACATGAACCCTGTATTTAAGCCTACCAGATGGTAGGCTTAGATACATGGCCATGTATGATACTGTCTGATGGGCCCTGTATTTAAAGAGGCTCTGTCACCACATTATAAGTGGCCTATATTGTACATGATGTGATCAGCGCTGTAATGTAGAGTATAGCAGTGTTTTTTTATTTAGAAAATCAATCATTTTTGACGGAGTTATGACCTATATTAGCTTTATGCTAATGAGTTTCTCAATGGACAACTGGGCATGTTTTGCTTTTTGACCAAGTGGGCGTTGTACAGAGGAGTGTATGACGCTGACCAATCAGCATCATACACTTCTCTCCATTCATTTACTCTGCAGATAGCGATATAGCTATATCGCTATGTGCAGCCACATACACACAAACTAGCCATGATTAAGGACGCAGGAAGCATCTGAAACGCGTAGGCTTCCCCTACTTTCTCATACCTCTCCTCGCACTCCAGGACATCATCTTGATTGATCCTATTTTAAACAACATCATTAAACTTGGAACAAGTTCCTTTTTATCCACAGCAACGCTGGATCCACCCCTCTTGGTTTTCTATTGTCTACATATCGTGTGCCGACGCGAGGATCCGTGCGTTGAAAAACGTGCAAATCTACGTTCAAAAGGTGAGCTGGAGGTTTCGTCTCCCCCTCTTTTTTCTACACAAACTAACATTACTGCAGTGTGCTGATAATGAATATACATTACCTCCAGCCAGGACGTGATGTGTATTCAGAATCCTGACCACTTCTGTAGCATCTCTGTGATTTACAGCACAGCGAGATCTCGCTGTGAATGACAGCTTACAGCATAATCTCGTGAGACTACGCCTGCTATGCTGTAAATCACAGAGACGCTACAGAAGTGGTCAGGATTCTGAATACACATCATGTCCTGGCTGGAGGTAAGGTATATTCATTATCAGGACACTGCAGTAATGTTAGTGTTTGTGTATGTGCCTACACATAGCGATATAGCTATATCGCTATCTGTAGAGTAAATGAATGGAGAGAAGTGTATGATGCTGATTGGTCAGCGTCATACACTCCTCTGTACAACGCCCACTTGGTCAAAAAGTAAAACACGCCCAGTTGTCCATTGAGAAACTCATTAGCATAAAGCTAATATAGGTCATAACTCCGTCAAAAATTATCTTTTTTCTAAATAAAAAAACACTGCTGTAATCTACATTACAGCGCCGATCACATCATGTACAATATAGGCCACTTATAATGTGGTGACAGAGCCTCTTTAAGCCTACCACATAGTAGGCTAAAATACAGGTCCCCAGCAGACAGTAATCTTATACTGTATAAGATTACTGTCTGTTAGGGCCCTGTATTTAAGCCTACCATGTGGTATGCTTAGATACAGAGCCCATCAGACAGGATCACACATGGGCCCTGTATCTAAGCCTAACATGTGTATTACTAATGGGGTTTTTTTTGTGTTTTTGTTTTTTTACAGGTTCGAATTTTCAATAAAATGGTTAATGAGGGTTGTGTGTGTTTTTTTTATTTCAATAAAATATTTTTTCTGTGTCCTTGTATATTCTTTTAAACTTTATTACTACCGCTTTAGTAATGGCCGCTGGCTGAATTACAGAATCTATTACTTATTGCAGAGGCTAACACTAACCCCCATTATTACCCCGGTACCCACCGCCACCAGCGGTATCGGGAAGAGCCGTGTGCGATCCAGTACCTGACAATCTGTATTGATGGCCGGGCACTTAAGCAGCCGCAGGCTGGTATTATTAGGCTGGGAAAGTCCAAAAACAGTGGCCCTTACTCCCCTGGTAATGCAAGCCTGCTACTGCTATGTTGTATCTGACTGGTTATGAAAAATGGGGGGGACCCAACGTTGTTTTTAAAAAAAAAAATAACAATTGGGAAAAATAACGTGGGGTCCCCCCCCATTTTTCATAACCCGCTAGATACAACATAGCAGCAGCAAGCTAGCATTACCAGGATGGGAAGGACCACAGTTTTTGGGCTTTCCTAGCCTAATAATAGCAGCCTGCGGCCGACCCAGTGGCTGTCCATCACTACAGATGGTTGGGTACTGGATCGTACCCGGCTCTTCCCGGCAACCCTGGTGGCAGTGTGTACCGGGATAATAATGAGATTTAGTGTTAGAGTTTTACCGTTTTATCGTCTAACATTAAGCCCTGCCTTAGTAATGGATGCTGTCAATCAGACATCAGCCACTACTAAGGCGGTAGTAATAAAATGTAAAAAAATAGAGGGCATAGAGAAAATATTTTATTGAAGTTAAAAAAAAACACAACCCTCGTTAACCATTTTATTGAGAATAAAAAAACGCTGTCATGAAGTAGTCCTTGAATAAGAAGTAGTCCAACATCCGAACATGTAAAAAAAAAAAAACACACGCAAAAAATTGTAGCACATACAAAAGCAAAGCAATTATTATACTTACATTTCCTGGGTCCAGCGCTGGAGCCGCAATGTCAGCGAGCTAGGCCCTATATATAATCCTAACATGTGTGATAAAGTCTGCAGAGCCACTGTATCTAATCCTATCCATAGCCATAGGATCAGAGTGCTACAGATATGCTGTCATATATATATATATATATATATATATATATATACAGTCCAGAACACAAGCACCCGCTATAAAATGATGTTTAATGAAGATGATTCGGATTTAGGTGTGATTACACCTGAAGTTTTTACCTATACCAGAGAGGACGCTGACCGTATCATTCAGGGTCTGTCGGGAGATGTCACCTTCCTAAGTGTACCTACTGTTGAAAATGGGAGGAGAAAATGGGAGGCAGACTCTAAAAGATTGATCTCTCTTGAATTGCATCTATCAACGCTTGGAGAGTACTATAGATGCCTTCGTATACCAGGTAGCATGCGCTCACATCTGAGACCCAATCTCTTCCCTACAAATGTAGCATTTAAGGAGAGGTTTGAAGCTATTTCTAATAAATACTCTCAGGATCTCCTGCTACTGAATCTTGAATTTCTGCAAAAAGAAATCGACCTGGTTAAAATACGTCTGAGCGAAAGGGATGCTTAGCTAAAGGAGATGGTGCTCAAACAAGATTTAGTAACCCTGAAGGACAAAGTTACCCTATACCTACAGAAATTTCGGGGAGACATTGAGAAAACAAAGTGCCAAAAATGGCAGCGTGACCTGGATGACTATGCCACAGGGAAAATCTACTGTTGGCAGGGGGAAGATGCTGACCCAAGGGGTCCCAGGAGGATTAAAAGAGGACCAAGAAGACGACATAGGGGAGCTGAGCCATACATTACGGACTCTCTGATGACCAATATGCTATACCTTTTTTAGGCGACAATATGGATACTCCTATGATGGGAGAAAGTGAACCCGCAGGGGCGGGAGGAAACATAGGAGGAAGATTGAATCACAACAAAACCAGAGGCAGGATGATTCCAAC
This sequence comes from Rhinoderma darwinii, assembly GCF_050947455.1. NCBI lineage: Eukaryota > Metazoa > Chordata > Amphibia > Anura > Rhinodermatidae > Rhinoderma > Rhinoderma darwinii. Next base: position 280,832,439 of record NC_134690.1, on the reverse strand, counting down.
ACGTGGGGCACGGCAATATCAGACCAGGAAGAAAAATCTCCGGACCTAGTGGTGAATATTTAGTCATATATGTTAACTGACCCACAGGATAAAGTGCTTAATCGTGGCCTGTCGTTTTGTACAAGTAATCCCATTGATTGGTTTAGGCTAAACGTTGATTTGGAATGTTTTTTTAGGTCATTAAGACTTAAGGCACATTTTTCAGAGCAATACAAATATGTGAATAATACACCTGTTGATTCAACTAATGAGATGTTCCACCTTAGGGACTATGGGTTATGTAATAAGAGCAGATTCCAGCCTCCTCAAAATATCCATGCTGTTGTTCGTTTGTCAAAAATCAGATAGATTCCTTGAAAAAAAATGCAGAGTAGACAATCTATTCAAAGAAATTTGACGTGTGCTGAAAATTTGGCACTTCAAGAATTGATGGATAATAGTGATCTGACAATTAAACCGGCGGATAAGGGAGGTGCCATAGTTGTTATGGACACCTCCCTATATCTACAAGAAGTGGCAAATCAGCTTAATGATACTAATGTATATGAATTGCTATCAGGGGACCCCAAGTTTACATACCTCCGTGAACTGGATACCCTGATTACCAGTGCATTTAAGAAAAAAATGATTGATAGAAATCTATGTGAATTTCTACAGGTTAAATTTCCTGTTACCACTGTACTCTATCTTCTGCCAAAAATTCATAAGGATTCCACCCGGCCCCCTGGACGTCCTATTGTGTCACGGAGTGATTCTTTGTTTGTCACCGCAGTTATGTTCATAGACAAAATTTTGAGGCAGTTTGCCATTGGTGCGGACTCCCACATCAGGGACACCTTGGACTTCCTGGTCAGGATCCATGATCTCACGATCCCTGACCAGTCGGTCCTGGTTACCCTTGATGTGGGAAGTCTCTAAACCTAAATCGCTCATCAGGAGGGCATTGATGCCTCACTTTTATATCTAGAAAAGTCAGGGTTCTCTGATGAAAAGATTGGATTCATCAGATCACTCTTGGAGTTCATCCTTATGAAGAACTACTTTTTAGTAGGAGATAAAATCTATTTGCAGAAGAGGGGAACGGCAATGGGGTCGAATATGGCCCCCACTTATGCAAACATTTTTATGCGGCGGATTGAGGAGGACTTGTCTATGTGCCCCACCACTTCAGTCGAGTACTGCGGTGGTGGCGATACATAGACGATGTCTTCCACATCTGGACCGGCTCAATAAGTCAATTACAGGATTTTGTAACATTTCTTAATGGTTTAAATTCCACAATTACATTTACTATGTGTTTTTCTACCACTGCCATTGAGTTTCTTGATACTCATATCTCAATTTCTGGTAATAATGTAATCACTTTTTCTAAAAAAAAACAGACAGAAATAACCTTTTACATTATACCAGTAGACATCCGAGGACAATGTTGAAATCACTGCCCTATAGCCAGTTGATCAGAGTCAAGATGGTGGTAAGTCAAGAAGACAAACTATCATCACGGCTTGACCAAATGTGCAAAAATTTTTTTGATAGGAGTTACCCAAATCATATTTTAGAGATGAATAGACGGAAGGTTGAATTGCTGAACAGACAGGACCTCCTAAGTGGGAAGTTAATTAAAGAAAAGAAGGTTCGGTTACCTTTTATTTCCACTTTCTCCACATTATGCTCACAAATTGGTGATATTTTGAGGAAAGACTGGAATGTACTGAATAGAGCCTTTCCGAAGATAGTTGAATTTCAGGAGAGACACATGATGGCCTATAGAAGAGGCAAAACAATAAAAAATAGTGTGGTCAAGGATGACATTGGGTCAAATCGAAAGAGTCAAATGTTTTTGGCCCCCCCATAACATGGCTGTTATCCATGTTTAGGATGTAAAATTTGTGACAATATGATCAAGGGTGGCTCCTTTAACCATCCACAAACTGGTAGAGTAATGAATATTTAGGCCTCGTGCACACTTCCATCAACGTTTTCACGGCCGTTTTTGACGGGTCCGTGAGCCCGTTTTAGCGACAGTATGATTTCCGTGTGCACTCCCGTGTGCACTCTGTGTTTCCGTTTCCGAGCGCCGAGCATGGTACTGTCCAGGATGCTGAAAGAGCAGGGTTCTTCAGCGCTAGTCACTGTACAGGGTGCTGAAAGAGTTAATGGGCTGCACTGATCGGCGGTAACTCTTTCTGCACCCTGGACAGTGACTAGCGCTGAAGAATGACAATGCTCGGCGCTCGCAAAATACAATTTATGAAATAAAAAAATAAAAAAATCAGTTCATACTTACAAAGAAATCCCTGCATTTTCCTCCTGTCCGGCCTCCTGGGATGACGTTTCATCCCAAGTCACTGCTGCAGCCAATCACAGGCTGTAGTGGCGGTCACACAAGTCTGGATGACGTCAGACGGCCGGCCTCCAGGGATGACGCTTCATCCCACGTGACCGCCTCTGGAGCCAATCACAGGCTGCAGCGGCCTCTGCAGCCAATCACAGGGTGCCGCGTCACACATGAAGGTCAGACTGGAGGAAGAAGCGGGACTTGTCACCAAGACAACGACCGGGGTACGTATGAACTGATTTTTATTTTATCTTTAATCAGCAGCCTCTTCTCTCTATCAGTGATTGATAGAGACAAGTGGCTGCTGATTAGTGTAATATATCTGTAATGTACTTCTGCCCGCCCGGCTATTGCTAGGCAACGGCTCCGTCACACACGGACGGCACACGCATGCCTTCCGTGTGCCTTCAGTTTTTTTGACGGCCCCATTGACTTGCATGGGCCTCACGGTCACAGAATCTCGGACCAAAGTAGGACATGCTCTACTTTTGTCGGAACGGAGCAACGGGACTGTAAAAAAAACTGAAGTGTGCATGGCCCCATTGAAATGAATGGGTCAGGGTTCTAGCCGTCAGAAAAACAGCTAGCACCCTGAAGAAAAAGAAGACTGAAGTGTGCACTAGGCCTAAGGGTTTCTTCATATGTCAAACATCATTTGTTATTTATCTTCTGAGTTGTCTCTGTGGTCTACACTATGTGGGTGAGACTACAACAGAAGTGCGTCTCAGAATGAGAAACCATAAATCTAACATCAACACAAAGAGACAGGACTTACCAGTGTCAAGACATTTCATTGAAAAAAAGCATAGCTTGTCACAATTGAAATTCAGAATCATTGATTCAGTACCTCAATTGAGACACGGTGGGGATAGAGGTTTGGCTCTTAAAAGAAAAGAGCTAGAGTGGATATATAGGTTGGAAACTATGTCTCCAAAGGGGTTAAACATAGGGGGGGGTAACTTGCCCTGATACCTGGGGGACATTGTCGGCCTGCGCTCTTGACGGTATAGTTTGTGTCCTATGTATATATAGTTTGAAGTCTAATTTCGACTTCTTTACATATACAGTACATTTTTATGCTCAATTTTACTGTGTTTGTATCTACAAATATTGTATATTAAATCTCTGTTTGTCTTTTTTTACACTTTTTAGATACACAACTTTATGTGAAGCAATATGAGGGATGTTGGAGAGCAGCAGAGGCCTATTCATTGGAATCATAAAGTCCCGAATTGAAATATACATCATTGTTATCTATAATAATATATCTAGTTCAGAACACAGCGATGTAGTGCTTTATATGTTTTCATATTTCTGATTGCAAGGTTGAAGTGAAGTCTACAGTGGAGTTTCTCCTCCATTTTTTTGAACCATGTTATTTTTAAAAAAAAGTGTTCTCCTTATTGATAAAAAACGCATGTCTAATATTTTTGGAGTATGCGTTTTTCCCTTGACAGGATGTGTTAGATATATTGGATATCCCTGACTGGGATGATAATATTCTTACTAATTATAACAACTCTATTTGTTCCAATAGTGACTACGGCCACATCAATATTTGATTAGGACATGATTGGTTTGATAAATAATGGCTTTGGAGTCAAGTTATACTATTACTGATGGTCTTTTCACTCCTGTTTTTATTTGTGATGGATAATGTATTGCAACATCCAGTGGATGAATTGGATGATGTATTATAACATCCATTCAATTTAATGGACTTTGTCCCTTCATAATTATTATATTCTGTGTTATACATATGCTTTATTCTATCTCCCATATCTGCCCGTGCAAATGTCTAGTTGGGGTGGTCATGTAGGTTATATGGGATCTAGTTTGGAGGGAGGCAGGTTAGCAGGTGACCAGGTGGAAAGGAGTTGGTCGGGAATCAATAGTAAGTGTATGTTCACACGCATTGGTTTCAGACGTAATTAGGGCCGTTTATGCCTCGAATTATGCCTGAAAAAAACACAACATTACGCCTCCAACATCTGCCCATTGCTTGCAATGGGATTTACAGTGTTCTGTTCCCACGAGGCTTAATTTTACGTGTCGTGTCAAAATACAGCGCGTAAAAAGACGCCAACGAAAAAGAAGTGCAGGACACTCCTTGGGACGTTTTTGGAGCCGGTTTTCATTGGCTCCATTGAAAAACAGCTCAAATAACGGCCGTAGAATACGCCGCGAAAAACGCGATTTGTTACAAAAACGTCTGAAAATCAGGAGCTGTTTTCGCTTGAAAACAGCTCTGTATTTTCAGACATTTTTGAGTTTGCGTGTGAACATACCCTTAGGGTATGTTCACACGCACTGTTTTCAGACATAATTCGGGCATTTTACGCCTCTAATTAAGCCTGAAAAAAATCGCTCCATTACACCTACAAACATCTGCCCATTGCTTTCAATGGGTTTTACGATGTTCTGTTCCCACAAGGTGTAATTTTACGCGTCGCTGTCAAAAGACGGCGCGTAAAAAGACGCCCGCGTCAAAGAAGTGCATTTCACTTCTTGGGACGTTTTTGGAGCGTTTTTTCATTGACTCCATTGAAAAACAGCTCAAATAACATCCGTAAAATACGCAGCGAAAAACGCGAGTAGTTATAAAAACGTCTGAAAATCAGGAGCTGTTTTCAGGTGAAAACAGCTCCGTAATTATAGACATATTTTGCTACTGCGTGTGGACATACCCTAACTGTGATTCACTTCAGCCTGAATTACCCCTTATGAAAAACTAGCAGGGATAGGTGATGTCATTGTGATGTCATTCAAAGTGTGTCAATGGGTCAGAAGGGCAAGTATTTCATGTGCTTGGTTCTCAAGGCTGGATTAGTCTGTTATTGGAAAAGTATTTGCACACACAAAATCAAAAACGTCTGAAAATACAAAGCTGTTTTCAAAGAAAAACAGCTCCTGATTTTCAGACGTTTTTTAAGCCACTCGCGGTTTTCGCTGCATTTTTTACGGCCGTTTTTAGAGTTTTTTTTCTATAAAGTCAATGAAAAACGGCTCCAAAAACATCTCAAGAAGTGACATGCACTTCTTTTTCGCGGCTGTTTTTTTACGCACCATTTTCCGAAAATGAGGCATAAAAAAACGCCCCATCGGAACAGAACGTTGTATTTCCCATTGAAATAAATGGGCAGATGTATGTAGGCGTTCTACTTCTGATTTTTTAGCTTTTCTTCGGGACGTTTACAGCCCGAAAAATGGCTGAAAACGCTACGTGTGCACATACCCTTAGGGGACCAACAGTGCACTTGCAGATTAATGTATCTATAGATGAGCGAATTTCCTGAAATTTGTTTCGGGTCCGACTCAATCAAAATAAATTTGCTGTGATCTGAAAGTTCCCTAGATTGCCCTGAAAACTCGTGTCTGACTCTCTTATCTCGTCGCGGACTATATCCAACTCCCTTTCAAGCAAGGCCAGCATTAGTAATTTCATCCACCTTTACCCCTCATGTTTGGCTGTGCTAGAGGGGGAACCTCAGTTAATTTTGAGAAGGCTTCCTTTAAGGAATTATGGGAAAGGTCATGTGATCCTTTTCTAATTTGTAAAGTGGCTGCCGTTGATTTGTGAACCGAATCTGAAACTTTTGGGAAATTAGGACCGAATACGATTCATGTAGAATCGATTCGCTGATTTATATTCATGTAATTAAAATGGGGTGTGGTATAAAAGACCGAACAAGCAGCAACAAAGCAAGAATATAGCACGCAGAAGTATGCCGACAAAATTTCAATATTTTTACTAACTCTATTCCATAAGGGAAAGTATAGGAAATGTATAAATAAATCAATGCTGTGCAGCATATGCACAGTATAATATACAGTACAACAATCACCCATAACATTAAAACCTCCTGCCTAATATTGTGTAAGTCCCTCTTGTGCGGCCAAAACAGCTCTGAACCTTCGAGGCATGAACTCCACAAGACCTTTGAAGATGTCCTCTGGTATCTGGCACATTAGCCAGCAGATACTTTAAGTCCTGTAAATTGCGAGGTAGGGCCTCCATGGATCAGATTTGTCCTTCCAGCACGTCCCACAGATGCTCAATCGAATTGTGATCTAGTGAATTTGGACATTATGTCAACACCTTGAACTCTTCATCATGTTCCTCAAACCATTCCTGAACAATTTTTGCATTGTAGCAGGGCACATTATTCTGCCATTAGGGAATAACATGGGCAGCATGGGCACTTGAACTGGTTTGCGGCTACACAGCCTCGTACGCAGCAATCTGCAATGCACTGTGTATTCTGACACCTTTCTATCACAGAAAGAATTGAAATGGAAGACAGCACTCAGTTAAGGTGTAAATAAACCACTGGTGATTCATCTACACCTTAACCCCTTCCCGCTCCTGGACGTACTATTACGTCATGGCAGCTGTATCGTTCGCGCTCCATGACCTAATAGTACGTCTCGGGAGTAACGGCCGTTTCGGCCGTCCTCCCGACACATACAGGAGCTGTGACAGCTGCTGTCTTGTTCAGCAGCTGTCACAGCTCCTACAGCGGGGACCGATCGCTGTGTCCCCGCTGATTAACCCCTTAAAAGCCGCGTTCTATAGAGATCGCGGCTTTTTAGGGGTTAAGCTGCCATCGCCGGCCTGCTACGCGATAGCGGCCGGCGATGGTGACTATGGCAACCGGACACCAAACAATGGCGTCCGGCTATGCCATAGACGGAAGCCTAGTGGGTCCTGACAACGTCAGGACCCACTATGCTTGCTGTCAGTGAGTAGCTGACAGTTCTAATACACTGCACTACGCATGTAGTGCAGTGTATTAGAATAGCGATCAGGGCCTCCTGCCCTCAAGTCCCCTAGTGGGACAAAGTAATACAATAAAAAAAAAGTTAAAAGAAGTTGTGTAAAAATAAGAAAATAAAAGTTTTAAAAGTATTAAAAGTAAAAATCCCCCTTTTTCCCTTATCAGTCATTTATTATTAATAAAAATATATAAACAAACAAATAAACTATACATAATTGGTATCGCCGCGTCCGTAACGGCCTGAACTACAAAATTATTTCGTTATTTATCCCGCACGGTGAACGCCGTAAAAGAAAATAATAATAAACCGAACCACAATCACAATTGTTTGGTCACTTCACCTCCCAAAAAATGGAATAAAAAGAGATCAAAAAGTCGCATGTACCGAAAAATGGTACTGATCGAAACTACAGTTCGTTACGCAAAAAATAAGTCCTCGCACGGCTTTATTGATTGAAAAATAAAGACGTTATGGCTCTTAGAATAAGGTAACACAAAAAGTGAATGATTGTTTACAAAACGTATTTTATTGTGCAAACGCCATAAAAAACTATAAACATCTGGTATCGACGTAATCGTATCGCCCCGCAGAATAAAGTGAATATGTCATTTATAGCGCACGGTGCACGCAGTAAAAAAAAAAGATTAAAAATACAATAGTAGAATTGCTGTTTATTAGTCACCACGCCACCTAAAAATAGAATAAAAACTGATCAAAAAGCCGCATGCACCCCAAGAAAACTACAATGCATTCCTCAAGGGGTCTAGTTTCCAAATTGGGGTCACTTTTGGGTGGTTTCCAATGTTTTGGCACCACAAGACCTCTTCAAACCGGACATGGTGCCTAATAAAAAAGAGGCCTCAAAATCCACTAGGTGCTCCTTTGCTTCGGAGGCCGCTCCTTCAGTCCATTACCGCACTAGGGCCACATGTGGGATAAAACTGCAGAATCTGGGCAATATGTATTAAGTTGCGTTTCTGTGATAAATCCTTTTGTGTTATAAAAAAAATGGTATAAAGAGGATTTTCTGACAAAAAAAAAAATGTACATTTCACCTCTACTTTGCTCTAAATTTCTGTGAAACACCTAAAGGGTTCATAAACTTTCTAAATGCTGTTGTGAATACTTTGAGGGGTCTAGTTTCTAAAATGGGGTATTTGATAGGGGTTTCTAATATATGGGCCCCTCAAAGCAACTTCAGAACTGAGCTGGAACCTAAAAAAATAAATAAATGACGCAATACTTCGCTTCTTACATTATACTGATAATGAGCCGTGCCCACCCCGAGATGACCCCAGTTTTGACCGTTTGTATAAACGGAGACCCCTATTAGACCGTTCCAGTGCCCGGTTTTCCCAAGCATACACCCCCGAGAAGTGTATTTCTATTGATGAGTCCCTGGTACATTTTAAAGGGAGGGTTCAATTCCGCGAGTACCAGCCGGGTAAGAAGGCAAGGTATGGCGTGAAGATGTATAAGCTGCGTTAGTGCATCCGGGTATACCTACAGGTTTAGGCTATATGAAGGAAAGGCCACCCCCAAACCAGACTGCATCCTGGACTACAATAGGTACATGGGAGGTGTGGACTTGTCAGATCAAATCCTGAAGCCCTACAGCGCCATGCGGTGTGGTATAAGAAGCTGGCCGGGCACATCATACAGATGGCATTGTACAATGCGTACGTGCTACGTCGATGTGCAGGCCAGACGGGAACTTTCCTGGAATTTCAAGAGGTGATTATCAAGAACCTAATCTTTAGGGACCAAGAAAGGGGGGCACCCAGTACTTCTGGAAGCGTGGCCACACGCATCGTACCAGGGCGGCAACACTTTCCAGGAGAAGTTCCCCAAACTGGCAAGAAGGGAAAAAGTCAAAAGAGGTGCAAAGTCTGCTATAAGGGATGACACAATATATCAATGTGACACGTGTCCCGAATAACCAGAGCTCTGTATGAAAGTCAGTTTTAAAATTTATCATACATCCCTTGGTTTATAATTTACCCCAATTTTACTTACCCTGATGCACTCCGCACAGCTTATCCCCCCTCGTCTTTCCCCTCTGAGCCCTGCTGTGTGTCCAGGCAGCTGATAACAGCCAAATGTAGGGTATTGCCATACCCGGGAGAACCCACATTACAGTTTATGGGGTGTAGGTCTCTGGTCAAAATGCTCACTACACCTCTAGATGAATGCCTTAAGGGTGTAGTTATTAAAACGGGGTCACTTCTTGCGGGTTTCAACTGTACTGGTACCTCAGGGGCTTCTGCATACATGACTTCGCACCAGAAAATCCCCAGTAGGCCAAATGGTGGTCCTTTCCTTCTGAGCCCTCCAATGGGCCCAAACGGCAGTTTATCACAACAAATTGGGTATTGCGGCACTCAGAACAAATTGCGCAACAGAATGGGGTATTTTGTTTCTTGTGAAAATAAGAAATTTTCAGCCAAAACTACATATTATTTGAAAAAAATAATTTTGTTTTCATTCCCAGCCCAATTCAAATAAGTTCTGTGAAAAAACTATGGGGTCAAAATGGTCACAACACCCATAAATGAATTCCTTGAGGGGTGTAGTTTCCAAAATGGGGTCATTTGTGGTTGGTTTCTATTGCTTTGATACCTCTGGGGCTCTGCAAATGCGACATGGCACCCAAAAACCAATCCAGCAAAATCTGGACTCCAAAGAACACACAGCGCTCCTTTCCTTCTGAGCCCTCCCATGGGCCCAAACGGCAGTTTATCACCACAAATGGGGTATTGCCGCACTCAGGACAAATTGGGCAACAAAATTGAGTATTTTATTTCTTGTGAAAATAAGAATTTTTGAGCTAAAATGACATATTATAGGAAAAAATATATATTTTTTAATTCCCAGGCCAATTCAAATAAGTTCTGTGAAGAAACTATGGGGTCTAAAAGGTCACATTACCCATAAATGAATTCCTTGAGGGGTGTAGTTTCCAAAATGGGGTCACTTCTGATGGGTTTTTGTTGCTTTGATACCTCTGGGGCTCTGCAAATGCGACATGGCACCCGAAAACCAAACCAGCAAAATCTGTACTCCAAAGAACACACAGCGCTCCTTCCCTTCTGAGGCCTCCCATGGGCCCAAACGGCAGTTTATTGCCACAAATGGGGTATTGCTGCACTCAGGAGAAATTGGGCAACAAAATTGAGCATTTTGTTCCCTGTGAAAATAAGAAATTTTGATAAAAAATTACATCTTATTGGAAAAAATGTCATTTTTTTAATGTCACAGCCCAATTGAAATAGGTGCTGTGAAAAAACTGTGTGGTCAAAATGCTAACAACAACCATAAATGAATTCCTTGAGGGGTGTAGTTTCCAAAATGGGGTCACTTTTGGTGGGTTTCCATTGCTTTGATACCTCTGAGGCTCTGCAAATGCGACATGGCACCCGAAAACCAATCCAGCAAAATCTGGACTCCAACAAACATATAGCGCTCCTTTCCTTCTGAGCCCTCCCATGGGCCCAAACGGCAGTTTATCACCACAAATGGGGTATTGCCACACTAAGGACAAATTGGGCAACAAAATGGGGTATTTTGTTCCCTGTGAAAATAAGAAATTTTGATCACAAATGACATTTTGTTGGAAAAAAATGACATTTTTTTCATTTCACAGCCCAATTCAAATACGTGCTGTTAAAAAACTGTGTGGTCAAAATTTTAACAACAACCATAAATGAATTCCTTGAGGGGTGTAGTTTCCAAAATGGGGTCACTATTGGGGGATTCCTACAGTTTTGGCACCTCAACACCTCTTCAAACCTGGCATGCTGCCTAAAATATATTCTAATAAAAAAGAGGACTCAAAATGCACTAGGTGCTTCTTTGCTTCTAGGGCTTGTGTTTTAGTCCACGAGCGCAGTAGGGCCACATGTGGGACATTTCTAAAAACTGCAGAACCTGGAAAATACATATTTAGTAGTGTTTCTCTGGTAAAACCTTCTGTGTTACAGAAAAAAAATGAATAAAATTGAAATTCAGCAAAAAAAATGAAATTTGCAAATTTCACCTCCACTTTGCTTTAATTCCTGTGAAATGCCTGAAGGGTTAAAAAACTTTCTAAATGCTGTTTTGAATACTTCGAGGGGTCTACTTTTTAAAATGGGGTGTTTTATCAGGGTTTCTAATACATAGGCCCCACAAAGCCACTTCAGAACTCAAGAGGTACCTTAAAAAAAAGGCTTTTGAAATTTTCTTAAAAATATGAGAAATTGCTGTTTATGTTCTAAGCCTTGTAACGTCCAAGAAAAATAAAATAATGTTCAAAAAACGATGCCAATCTAAAGTAGACATATGGGAAATGTGAACTAGTAACTATTTTGGGTGGTATAACCATCTGCTTTACAAGCAGATGCATTTCAATTCTGAAAAATGCAATTTTTTTCAAAATTTTCTCTAAATTTTGCAATTTTTCACCAATAAACACTGAATATATCGACTAAATTTTACCATGAACATGAAGCCCAATGTGTCACGAGAAAACAATCTCAGAATCGCTTGGGTACGTTTAAGCATTCCGACGTTATTACCACATAAAGTGAAATATGTCAGATTTGAAAAATGGGCTCTGAGCCTTAAGGCCAAAACTAGGCTGCGTCCTTAAAGGGAACCTGTCACCAGCATTTCACCTATTAAACCGACTAAACCTGGTGGTACAGGGTGAAAAATAATTTCTATATAACCTATAATTATCTTCTTAGTCGGCTCTGTAGCTTTAGTATTTAGCTTTTTAGTGTTCCCACACCGTATGCTAATGAGCAGAAAAGAGTCAAATCTTCATTCCTCAAGTCTTTCCGAGTTTACCTCACCTTCTTACTTTTGATTGACAGCTCCTCGCCTTCCCCCAGCACACAACATCCCGCGCTTGTGCATTGATGTCCTCTTCTGGTGTTTGCACACAAAGGGACACCGGATTATTACGATAAAAGGCGCGAAACGTTTGCAGACCGTTATTTACAGTTGGAGCAGGAGTTTAGGAAAGGGGATAACGGCAATGAACTTTTTATAGCAGCAGCTAGTGAGGGAGAAGTAAAGTTCAATAGGTGAAATGCTGGTGACAGGTTCCCTTTAAGGGGTTAACTGAGTTCTGCCTACATTTCCATTTTTTTCTGTACTATTGGGGAGGCTGGGACCATGCCCCTGGTTTGGCGTGCCCCACTATTCTACCAGGTAATATAAGGATTGCTGTTCCCATCTCTGCTTCTACCTTCGTATCACAGCCAGCATTAACTTTTTCAGCAATTTGTGCTAGAGTAGCTCTTCTGTCAGATCAAACTAGACAGGCTAGCCTTCTCTCTCCACGCACAATAATGAGCCTTAGTGCCTATGACCCTGTTGCCGGTTTACTGGTTGTCCTTCCTTGGACCCATTTTGGTAGGTACTAACCATTTAATCAAACATAAGCTATGATCCAGCACTTTATGAAGCAATCTCAGGACTTTATTGTATATATTGTAAAATGTATACATTTAAAATCCACCCAGCACATAAAGACAAAGGACCAGTACGCTTTCAAACGCCAACTGCGTTCATAATCATTACACCTGGTCAAAGTAACAACATACCATTTCAAGTGGATCAACAGCATCACAGTGTAAAAAACAAGATCACATGTAAAAAGAGTTGTAGAAGGGTGTGGGGGGGAGGGTATATGTGAACATTCCACTCAGGGGCATAACTAGGAAAGACTGGGCCTCATAGCAAAACTTTTGACTGGGCCCCCCTCCCCCGCAACCAAAGACCCCCCACATCCCTCACCCTCTTGACGATGAACATTTATCAGTTCTGTGTGCAATGTAAAAATACTACTCTTATTAACCTTTAGTTACAGGGTTACGTAAATTCTAACAAACAGTTAAACATGGCTAATATAACATTTGTTATCAGTTAATTATGTTGTTTCATAATCATAATAGTTATTAAAAAAACTCACCCCAAACTTAAAGCACCGGGACACATCCTTGTATATAGTACCACACAGCCCCCAGTAGATAGTGCCACATACCACCTCTTGCAGATAGCGTCACAAAGCCCCCCTTGTAGATAGTGCCTCACACAATCCACCTTATAGAAAGTGCCACACACAACCCCCCTTGTACAAAGTGGCACATATCTCCTTGTAGATAGAGCCACATACCCCCTTGTAGACAGTGCCACATACCCTCTTGTGGATAGTGCCACATACACGCTTGTATATAGTCCCACATACCCCACTTGTAGATAGTGCCACGTGCCACATCCCGATGTAGATAGTGCCACATACCCCCCTTGTAGATAGTGCCACATACCCCCATGTAGATAGTGCCACATGCCCCCCCTTGTACATAGTGCAACACAAAAAAAACCTTGTACATTGTGCCACTCTGCCCCCCTTGTACATAGTGCCACCCCAAACAAATAAAAAACCTTATACTCACCTAGCCCCATTCCCGCAACGAATCGAGCTGCTCCACAGCCTCCTCAGCAGCCTGAGACGGGACCCTTGCGTAGGCCGGCATAATTCAGTGACATCATCCCGCCGTCTTGCGCAAGGATCCTGTCCTAGCACCTTATAGACTGCAGGCCTAATGTGTTTCTGACACAGCGTTGAAACTATTGATGATATGAACAAGTTCCTCTGTGTATTGATTGATGGGGTCTTATTTAACCCTTTCAGGACCCAGCCACTTTTGGACCAAATGACACAGCCTCATTTTTAAATCTGACATGTGTTACTATATGTGGTAATAACTTGGGAATGCTTTTACCTGTCCAAGCGATTCTGAGATTGTTTTCTCGTGACATATTGTACTTTAAGTTAGCTTCTGATTTTTGCAGATTGTTCCGCATGCCAAGGTGGATCTGGACGAGAGAACTTTTAGTACTGGGACACGGTTATAAAAGTTGTCCAGATAAAGATGATATCCTTTGCCAAGTAAAGGATGGATAACATCCCATATGATCTTTCCACTAATTCCAAGGAAGGGGGGGGGGAATTCTGGGGATCTATATGGGAGTCTTTTCCCTCATAGACCCTAAAAGAGTACGTGTAACCGGTGGCACTTTCGCACAGCTTGTTGAGCTTTATGCCGTACCGGGCTCTTTTATTGGGTAGATACTGCCTGAAGTGCAGTCTACCCTTGAAGCAGACTAGTGATTCATCCGTCAAAATATTTTGTTGGGGGGTATAAACTTGGGAAAAAATTTGGGAGTAGTGAGCAATCAATGGTCTTATTTTATATAGCCTATCAAAATTTGGGTCCTGTGCGGGTGGGCACTGACTATTATCATTGTAATGAAGGAACTTCAGGATGGCTTCGAATCGCTTCCTTGTTATTACTGTGCGGTAAAGGGGGGTATTATATAAAATATCAGTGGACCAATAGTCTCTAATACTGGGCTTTTTTATGAGACCAAAACGTAAAAATATGCCCCAAAACTTCCGCAATTCCACTGGGTTTGTGGGGGTCCAATTTTGGCTTCTCTCATAATAAGAGTCGTGGTTCTGGGTAATAAACTGTTCCGCATAGATGTTGGTCTGCTGGACCATTAACTCTAAAAGGGCGTCTGAAAAAAAAAGTTTAAAATAATCAATGGGGCTGAAACCGGTAATTTCCATTTGAATGCCTGAGGGGGCTGTAAACTCAGGCACCTGGGGGGTATAATTGTCTGCAGCTTCCCAGGTCAGCTCAGGCAGAGCAGGACCTACGGCTCTTCTGCGCCGACTGGGGGGTGCAGACTCAGAGTCACTGGATTCAGAGGAAGATGGAAGCACGAACTTTGCTTCACCTTCACTCGCGCTGTCCGTGTCGGAACACAGCATTTCATATGCTTCCTCGGCTGAGAAGACTCTTTTGGCCATACTAATAAACTCTTGCTACCTAACTAACGAACTAACGAACAAATTTTTTTTGTAACTTTTTTTTTAAAAATGTTCTTACATTTTTTTTTCCAATTTTTTTTTTAAAAAAATTTTAATCAAAAAATAAACCACTACTCTCAACCGTGGAATGAGAACAGACCCTGCTGTATTCAATTAGTAAGGGTACCCTACCTACCAGGGGAAAAACTAAATGAGACGTGGCATTTTCTACCTAACAGGGAACTCGGGCAGTGGGCAATTTAGGGACACAGCAGGGTGATGGCGACCGGGTACTGCAACAGGTGACAGATTACAGCACGGCAGAAGGACACTGTGGGGGACTGAAATGATATATAATATATATAATATATATATATATATTATATATATATATTTTTTTCTTAACCAGTGGGCACCAAAGGGGGTGATCACTGGTTAGTGGGCACAAAAGGGCAGAAAAGGGGCAGATCGCTGAGTTTTTTCGTTCTTTTTTTACTTTTACACTGTATTTCTTCTTGTCTCCGACTCCCACAAGCTCTCTGACAGGAATGAGCTTGTCAGAGACGGAGATGCCGGCAAACCACTGCTCCTGCGCTGTGATTGGCCTGTCAGTACTGACTGGCCAATCACAGCTCATTCCGGCACGGGACCACTCTGATTGGTCCTGTGCCCGCGAGTCCTGCTCGGCAACTGTCTATGACAGTTGCGATCGGGACGCTGTCACCATGTCTGTTGACATGGTGACAGTTTGAAGCTTGGGCGTAACTGTACGCCCGAATGCGGGAAATCACTTGCATTCCGGACGTACAGTCACGCCCAATCGCGGGAAGGGGTTAAGCAGGGTGTAGTATTTTTTGTCTGAGAGTTGTCTATGTATTCAGAATTACTACAGGCCCTCCTTTATTAGCTGGTTTAATGATGATGTCTGTGTTGGATTTTAGTGATTTTGTGGCTGAGATTGTGTGTTACTTTGTGTTGTTGGCCCAAGATCTCAGATTTAACTTTTGTTCTGAAACAGTCTACGTAGTAATCCATAGTTTGATTGTATCCAGGTTGTGGGGTCCAGTTTGTCGTCTTCTTCTTTTTTGATGTTTCTTTTCCCATCCCAGCTTGTGATGTCATATCTGTTTTGTCAGAAAATAATTCTTTCAGCCATAATCTGAGGAAGTATTCCTCCACCTCACTGCAAAACTGGGCTCTGTCAAGTGGTTTAGTGGGACAAAATGTAAGTCCTTTAGACAGAACATTCATTTCCATTTTGCTTGGTTCATACTGAGAGAGGTTTACAACAGAGGATGGTATATCCAAATGGTTATGTGGATTTTGCTTTCCTTCTGGTAATTTGAGACCCGCTCTCTTCCTTAGTCTGTTGAGTTTCTATAGTTTACAGATGATAAGTTGATGTTGTAGCTTATTGTAGAATTCCTTTAATACTTGCTTGGTTCCACTTGATCCAGGTCCTTGTATTGCATCATTTACGGCATTAATCTCATTTGGGATAGTTCTAATAATAATAATAATAATAATAATAATAATCTTTATTTATATAGCACCAACATATTCCTCAGCAGTTTACAATTCAGTTGAAATATGTAAAGACAATATCAGACATTACATATTGACAAAACTAATTTACAATTAAAAAAAGAGGAGTGAGGACCCTGCTCGCTAGAGCTTACAATCTATGAGGAAATAGCGGAGACATAAAATGTAAGTTAAATGTATGTTCAATGTATGTTAACTACAATGGTGCAGCCATCTTGTATACATATGGGGTGGTACACATAGAGCTGCGTGAGCCGGTCACCAGCCAGTATTTGTGTATGACAGACATGAAGTGCATTAGGGTGTAAGGAGTGTGGGGGATACTGTTGAATGAAGGGGTCAAGTTCTCATGACTTATGTAAAAGGGGGCCAGGGAAAGGAGTCAGATTAGAGAATTTTATAGACCTGCCTAAAAAGATGTGTTTTTATGGCACGTTAAAAACTGTGGATGTTGGGCATTAATCTGTTTTTCTGGGGTAGTGCATTCTAGAGGACTGGTGCAGCACGAGAAAAATCTTGGAGACATGAGTGGGAGGTTCGGATTATGGTGGATATTAATCTAAGGTCGCTGGCAGAACGTAGAGCCCGAGTAGGGTGGTGGACAGAGATGAGGGAGGAGATGTAAGGAGGTGCAGCACTGTGGAGAACTTTGTGGGTGAGAGTAATAAGTTTGAATTTAATACTGAGGGGTATGGGCAACCAGTGCAGTGACTGGCACAGGGTAGAGGCATTGTGGTAGCGGTTGGTCAGAAAGATAAGCCTGGCTGCTGAATTAAGGACAGATTGGAGAGGGGAGAGTTTAGTAACCGATTAGTAATGAGTTACAGGAGTCAAGACTGTTTCCACAGTAAGAAAAGAGCGGATTCTGGAAATGTGTTTGAGGTGAAAGTGACAGAAGCGTGTAAGTGATTGAATGTGCGAAGTAAAGGAAAGATCTGAGTAAAAAATAACCCCAAGACAGCGGGAGTGCTGCCTGGGAATTATGGTAGAGCCACACACTGAGATGGAGACATCAGGTTTAGGTTAGTAGATGGTGGGAACACGAGGAGCTCAGTTTAAAAAAAAATTTAGTTTCCGATAGAGAGAGGACATGATGTTTGAGACAGCTGATAGACAATCACTGGTGTTTTGTATTAGAGCAGGGGTGATGTCATGGGAGGAGACATATAATTGGGTGTCATCAGCGTAAAGATGGTACTGGAAGCCAAATCTGCTGATGGTTCGTCTAATAGGGGCTGTGTAGAGAGAAAAGAAAAGCGGACCTAGGACTGATCCCTGAGGAACCGCGATAGCAAGCGGAAGTGGAGAAGTAGAACCAGCAAATTACACACTGAACGAGCAGTCAGGCTGGGTTCACACGAGCACATTAACGTCCGTAATGGACGGACGTATTTCGGCCGCTAATCCCGGACTGAACACACTGCAGGGAGCCGGGCTACTAGCATCATAGTTATGTACGATGCTAGGAGTCCCTGCCTCTCTGCAGGACAACTGTAATCATGTTTTCAGTACGGGACAGTAGTTCCACGGAGAGGCAGGGACTCCTAGCATCGTACATAAGTATGATGCTAGGAGCCCGGCTACCTGCACTGTGTTCGGTCCGGTACTTGCGGCCGAAATACGTTCGTCAATTACGGACGTAATTAGTGTGTGTGCACATACCCTCAGAGACATAGGAAGAAAACCAAGAGAGAGCAGTGTCTTTAGGGCCAATAGAGTGGAGCATGTTAGAGAGGCTCTGTCACCACATTATAAGTGGCCTATCTTGTACATAATGTGATCGGCACTGTAATGTAGATTACAGCAGTGTTTTGACCTATATTAGCTTTATGCTAAATTACTTTCTTAATGGACAACTGGGCGTGTTTTACTTTTTGACCAAGTGGGCGTTGTGGAGAGAAGTGCATGACACTGACCAATCAGTGTCATAAACTTCTCCCCATTCATTTACACAGCACATAGTAATCTTAGTAGATCACTATGTGTAGCCACATACACACACATTAACGTTACTCAAGTGTCCTGACAATAAATAGGCATCACCTCCAGCCAGGATGTGATGTCTATTCAGAATCCTGACACTTCGGTAACATTTGTATGAGATTTACAGCAGGGTAAGCGTAATCCCATTTTAAATAACAGTTTACAGCGTAATCTCGTGAGATTACACTTGCCTTGCTGTAAATCTCACACAAACGTTACTGAAGTGTCAGGATTCTGAATAGACAAGTCCTGGCTGGTAGTGATGTCTAGTAACTCTCAGGACACTTCAGTAACGTTAATGTGTGTGTATGTGGCTGCACATAGTGATCTAGCAAGATCACTATGTGCTGTGTAAATGAATGGGGAGAAGTGTATGACGCTGATTGGTCACTGATTGGTCAGCGTCATGCACTTCTCTCCACAACGCCCACTTGGTCAAAAAGTAAAACACGCCCAATTGTCCATTAAGAAAGTCATTAGCATAAAGCTAAAATAGGTCATAACTCCGTCAAAAATGATCATTTTTCTAAAAAAAAAAACACTGCTGTAATCTACATTACAGTGCCAATCACATTATGTACAAGATAGGGCACTTATAATATGGTGACAGAGCCTCTTTAAGTAGGAGTTGGTGGTCTACAGTGTCGAAGGCTGCAAAAGAGATCGAGAAGAATCAGTAGAGAGTATTTCTTGTTAGATTTAGCTGCCAAGAGATTGTTTGAGACTTTAGTAAGGACAGTTTCTGTGGAGTGTACAGTGCGCCAACCAGATTGTAAGGGGTCAGGAAATGAGTTAGCAGAGAGATAGCGGATAAGGTGAGAGTAGACCAAACGTCCCAGGAGTTTGGAGATAAAGGGGAGATTAGAGACAGGTCGGTAGTTAGCAGCACTAGATGGGTCAAGAGTTGTTTTTTTCAGTAATGGGTTTATAACGGCATGTTTAATAGAGGTGGGAAAGATTCCAGAAGAAAGAGAGAGGTTAAATATTTCAGTCAGGTGACTAGTGGGAGCCGGGGAGAGGGACTGGATGAGGTGTGAGGGGATAGGGTCAATAGGGCAGGTAGTAGGACGAGAAGAAGACAGGAGCCTAGAGACTTCTTCTTCTGTTATTGGGTCAAATGCTGAAAGTGAACATGAGGGTGTGCGGGAAGGAAGGGGATCGATGTTACTAGGGGACTGGGAAATAATATCATGCCGGCTGTTGTCAATTTTAAATTTAAAGTAAGTGGTCAAGTCTTCTGCATTGAGATCTGTGATTGGCGTCTGCACTTTAGGACTAAGGAGGGAATGAAAAGTATCAAAGAGGCATTTTGGATTATTAGATAGTGTGGAGATAAGAGAGGCGAAATAGAATTATTTGGCTCTGTGAAGGGCAGAGTTGCAAGTTCTCATAAATTTGTAATGGAGGAAGTCTGCTGACAAATGCAATTTTCTCCACAGACGTTCGGCCCATCTAGAGCACCGCTGAAGAAAGCGGGATTGAGGCGTGTGCCTGGGTTGTGGACGTCATTGCCGAGTGGTATGGGGAGTAGGGGAGCTGCTTAATCCGACGCATTTTTCAGAGTGTTATTGTAATGTTGGGCAGCCAGATTGGGACAGGAGAGGGAGGAGATGGGGGACAATGTGGACTGTAGACTGTCTATAAGTTGCTGAGTGCTAATGGCATGTAGATTTCTGTATGTCTGAGGACATAGGTAGGCAGGTTCTTAGATGGCAGAGAATTTGTGATAGTAAAGGAGAGAAGGTTGTGATCAAAGAGCGGGAGAGGAGAATTATTAAAGTCAGAAACTGAGCAGAGACGGAAGAAGACCAGGTCACATAAATGCCTGTCTTCATGTGTATGAGAGTTAGTAAGTTGTGACAGACCTAGGGAAGAGGTTAAAGATAGAAACTGGGAGGCAGATAAGGATATTGGCTTATCAATGGGGATGTTAAAATCACCCATAATGAGAGTGGGTGTTTCAGATGATAGGCATTGTGGAAGCCAGGCAGCAAAATTATCATGGAATTGACCCGGTGAGCCCAGGGGGCATTAGACAACTGCCACCAGTGGCGGATTAAGTAGACCATAGGCCCTGGGCTGTTACCCATAGTTGGGCCCCCCTTCTCCACCGCCGCCCTGTAACTATTGTTAACACTTCCTTTTTGTCCAGACATTAACAAATGGGTGTTACTACTCCCCTTGTCAAAAGGCTGTGTCCCCACATACTGACAGCCTCCAACCATCGCTGACCGTATCGCACCGTGTAGGGACACATTCTCCTGACAAGGGGAATAGTAACACTTATTTGTCTATCAGTCCTGGACTGCACAAAGACTTAGTGAAATACAAGGATTTCCTATAATAAACATGTCAGTAGAGATGACAGATTGTCTATAAATCTAGTGACTCACAGGTGACGACGTAGTTTTTTTTCCTCTTCTCCATCCAGTCCAGACTTCATGACGACTTTTCCCGGCCATGACCCATTTCTGCAGAATTTGCCACTCAGATGTCTTTGGCTCCTCACTTTTCCAACATTTCCACAGCTATAAACAAAGATAATATTATCATGGTGCCACACACTGTGTCCCTAAATATAATAGCACCAAACACTGCGCCCCTGAAAAAAATAGTACAAACACTGTGCCCCTAAATATTATAGCACCATAGACTGCGCCGCTGAATATAATTGTGTCAAACACTTTAGATAGCACCACACACAGCCCCCTGTAAATAGCGCTACACAGTCCTCCCCCCTCTGTAAATAGCGTCACATAGCACTCCCCCTCTTGTATATAGTGCTACACAGCAATCCCCCTTAGATATAGTGATACACAGCGCTCCCTTCTATATAGTGCTATACAACAATCCCCCCTTGTATATTGTGCTACACAGCGTCTCCCCCCTTGGACCTGCAGCTCTTGTAATTGCTCAGTATAATGTCCCCCGTAGCTGCCCCCACAGTATATTGCCACCCATAGCTGCCCCCACAGTATAATGCCCTTCATAGCTGCCTCTACACAGTATAATGCCTCCATAGCTGCGACACAGTATAATGCCTCCATAGCTGCGGCACATTATAATGCCCCCATAGCTATGACACAGTATAATGCCCCCATAGCTGCAACACAGTATAATGCCTCCATAGCTGCGACACAGTATAATATCCCCATAGCTGCTACACAGTATATTGCCCCCATAGCTGCGACACAGTATAATGCCTCCATAGCTGTGACACAGTATAATGCCCCCATAGCTGCGACACAGTATAATGCCCCCATAGCTGCTACACAGTATAATGCCCCATAGCTGCGACACTGTATAATGCCCCCATAGCTATGACACAGTATAATGCCCCCATAGCTGCAACACAGTATAATGCCTCCATAGCTGCGACACAGTATAATATCCCCATAGCTGCTACACAGTATATTGCCCCCATAGCTGCGACACAGTATAATGCCTCCATAGCTGTGACACAGTATAATGCCCTCCATAGCTGCTACAAAGTATAATGTCCCCATAGCTGCAACACAGTATAATGCCCCATAGCTGCGACACAGTATAATGCCTCCATAGCTGCTACACAGTATAATGCCCCCATAGCTGCTACACAGTATAATGCCCCCATAGCTGCTACACAGTATAATGCCCCCATAGCTGCTACTCAGTATAATGCCCCCATAGCTGCAACACAGTATAATGCCTCCATAGCTGCGACACAGTATAATGCCTCCATAGCTGCGACACAGTATAATGCCCCCATAGCTGCGACACAGTATAATGCCCCCATAGCTGCGACACAGTATAATGCCTCCATAGCTGCCTCTACACAGTATAATGTCCCTCATAGCTGCCTCTACACAGTATAATGTCCCTCATATCTGCCTCCACACAGTATAATGCCTCCATAGCCGCAACACAGTATAATGCCCCATAGATGTGACACAGTATAATGCCCCCATAGCTGTGACACAGTATAATGCCCCATAGCTGTGACACAGTATAATGCCTCCATAGCTGCGACACAGTATAATGCCTCCATAGCTGCGGCACAGTATAATGCCCCCATAGCTATGACACAGTATAATGCCCCCATAGCTGCAACACAGTATAATGCCTCCATGGCTGCGACACAGTATAATATCCCCATAGCTGCTACACAGTATATTGCCCCCATAGCTGCGACACAGTATAATGCCTCCATAGCTGTGACACAATATAATGCCCCCATAGCTGCGACACAGTATAATGCCCCCATAGCTGCTACACAGTATAATGCCCCATAGCTGCGACACTGTATAATGCCCCCATAGCTATGACACAGTATAATGCCCCCATAGCTGCAACACAGTATAATGCCTCCATAGCTGCGACACAGTATAATATCCCCATAGCTGCTACACAGTATATTGCCCCCATAGCTGCGACACAGTATAATGCCTCCATAGCTGATACAAAGTATAATGTCCCCATAGCTGCAACACAGTATAATGCCCCATAGCTGCGACACAGTATAATGCCTCCATAGCTGCTACACAGTATAATGCCCCATAGCTGCTACACAGTATAATGCCCCCATAGCTGCTACACAGTATAATGCCCCCATAGCTGCTACACAGTATAATGCCCCCATAGCTGCTACACAGTATAATGCCCCCATAGCTGTGACACATTATAATGCCTCCATAGCTGCGACACAGTATAATGCCTCCATAGCTGCGACACAGTATAATGCCCCCATAGCTGCGACACAGTATAATGCCTCCATAGCTGCGACACAGTATAATGCCCCCATAGCTGTGACACAGTATAATGCCTCAATAGCTGCTACACAGTATAATGTCCCTCATAGCTGTGACACAGTATAATGCGTCCATAGCTGCCTCTACACAGTATAATGTCCCTCATAGCTGCCTCTACACAGTATAATGTCCCTCATATCTGCCTCCACACAGTATAATGCCTCCATAGCCGCAACACAGTATAATGCCCCATAGATGTGACACAGTATAATGCCCCCATAGCTGTGACACAGTATAATGCCCCCATAGCTGTGACACAGTATAATGCCCCATAGCTGTGACACAGTATAATGCCCCATAGATGTGACACAGTATAATGCCCCATAGATGTGACACAGTATAATGCCCCATAGATGTGACGCTGTATAATGCCCCATAGATGTGACGCTGTATAATGCCCCATAGATGTGACGCTGTATAATGCCCCATAGATGTGACACAGTATAATCGTATATCTTTATGAGTAGCCAAGGAAATGAATTCATCCGATGTCGTAGGAAGATCCCAAACTGCCAACTCATCCTTAATGAAACCAGCCAGACCCTCCCAGAAACTACAAGACTTCAGTAGCTAGGGTGCAAAACTGGATGGCATATTGACATACAGTAGAGATGCCTTGGTGAAGCTTTAGGAGTGACAAGGCCACAGATGATGCCTGACCTGGTTCTTCAAACACCTTTCTAAAGGTTTCAAGAAAGGCGTGACTGTTGCACATAATAGGATCGTTCCATTCCCATAGATGAGATGCCCAGGCCAGCACCTCACCAGAAAGCAAAAATACGATATAGTCGACCTTAGCTCGGTCTGAAGTAAATTGATGCACAATCATCTCAAAGTGGATCATGCATTAGATCAAGGACCCTATACATGACTTGCGAATCTGCCTTTGTAGCGTGAGGGAATAGGTAAATTCATTCCTGGGCTACATGCAGTAGCTAAAGGTGGTTGCGTAAGTGCCGCAGGGGATGCAAGAGTAGATATGGCATTAAGTCGTGACGAGACATTCTGTAGTATTTGGTACAGTTGGTCTTTGCAAATTTGTTGCCTGGATAGTTCCCATGCCAGGTCTGTGACTTCAGGCAGGGTCACGTCAGCGGGGACCATGGCCAGAGCAAACTATCACGTAATCTGAGGAATGGACTGTAACTGGGCCAGCTGTTGGCAGAGTGAACCCTCCTTGTCAGCAAGGGATTTGACTTGGAGCTAGTCTGGGGAGTGAAGTCTAAGGGAAACCCCAGTCTTCACCCTTTAACCCCTGTACAGGGATGTGGACTTTGCTGCGGTGGAACCCTAGGTCGCTACCCCCAGATTAGTCTCCCTTGGTGATGGCTAACGTAAAATAGAAGCAGTGTGGTTTAGAGAGCTAAAGGTCAGGGCAGATTGCGAGGTTTGTTACAGTTAATGTAGCTATAGGTCAAAGCAGGCGGCAGAGATTCGCTATGATAAACGTAGCTATAGGTCATTGCAGGTCAAAAACAGGCAAATGTCGGTACACAGGAATTTAAACACTAGATAGCAGGGATAGACTTGGAACACACAGGAACACAAAAGAACCACATTGCTCTAGCAAAACATGAGGGCAATGATATTGGTGTGCGCTAGCCCTTTAAGAGTACCAGGACCTAGTGGAGAGCGTTTGCGGCTAGAGCGGTCCTCAGACGCTGAAGGAGAAGGAGAGCGGCACGGATGCCGGGCACAGGTTAATATATGGTGGGAAGTGGGGTGGGCTACAATATTTATTATAAGAACACACAAAGAGTGAAATTTTAAATAATATAAATCTCTGGCACAATCATTAATTGTAAAATTCATCAACTTGATGTGTTGACCTCACAAGGGAATAGCTTCAAAGGAAGACAATTTGTCAAAACAGAAGAATGGATTCAAAGGAGGACTATTACTGCTGGCCAGGCTGCACACTTCCAAAACAGAAATTTTACTAAGCCACATAAAGTAATCAACAAAGGTTTCTCTAACTTAGGCCCCATGCACACGACCGTGCCCGCAATCACGGCCCGCGATTGCGGGCACGGCCGGCCGCTGACTGACAGCCGCATTTTCGGGCCGTGCTCCCATACAAAATATGGGAGCACGGCCCGCAAAATGCGAAAGAACGGACATGTTCCATAATTCCCGGAACACTTCCACGGCACTGACACCCTTCCGTAGTGCTACGGAAAGGTGTCAGTGTTCAATGAAAGTGAATGGCTCCGTTTTTGCGGACCGCAGTTGCGGTCCGCAAAAACGGAGGTTTTTTGCTGTCGTGTGCATGGGGCCTTAGACACCACAACTGAATTGACTACCAGAACTCCAGTTGATGCCACTGTGGGACACACCTTCTACATCTTGACGGTAGTCTTAAGCGTAGTTGCGGAGAACACAATATGCCTTAATCACTGCATTGACTGTGTTTTGTTCTAATTGGATGGCAGAGTTTAAGACTCTCCTCTGATTTACCTTGATCGCAAAGGTGCACTTAATGTAAACGTTGTGTTCTGCTCAGCCTATAATTTAAATATTCCTCTTTGCACTCTGTCCCCTTCAAGGGTATAGATGCAGCAGGTTAGGGGACAATGGAAACGTCACAAAGAGAACTTGACGTGATTCCTGGAGAATTTGTCAGCCCACTCTGTGAGGCTCGTTGCAACTGCGCCTACAGTATGCATTTGGGGAAATCGGTTACAGTTTGAAAGCCCGCTAAGACCTGTATACAAATCTTAGGGGTTGGGCAAAGCATCATAATGGGCTGCAACTTTTCCCAGATAACGTGGTATGTGCACTTCACAATTTCAAAGATGGTTGATTTTCCAACCTGGAATTGCAGATGCAAGAATGCAAAACTCTCGCCTGTAGCCAAAAATCTGAAAAAAAGGAGAGTATTTTTAGTTACATGACATAACATTATTTAAAAATAAAAACATGAAGAGGGACTATATCAAATGTTTTTGCAAATACATTACTAAGGGAATGAATGGACAATACTACTTGACTAAATAGGGACATTGGTTTTACATTACATGATGCATTAAAATGATCCCACTTACCTCTAGGTGATAAGTAGAGATGAGCGAACTTATGAAAAGTTCGGTTAGGCTGATTCGCCGAATTTCATGAAAAAGTTCGATTTGGACCGAACTAGTTCTGACCGAACCTGTAAATCAAGAAAGCCCCTAAAAATCGTGTATAACACTGTTTAAAAGCCCTAGAAGCCCTGTATAACACTCTTAGGTTACCCAGGAGTGTATCCAAGTAATTTTGAGCTGTCTTTAAGGCAAAGTTAGTGTCAAAGTTACGCCAACATGTATGGCTATAGGAAAACGGATGGGACACGGTGATAACTAACAGAAACCACTGCACTTGTGCATGTTGTATGCTTAATGCATTGTTAAAAAAAGGTACAAAAATTAACCATTTTTGGCGGCAGATGCCTGCCAGGGTTCATACATATAAGGTGGTAAAAGAAGAAGCAATGGCTTTTGACAAGCCCTCAAAAAATGTACCCTTTTTATTGGCAGATGCCTGCCAGGGTTCATCCATACATGGATGTAAAAGCAACAAGCAATGGCTTTTCACAAGCCCTCCAAAAATTTACCCTTTTTATTGGCAGATGCCTGCCGGGGGTTCATCCATACATGGATGTAAAAGCAACAAGCAATGGCTTTTCACAAGCCCTCCAAAAATGTACCCTTTTTATTGGCAGATGCCTGCCGGGGTTCATCCATACATGGATGTAAAAGCAACAAGCAATGGCTTTTCACAAGCCCTCCAAAAATTTACCCTTTTTATTGGCAGATGCCTGCCAGGGGTTCATCCATGCATGGATGTAAAAGCAACAAGCAATGGCTTTTCAGAGGCCCTCCAAAAATTTACCCTTTTTATTGGCAGATGCCTGCCGGGGTTCATCCATACATGGATGTAAAAGCAACAAGCAATGGCTTTTCACAAGCCCTCCAGGCCTGCTTGTAGCAGACGGCAATGGAGGTGTATTGGTGGTAGTAGAGGTAGCCAACGGACAGCAAGGGTGGTGCTAGTAGTAGTAGCAGCACATTAAAACAGACTGGACAGTCACAGGACAAAGCCCTGTGGTGGGGCAGGCCTGCTTGTAGCAGACAGCAGTGGAGGTGTATTGGTGGTAGTAGAGGTAGCCAACGGACAGCAAGGGTGGTAGTAGTAGTAGTAGCAGCACATTAAAACAGACTGGACAGTCACAGGACAAAGCCCTGTGGTGGGGCAGGCCTGCTTGTAGCAGACGGCAGTGGAGGTGTATTGGTGGTAGTAGAGGTAGCCAACAGACAGCAAGGGTGGTGGTAGTAGTAGTAGCAGCACATTAAAACAGACTGGACAGTCACAGGACAAAGCCCTGTGGTGGGGCTGGCCTCAGGCCTACTTGTAGCAGACGGCAGTGGAGGTGTATTGGTGGTAGTAGTAGTAGCAGCACATTAAAACAGACTGGACAGTCACAGGACAAAGCCCTGTGGTGGGGCTGGCCTCAGACCTGCTTGTAGCAGAAGGCAGTGGAGGTGTATTGGTGGTAGTAGAGGTAGCCAACAGACAGCAAGGGTGGTGGTAGCAGCACATTAAAACAGACTGGACAGTCACAGGACAAAGCCCTGTGGTGGGGCTGGCCTCAGGCCTGCTTGTAGCAGACGGCAGTGGAGGTGTATTGGTGGTAGTAGAGGTAGCCAACGGACAGCAAGGGTGGTGGTAGTAGTAGTAGCAGCACGTTAAAACAGACTGGACAGTCACAGGACAAAGCCCTGTGGTGGGGCTGGCCTCAGGCCTGCTTGTAGCAGAAGGCAGTGGAGGTGTATTGGTGGTAGTAGAGGTAGCCAACGGACAGCAAGGGTGGTGCTAGTAGTAGTAGCAGCACATTAAAACAGACTGGACAGTCACAGGACAAAGCCCTGTGGTGGGGCAGGCCTGCTTGTAGCAGACGGCAGTGGAGGTGTATTGGTGGTAGTAGAGGTAGCCAACGGACAGCAAGGGTGGTGGTAGTAGTAGTAGCAGCACATTAAAACAGACTGGACAGTCACAGGACAAAGCCCTGTGGTGGGGCTGGCCTCAGGCCTGCTTGTAGCAGAAGGCAGTGGAGGTGTATTGGTGGTAGTAGAGGTAGCCAACGGACAGCAAGGGTGGTAGTAGTAGCAGCAGCACATTAAAACAGACTGGACAGTCACAGGACAAAGCCCTGTGGTGGGGCAGGCCTGCTTGTAGCAGACGGCAGTGGAGGTGTATTGGTGGTAGTAGAGGTAGCCAACGGACAGCAAGGGTGGTGGTAGTAGTAGTAGCAGCACATTAAAACAGACTGGACAGTCACAGGACAAAGCCCTGTGGTGGGGCAGGCCTGCTTGTAGCAGACGGCAGTGGAGGTGTATTGGTGGTAGTAGAGGTAGCCAACGGACAGCAAGGGTGGTGGTAGTAGTAGTAGTAGTAGTAGCAGCACATTAAAACAGACTGGACAGTCACAGGACAAAGCCCTGTGGTGGGGCTGGCCTCAGACCTGCTTGTAGCAGACGGCAGTGGAGGTGTATTGGTGGTAGTAGAGGTAGCCAACGGACAGCAAGGGTGGTAGTAGTAGCAGCAGCACATTAAAACAGACTGGACAGTCACAGGACAAAGCCCTGTGGTGGGGCAGGCCTGCTTGTAGCAGACGGCAGTGGAGGTGTACTGGTGGTAGTAGAGGTAGCCAACGGACAGCAAGGGTGATGGTAGTAGTAGTAGCAGCACATTGAAACAGACTGGACAGTCACAGGACAAAGCCCTGTGGTGGGGCTGGCCTCAGGCCTGCTTGTAGCAGACGGCAGTGGAGGTGTATTGGTGGTAGTAGAGGTAGCCAACGGACAGCAAGGGTGGTGGTAGTAGTAGTAGCAGCTCATTAAAATAGTCTGGACAGTCACAGGACAAAGCCCTGTGGTGGGGCAGGCCTGCTTGTAGCAGACGGCAGTGGAGGTGTATTGGTGGTAGTAGAGTTAGCCAACGGACAGCAAGGGTGGAGGTAGTAGTAGTAGCAGCACATTAAAACAGACTGGACAGTCATAGGACAAAGCCCTGTGGTGGGGCAGGCCTCAGGCCTGCTTGTAGCAGACGGCAGTGGAGGTGTATTGGTGGTAGTAGAGGTAGCCAACGGACAGCAAGGGTGGTAGTAGTAGTAGCAGCACATTAACACAGACTGGACAGTCACAGGAAAAAGCCCTGTGGTGGGGCAGGCCTGCTTGTAGCAGACGGCAGTGGAGGTGTATTGGTGGTAGTAGAGGTAGCCAACGGACAGCAAGGGTGGTGGTAGTAGTAGTAGCAGCGCATTAAAACAGACTGGACAGTCACAGGACAAAGCCCTGTGGTGGGGCAGGCCTGCTTGTAGCAGACGGCAGTGGAGGTGTATTGGTGGTAGTACAGGTAGCCAACGGACAGCAAGGGTGGTGGTAGTAGTAGTAGCAGCACATAAAAACAGACTGGACAGTCACAGGACAAAGCCCTGTGGTGGGGCTGGCCTCAGGCCTGCTTGTAGCAGACGGCAGTGGAGGTGTATTGGTGGTAGTAGAGGTAGCCAACGGACAGCAAGGGTGGTAGTAGTAGTAGTAGCAGCAGCACATTAAAACAGACTGGACAGTCACAGGACAAAGCCCTGTGGTGGGGCTGGCCTCAGGCCTGCTTGTAGCAGACGGCAGTGGAGGTGTATTGGTGGTAATAGAGGTAGCCAACGGACAGCAAGGGTGGTAGTAGTAGTAGCAGCACATTAAAATAGACTGGACAGTCACAGGACAAAGCCCTGTGGTGGGGCAGGCCTGCTTGTAGCAGACGGCAGTGGAGGTGTATTGGTGGTAGTAGAGGTAGCCAACGGACAGCAAGGGTGGTGGTAGTAGTAGTAGCAGCACATTAAAACAGACTGGACAGTCATAGGACAAAGCCCTGTGATGGGGCTGGCCTCAGGCCTGCTTGTAGCAGACGGCAGTGGAGGTGTATTGGTGGTAGTAGAGGTAGCCAACGGACAGCAAGGGTGGTAGCAGTAGTAGCAGCACATTAAAACAGACTGGACAGTCACAGGACAAAGCCCTGTGGTGGGGCAGGCCTGCTTGTAGCAGACGGCACTGGAGGTGGATTGGTGATAGAAGTAGTAGCAGCACCAACAGCGGCACATTAAAAAAAGAGTGGACAGGACAGAATCCCGTAGTAGCAGGTGGCAGTAGCAGGCGGCAGCAGCAATGTCAGATCTAATCAGTGGCATCAGGCACAGGGGTTTTAAAATCCTCACCGATCCATTCTTGATTCATTTTCAGAAACGTGAGATTTTCCAAGCTGTTGGCGGACAATCTTGTTCGCTTAGGGGTGACGAAGCCCCCTGCCGCGCTGAATACCCTCTCTGACGCTACACTGGAGGGTGGACAAGACAGTACACCCATGGCTAACTGGGCCAGTTCTTGCCAATGATCCAATCTGCTGACCCAGAAGTCCATGGGGTCTGGGAGGTAGCTCTGCCAGAGGCGGTGGAACGATGAGACAGAGGGAAGCGGAGAGTGGCCCCCCCTGTCAAATATGCTTGCAGCAGGTGTTTGCCGTTTGAAAGACGTAACAAGCTGGCTGCATAGCTTCTCTCGATAATAGGCCAATTTTGCCTCCCTCTCGGAAGGCGCAAACCCCCCCCCCCCCATTCTGGCTTTATACCGAGGGTCTAAAATTGTGGCTATCCAGTACTCATCTCTTTGCTTCATGCTAACAATACGACAGTCAGCGCGCAAGTAACGAAGCATACAGCTCGCCATCCTGGCCAGCGTTTCAGAGGGCCCAGTTGGTTCCATCTCCGCCCCATACTGCCATGGTTGTCCATCATCAAGGTCGTCGTCAGACTCGTCATCATCATCATCACTGTCATGTTGTGCAGCTGCCTCGTCCCCTATCCCTTTCTGTGATTCCATCTCCAAATCCAGCTCCTCTTCAGGTCCTGTTTCCTCATCCTCATCCTCCTCCTCCTCCTCCTCCTCCTCAACATCCATAGCCAGATGTGATCCTTCCTCCATCCTTTGCTGAATCATCGCTGTGAGCGTTTGCTCCATAATGAATATCAGCGGCATAACATCGTTCATTCCGCTAGCATCACGGCTCACAAATCGTGTGGCTTCTTCAAAGGGCTTCAAAACGCGACATGCGTCTCTAACCAGCTGCCAGTGCCTGAGCTCGAAATTACACTGGCTCCAAACGCTGCCCGTCTGCTGCATCAGGAAATCATTCACGGCTTTCCGCTGTTCGTACAGACGGTCCAACATGTGCAGGGTGGAATACCAGCTTGTTGGAACGTCGCAAATCAGGCTGTGTTCTGGGAGATTGTTTTGACGCTGCAAGTCCAGGAGGGTGTGCTTAAATGCATACGAACGTCTAAAGCGAACGCAAACCCTCCTGGACATGGCCAGCACACCCTTCAAACCAACATATGACTTTAAGAAACGTGTTATGACCAGATTTATCACATGTGCCATGTAAGGAGCGTGTGTCAGGTGACCTAGACGCAGTGCAGCCACAACGTTCTTCCCGAAATCTGAGACAACATTGCCCAGTGTGAGTTTCAGAGGAGACAGCCAGCGTGCGATTTCCTCCTTGATGCACAGCAGCAGCTCCTGCCGTGTGTGGCTTCTCTCGCCCAGGCTCAGCAGGTGTAAGACAGCGTTGTGGCGCCTCACCTTGCACCTATGAAAAGAGGAGGGAAGAGGAGTGGAAGATACGCTGTGTCCTGTCGGGGACGGGAGGACCTCCTCTCATAAGGTGCCAGTCAGTCAGGGAATTCTGGGCGTTGTAGTACTACAAAGGCTGCCTGTATTGCAATTTGGATGTTAACCCATGCAACGGGGATGAGCCCCTTATAAAATCTTATTCACACACTGGCTTGGCAAATGGCAATGAATGAGAATTTCTATCAGCCACTGTGCACTCAGGGAATGCTGGGCGTTGTAGTACTACAGCTGCCTGCCTGGATTGCAAGTTGGATGTTAACCCATGCAACGGGGATGAGCCCCTTATAAAAGCTTATTCACATACTGGCTTGGCAAATGGCAATGAATGAGAATTTCTATCAGCCACTGTGCACTCAGGGAATGCTGGGCGTTGTAGTACTACAAAGGCTGCCTGTATTGCAAGTTGGATGTTAACCCATGCAACGGGGATGAGCCCCTTATAAAAGCTTATTCACACACTGGCTTGGCAAATGGCAATGAATGAGAATTTCTATCAGCCACTGTGCACTCAGGGAATGCTGGGCGTTGTAGTACTACAAAGGCTGCCTAACCCATGCAACGGGGATGAGCCCCTAATAAAAGCTTATTCACACACTGGCTTGGCAAATGGCAATGAATGAGAATTTCTATCAGCCACTGTGCACTCAGGGAATGCTGGGCATTGTAGTACTACAGCTGCCTGCCTGGATTGCAAGTTGGATGTTAACCCATGCAACGGGGATGAGCCCCTTATAGAAGCTTATTCACACACTGGCTTGGCAAATGGCAATGAATGAGAATTTCTATCAGCCACTGTGCACTCAGGGAATGCTGGCCGTTGTAGTACTTCAGCTGCCTGCCTGGATTGCAAGTTGGATGTTAACGCATGCAACGGGGATGAGCCCCTTATAAAAGCTTATTCACACACTGGCTTGGCAAATGGAGAATTTGTATTGCAATTTGGATGTTGATTGTTGAGAGTAGAGTAGACTCCCGCTGTAGTGGATGAGCCCCTTTGATTGCTGGATTCCTGGCTTTTAGATTCCTAAAGCTTTCCCTTACTGCACAGAGATACTATCCCTACAGCCCATGTCTCTAAAATGGCCGCTGAGCTCCGTGCATAGAATTATTGCAGGCTTGAGCCCGCCCCTATGCTGCCTCCCGATTGGCTGGGAGAGCCGTTTGCAAGGCATTATGGGGTAGCCTGATGTCAGGTGATATTTTTAAATCCTCCATTTTAGATCTAACATGTGGCAGGCGCCAAAATGTAGCCGGGTTCGGTCAAAACGTGTTCGGCCGAACCCGGTGAAGTTCGGATTCGCTGCGAACCGAACTTTTTCCGATGTTCGGACCGAAACCGGGTTCGGTTGTCCCGGTTCGCTCATCTCTAGTGATAAGCAGCCTTTCATTAGCAAAAATCGCCCACCTTATCATAGTATTCTGCTTTGCAATGTCGGGCCGGCCACTCTCTAGTAAAAGCTTCAATGATAAGATGGTAGAACAAAACAATTGTCTGGTTATTTATGAAAATGTAAATTAACATAGGGAATGGATAGACAGTATGTATCGCCCAAAAATGTATTACCTTATGCCCTGGATATTCAATTTCCTGATTTTGGTAGTCTGTCAGATTGCATCAGCACTGTGTCCATCCTGTTAGACCTCCCCGCGTGCATTTAAAAGGAGGGAGGGTGTCTCAGACTACTGAAGCACAGTGTGCATAGGCTAGTCTGTGATAATGGCAGAATTTTTTTTAAAAATCAAAAGGGGAGCATGATATGATGGATTCATTCAAAAGGTGGGCACAAACTCATTAAAACATATATTACACATGTAATGTAAAGTTATTTAAGAAAACCAGAGGGTCAATGTAATGATATATGCTGTACTGTAAAAAAAAAAATTATTACCTTCTCAAATCTTGATACAGTAGGGCAAAATGTTCCTTCATTGGTCTATTGACCACCAAAGGATAAACCCACTGTTGGTATGTATAGAGATATTGTTTAACTATCTAGAGATATTGATTAACAAATTAGACATTTACTCTAAAATAACATCAGTATCCAAATTTGAATATTTTGTAATATATTGTATAAAAAAAACCTGTAGCTACTTACCTATTGCCTTCAACGATGATAGACAATGCCCACTATGGTGCGTGGCATCAAAAGAAGATATGTGCTTCTTTATGGAAGTGGTCTCTCTCTTTTAGCAGAGCTCGAAATGGCCCTATTTATACAAGTAATAGGTGTTGACAGAATTTTGTCAAAGGAAATTACACAAAAAAGGAGTGTATATCCTTTTTAAAGTCTTCCCACAAAAGTCTGCACCTAGTTCCGCATAGTCAAATCCGCATCAGTTTTCGCAACACTATAGCAAATCTGCATCAAAATTCACAACTAAATCTGCAATGCAATTTAAATGTAGAATTGACGCAGAGTGTGTATGAAGCAAATCCGCCATGTGAACTTTGCATGCTCACAACTGGTAATTGTAAAATAGTTTGTGAGATTATGTTGTAAGGTTTTCTCACCACATGCAATTTCCTACGTTCTTTAGAGATTTTGTCATTTGGACAATTAGAAGAATAGGACCTTTGCGTTTTTGATAGGGTCGTACAGAAATATTTGCCCATTTCCCTTTCTACATTATTCTGTATCTGATATTTCCTAGCAATGTCAAATAATTTTGCTACCTCAAATAACCGAATTCAAGAATTTAAATGTTTTGACCAACATTTTCTCAATATATTGTGAAGAGAAATGGATGACAATTGACTGCTTTGTATTTCCTTTCAAAAGTGGACAAAAATGCAAATGTTCATTCATTTTGGACAATTTTTCATTCTTCAATAATTTCAAATGTTGGCATGCTATCACCTGTAGTTCACTAAATTAAAATCTGTTAACATCACTATCATATAACCACTGGAAATGGTTGAAGGAATCTATATTCGAAACAATTGATTTTTCTGTTTATTAGGTAAATCAAATTTGTCTGCAGTGCTCTTAAAAATCTCTGAACTCCTTCACACTTGGATCTTTGCATCATATGTGGGAATGTCTTTGCTTAAATTCCTATAATGCTTCAGAAATTTTACATTTAGGCTGCGTTCACACGTCATGGACAAAATGCATTTTTTGCTGCAAATCACTGCAAAACCGCAACATTTTTTTATGGAAATTGCATGTCGACCATTAGAAGTCTTAGAAGATTTCCGTCTGTTATGCTCCCTTATGGATCAACTGGGTTTCTGTCATCAATTATGTCTTAGTATGTCTGGTACACGTCATCCTACTTCATAAGATTCCTAGATTCTTTGACTTCCTGAGGCTTGAAACATCAATTTGGGTTGTCTTAACCAGATCTATGTTTGTTCGTCCATTGACATCAAAGTGTGCCTGGAGTCTGTGTGACCATGTGTGTGTCCCTCCCCATATTTGTCCGTGGCTGTCATTTTATACCCAAAAATACAGGTATGCTATGGATATTTTTGTCCCTGCATATATGGAACAGTACTTGTTACATTGCCATTAGTGTACATATGATTGGTCAACTGTGAATAGCAAAAATCTACAGTTAGCTATAGTTAGCTATTGGATTGTAACACAGCATATTTAACAATCTCAAAGAAGACCCTAAAATATTTTGCATACCACAGATACCAGATTTACGGGACGTTAAGTTACCTGGTTTCACCTTTTTACCCTTCTTAAATATTGGAACAATATCAGCCATTCTACCATCCCATGGCTCTTGTCACGTAGCGGGTTAGTGGACCCACTAGGCCGCACCACCGTAGCAGGGAGGCAGCTGGCCAAACAACAGGAACCCCAGAATACAAAGTCCCGCACAAGGGTACTCGGATAGTCCAGACAGTGGCCGCAGCTCTGGCACAGATGGAGATGGGTGCAGCAGGTTGCGCTAGACGTGGCGAATTCCTCTGGACGTGGCAGATGACACAGGACGTGACACAACTCCGACACTAATAGGCACAGGAACAAGAACAGCACGGGATACAGGAACAGGAAACAGGGCATGGGTAACAACTGGAATGGGAAACACTAAGGGACCATTTGCAAGACAGACTGGGAAAACTAACAACGCTCAGGCAAGGATCAGAAGGGCTGGGGCTCAGGTGAGCGCTGTGCCGCTTCGTTACTGATCGGCTTTCACAGGAGTGGTGTACGGGCTCAATAGAAAGTCTGAATCCGTACAACGCTCGCTCTTGCCAAGGAAAGCCGATCAGAAAGGAAGCAGCACAGCGCTCACCAGAGCGCTTCTGCCACTTTGTTTTAGCAATCAATGGGGATCTCAGTGCTCAGACCCCCACCGATCAAAACTTCTGACATGTTACCATCACATGTCAAAAGTTTTTAAAAAGTTTAGTTACCCTTTAAGTAGTAATGGGATCATCTGTAAGGCTAGGTTCACCCTGCGTATTTTTCCTCCGTGTAGTGTGTACGACGGAAATAGCTCCCAATGTATAGTATACGTTAAACTGAGACTATGACAGATGCCTAACAGAGGCATCACTCACCCATAGACTAATATAAAAAGGGACGAAGGGTGCAAAATGCGCATCGAGGTGTCTCTCTTGTGAGTTTTCCATCTTCCATCATGCCAGCTACAGGTAATTAAAACGCCCCCCCCCCCCACTTGTTTTTCTGTTGAATTAAGATATATTAAAGTTTCTGAAACACTGATGGTCTCATAAGAGCTTATAGTTCTAAGTATGTTTTAAATTTGTTTTTAATTGTGGGAAGGGGGTGTCCATGTCTATGGACGAATAAAATATAAATTTTTGGACTATACAGGTCTGATTGTGTATTTGTTTTGAGACATATTTTGGTTTACAGATTTACTATTGGTGTTGCGCCAAAATTCTATCCCAAATTGCATCTTTATTTTGGAGCAAATAATTTTAGTTCAATTGATCAATGAAATGTGCCAAAAAGAACAGATGTTTGCGACTCACCTAACAAAAGGGCGTGGCTTAAGATGCACCAAAGTGGCGCACTAAAATAAGCCAAACAAGAGGTAGTTTAAAGTTAGACAAAAGTTTCAAAAGGTGCGCTAAATTTATCAACCAGCATGAGCCACTGTGATAAATTTGGTGCATCTAGTCTAATTCAAAGGTATCTGAGTTTAAGAACATATTGGTAATTTTACCCCAACCTCTCTATACCTCTATTTGTTTTTTCTAAAAATAATATAATATCATCTGCAAACAAAGCTTGTTTGACTTGTTTATTGTTATCAAAATTCCTTGAAATAATGTTTTTAACATCATGTGGGTCCACTCACTGAAACATGATAATATTACAACTGACATCATGAAGTCTGAAATTTCATCAGTTGGCATTGAAACAGATGCTATCATAGTGGGTTTGGTTCATAAATCATTGGGCACATATTATGAGTTATGTTACTCACTAATTCAACAATGGATAAAGGTTAGGATGACGTCACATAATGGGATGTCAATAATGATATCACATATAGTATAATTGATAATACAAGGAATATTAATTGTAATTATAACAATGGCATCTATATCATTATTTTAATGTGAAATGTCAGTTGGTGATAAAACTGATGATATTGTACCATGATTGTCTAATGAAAATTTACTGATATTACAGTATTAGCTTTAATGAAAATAATAAGCTATTACAATGAAATGATGGCTTATAACAAGTGATAAACCTGTGGACAAGTTATGACACTAAAGTAAAACACATCAGGATGCCTGATTTGTAGGACAGAATTCCAGTGGGTAGTACAACCTATAACTTCATAATATAGAACATTTGTAAATCTTGCTATCATAGGGGTAAAACTCATTATTACATGAGAACGGTAACTACAATAAGGAAATCTCAATAGATATCACAAATGATGGTGCAGTAGGTGATAAAAGGCATGACGTTAAAACATAAAAAGTCAAAATTTATTTTTACAAAAATCTGATTAACCCCTTCAGGACCCAGCCTGTTTTGTCCTTCAGGACCCAGCCAATTTTTTCAAATCTGACATGTGTTACTTTATGTGGTAATAACGTTGGAATACTTTTACCTATCCAAGCGATTCTGAGATTGTTTTCTCGTGACATGTTGTACTTTATGTTAGTGAAAAAATGTTGTCGATAATTTTGGTATTTATTTCTGAAAAACACCACAATTTAGAAAAAATTAGCAAAAATTAGCATTTTTCTAAATTTAAACGTATCTGCTTGAAAAACAGATAGTAATACCACAAAAAATAGTTACTAGTTAACATTTTCCATATGTCTACTTTATGTTTGCATCGTTTTTTGAACGTCCTTTTATTTTTCTAGGATGTTACAAGGCTTAGAACATTAGCAGCGATTTCTCATATTTGAAAGAAAATTTCAAAAGGCAATTTTTTCAGGGACCAGTTCAGTTCTGCGGTGGCTTTGAGGGCCTTATATATTAGAAAATCCTCAGAAGTCACCCCATTTTGAAAACTGCACCCCTCAAGTTTTTCGAATCAGCATTCACAAAGTGTTTTTACCCTTTAGGCGTTTCACAGGAATTAAAGCAAAGTAGAGTTGAAATTTACAAATTTTATTTTTTTTGCCGAAATTCATTTCTAATACATTTTTTTTTTGTAACACAGAAGGTTTTACCAGAGAAATGCAACTCAATATTTATTGCCCAGATTCTGCAGTTTTTAGAAATATCCCACATGTGGCCCTAGTGTGATAATGGACTGAAGCACTGGCCTCAGAAGCAAAGGAGCACCCAGTGGATTTTGGGCCTCCTTTTTTTTTAGAATATATTTTAGGCACCTTGTCAGGTTTGAAGAGGTCTTGTGGTGCCAAAACAGTGGAAACACCCCGAAAGTTACCCCATTTTGGAAACTACACCCCTCAAGGAATTTATCTAGGTGTATAGTTAGCATTTTTACCGCACAGGTTTTTCGCTAAATTTATCAGAATTAGTCTGTAAAAATTAAAATCTACTTTTTACTGAAAAAACATAGAAATTTGTAATATTTACAAGAAATAATAAAGAAAATGCACCCCAACATATGTAAAGCAATGTCTCCTGATTACGGCAATATCCCATATGTGGTAATAAACTGCTGATTGAACCCACAGCAAGGCTCAGAAGGGAAGGAGCGCCATTTAGATTTTGGAGCACGGATTTTGCTGGATTGGTTTTCGGTTCCATGTCGCGTTTGCAACACCCTGGAGGGAACAAACCAGGGGAAACCCTCCAAAAGTGACCCCATTTTGGAAACTACACCTATCAAGGAATTTATCTAGGGGTATAGTTATCATTTTGACAACACAGGTTTTTCGCTAGATTTATCAGAATTAGTCTGTAAAAATGAAAATCTACTTTTTACTGAAAAAACATAGAAATTTGTAATATTTACAAGAAATAATAAAGAAAATGCACCCCAACATATGTAAAGCAATGTCTCCCGATTACGGCAATATCCCATATGTGGTAATAAACTGCTGATTGGACCCACAGCAAGGCTCAGAAGGGAAGGAGCGCCATTTGGATTTTGGAGCGCGGATTTTGCTGGATTGGTTTTCGGTGCCATGTCGCGTTTGCAACGCCCTGGAGAGACCAAAACAGGGGAAAAACCCCAAAAGTGACCCCATTTTGGAAACTACACCTCTCAAGGAATTTATCTAGGGGTATAGTTAGCATTTTGACCACACAGGTTTTTTGCAGAATTTAGTGGAATTAGGCAGTGAAAATGAAAATCAACTTTTTTTCTGAAAAAGCATAGAAATTGTAAATTTTTACAAGGAATAAAGGAAAAAAGAACCACAACATTTGTAAAGCATTTTCTCCTGATTACGGCAATACCCCATATGTGGTAATAAACTGCTGATTGGACCCATGGCAGCGCTCAGAAGGGAAGTAGCGCCATTTGGATTTTGGAGCACGGATTTTGCTGGATTGTTTTTCGGTGCCGCCTTTGCAACGCCCTGGAGGGACCAAAACAGTGGAAGCCCCCCAAGTTACCCCATTTTGGAAACACCCCTCAAGGAATTTTTCTAGGGGTATAGTGAGCATTTAGACTCCACGAGTCTTTTGCAGAATTTATTAGAATTAGGCGGAGAAAATGAATATCACAATTTTTTTCCACTAAAATGTTGAATTTTCTCATTTTCACAAGGGATAAAGGAGAAACAAACAACCAATTTTTGTAAAGCAATTTCTCCCGAGTACGGAAATACCCCACATGGGGTCATACATTTATTTCATTAGAAATGAATTAACCCTTTCAAGACTGATCCATTTTTTGCATTCTTATTTTCGTTTTTCACTACCCGCCTTCCAAGAGTAATAACTTTTTTATTTTTCCGTCAGTAGAGTGATGTGCGGGCTTATTTCTTGCGGGAGGAATTGTAGTTTCTATTGACAACATTTAAAGTGCCATAAAAAGTACTGGGAAACTGAAAAAAAAATAGGAAAATATAGGAATATAGGAAAAAAATCTGATTCCATTTTTTGGGGTTTTTCGTTTTTACAGCTTTCGCCGTGCGGTAAAAACGAAAACTACAGCGATTTTGGCGGTTTCAATTATTTAAGTTTTTTACGGTGTTCACCGTGCGAGTTAAATAATGGTATATTGTAATAGTTCGGCCTTTTACGGACGTAGCGATATCAATTCTGTTTATTTTTTTACATTACTTTTGAAGAAAAATGGGAAAAGGTGGTTTTTTTTTAACTTTAAACTTTTTTCTTTCTCACTACTAATAACTTTAATTCTTCTACACATTTTATTAGTCCCCTTAGGGGACTTGTACCAGCGATCATTGGATCCGTGGGTACAATATGCTGAAATACTAATGTATTGCAGTATATTGTTATTTTTACAGACTCCTGTAAGGGCAGATACAGACGGACGATGCGTTTTTGCGCGCGCAAACAACGCGGGGTTTTGCGCGCGCAAAAACCATTTGACAGCTGCGTGTGTCATCCGTGTATGATGCGCGGCTGCGTGATTTTCGCGCAGCCGCCATCATAGAGATGAGGCTAGTCGACGCCCGTCACTGTCCAAGGTGCTGAAAGAGCTAACTCTTTCAGCACCCTCGACAGTGAATGCCGAACACAATATCGAAAAACCTGTTGAAAAAAAAGAAAAAGTTCGTACTTACCGAAAACTTCCCGGCCGTTGCCTTGGTGACGCGTCATTGGTGACGCGTCCTTGGTGACGCGCCTCTCGACATCGGGCCCCACCTCCCTGGATGACGCGCCAGTCCATGTGACCGCTGCAGCCTGTGCTTGGCCTGTGATTGGCTGGAGCTGTCACTTGGACTGAATTGTCATCCCGGGAGGTCAGACTGGAGGAAGAAGCCGGGAGTTATCGGTAAGTCAGAACTTAGTTTTTTGTTCTACAGGTTCATGTATATTGGGATCGGAAGTCACTGTCCATGGTGCTGAAACAGTTTAACTCTTTCAGCACCATGGACAGTGACTATCTCCTGACGTCGCGTACCGATAATTTGTTTGCCGGGTTCGGCCAAAACGAGTTCGGCCGAACCCGGTGAAGTTCGGTTCGCTTGTCCGGCTTCGCTCATCGCAAAGACACTCCGTTTGGATGTTCGGAAACAGAAAAGCACGTAGTGCTTTTCTGTTTACATTCATCCTTTTGACAGCTGGTGCGCTGTTTCAGTCGGTTCGCACGGAAGTGCTTCCGTGCAACCTGCGTGGTTTTCACGCACCCATTGACTTTCGCGTGATGCGCGAAATACGCAGAGTTATTGAACCTGTTGCGCATTTTGTGCAGCAGACAAACGCTGCGCAAAAAGCACGGACTGTCTGTACTGCCCCATAGACTTGTATTGGTCCATGCGTGCCGCGTGAAAACCACGCGGCCTGCACGGACCGAATACACGCTCGTGTGAATCCCCCCTAACAGCGTGATCGCTGTTCCTGTCCGTTAGTCCCGGGTGTCAGCTGTAATACACAGCCGACACCCGCAGCATATGGAGCGGGCTCAGCACGTGAGCCGGCTCCATACATCACCCCCGCACCATGACGTGCTATTAAGTCATAGTGCTCAAAGGGGTTAATGCACAGCGGGTGGTGTGAATATTGCAATTTTCCACTGATGCCATTTTAGTGCATAATATGTCGTGCCCAGTTTGTGCCCCTGAAGACAAATACCTGATAAAGCGTTAAGCGGGTTCTCCCGGGTATGGCGATGCCATATATGTGGACGCAAACTGCTGTTTGGGCACGCTGCAGGGCTCAGAAGGGAGGGACGCCATTTTGCTTTTGAAGTGCAGATTTTGCTTGGTAGTTTTTCTGTTTTGGGTTTCGCTGGTATTTCAGTTTATAATGTGGGGGCATATGTAATCTGTGCAGGGTACATCAGGGCATAATAAGAGGGTATAATAATGCGGTAAATAAATAATAATTCATAGATGTGTGGTCAGTGTCGCACTGATAAATGGTGTCGGATGTTACCCGCTTTTAGAAAACACTGCACATTTTGCATCGCCATATTCCTGGGAGCCAGAACGTCTTTATTTTTTCACCACCGGAGCTGTGTGAGGGCTTATTTGTTGCGGGACAATCTGCACTTTTCATTGGTACCATTTTGGGGTACATGCGATTTTTTTGATCACTTTTTATTACATTTTTTTGCAAGCCGGGTGACCAAAAACAAGCAATTCTGACAATGTTTTTTAGTTTATTTTTTGCTGCGTTCACCGTGCACTATAAATGACCATTATATTTTATTCTGCGGGTCGGTACGATTACGGCGATGCCATATGTATATAGGGTTTTTTTATGTTTTGCAGCGTTTGCACAATAAAATATAAAATAATTTATTTTCTGTGTCACCATATTCTGAGAGCCGTAACTTTTTTATTTTTCAGTCAAAAAAGCTGTGTAAGAGCTTGTTTTTTGCGGGACGGGTTGTAGTTTTTATCGGTATTATTTTCGGGTACATGCGACTTTTTGATCACTTTTTATTCTCTATTTTGGGAGGGGTGGTGACCAAAAAATAGCGATTCTGGTGTCGTTTTTTATTGATTTTTTTTTGGGGTGTTCATCGTGCGGGAAAAATAACATCATAGTTTTAAAGTTGGGGTCGTTACGAACGCGGTGATACCAGATATGTGTACTTTTTTTAACGTGTTCATTTTTTTTCTATAATGAAAGACGTATTATAGGAAAAAAATGCAGTGTTTGTTTATATAACTTCTAACTTTTATTTTTACACTTTTTTTAAAACATTTTTATTACTTTTTTTTACTTTTTTCACTTGTCCCACTAGGGGACACTTAGACTTGCAGCTTTGATCGCTGCTAGAGTACATAACACTACTACTCTAACTGTCATTGTGACGTGACAGTCACACTGACAGGAAGCCTCGGAGGACCTGCAGGAGGCTGCTCCTCCAAGGCTTCCGTACATGACAACCCGGAGGTCATTGTCTGACCGCCGATTGCCGTGACAAGCATCGGTAGCCCCCACGATCACTTCGTGGGGCCTGCCGATGTGCTTCAAACCACTTAAATGCGGCGACGGCAATTCATCGCCGCATTTATGGGGTTAATTGCCGAAATCAGCGGCGATGGTCCGCTGACCGGCAAGGCTGGAGTGTCAGCTGTCAGGGACAGCTGACCTCCCGGTTCCCGGACACTGTCCGTTAGGACAGTGTGCACCGGGAACTACTCCGCAATAGTACGTCTGGATGCAGGAACTAACCCCTCTGCAGGACGTACTATTGCGGAGAAGCGCGTGAAGAGG
Organism: Rhinoderma darwinii; assembly: GCF_050947455.1. NCBI lineage: Eukaryota > Metazoa > Chordata > Amphibia > Anura > Rhinodermatidae > Rhinoderma > Rhinoderma darwinii. The sequence continues at coordinate 280,788,679 of NC_134690.1, read as the reverse complement.
TTAATTACCACATCCTAAAATGGAGAATGATGTGGCATTGATGCTACCATACTGCTTTTCTCCTCCTCTGCTGTCAGCCCAGTGCAGCTTTGAGTTGAACAAAGGAGTCCTGCCTGACAGTCTGGTTGCAAGAGATACTGTCAGGGACTGTGGAAGATTCGGAGTCCAGTGGCTGAAACGATCAGGCAAGAGGGTGCAAACTGTTTAAGTAATCAAGTAACAGACCAGGTTTGATACACAGATAAATGCCTATAGGTTGTTATATGAGGCAGGGATGTGGTCAGGAAACAGTCCAAGTTCGGTACACAGTTAAACAGCAATAGTAATAGTAATGTGAGGCCGGGAGGAACTAGATCGCAAGTAAGAAACTCAATTGTCTGGCTATCAGAAAGTGCAGGGGCCAGACTTTTAGAGGAGGCCAAAAGGGTGAGACCAATCTAGCAATCAAGGCAATGAATCTAGAGCAGCTAGAATCAAGAGATGCTAGGCACTAAATCCAGCACTGGAGCTGTCTAACAACACCAGTGGCTCAACGAGAAGAGCTAGTGCTTAGGACACAGGAGTTTCTGTGTTTGAATCCTGACAGTACTTCCCTTCTTCCATGGTGTTCTTTGTAAGTCCCAGGGGCAGGCTTGCCAGGATATCTCTGAAGAAATTATTTTGTAATCCTAGAAGCATGAACACCGTCCCCTAGTTCCTAAGAATCCTCAGAGCCATACCCCTTCAACTTGATCAAGTATTGCAGTTTATTCTGATAAATTCTGGAGTCAAAGATCTTCTCAACAATATATTCTTGCACATTCACTTGCGAGGGATGAGGCAAATTGAAGCTCTAAAAAGGTTTTTCCAGAAACGGCTGAAAAAGTGATGGATAAAAAAATTATGGGATGCACCTTCATAGTCTAAGAGCGTTTTAATTGAAAAGTTACTTCATTCATTTAAGTCAAAATTTGGAATGGTCCCAATTTTGAACAAGTTATTCTCAGTTTAAAATTTTTGTGGACAGCCATGTTTTGTCCTCTACATAAAAAGCAGGAGTTGCTTTCTGGTGTTTATCAGCATCCTGTTTAAATTTGTTTTTGAGCAAGGTTCAATCCTTTCTTGAACCCTTCATAATGTCGTGAGGCATTCAGTCACTGCTGGTATAGAGGTAGGAATCAGTAAATCATGAATAAGGATTGGGTAAAGACCTGTATTCACACAGAAAGGACTTTGTGATGTTATACTATGCTCAGAGTTATTATGTGCAAACTCAAGTATGGGTAAGTAACCCAAATAGTCATTCTGAAGATCAGTAATGAAGCGTCAAAGGTCTGTTTCAGAGTTTGATTAGTTCTTTCAGTTTGTCAATTTGATTGGGAATGAAAAGCAGAAGACATATTTACTTTAATGTCAAGAGCAAAGCAAAAAGGTTTTCCAGAATTTGGACGCAAACCATACCCGTTCATAAGAGACCACATTATTTGAAATTCCATGTAATTTGAATACATTCCAAATCCTTAGTGTTTGTTCCCCAGTGGGTATTTCCTTGATTGGAAAGAAATAGGCCATCTTTGTGAAACGATTTACAACAACCAGGATGGTTTTCTTTTCTTTGGAAGAAGGTAGGTCAGCCACAAAATCCATAGAAACTGAGACCCCCCAAGAGCTAAATGGATTGAAGTGTGGCTGTAGCAAACTTTTGGAAATAAGCAGTCCCTACCAAGTTCTTTTCAAATAAAATTGTGCTATCAGATATTGTCTTTCTGTGTGGACTCAGAGAACATCCATAACGCATTAGCTATACCAATTTTTATCTACGTTGATAAGTAATCACAAAATTAAATAAAAAAACGGTATAAACTGCATCTTGCTTGCCTGAAAGATAATCTTTTGGCTTTACTAATGAATTCCAGATTTCTATTATCGGCAAATATATTTACAGGATTAAAAACATGTATCCACTCAGAAAATGCATTTTTTTTTCTATCTCTAGCAGTTCTTTATTTCCAATGTCATACTTCTTTTCAGATGAGGACATTCGATGAGAAGAATAAGCACAAGGATGCAACATTTTGTCAGCTAACCACTGAGACAGGCCCACCCCCCTTCAGAATCAGATGCACCAACCTCGGCAGTGAAAGGTAACTGTGGATTTGGACAAATCAATATGGGCACTGCTGTAAAGATATCAAACGGCAGAGCTCAGAATGGCAGGAGTGCTATTCGGCATGTAGATTTTGCTGGATTAGTTTCTGGGCGCCATGTCACATTTGCAGAGGTTGAGGTACCAGTACAGGGGAAACCCCTTAAAAGTGACCCCATTTTGGAAACTAGACATCTTGAGGAATTCATTGTAGTTTTCATGGGGTGCATGCGACTTTTTGATCCGTTTTTATTCTATCTTTTAAGAGGCGTGGTCACTAAAAAATAGCAATTCAACTATTGTTTTTTATTCCTTTTTTACAGCGTTCACCGTGCGCTATAAATTACATATTCATTTTATTGTGCGGGTTGATATGATTATGGGGATACCATATGTTTATAGTTTTTTTTATGTCTTATGGCGTTTGCACAATAAAATACTTTTTATAAAAAATCATTTACTTATTGTGTTGCCATATTTTAAGAGCCATAACTATTTTATTTTTCCATCAAGAAAGCTGTGTGGGGACTTGTTTTTTGCGTAATGAACTGTAGTTTTGATCAGGACTATTTTTAGCTACATGCGACTTTTTGATCTATTTTTATTCCATATTTTTGGGAGGTGAAGTGACCAAAAAATTGTGATTCTGGTATGGTTTATTATTTTCTTTTATGACGTTCACCATGCAGGATACATAACAAAATACTTTTGTAGTTCAGGCTGTTACGGACCCGGCGATACCAATTATGTATAGTTTATTTGTTTATTTTAAATTTATTTTTAATAATAATAAAGGACTGAGGGGATTTTTACTTGTATTACTTTTAAACTTTTATGTTTTTATTTTTATACAACTTTTTTTAACTTTTTTATTTTGTCCCGCTAGGTGACTTGAAGGCAGGAGGCCCTGACTAATACACTGCACTACATGCATAGTGTAGTGTATTAGAGTTGTCAGCTACTCGCTGACAGGAGGCATAGTGGGTCCTGACAAAGTCAGGACCCACTAGGCTTCCGTAGATGGCATAGCCAGAGGCCATTGTTAGGCCTCCGGTTACCATAGCAACCATCGCCGCCCTAAGAAGATGCGATCGCTATTGAACGCAGCATCTAAGGGGTTATTCAGCGGGGACACCGCGATCGGTCCCCGCTGAAGGAGCTGCGGCAACTGCTGTATGAGACATGGATTATTCATCATGGAACGTGAACAATGTGCTTACCATTACGGAATTGTACGTCAAGGAGCGGGAAGGGGTTAATTTAATTATAGAATCCTGAGCCTCAGGTGTCCAAGTAAGGCTTCATTCACAACTGCGCTAGGGCTCTGTTCCGACGTAACTATAGGTTTACGTTTCTATCACCATTGATTTCAATGGAGATGGATCCGGTGCCAATGGTTTCCATTTGTCTCAGTTGTGCAAGGGTTCCGTCGTTTTGATGGAATCAATACCGTAGTCGACTGCGCTATTGATTCCGTCAAAACAACGGAACCCTTGCACGATGGAGACAAACGGAAACCATTGGCACCGGATCCGTCACCATTGAAATCAATGGGGATGGAAACGGAAACTTATGGTTTCTGTCTGTGACGTCAGGGCTCCATTACGATTGAAAAGCTCCGATGGAACATCGTAATGGAGCCCTAGTGCAGATGTGAACGAAGCCTAAAGCAAACATTCTTCTTTGTGAGTTAAGTGATTGGGGCTGTGATCTTGGAGAAGTCTTGAATGACCTTTCCATAGAAGTTAGCACAAACAATAAATCTCTTAACTTCTTTTTTACTTTTTGGGTTTGACCAATCAACAACAGCCTTGATTTTACTAGAGTCCATACCCAGACCCTCTGGATAAATTATGTATCTAAGTAATTGAACAGTAGTCTGTTCAAACGCTCATTTCTCAAGTTTAATGTGTAGGCAATGTTCTCAAAGTCGTTGTAGTACGCTGCAGACATGTTTGTGATGCTTCTCAAGAGTGTCTGAAAAAATAAAGAGGTAGGCTATTACAAACTAATCCAATAAGTTCCTGAGAACAGCATTGATAAAATGTTGGAAAATGGTTGGAGCATTCCAAAGTCCAAAATACATCACAAGGTACTCAAAGTGTCGATATTGTGTCCTGAAGGCAGTCTGCTATGATTCATACCCGGAACAGATTCGAACAAGCTAATATGCTCCTCTTAGAAAAATGTTTTCAATATTTTAGATGTACGAAGCCTTTCAAGTAATTGTGGAATTAAAGGGAGAGGATATCAGTTTATAACTGTGATATTATTAAGCTCCCTATTGTCAATACAAGGATGTAAGGTGGAATCTTTCTTCACAAAAAAAGAACGGTGCTCCAGCAGGAGATGTCGATGGCCGGATAAAGGCTTTTTTCCTATTAACATTCAAATATTGCCGTAAGGCTTTCAGCTCTCGGTTCAGAAAGAGAATAGATACAACCCAATGATGTTTTAGCTCCAGGTAACAGTTCTTTTGGACAATCATATGAGCAATGTGCAGGTAGCTTATCAGCTTTATTTTTCATCACAGACATCTTTAAATTCTTCATATTGTGATGGTAATGAGTATTTAACAGAAAGTTCAGAGATTGATGTGCTCTCAGGTAGTGAAGCAGGTTTAGGCAAACAATTTAACTGATAATATTCAAAGGGAAAATGCTTGTTTTTCCCAATAGATAGATGGATTGTGAGTAAAAAGCCAAAGAATTCCTAAAAGAACTGGAAACATTTGAGAAGCAATCAGGGCAAATGAACTTGAAGCTGCATACTCATGAGTAACAGGTCCTGATGATTGGGGTGACTCATCAACTGTTTCCATGTCTACTGGTGCTGACTTTGTCAACAATGCGATATTATTATCATGAAAATGGCTATGTCCATGAAATTTCCACTAGCCCCAAAATCAAGCATAGCAAAACAAGAAATCTCACATGTTTTAGTGCAGATGTGTATTGGTCCAATAAAATGAGACTCTGGTACCAACAACTAGTCTTCATCCTGTGCCAAATTGTCTCTGTTATTCTGCTGTCGTAAGGGGTTTTCAAACAACTTGAATTTGCATAGATTCATATATTGCTTTAGTATTTTGCTGGGTCTTCAGTGAATTTCCTATGAATCTGAATGCACAATTAAATTACTGTAAGTCCTCCAAATCTTTTGGGGTTTACACTCTGGAAAGGTAATTCTTCCAATCCCCCGCCAAAATTGCCTCTTCTGGGCTGCTAGATTCCTTGTCGTGCACAGCTTCCTAATGTCAGAATTCTGCTGTGTATTCAGCAAGAGAGCGTTTTCCTTGCCACAAAATATACAGTTTAGCTTCAGCCATAGCACAACAATTAGGATAATCAAACTTGATTCATAGCAGTGATAAAGTCATCCTTTTTTCCATGGACTTAAATAGTGATGCTATTCTTAGGATAGGCCAAACATTTTTGATACGTGGGGGGTCGGACATCTGCTGATCAGCTGAATAGGGCCCCTTTGTTGTCTACACAAGCACTGCAGCTTGTCAGGTATCCTGGTCTGTGGGTATGTGGACGCACTAGGCCGCACCGCCGTAGCAGGGAGGCACCTGGCCAAACTACAGAGCACCCAATCAATACAAAGTCTCGCACAAGGGTACCTAAATAGTCCAGACAGTGGCAGAGGCTTTAGCACGGAAGGAGGTGGGTGCAGCAGGTTGCGTCAGACGTGGCGGATGACAGCAGGAGCAGCAAGTTGCACCAGACGTGGCAGATGGCAGCAGGTTACGCCAGACGTGGCGGATGACAGCAGGTGCAGCAGGTTGCCTCAGATGTGGCGAATGACAGCAGGTGCAACAGGTTGCGCCAGACGTGATGGATGACAGCAGCTGCAGTAGGATCCGCCAGACGTGGTGGACGACAACAGGTGCAGTAGGACACAACTCCAATCACTTAGGCCCCATGCACATGAATGTACTTTTGCGGCCGCAATTCCCCCGAAAATCCACGGGAGAATTGCAGCCCCATTCATTCCTATGGGGCCATACACACGATCGTGGTTTCCACGGTCAGTGCATGGCCCCGGACCGCAGAAAGAACGGGCAAGCCTTATTAGAGCTGTGTTCTGCAGTCTGGGCTTTTTCAAAATAAGAGCCGCGGCCATGTGCACAGCCCGCGATTTGCGGGAGTCTCACGGCTGACACTCCGTGGATGGCCAACCCAAAAATCACTGCCGTGCCCATGGCTACGGTTGTGTGCATGAGGCCTAGCAGGTTCATGAACAATAACTCAGCACGGGATACAGGATATAGGTAGCAGGCATGGGTAAATACTAAGGGACCATTTGCAAGGACTAACATGAGAATACTAACAACACTCAGGCAATGAGCAAAGGGGCAGGGCCCTTCTTATAGTCCAGGGTGATCATGGGCTAATTGCTGATGTTTTACATATGCACGCACTGACCCTTTAATGCCGGGCGCGAGCATGTGCGAGTGCCCTACGGGACACAGCGGAGTGGGGCGGAAGTGAGCGCTGGCATCTCCTGGGGAGGAGATGCGGACCTAGCTTTCACCAGACCATGGCTGCGGCCATTGAGGGGTGAGTTGTTCCGCGGCCATGGATGTTACATCACGTTAATGTAAGTGAACTGGACTGAGTATCAGTACAAGACACAGTCATACTCGCATGTACGGTGCTGTGCCTGTGTAATCAATGGATGGTCCTTTCATTATGTTGATCTGTAGGGGTAGGTTCCCCACTAATAAAAGTTTAATAGCTAATCCTAAGGAAAGGATTAATATTTAAATATCAGAAACCATAGGAGACCACATATAATCTGCAGGATAAAGAGAAAAATACATTCACTTTCAGGTATTTTTTCCATATAAAAATGTGGAAGCTGAATGTCACCAAAGTGTACATTAGTATTGGAAAGTACACCCACCTACAAGTGCTGTCTTTGTGTCTGCATTTTACATAACATTTTGCCTAAGATTACTGTAATAATGCAGTGGGTGCGAAAGGAAAGAAAAGATCTAAAAATTGCTCAAAATCATGTTCACATTGAACCTTGAATAAATGATCACACTGATAGCTGGTTAGATGGTTTGATAGAGATTGTATAGTACTGTATAATAATAATCCAAAGGTTTGTCTGTTTTAAAAGTGTACAGAACATAGATGGTCTTTCAAAAGTGGGGCTACAAAGCATTAATTTGTGGCCATATATGATTTAAATTATTTTTATTTTTTTTAGGATTTTTTGAATATTTCTGGCTCAAGAATATTGCATTCAGATATCTTTCTCCTTACAAGAAAATGTCTACGCCTTCATCAAGTAAGATATACCTTCTATAGCTTTCACTTTATCAATGTATTTATTTATTTTTTTAATGATTACAGCTGTAATGTAAGGTTATTGATGAGATTAATGATTGGAAGCGAAAATAACATCTAGATGGCAGTATTGCTTAACCCTTCACCGCTGCAGCCACTTTTGACCTTCCTGACAGAGCCTTATTTTTCAAATCTGACGTGTCAATTTATGTGGTAATAACTTTGGAATGTTTTTACATATCTGAGCAATTCTCGTGACATATTGTACTTTATGTTGGAGGTCAAATTTGGTCGATATATTCAGTGTTTATTTGTGAAAAACACCAAAATTTAGAGAAAATTTGCAAAAATGTGAATTTTTCAAAATTTAAATGTATCTGCTTGTAAGACAGACCGTTATATCACACAAAAAAGTTACTATTTAACATATGGCTACTTTTTTGTTGGCATTGTTTTTTGAACAGCTTTCTTTTTTTATAGGACTTTTATACTTTTAGCAGAATTTGCCATATTTTCAAGATTTTTTTTAGTGACCAGCACAGTTTTGAAGTGGCTTTGAGGTCCCTATATGTAACAACTTGCAGTTATGCGGACCTAGAGGTGATTCAACCTTTTCTGCTGCCTGAGGTGAAAATTGACCCCCCAGATCTTAATTGATACCCCCTGGCGGTTCTACATCACTAGCAGCCTCACAAAAAAAAAACCTACCACCCATTATATCGCTGCTGATTAGAGGCAGAATAAACATTTACATTAAGTGATGACTTCTCCCGGCTATTGCCCAGTTTTCCACCAAGATGTCTTCTTATAAACGAAGATAGAATTCTCATGGAGCCAAACACAACGCCCCTAAATATAATAGCGCCATACACTGCACCTTGAATTTTAATAGAACCGTAGACTGTCCCAGATTATAATAGCACCATACACTGTGTCCCATAGACACACATTGCCCCTTGTAGATAGGGCCCCCCATAGAGCCCACTGTATATAGTGCCCCCTGTAGACAGTGCCTCCCATAGATAGTGCTCCACATATAGCCCACCTGTAGATAGTGATCCGTATATAGCCCCCACCCCCTGTAGATACTGCTCCACATAAAACCCCCACATATAGCCCCCATCCCCTGTAGATAGTGCTCCACATATAGCCCCTTTGTAGTCAGCGATGCACATTCCGTGCCACACCATTCAGCGCTTATGCATGTAATTGTATCTGCATCCTATAGACGCAGGTACAATCATAGTGCAGGAGGGGGTGGCGGCTGGTTTCAGATGCACCGCCACCCCCTCAGGGAGGCAGCAGGCCACCGCCTGTGGCAAGATGCTCATCTCGCCTCATGGACGGTGCGGCCCTGTGTGGACCCACTGGGCCACTCCGCTGTAACAGAGCAGCTGATTTTAACAGTCCGTGAGAGTCAGCAATGACAAAGTACCTGGAAGGCCAGAAGTGGGTATATGCCAGACAGTCAGGGGGATGCAGGCCTGTGCAGGATAATGAAGTTTGGCTAGGACACTGGTCTGGAGTAGTGCAGTCATCTCGGATAATTGACTTTGCTAGGACATCGGACTGGAGTAGTGCAGTCGTGTCGGACACTGGACTTGGCCAGGACAGCAGACTGGAGTAGTGAAGTCGTCTTCGACACTGTACTTGGCTGGGACACCGGACTGGAGTAGTGCAGTTGTCTCAGACACTGGACTTAGCTAGGACACCGGACTCAGATTGTGAAGTTGTCTCGGTTTGGGCACTAAAACTAGACACAGATACTGTACACAGGAAACAGGATTCAGGATGCGGGATACGGGATACAGCTAAGGAACCATTTGCAAGACAATCGTACTGGGTACAAACTACAGCGATTGCTTTAAGGGTTGATTGATCTAATTGGTTAATGGTGGGGATTTGAGCTAGCTCTGGTCCCTGCTGTTACAGCAGGGTGTCAGCTGTTACATACAACTGACACCCGCAGCTGATGATGCAGGCTCAGCTTCTGTCGCCACCGGAAGCCTTTTAGGCCCTGCCGCCGGGTGGGGCCTGGGAGGCTACGGCACTCAGCAGACCGATAGGCCAGTGTTAAGCCTCCAGTTGCCATTGCAGCCATCGGCACCCCTATGATCGTGTCGCTGGGGTACCATTTGGCTACAAACACTCTAAATGGTTTGGTACAATTAGGCTGGGAAAGCCCAAAAACTTTGGCCCTTCCCACCCTGGTAATACTAGCCGCCTGCTGCTATGTTATATCTGGCTGGTTATGATAAATGGGGGACCCCCATCTAGTTTTTTATAACTATTAATTTATTTTTAAAAATGACAATGTTGGGTGCCACCATTTTTAAAAACCAGCCTGCTACAACATAGAAGCAGCTGGCTAGCATTACCAGGATGGGAAAGGCCACGTTTTTTTGTTTTTCCCAGCCTAATAATACTAGCCTGCAGCCGCCCCATTGACCGATCATCACTAAAGGTGGTCGGCTACTGGATCGTACCCAGCTCTTGCCGATATCCCTGGTGGCAGTGCGTACCAGGGTAATAATGAGGGTTAGTGTTAGCCTTTTCATCAGCAAACACTAAGCCCTTCCTTAGTAATGGATGCTGTCTAAGGCAGTAGTATTATAGATAAAAAAGACACAGAGACATAAAAATATATTTTATTGGAATAAAAAACACCCACACAACCCTCGTTAACCATTTTATTGAGAATAAATAAAAAATGCCGTCATCGCAGTAGTCCTCGAATCTGAAGTAGTCCAACAACCAAACCTGTAAAATAATAACACAAAAAAAGAAATAATTAGTAACACATAACTAGTATAAAAGCAAAACAATTATAACAATTCCTTTTCCGGGTCCAGCTCTTGACTAATGTCACTGCCAATCAGTGCCGACATCAGGGCAGTACTACTGGTACTGCCATCTGGGGCCCGGCCACATGGCTGAAAATAAGGAACACAACTGGTGGCACCCCCTCGCCGACCTGCTGTAACTTGTCCCTCTCCTGGCAGGCGGTCAGGAGAGGGAGAACAGTAAGGGTATGTTCACACGCAGTGACCAAAAACGTCTGAAAATACGGAGCTGTTTTCAGGCAAAAATTGCACCTGATTTTCGCAAGTTTTTTAAACAACTCGCGTTTTTCGCTGCGTATTTTACGGCCGTTTTTGGAGCTGTTTTTCAATGGAGTCAATGAAAAATGCCTCCAAAAACGCCCAAGAAGTGTCCTGCACTTCTTTTGACGAACCGTCATTTTACGCGCCGTATTTTGACAGCGACACGTAAAATTAAGGCTCGTGGGAACAGAACACCGTAAAACAAATTGCAAGCAATGGGCAGATGTTTGTAGGTGTAATGGAGCTGTTTTTTCAGGCGTAATTCGAGGCGTAAAACGCCCGAATTACGTCTGAAAACACTGCGTGTGAACATACCCTAATAGTAGTAGTAAAAAACTTTATTTTTCCCTATAGCAGCCTGTGTAACAGAGGAGGCATGGGAAGCAATCTGTGTCAGAGAGGGGCTATGGGTAGCGGTCTGTAAGAGAGGGAGGCATGGGAAGTAGTTTGTGTGAGAAGGGGCATGGGAAGCAGTCTGTGTTAGAGAGAAGGTGATGCAGGGCTGGACTGTCCATCTGGAAATTTTGGCAAATGCCAAATAGGCTGGTGTACACAATGGGCCAATCTCTTCTTCTTCCCCGGCTACCATCTCTAACATCCCTCCCCCAAGTGTTGCTTTTGAATAGAGCCAGCACAGTGTTGCAGCACTGGCAGGACCCATGGAGACCCTGTATTTTCCTTCCTCTCCTGCAATTTTAACAAAAGCCAGCTTTTTGCTGTAACACGATACAGATTGCTCTGTAGTCGGCACTGACAGGAGGTGGAGGGGAGTCTGCCTAGTAACATTGAGCAGTATTTGAAAGAAGATAAGGGAGTCTCCTGTCTTTTGCCCTCTAGCTGCTCTTTCCTGACCTTTGTCCCCTATTGCTGCTCTCAACTGTCCTCTGCCCCCCTCTTGCTACTCTCTCGTGTCTCCTCCCCAGCTGCTCTCTCCTGTGCTCTGCCCCCCCCCCCCCATCAAGCTACTGATTTAATAATGGCCCCCCTCTACCGCGGTCCTGGGAATGGGATAGGACAGGGTAATGGCTCCTACTTCTTAAGGTTTCATGCATATCAAAGGTCCAGATATCAACTTTCTGCAGAAAAGGGAAGTGTCTGTGTAATGTGTGTATAAATACTGTAAATGTACGTGTAATGTGTATACAGTATGTGTGTAATGTGTATCATTTGAAATGTATGTGTAATGTGTACATGTGCGCGTAAAGTGTGTGTAATGTGTATAATATATATGTGTGTGTGTGTGTATACATGTGTAATGTATTTGTGTGTACTGTGTATACATATGTGTGAAATGTGTACCTATCTGGAATGTGTATATGTGTGTGAAATGTGTACTATTATATGCACACTGCATGAGACAAATTTTGCAGGGAAAGTCCCTATTATTTCCGCACTATTGTACTATTTTCCATTCTCTTGTTCAGGGGCGTAGCTAGGGGGGGGCAGGCGGGGCATGTGCCCTGGGCGCAGCTTAGAGGGGGGCGCCAGCGCCACCTCCTCCTGCACTATAATTATACCTGTGTCGCAAGGACACAGGTACAATTAGAAGCAATGAATGACCGGGCACGTTCCGTGCCCGGCCATTCAGCGCCTTTCCACAAATGAAGCGACTGATACCTTTTGTACCAGTGAAGCTTCTGTCGATGAAAGGCGCTGATGACAGGGAATGTCATCCTGCCCAGCCAATCAGCGCCTTTCATAGACGCCGCGTTCAACCCCCTGGAGACCTGCGCAGAAGAGAGCAGGTCTCCATTGCTGCCAGATGGCGTGGGAGCGGGAATAAGGTGAGTTTGAATATTTATTTTTTTATTGTAATAAAAGTGTGTGGCTGTGTCTACGGGGGGACTTTATCTACAAGGGGGACTTTATCTACACGGGGGGGGCTTTCTCTATGGGGGGTGTCTATCTACAGGGGGGGCTATATACAGGGGACTATATCTACAGGGGGTGAGCTATATACAGGGGGACTATATCTACAGGGGGTGGGCTATATCTACAGGGCTGAGCTATATACAGGGGGGTTATATACTGGGGTGGGCTATCTATGGAGCACCATATACAGGGGTGGGCTATAGCTACAGGGGGGGCTATATAGTATATAGCCCCCTGTAGATATAGCCCACCCCTGTATATGGTGCTCCATAGATAGCCCACCCCTGTAGATATAGTCCCCCTGTATATAGCCCACCCCTGTATATAGCCCCCCTGTATATAGCCCAGCCCTGTAAATATAGCCCACCCCTGTAGAAATAGCCCACCCCTGTAGAAATAGCCCACCCCTGTAGATATAGCCCACCCCTGTATATAGCCAAGCCCTGTAAATATAGCCCACCCCTGTAGAAATAGCCCACCCCTGTAGAAATAGCCCACCCCTGTAGATATAGCCCACCCCTGTATATAGCCCACCCCTGTGTATAGCCCACTCCTGTATATAGGCCACCCCTGTATATAGCCCCCCTGTATATAACCCACCCCTGTAGATATAGCCCACCCCTGAAGATATAGCCCCCCTGTAGGTATAGCCCACCCCTGTAGATATAGCCCACCCCTGTAGATATGGCCCACCCCTGTAGATATAGCCCAGCCTGTATATAGCCCAGCCCTGTATATATAGCCCACCCCTGTATATAGCCCACCCCTGTATATAGCACACCCCTGTATATAGCCCACCCCTGTATATAGCCCACCCCTGTATATAGCCCATCCCTGTATATAGCCCACCCCTATATATAGCCCACCCCTGTAGATATGGTCCCCCTGTAGATATGGTCCCCCTGTAGATAGCCCACCCCTGAAGATAGCCCACCCCTGTAGATAGCCCACCCCTGTAGATATAGTCCCCCTGTAGATATAGTCCCCCTGTAGATATAGTCCTCCTGTAGATATAGCCCACCCCTGTATATAGTCCCCCTGTAGATATAGCCCACCCCTGTATATAGTATCCCACAAATAGCTCCCCCTATAGTGCTCCACAGAAAGCCCACCCCTGTATATAGCCCCCCTGTACATATAGTCCACCCCTGTATATAGTGCTCCACAGATAGCCCACCCCTGTATATAGTATATACGGGGGTGGGCTATCTGTGGAGCACTATATACAGGGGTGGACTATCTAGTGGAGCACTATATACAGGGGTGGACGATCTAGTGGAGCACTATATACAGGGGTGGACTATATGTACAAGGGGGCTATATACAGGGGTGGGATATCTGTGAAACACTATATACAGGAGGGGACTATATGTACAAGGGGGCTATATACAGGGGTGGGCTATCTGTGAAACACAATATACAGGGGTGGACTATATGTGGAGCCCTATATACAGGGGTGGGCTATATCTACAGGGGGGCTACATACATGTTTGGGCTATCTGTGGAGCACTATATACAGGGGTAGGCTATATCTACAGGGGGGCTATATACAGGAGTGGGCTATCTGTAGAATACTATATACAGGGGTGGGCTATATCTACAGGGGGCTATATACAGGGGTGGGCTATCTGTAGAGCACTATAGGGGGAGTTATTTGTGGGACACTATATACAGGGGTGGGATATATGTGGGCACTATCTACAGGGGGCACAGTGTGTGTGTGGGACACGGTGTATGGTGCTATTATAATTAGAGGTGCAGTGTATGGCGCTATTATATTTAGGGGGGTTGTGTGTGGTATAATGATAACTTTATCTTTATTTATAGGTGTAGAAATGTTGGTAAAGTGAGAAGCTGAAGACATGTGAGCGCCAAACTGCAGAAATGGGCTGTGACCGGGAGAATTCATCATAAAGGTCTGGACCGGATGGAGAAAAAGAAGTAGAATCTGAGACGTCACCGGTGAGTCATTTAATGTAAATGTTTATTCTGCCTCTAATCAGTAATGTAGTCACTGTATGATCTGCAGCGAGATGATGGGTGGTTTGATTTTGATATGATTTATTTTTTGTGAAACAGCAACTCCCAGCATATACTTAACATTGTTCGGGCCATGCTGGGAGCTGTAGTTTTACGCCGTACACACCTATACGGCAGGGGTTGCACTAAATTGAGCTGTATTTGTGCTGGTGCAGTATATATGTAATGAGCTTTGTTCTGGGGCTGTATATATGTACTGAGCTTGGTTCTGGTGTTGTGTAGAGAACCATATTGCTTGTAAAATGTACAAATGTTTTTATGCTCGCGTTACATAAAAAGAAATGACACGTCGATTGGTAGAGAAAACAAACACGGCGAGGGGGAAGGAGATGTCGGGAAAGAGGTTGGGGGGGCGCCAAACGGAATCTTTGTGCTGGAGAACCTAGCTACGCCTCTGTCTAGTTGTGCAAAGAAACATGCAAAGGTTAAGTCCAATGCACCCCAGTCTGACTCTGAACAGCATGCATGGTGGGCCTGTGTGCTTTAAAATGCCAGGACTGATTTTAAGTCCCTGTCAGCCCTGGTAGTGACGCTTGTTGTCCCTGCTCCATCCTATTAACCCAAGCAAAGGCAACCACTGAAGCAAAAATCCATCCACATAGTAGGCTTAGTGGCAATGTGATATGTGGACCCTGACTACCAAACAAAATGAATCAAACCAAAAATGAAAAAATAAAGATACAAAACATTTTAATTGGGTAATAAATGATCTCACCTTTATTTAAATTCACATGACTACACTGAAAATGGCAAACCCCCAATTCAAGAAGAGTCATCCTTTAGCACCCAGGAGAGAAAAAAATCCCTGTGGAGGAGACCTCTAGGAACCATGGCTGAGGATTGCCCTTCCCCTGGGCTTAGAAGGTTAATGCTATCATGTAATTTGGCAAAATACTTACAGAATTTGTCAATTTGAACGTATTTACACAACTTAAGACATATTAGTATGCAAATTCCAATAGTCCTACAGGTATGATGGGTGTATATACATGTATACTTAACCACTTAACGACGAGCGACGAATATATCCATCACAAGCAGGAGCTACTTCCCACACAGCGACGGATATATCCGTTGCTCTGATCTCGTGGGTACTGCCACTGTACCCGCAAGATCAGCGGCAGGAGTTCGACTGTTATACACAACCAGGCTCCTGCCGCAACTGCCAGAATCGAAGCTCTCTCCGATTCCGGCAGTTTAACTCTGTCAATAGCGACATTGGCAACTAATGTGTTTGACAGAGTGATAGAGCTCCCTCTGTCCCCCCAACGGCACTCCGCGACAATATCGCGGGACACCGATGGGTTTCCATGGCAGCCGGGGGCCTAACAAAGGCTTGTAGGCAGGTTTCTTAATGAAGAATAACTGATACGACAACTTTTCCTCGAATAATACTTTACTTGGATAACAACAATGCAACAGTGTTTCTTTTTTATTGGAGCAAGCGGATGAACTGAGGTTGGGGTCGTCGATCCGCTGGAGTCCCCCTGGGAGGGGTTGTGCCTGAACCCACGTCACTCCACTGAGCCATCTATGCGCCTCTGACAATTACAGCGGGAGCTACCCGCTATTGCCAGAATACTAGGTCAGGAGATACACTTCCGTCCTCCTAGCTGCGCCGTGGGTATCAAGAGAACTATCCGCACCTTCCGGCACCACTGTAGGTCCTTGCAGCGTTAACCACTACCTTTCACGGTGTATCCTCTCCCGCCCTCAGCCGGCGGCCGATAGGGATCGGTCACACCTACGAACGCAACCATGATTTTGGGTACAGGTGCAAGAATCTGTTATTTGTCCATTAACCCATACTGGGTTGTTCGTCACCCTGTCCCTTTTAATACTGTCTGCTCCCAATAAGGTAACTTCTCATCCACTTAAACAGTTTAGCACAATTCTCTGCTCAACATTCCAAACATATTCTCTGTTCCTTCAGCTCAGTGAAACGGGTTTCAACAGACATAGAAGAGGAGCAGCGGTGAGAGAACGATACACTATTCCAGATTCATCAGGTAACACATTCCTCTGAAGTAATTGTCAGCAGTATCAGCTCTCACACAGACCGCCAATAACAGTGTGAGCATTAGGTTACATAGGGCACTTATCTCAGATGTTGGCCAGCTCCAAGGCTTATCTCTCTTCCAGTACAGCTTCTCCCCTGGCACCTCCTCTGTTGTGCTCTCATATCTACACCTCCAAGGCTGGCTCACTCCTCTGTCTCCTGGCTTCTCTCTGCATCCTCTCTCTTTCTCTACATGTGTCACATCGCAAACAATGTCCCTCACTTCCTGTCAGACAGCTCTGTCCCTTCAGTCACTGGTCCTGCAGTGACACCTAGTGGTTTCTAATAACTTGGCAGGCATACACTAGATAACACATATAGTACAGGGTGGGCCATTTATATGGATACACCTAAATAAAATGGGATTGGTTGGTGATATTAACTTCCTGTTTGTGGCACATTAGTATATGGGAGGGGGGAAACTTTTCAAGCTGGGTGTTGACCATGGCGGCCATTTTGAAGTCGGCCATTTTGTATCCAACTTTAGTTTTTTCAATGGGAAGAGGGTCATATGACACATCAAACTTATCGAGAATTTCACAAGAAAAACAATGGTGTGCTTGGTTTTAACGTTACTTTATTCTTTCATGAGTTATTTACAAGTTTCTGACCACTTATAAAATGTGTTCAAAGTGCTGCCCATTGTGTTGGATTGTCAATGCAACCCTCTTCTCCCACTCTTCACACACTGATAGCAACACTGGAGAGAAATGCTAGCACAGGCTTCCAGTATCCGTAGTTTCAGTTGCTGCACATCTCGTATCTTCACAGCATAGACAATTGCCTTCAGATGACCCCAAAGATAAAAGTTTAAGGGGGTAAGATCGGGAGGCATTTCTTCTGCGGTGTTGCTATCAGTGTGTGAAGAGTGGGAGAAGAGGGTTGCATTGACAATCCAACACAATGGGCAGCACTTTGAACACATTTTATAAGTGGTCAGAAACTTGTAAATAACTCTTGAAAGAATAAAGTAACGTTAAAACCAAGCACACCATTGTTCTTCTTGTGAAATTCTCGATAAGTTTGATGTGTCACATGACCCTCTTCCCATTGAAAAAACTAAAGTTGGATACAAAATGGCCGACTTCAAAATGGCCACCATGGTCAACACCCAGCTTGAAAAGTTTCCCCCCTCCCATATATTAATGTGCCACAAACAGGAAGTTAATATCACCAACCATTCCCATTTTATTTAGGTGTATCCTTATACATGGCCCACCCTGTAGGTACAGATAAAACAGAAGCAGTCATCCCTCTAGACAAGAGGAATAAACACAGAATGAAAGTACCACTAAACATGAAAGATTCACAGGGAAGACAGTTCAATTTAAAAGGGCAGTATCACCCCCTTACAAGCTAGGCCATGCCAGAGCTGCCTATAAGACCATGGTCTAATAGATTATCTGTCAGTTTTAGAGTACATTCACATGGCCTATTTTCGGCCATTTTTCGGGGTGTAAACTCCCAAAAATCAGCCGCAAAATGGGAAGCAGGAAGTTCCGACAGGGAGTTTTTTTCCACGGCTGTTTTGAAAAACGGCCGCTTAAAGAAAAGGCAGAGAAGAAGTGCAGGTCATTTCTTGGGACGTTTTTGAAGCAGTTTTTCATTGACTCTATTGAAAACAGCTCCAAAAACGTCCATAAAAAAAGCGAGTGGCTTAAAAAAAACTTCTGAAAACCAGGAGCTGTTTTCCCTTGAAAACAGCTCCGCGTTTTTGGTTAAGCGTATGAACATACCCTCATGCTGACAGGCAATAATGCTTTATTCTACGTATACTACTAAGTATAACAAAGCATTATATAAGCGATCAGAAGATCGCAAAGTGAAGTCCCCTAGTGGGAGAAAAGAATAAAAAATCAGTTAAATAAATTTTATGAAAAAATAAATAAAAAGATTACAGTAAAAATTAAATTAATTAAAAGTGTAAAAAAATAACACATACATAAATATGGTATTGCTGCATTCGTAACGACTCAAACAGTAAAGTTAACATATTAATTAATATTCGCTTCTTTTGGACACAGCCAGGTCTTTGATGCTGGGAGAGCATGGTGTCTTGTTGTTTGGCCTAGCAAGCAGGGTAGCCCGCTCTATGAATTATCAAGGCGTCACAAATAGGCTTCTACCTGGCTAGACACGTTGCGCCTCATGACTTACACACTATCCCTCCATGTTTCACACACTTGCATCCCATTATTCATTTATTTTTTAGGCACTTTACTCATTACTGCCCCCTATATTTCACTTACATTATTACACTTGCACATACACTATTCATTTATTATTTCTTACTACACATCCCATGCACCACATACCACTCCCCTCAAGACTAGTGGGAGTGGCTATTATTATTTAAAGCACCTGCTCACTCGCCTTCATCAGCGTTTCTGACCTGGCTGTGTCCATTTGTAAGTATGGCCTTTTTCGGTGTTTTTGCATAAATGTCCTTGTTTTTATCTGTTTTGTCTGTACATCAGGAGCTTTTCGCTCCAGTTAGGGACTCGCAAGTCTGGGGATCCTTGTCGTGGATTGCGAGCTTGCGTCCTTTTGGCCAAAATGATCACTAATACCCCAGGTATTTTTCATTATTACTTATATTCGCTTCTTTTGGACACAGCCAGGTCTTTGATGCTGGGAGAGCATGGTGTGTTGTTGTTTGGCCTAGCAAGCAGGGTAGCCCGCTCTATGAATTATCAAGGCGTCACAAATAGGCTTCTACCTGGCTAGACACGTTGCGCCTCATGACTTACACACTATCCCTCCATGTTTCACACACTTGCATCCCATTATTCATTTATTTTTTAGGCACTTTACTCATTACTGCCCCCTATATTTCACTTACATTATTATACTTGCACATACACTATTCATTTATTATTTCTTACTACACATCCCATGCACCACATACCACTCCCCTCAAGACTAGTGGGAGTGGCTATTATTATTTAAAGCACCTGCTCACTCGCCTTCATCAGCGTTTCTGACCTGGCTGTGTCCATTTGTAAGTATGGCCTTTTTCGGTGTTTTTGCATAAATGTCCTTGTTTTTATCTGTTTTGTCTGTACATCAGGAGCTTTTCGCTCCAGTTAGGGACTCGCAAGTCTGGGGATCCTTGTCGTGGATTGCGAGCTTGCGTCCTTTTGGCCAAAATGATCACTAATACCCCAGGTATTTTTCATTATTACTTATATTCGCTTCTTTTGGACACAGCCAGGTCTTTGATGCTGGGAGAGCATGGTGTGTTGTTGTTTGGCCTAGCAAGCAGGGTAGCCCGCTCTATGAATTATCAAGGCGTCACAAATAGGCTTCTACCTGGCTAGACACGTTGCGCCTCATGACTTACACACTATCCCTCCATGTTTCACACACTTGCATCCCATAATTCATTTATTTTTTATGCACTTTACTCTTTACTGCCCCCTATATTTCACTTACATTATTACACTTGCACATACACTAATCATTTATTATTTCTTACTACACATCCCATGCACCACATACCACTCCCCTCAAGACTAGTGGGAGTGGCTATTATTATTTAAAGCACCTGCTCACTCGCCTTCATCAGCGTTTCTGACCTGGCTGTGTCCATTTGTAAGTATGGCCTTTTTCTGTGTTTTTGCATAAATGTCCTTGTTTTTATCTGTTTTGTCTGTACATCAGGAGCTTTTCGCTCCAGTTAGGGACTCGCAAGTCTGGGGATCCTTGTCGTGGATTGCGAGCTTGCGTCCTTTTGGCCAAAATGATGACTAATACCCCAGGTATTTTTCATTATTACTTATATTCGCTTCTTTTGGACACAGCCAGGTCTTTGATGCTGGGAGAGCATGGTGTGTTGTTGTTTGGCCTAGCAAGCAGGGTAGCCCGCTCTATGAATTATCAAGGCGTCACAAATAGGCTTCTACCTGGCTAGACACGTTGCGCCTCATGACTTACACACTATCCCTCCATGTTTCACACACTTGCATCCCATTATTCATTTATTTTTTAGGCACTTTACTCATTACTGCCCCCTATATTTCACTTACATTATTACACTTGCACATACACTATTCATTTATTATTTCTTACTACACATCCCATGCACCACATACCACTCCCCTCAAGACTAGTGGGAGTGGCTATTATTATTTAAAGCACCTGCTCACTCGCCTTCATCAGCGTTTCTGACCTGGCTGTGTCCATTTGTAAGTATGGCCTTTTTCGGTGTTTTTGCATAAATGTCCTTGTTTTTATCTGTTTTGTCTGTACATCAGGAGCTTTTCGCTCCAGTTAGGGACTCGCAAGTCTGGGGATCCTTGTCGTGGATTGCGAGCTTGCGTCCTTTTGGCCAAAATGATCACTAATACCCCAGGTATTTTTCATTATTACTTATATTCGCTTCTTTTGGACACAGCCAGGTCTTTGATGCTGGGAGAGCATGGTGTGTTGTTGTTTGGCCTAGCAAGCAGGGTAGCCCGCTCTATGAATTATCAAGGCGTCACAAATAGGCTTCTACCTGGCTAGACACGTTGCGCCTCATGACTTACACACTATCCCTCCATGTTTCACACACTTGCATCCCATTATTCATTTATTTTTTAGGCACTTTACTCATTACTGCCCCCTATATTTCACTTACATTATTACACTTGCACATACACTATTCATTTATTATTTCTTACTACACATCCCATGCACCACATACCACTCCCCTCAAGACTAGTGGGAGTGGCTATTATTATTTAAAGCACCTGCTCACTCGCCTTCATCAGCGTTTCTGACCTGGCTGTGTCCATTTGTAAGTATGGCCTTTTTCGGTGTTTTTGCATAAATGTCCTTGTTTTTATCTGTTTTGTCTGTACATCAGGAGCTTTTCGCTCCAGTTAGGGACTCGCAAGTCTGGGGATCCTTGTCGTGGATTGCGAGCTTGCGTCCTTTTGGCCAAAATGATCACTAACACCCCAGGTATTTTTCATTATTACTTATATTCGCTTCTTTTGGACACAGCCAGGTCTTTGATGCTGGGAGAGCATGGTGTGTTGTTGTTTGGCCTAGCAAGCAGGGTAGCCCGCTCTATGAATTATCAAGGCGTCACAAATAGGCTTCTACCTGGCTAGACACGTTGCGCCTCATGACTTACACACTATCCCTCCATGTTTCACACACTTGCATCCCATTATTCATTTATTTTTTAGGCACTTTACTCATTACTGCCCCCTATATTTCACTTACATTATTACACTTGCACATACACTATTCATTTATTATTTCTTACTACACATCCCATGCACCACATACCACTCCCCTCAAGACTAGTGGGAGTGGCTATTATTATTTAAAGCACCTGCTCACTCGCCTTCATCAGCGTTTCTGACCTGGCTGTGTCCATTTGTAAGTATGGCCTTTTTCGGTGTTTTTGCATAAATGTCCTTGTTTTTATCTGTTTTGTCTGTACATCAGGAGCTTTTCGCTCCAGTTAGGGACTCGCAAGTCTGGGGATCCTTGTCGTGGATTGCGAGCTTGCGTCCTTTTGGCCAAAATGATCACTAATACCCCAGGTATTTTTCATTATTACTTATATTCGCTTCTTTTGGACACAGCCAGGTCTTTGATGCTGGGAGAGCATGGTGTGTTGTTGTTTGGCCTAGCAAGCAGGGTAGCCCGCTCTATGAATTATCAAGGCGTCACAAATAGGCTTCTACCTGGCTAGACACGTTGCGCCTCATGACTTACACACTATCCCTCCATGTTTCACACACTTGCATCCCATTATTCATTTATTTTTTAGGCACTTTACTCATTACTGCCCCCTATATTTCACTTACATTATTACACTTGCACATACACTATTCATTTATTATTTCTTACTACACATCCCATGCACCACATACCACTCCCCTCAAGACTAGTGGGAGTGGCTATTATTATTTAAAGCACCTGCTCACTCGCCTTCATCAGCGTTTCTGACCTGGCTGTGTCCATTTGTAAGTATGGCCTTTTTCGGTGTTTTTGCATAAATGTCCTTGTTTTTATCTGTTTTGTCTGTACATCAGGAGCTTTTCGCTCCAGTTAGGGACTCGCAAGTCTGGGGATCCTTGTCGTGGATTGCGAGCTTGCGTCCTTTTGGCCAAAATGATCACTAATACCCCAGGTATTTTTCATTATTACTTATATTCGCTTCTTTTGGACACAGCCAGGTCTTTGATGCTGGGAGAGCATGGTGTGTTGTTGTTTGGCCTAGCAAGCAGGGTAGCCCGCTCTATGAATTATCAAGGCGTCACAAATAGGCTTCTACCTGGCTAGACACGTTGCGCCTCATGACTTACACACTATCCCTCCATGTTTCACACACTTGCATCCCATTATTCATTTATTTTTTAGGCACTTTACTCATTACTGCCCCCTATATTTCACTTACATTATTACACTTGCACATACACTATTCATTTATTATTTCTTACTACACATCCCATGCACCACATACCACTCCCCTCAAGACTAGTGGGAGTGGCTATTATTATTTAAAGCACCTGCTCACTCGCCTTCATCAGCGTTTCTGACCTGGCTGTGTCCATTTGTAAGTATGGCCTTTTTCGGTGTTTTTGCATAAATGTCCTTGTTTTTATCTGTTTTGTCTGTACATCAGGAGCTTTTCGCTCCAGTTAGGGACTCGCAAGTCTGGGGATCCTTGTCGTGGATTGCGAGCTTGCGTCCTTTTGGCCAAAATGATCACTAATACCCCAGGTATTTTTCATTATTACTTATATTCGCTTCTTTTGGACACAGCCAGGTCTTTGATGCTGGGAGAGCATGGTGTGTTGTTGTTTGGCCTAGCAAGCAGGGTAGCCCGCTCTATGAATTATCAAGGCGTCACAAATAGGCTTCTACCTGGCTAGACACGTTGCGCCTCATGACTTACACACTATCCCTCCATGTTTCACACACTTGCATCCCATTATTCATTTATTTTGTAGGCACTTTACTCATTACTGCCCCCTATATTTCACTTACATTATTACACTTGCACATACACTATTCATTTATTATTTCTTACTACACATCCCATGCACCACATACCACTCCCCTCAAGACTAGTGGGAGTGGCTATTATTATTTAAAGCACCTGCTCACTCGCCTTCATCAGCGTTTCTGACCTGGCTGTGTCCATTTGTAAGTATGGCCTTTTTCGGTGTTTTTGCATAAATGTCCTTGTTTTTATCTGTTTTGTCTGTACATCAGGAGCTTTTCGCTCCAGTTAGGGACTCGCAAGTCTGGGGATCCTTGTCGTGGATTGCGAGCTTGCGTCCTTTTGGCCAAAATGATCACTAACACCCCAGGTATTTTTCATTATTACTTATATTCGCTTCTTTTGGACACAGCCAGGTCTTTGATGCTGGGAGAGCATGGTGTGTTGTTGTTTGGCCTAGCAAGCAGGGTAGCCCGCTCTATGAATTATCAAGGCGTCACAAATAGGCTTCTACCTGGCTAGACACGTTGCGCCTCATGACTTACACACTATCCCTCCATGTTTCACACACTTGCATCCCATTATTCATTTATTTTTTAGGCACTTTACTCATTACTGCCCCCTATATTTCACTTACATTATTACACTTGCACATACACTATTCATTTATTATTTCTTACTACACATCCCATGCACCACATACCACTCCCCTCAAGACTAGTGGGAGTGGCTATTATTATTTAAAGCACCTGCTCACTCGCCTTCATCAGCGTTTCTGACCTGGCTGTGTCCATTTGTAAGTATGGCCTTTTTCGGTGTTTTTGCATAAATGTCCTTGTTTTTATCTGTTTTGTCTGTACATCAGGAGCTTTTCGCTCCAGTTAGGGACTCGCAAGTCTGGGGATCCTTGTCGTGGATTGCGAGCTTGCGTCCTTTTGGCCAAAATGATCACTAATACCCCAGGTATTTTTCATTATTACTTATATTCGCTTCTTTTGGACACAGCCAGGTCTTTGATGCTGGGAGAGCATGGTGTGTTGTTGTTTGGCCTAGCAAGCAGGGTAGCCCGCTCTATGAATTATCAAGGCGTCACAAATAGGCTTCTACCTGGCTAGACACGTTGCGCCTCATGACTTACACACTATCCCTCCATGTTTCACACACTTGCATCCCATTATTCATTTATTTTTTAGGCACTTTACTCATTACTGCCCCCTATATTTCACTTACATTATTACACTTGCACATACACTATTAATTTATTATTTCTTACTACACATCCCATGCACCACATACCACTCCCCTCAAGACTAGTGGGAGTGGCTATTATTATTTAAAGCACCTGCTCACTCGCCTTCATCAGCGTTTCTGACCTGGCTGTGTCCATTTGTAAGTATGGCCTTTTTCGGTGTTTTTGCATAAATGTCCTTGTTTTTATCTGTTTTGTCTGTACATCAGGAGCTTTTCGCTCCAGTTAGGGACTCGCAAGTCTGGGGATCCTTGTCGTGGATTGCGAGCTTGCGTCCTTTTGGCCAAAATGATCACTAACACCCCAGGTATTTTTCATTATTACTTATATTCGCTTCTTTTGGACACAGCCAGGTCTTTGATGCTGGGAGAGCATGGTGTGTTGTTGTTTGGCCTAGCAAGCAGGGTAGCCCGCTCTATGAATTATCAAGGCGTCACAAATAGGCTTCTACCTGGCTAGACACGTTGCGCCTCATGACTTACACACTATCCCTCCATGTTTCACACACTTGCATCCCATTATTCATTTATTTTTTAGGCACTTTACTCATTACTGCCCCCTATATTTCACTTACATTATTACACTTGCACATACACTATTCATTTATTATTTCTTACTACACATCCCATGCACCACATACCACTCCCCTCAAGACTAGTGGGAGTGGCTATTATTATTTAAAGCACCTGCTCACTCGCCTTCATCAGCGTTTCTGACCTGGCTGTGTCCATTTGTAAGTATGGCCTTTTTCGGTGTTTTTGCATAAATGTCCTTGTTTTTATCTGTTTTGTCTGTACATCAGGAGCTTTTCGCTCCAGTTAGGGACTCGCAAGTCTGGGGATCCTTGTCGTGGATTGCGAGCTTGCGTCCTTTTGGCCAAAATGATCACTAATACCCCAGGTATTTTTCATTATTACTTATATTCGCTTCTTTTGGACACAGCCAGGTCTTTGATGCTGGGAGAGCATGGTGTGTTGTTGTTTGGCCTAGCAAGCAGGGTAGCCCGCTCTATGAATTATCAAGGCGTCACAAATAGGCTTCTACCTGGCTAGACACGTTGCGCCTCATGACTTACACACTATCCCTCCATGTTTCACACACTTGCATCCCATTATTCATTTATTTTTTAGGCACTTTACTCATTACTGCCCCCTATATTTCACTTACATTATTACACTTGCACATACACTATTAATTTATTATTTCTTACTACACATCCCATGCACCACATACCACTCCCCTCAAGACTAGTGGGAGTGGCTATTATTATTTAAAGCACCTGCTCACTCGCCTTCATCAGCGTTTCTGACCTGGCTGTGTCCATTTGTAAGTATGGCCTTTTTCGGTGTTTTTATATTAATTAAACCGCCGGGTGAATGAAGATCAAATATGGAATGCAGCAATGCAAAAACAAGTGATTTTTTTTAAAACTGTTTTTATTGTGCAAATGTAGGGAAACATATAAAACCTTTACATAATTGGTATCCCCGTAATCGTCCCAACCCATAGAATAAAGGTAACAGTTATTTACGCTGCATAGAGAATGGCGTAAATTTATAACGTAGAAAAACATGCTGGAATAGTTGTTTATTTTCAATTCCCTCCTAAACTTAAGGTAATAAAAGGTTAATCAATGTATTATATGCATCCAAAAATGGTTCAATTGAAAAATACAACTCGTCCTGCAACAAACAAGCCCTTATACTGCTATGTCGACTGAATAAAAAAAAAGTTATGACTCTTGGAATGCGACTGTGGAAAAACAAAAAATAATCCTTGGTCAGTAATGCGCAAACAGGCCCGGTCATTAAGGCATTAAGGGGTTAAGTGTGTGTGTGTGTGTGTGTGTGTGTGTGTGTGTGTGTGTCTCTGAATGGGTGTCTGAATGGGTGTGTATACATGCTTAATTTAATAGAATGGGCCATGAAAAGTAGAAATTATTTTTTTTCCAATAAGTTGTAGTTTAAGCTAACCATTTTTTATTTTTGCAAGGAATAAAGGAGAAGCACCCCAAAATCTGTTCAGCAATTTCTTCCTAGTATGACAATACCCCATATGTGGTCATAAACTGCTGTTTGAGCACATGGTAGGTCTCAGAAGGGAAGGAGCGCCATTTGGCTTTTGTAGTGTAGATTTTGCTGGGTTGGTTTCTGGTTTCTGGTCGCATTTGCAAAGCCCCTGTGGGACCAAAACAGTGCAAAAAACCCACAGAAGTGACCTCATTTTGGAAACTACACCGCTCAAGGCATTCACCTAAGGGTGTAGTGAGCATGTTAACCCCACAGGTCTTTTACAAAAATTTGTGTGCAGAGGCTGTTGCAGAGTTAAAATGGAAATTTTCCATAGATATGTCAATTCAGTGTCTAATATGTTGTGCCCAGCTTGTGCCACCATGAACAGACAGCTCTATAATTATTATGCTGTGTTTCCCGGTTTTAGTAACACCCTACATGTGGCCCTTATCTTTTGCTTGGACGCATAACAGGGCTCAGGAGTGAAAGAGTACCATGTGAAAATTAGGCTTAAGTTGGCGATTTACAAAGTATTGGTTTACAATTGCAGAGGCTCTGAAATAATGATGTGACATAATAAAAGAAACCTCTGAGAAGTGACCCCATTTTGGAAACTACACTCCTGGAGGCATTTATTAAGGGGTGTAGAGAGCATTTTGACCCCACAGGTATTTTCCAGAAATTAATGTGGTGCAAAGTAAAAATTGCAATTTGCCATTTCAGTGGCAAATATGTTGTGCCCTGGGGGTGTCTTGGATGGAAGCCTGAGAGGGCACATATCTCGGAGCTACTGCCATCCCAACTACCATCCTGCTTTTCATACTGCCATCCCTTGCCCTACAACCTGCTATACTAGTGGATCTAACCTTTGACTGGTCCAGGCATCCTCAAACCGCTGAATCGCCGTGCTCCTGCATGCCATACCGGAGACACGCCGCCCTTACTGCACGCTGACCTCGTCACCTCCGCCATATTGCAACCGTCTTGCCGTCACACAGCCCTCCTTGGTGGTTACTATTTGCATTGCCTTGCCAGCCGCTGCGGAGTCGCCGACTTCCCCAGGAGGGATCTGTGAGTATCCCCCCTCATAAACTAAACTGGCCTACGCTCCAAAGGCCGAAATCTTCAGCCTGCTTCCTCGTGGTGAATCATGTGCTTTGCAGCATCTCCCTGTTGCCTCTGATCCGGCCTCTCTAATATGTTCACTCTCATGTGCCACGCCAGGACCTGCATTAATCTCTCTGAGTCTGTGAGAAACTCCTGGCAATACGAAGAATCCACAGTACGTCATTATACCTTGGCCCATGTATGTTTGATGTGACACAATCTACAGTGAGTGAATCCCTATACACTCCTATTGTTACTATACTGTTATTGTGACTGTATGAGACTTTGCTCATTCTTGTAGGCCTCCATATTGCTATGTTTATAAGAACTGTTCATACCTCTCTTGCTCTACTTTAACTAACCTATAAAGTGTGACAATCATGTGTGCCACAACCTGCCAGAACTGATCCTCCTGGGGGCGCTAGATTTCTGCGTTGTAACACTCCTAAATCCACAGATACACCTAGGGCGCTTGTATCTGGGGAAGAACAAGAGGAGGAACTCACCCTGCGACAGGTTTCCCACCAATTGCTCCAAGTCATAACGGCGTGTAAAGCTCAATTGGAGGATAAATTTAATCTACAGTGTCAAGGAAGGCAGACACATGGCAACAAAATGTGGATGACCTTGAAAACCGGTCACGCCGGAATAATATCCGAATCATTCGGTAACCTGAGCGGTTGGAGGGACAATACACTGAGCGATTTGAGGAGACATGGCTTAAAGAGACTCTGTTACCACATTATAAGCGGCCTATCTCCAACATAAGGAGATGGGCGCTATAATGTAGGTGACAGCAGAGCTTTTTATTTCGAAAAACTATCTATTTTTACCACGTTATTAGGGATTTTAGCTTTATGCTAATTATGTTCTTAATGGCCAAACTTGGCGTGTTTTACTTTAGACCAAGTGGGCGTTGTACAGAGGAGTGTATGACGCTGACCAATCAGTGACCAATCAGCGTCATGCACTTCTCTCCATTCATTTAGTCAGCGCATAGGGATCCTGCTAGATCAGTATGAGCTGTCTTATACTGACACATTAACGTTACCGAAGTGTTTAGACAGTGAATAGACATTCCTTCCAGCCACGATGGGATGTCTATTCAAAATACTGACACTACGGGAACGTTTCTGTGATACTTACAGCATAGCAAGCGTAATCTCACTGTAACCTGTCATTTACAGCGTGATATCGCGAGATTACGCTTGCTCTGCTGTAAGTACCACAGAAACGTTCCCGTAGTGTAGGTATTGTGAAAAGACATCCCGTCCTGGCTGGAAGGAATGTCTATTCACTGTCTAAACACTTCAGTATTGTTAATGTGTCAGTATAAGTGTAAAGGATCTGCCAGGCACAACTTCTGTGTATACGCCCATAGGTAATTAGTCTGCACCTGAGTCTATGTCTCTGAGACTGACTCCATCTTCCACCACTCAGGATGGCAGGCTTAGGAGTGGGAGAGCCTATTGCAGCCTGGCCAGACGGAGCTAGCTCCCGCCCTCTGTCTATTTATACCTGCCTTTCCTGTTCCTCCTTTGCTTGTGATTCTTCTCGTGTGGTTTCATGGCCCAGCTACAGCTTCTACTATTTGATCCTGCTCCATACTGACCCTGGCTTACTGACTACTCTCCTGCTCTACGTTTGGTACCTCATGCTCTCCTGGTTTGACTCGGCTCGTTCACTTCTCTTGTTGCTCACGGTGTTGCCGTGGGCAACTGCCCCATTTCCCTTAGCTTTGTGTACCCTTGTCTGTTTGTCTCGTGCACTTACTGAGCGTAGGGACCGCCGCCCAGTTGTACCTTGTCGCCTAGGGCGGGTCGTTGCAAGTAGGCAGGGACAGAGTGGCGGGTAGATTAGGGCTCACTTGTCCGTTTCCCTACCCCCATCATTACATAATCACAAGCCCATATACCTAGACTACCCTGGTCCCTGAAACTACTATGGACCCCCTTGAGACCCTGGCCCAGCAAATGCAGGGTCTCTCCCTACAGGTCCAGGCCCTGGCTCAGAGGGTCAACCAGCCTGACGCTACCATGGTAGTGCCCCTCACCTCACCTCTTGAACCCCACCTCAAGTTGCCTGACCGGTTCTCAGGGGACCGGAGGACTTTTCTCTCCTTTCGGGAGAGTTGCAGGCTCTACATTCGCTTAAAGCCTCACTCCTCAGGTTCTGAGAGCGAGCGGGTGGGTATAATTATGTCCCGGCTCCAGAAAGGGCCCCAAGAGTGGGCCTTCTCCTTGGCTCCTGACGCCCCTGAACTTTCCTCCGTTGATCGTTTCTATTCTGCTCTCGGACTCATTTATGACGAGACTGACAGGACTGCCTTTGCCGAGTGTCAGCTGGTGACCTTACGTCAGGGTAAGAGACCTGTTGAGGAGTATTGTTCTGACTTTAGGAAGTGGTGCGTAGCTTCTCGGTGGAATGACCCTGCCTTAAGGTGCCAGTTTAGGTTGGCTCTGTCGAACGCCCTGAAAGACCTGCTAGTTAGCTTCTGACTCCCTAGACCAGGTTATGGCTTTAGCGGTACGACTTGACCGGCGTCTCAGGGAACGACAACTTGAACGTTTTTGTGTTTTCCCCTCTGACTCCCCCATGATGCCTCCCGAGGTCCCGTTGCTTCGCTCTTCCACGGAAGACTCGGAGGTACCTATGCAACTCGGGGCCTCCGTGTCCCCCAGACAACGTAGAGAGTTCCACAGGAAGAATGGTCTCTGCTTCTATTGTGGGGATGACAAGCATCAAGTGAACACCTGTCCTAGGCGTAAGAATAAGCAGCCGGAAAACTTCTGCGCCTAAGTGATCATCGGGGAGGTCACTTGGGCGCACAGGTATTTCCCATAAATATGAAACGTAATAAGATCTTGCTTCCCTTTCAGGTCTCTTTTGGTGGTAGGTCTGCTACCGGCAGTGCCTTCGTGGATTCAGGGTCTTCTACTAATGTCATGTCTGTGGAATTTGCTATGTATCTAGCTATGCCTTTGATTGAGTTGCCTAAACCTGTCCCGGTAGTGGGTATCGACTCTACTCCTCTTGCTAATGGTTATTTTACACAGCATACCCCTGTTTTTAAACTCCTTGTTGGCTCCATGCATTTGGAGCAGTGTTCTGTACTGTTGATGCAGGGATTATCGTCCGATTTGGTTTTAGGCCTTCCCTGGTTGCAGTTGCATAATCCCGCGTTTGACTGGAATACTGGGGAGCTTACCAAATGGGGTAATGAATGCTTGACGTCATGTTTTTCTGTTAATTCTATTTCTCCCCCTGAGGAGGTGAACACGCTACCTGAGTTTGTTCAGGACTTCGCTGATGTTTTCTCTAAGGAGGCCTCCGAAGTGTTACCTCCTCATAGAGAATACGATTGCGCTATCGAATTGGTACCAGGAGCTAAGCTCCCTAAGGGTAGGATATTTAATCTTTCTTGTCCCGAACGTGAAGCCATGAGAGAGTATATCCAGGAATGCCTGGCCAAGGGTTACATTCGCCCCTCTACTTCTCCGGTAGGTGCTGGCTTCTTCTTCGTAGGGAAGAAGGATGGTGGTCTTAGGCCATGCATTGACTACCGTAACTTGAATAAGGTCACTGTAAGGAACCAGTATCCCCTTCCTTTGATTCCTGATCTCTTTAATCAGGTTCAGGGGGCCCAATGGTTCTCTAAGTTTGATCTACGGGGGGCGTATAACCTTATCCGCATCAAAGAGGGGGATGAGTGGAAGACTGCGTTTAACACGCCCAAAGGTCATTTTGAATACCTCGTCATGCCCTTTGGGTTGTGTAATGCTCCTGCGGTCTTCCAGAATTTCATAAATGAGATTTTAAGAGATTACCTGGGGGTATTTCTTGTAGTGTACCTTGATACTGGTGTTTTCCAAAGACTTGTCCTCTCACATTGAGCATGTCAGGAAGGTGCTCCAGCTCCTTCGGGAAAACAAACTGTTTGCGAAAACCGAAAAATGTGTGTTTGGGGTACAGGAGATACAATTTTTGGGTCAAATCCTCACTCCTCATGAATTCCGCATGGACCCCGCCAAGGTCCAGGCTGTGGCGGAATGGGTCCAACCTGCCTCCCTGAAGGCGTTACAGTGTTTCTTGGGGTTCGCTATTTATTACAGGAGATTTATTGCTAACTTCTCGGTCATCGCTAAGCCTCTTACGGACCTCACTCGCAAAGGTGCTGATCTCCTCCACTGGCCTCCTGAGGCTGTCCAGGCTTTTGAGGTCCTTAAGAAGTGCTTTATCTCGGCCCCGGTGCTGGTTCAGCCCAACCAAATGGAGCCATTTATCGTGGAAGTTGACGCATCCGAGGTGGGAGTGGGGGCTGTCTTGTCCCAGGGTACCAGGTCCCTCACCCATCTCCGTCCCTGTGCCTACTTCTCCAGGAAGTTTTCGCCCACTGAGAGTAACTATGATATTGGCAACCGCGAACTCTTAGCCATTAAATGGGCATTTGAAGAGTGGCGCCACTTCCTGGAGGGGGCTAGGCACCAGGTAACGGTCCTTACCGACCACAAGAATCTGGTTTTCCTAGAATCTGCCCGGAGGCTAAACCCGAGACAAGCTCGATGGGCGCTATTTTTTACCAGATTCAACTTTTTGGTTACCTATAGGGCTGGGTCTAAAAATATTAAGGCCGATGCACTGTCGCGTAGCTTCATGGCCAGGGTCTTCCCCAGAGCTCTGCGCGCTAGTATAGGCTCTGCTCTGGGACTCTGGGGAAGCCTCTGACATCGCTGTCCATACATCGACAATGATGTCAGGGGCTTCCCCAGAGCAGGAGTCCCAGTGATGTCAGGAGCACAGCTGAGTACCAGGAAGAGACTACTAGCACTCTGCCCGGGACTCCAGCTCTGGGTTTGCCCCTGACATCTCTGTCCATATATGGACAGTGATGTCAGGAGCAGAGCTGGAATCCCAGGCAGAGTGCTAGAAGCGGCTCTGCTCCGGGACTCCAGCTCTGGGAAAGCCCCTGACATCACTGTGGTAGCATCTGCGGAGGGCACTGTGGCATCATCGGCGGAGGGCACTGTGGCAGCATCTGTGGGTTGGCACTATGGCAGCATCTACGGAGGGCACTGTGGCAGCATCTACAGAGGGCACTGTGGCAGCATCTACAGAGGGCACTGTGGTAGCATCAACAGAGGGCACTGTTGCAGCATCTACAGAGGGCATTGTGGCAACATCTACAGAGGACACTGTGGCAGCATCTACAGAGGACACTGTGGCATTATCTAGGGGTGTGTTGCATTATCTACAGAGGGCACTGTGGCATTATCTACAGAGGGCACTGTGGCAGCATCTACAGAGGGCACTATGGCCTTATCTAGGGGTGTGTTGCATTATCTACAGAGGGCACTGTGGCAGCATTTACAGAGGACACTGAGGCAGAATCTACAGAGGACTCTGTGGCAGCATCTACAGAGGGCACTGTGGCAGCATCTACAGAGGGCACTGTGGCAGCATCTACAGAGGGCACAGCGGCAGCATCCACAGAGGGCACAGCGGCAGCATCCACAGAGGGCACAGCGGCAGCATCCACAGAGGGCACTGGAGCAGCAGCATACACCGAGGGCACCGTGGCAGCATCCACAGAGGGCACTGTGGCACTATCTAAAAAGGGGCTGCCCAATCTTGACATGTGTGCTAACTGAGCCGCCGGACTGCATTTAGCGACACTTAAACTGGAAAGCTGGATTGTTGAAATAAGCACGTGGAGAAATATCTCAAATTTTAAAAGTAATGTAGTATTATTATTATAGTAATATAGTGTTATAGTAGTTCAAATAACTAATTGATTAACAATAATTTTGTATTGTATCAAATTTGAAAGTAATGCGGCCCGCCAACTTCCCATTTTTTCTATATGCGGCCCACTTACCCGGCCGAGTTTGAGACCCCTGCTGTAGATAGATAGATAGATAGATAGATAGATAGATAGATAGATAGATAGATAGATAGATAGATAGATAGATAGATAGATAGATAGATAGATAGATAGATAGATAGATAGATAGATAGATAGATATGACATCCAATTCTAAATCCATAGGCATTAATATTGAGTTGATCGCCACTTTGCATCTAAACAGCTTCCACTCTTCTGGGAAGGCTTTCTACAAGATTTTGGAGTGTGTCTGTGGGAATTTTTGCCCATTCATCCAAAAGAGCATTTGTAAGGTCACTGATGTTGGACTAGAGGGCCTGGCTCGCAATCTCCATTGTAGTTCATCCCACCTGTGTCCGATAGTGTTGATGTCAGGGCTCTGTGCTGGCCAGTGAACTTCTTTTACACCAAACTCATCAAACCATGCCTTTATGGACCTTGCTTTGTGCACTGGGGCACAGTCATGCTGAAAGAGAAAAGGGCCTTCCCCAAACTGTTCCCACAAAGTTGGAAGCATACAATTGTCCAAAATATCTTGGTATGTTGAAGCATTAAGATTTCCCATCACTGGAACTAAGGGGCCTAGGCCAAGCTTTGAAAGACAACTCCATAGCTTTTTCACTCCTCGGCCAACCTTTACAGTTGTCACCATGCACTCAGGCAGGTAACGTTCTCCTGATATTCACCAAACCCAGACCAGTCCATCAGATTGCCAGAGACGCTTGTATAGAGTTGTATAAGGAAGCTTGATTCTGCACTGCGCAGAACACGTTTCCAATGCTCCGGTGATCTGAATCCAGTGCCAGCATGCTTTACACCACTCCATCTGACAATTGGCATTGTGCTTGATGATGAAAGGCTTGTATTCAGTTGCTCGGCCTTGGAAACCCATGCCATGAAGCCACCGACAGACAGTTTTTCTGCTGATGTTAATGCCAGAGGAGGTTTGGAACTCTCAGCACTCAGCAACCTTGCTCTGTAACTTTACGTGGTCTGCCACTTTCTGGCTGAGTTGCTGTGCTTCCTAAACACTTCCACTTTGCAACAATACCACTCACAGTTGATCATGGAATATCTATGAGGGAAGAAAGTTCACAAACTGAGTGGTTGCAACATGGCATCCTGTTACAGAACCACACTCAAAATTAGTTAGCTCTACAAAATGCTCAGTTATTTCACAAATGTTTGTAAAGACAGACCGCATGCCTTTGTGCTTGATTTTATACACCTGTGGCAATGGGATTGAATGAAACACCTGAATTCAGTGATTAAGAGGTGTGTCCCAATACTTTTGTCCATACTGTGTGTGTGTGTGTGTGTGTGTGTGTGTGTGTGTGTATGTGTGTGTGTGTGTGTGTGTGTGTGTGTGTGTGTGTGTATGTGTGTATATACAGTGAAGGAAATAAGTATTTGATACCTTGCTGATTTTGTAAGTTTGCCCACTGTCAAAGTCATGAACAGTCTAGAATTTTTAGGCAAGTTTAATTTTACCAGTGAGAGATAGATTATAATAAAAAAATAAAAAAAACAGAAAATCACATAGTCAAAATTATATATATTTATTTGCATTGTGCACAGAGAAATAAGTATTTGATCCCCTACCAACCATTAAGAGTTCAGCCTCCTCCAGACCAGTTGCACGCTCCAAATCAACTTGGTGCCTGCATTAAGGACAGCTGTCTTAAATGGTCACCTGTATAAAAGACTCCTGTCCACAGACTCAATTAATCAGTCTGACTCTAACCTCTACAACATGGGCAGGGCCAAAGAGCTTTCTAAGGATGTTAGGGACAAGATCATAGACCTGCACAATGCTGGAATGGGCTACAAAACCATAAGTAAGACCCTGGGTGAGAAGGAGACAACTGTTGGTGCAATAGTAAGAAAATGGAAGACATACAAAATGACTCTCAATCGACATCGATCTGGGGCTCCATGCAAAATCTCACCTCGTAGGGTATCCTTGATCCTGAGGAAGGTGAGAGCTCAGCCGAAAACTACATGGGGAAACTTGTTAATGATCTCAAGGCAGCTGGGACCACAGTCACCAAGTCACCATTGGTAACACAATACGCCGTAATGGATTAAAATCCTGCAGTGCCTGCAAGGTCCCCCTGCTCAAGAAGGCACATGTACAGGCCCGTCTGAAGTTTGCAAATGAACATCTGGATGATTCTGAGAGTGATTGGGAGAAGGTGCTGTGGTCAGATGAGACTAAAATTGAGCTCTTTGGCATTAACTCTACTCGCAGTGTTTGGAGGAAGAGAAATGCTGCCTATGACCCAAAGAACACCGTCCCCACTGTCAAGCATGGAGGTGGAAACATTATGTTTTGGGGGTGTTTCTCTGCTAAGGGCACAGGACTACTTCACCGCATCAATGGGAGAATGGATGGAGCCATGTACTGTCAAATCCTGAGTGACAACCTCCTTCCCTCCATCAGGACATTAAAAATGGCTCGTGGCTGGGTCTTCCAGCACGACAATGACCCGAAATATATAGCCAAGGCAACAAAGGAGTGGCTCAAAAAGAAGCACATTAAGGTCATGGAGTGGCCTAGCCAGTCTCCAGACCTTAATCCCATCGAAAACTTATGGAGGGAGCTGAAGATCCGAGTTGCCAAGCGACAGCCTCGAAATCTTAATGATTTACGGATGATCTGCAAAGAGGAGTGGGCCAAAATTCCATCTAACATGTGTGCAAACCTCATCATCAACTACAAAAAACGTCTGACTGTTGTGCTTGCCAACAAGGGTTTTGCCACCAAGTATTAAGTCTTGTTTGCAAAAGGGATCAAATACTTATTTCTCTGTGCACAATGCAAATAAATATATATAATTGTGACAATGTGATTTTCTTTATTTTTTTTATATATAATCTATCTCTCACTGGTAAAATTAACCTAGCCTAAAAATTCTAGACTGTTCATGTCTTTGACAGTGGGCAAACTTACAAAATCAGCAAGGGATCAAATACTTATTTCCTTCACTGTATATATATATTATTTGGACAGTGACGCAAGTTTTGTCATTTTGGCTGTTTACCAAAACATATTGTATATACAGTTATATAATCAATATGGGCTTAAAGTGCAGACTCTCAGCATTAATTTGAGGGTATTCACATCCTAATTTGAGGAAGGGTTTAGGAATTACAGCTCTTTAATATTTAGGTGCTTCTTTTTCAGGGGACCAAAGGTAATTGGAAAATTATCTGAAAAGCTATTTAATGGGCTTCTTAGGCTATTCCCTCGTTAATCCATTATCAATTAAGCAGGTAAAAGGTTTGGAGTGGATTCCAGGTGTGGCATTTGCATTTGGAAGCTGTTGCTGAGAACCCACAACATGAGGTCAAAGGAGCTCTCAATGCAAGTGAAACAGACCATCGTTAAGCTGAAAAAAATGAAGAAATCCATCAGAGAGATAGCACAAATGTCAGGAGTGGCCAAATCAACAGTTTGATACATTCTTGAAAAAAAAGAGCCCACTGGTGATCTTGTGAGCTCCAAAAGGCCTGGACGTCCATGGAAGACAACAGTGGTGGATGATCGCAGAATCCTTTCCATGGTGAAGAAAAACCCCTTCACAACATCTACCTAAGGCCCCATGCACACAACAGCAAAAAACCTCCGTTTTTGCGGACCGCAATTGCGGTCCGCAAAAACGGAGCCATTCACTTTCATTGAACACTGACACCTTTCCGTAGCACTACGGAAGGGTGTCAGTGCCGTGGAAATGTTCCGGGAATTATGGAACATGTCCGTTCTTTCGCATTTTGCGGGCCGTGCTCCCATACTTTGTATGGAAGCACGGCCCGAAAATGCGGCTGTCAGTCAGCGGCCGGCCGTGCCCGCAATCGCGGGCCGTGATTGCGGGCACGGTCGTGTGCATGGGGCCTAAGTGGAGAGCACTCTCCTGGAAGTAGGTGTATCAGTATCTAAGTCTACCATAAAGAGAAGACTTCATGAGAGCAAATACAGAGGGTTCACAACAAGGTGCAAACCATTAATCAGCCTGAAAAATAGAAAGGCCAGATTAGACTTTGCCCAACAACATCTTAAAAAGCCAGCCCAGTTCTGGAACATCATTCTTTGGACAGATGAAACTAAGATCAACCTGTACCAGAATGATGGTAGGAAGAAAGTATGGAGAAGGCTTGGAACGGCTCATGAACTAAAGCACACTACATCCTCTGTAAAACATGGTGGCGGCAGTGTGATGGCATGGGCATGCATGGCTGCCAAAGGCACTGAGTCACTAGTGTTTATTGATGATGTGACTGAAGATAGAAGTAGCCGGATGAATTCTGAAGTTTTCAGCGATATACTTTCTGCTCAGATTCAACCAAATGCAGCAAGGTTGATTGGACATCGCTTCACAGTACAGATGGACAATGACCCAAAACATACTGCGAAAGCAACTCAGGAGTTTTTAAGGAAAAGAAGTGGAATATTCTGCAATGGCCAAGTCAGCTGCAATAAAGGGCTGGCAAAGCATCGCAAAGGAGGAAACCCAGTGTTTGGTGATGTCCATGGGTCCAAGACTTCAGGTCAGGCAGTCATTGCCAGAAAAAGGATTCTCTACAAAGTATTGAAAAAAAAAACATTTTATGTATGCTAATGTTAATGTTAATTGTCCAATTACTTTTGTGCCCCTGAAATGAGGAGGCTGTGTAGAACAATGGTTGCAATTCCTAAACGTTTCACAGGATATTTTTGTTCAACCCCTTAAATTAAACCTGAAAGTCTACAATTCAATTGCATCTCAGTTGTTTCACTTCAAACGTGGTGGCATGCTGAGCGCAAATCATGAAGATTGTGTCACTGTCCAAATAATTCTGGCACTAACTGTATAAATATATATCAGTATATTTGAGGGGAGGAGTTCTGTACTTCTGTAAGCATTCATAATACCTCCTAGTTCTTCTTTGCGCTGTGTTGGAGCTATACGTCGGGAGGACGTATACCTCAGATAGAAAGCTGCAACATATCCCACTGTATGGCATATAGTTGTATATGTCGCATGGGGACTCTGACGCTGGGGAAGCACTGTCTATGTATGGACATTGACATCAGATATATACACAGGGCCAGAGGCCCCGGGCAGGGGAAGAATTAGTAATTGCTCTGCCGGGGACTTTGGCCCTGGGAAAATCCCTGAGGTCACTGTCCATATATGGACAGTGACTATGGAAGCCTCCACAGGACCGGAGTCTCCGGGCAGAGCTGTGCAGGAAGTTCCAGCGACATATATGTCCTAATATGGACAGCTACATCACTTGAGCTTACCAACTTATATGTTTCATGTATAACTGTGACGGATGCCTAACAGTGGCATCCATCACCCATAGGCTCCCATGTTAAAAAATGTTTATAGCGCAGTATACATTTTTTTTGCGGGTCTCTCATGATGGAATAGCACAGTCTACTTTGCTACACCATCCTAAAAATAGGTATCCAAAAAAGAGAACGTGAAGCAGCACTCAAATAAAGTGAATTTATTCATCCAACATGGAACCACAACGTTTCACCTCCTCTATGAAGGCATTTTCAAGTAGTGTGTGTTAGGGCAGATTCACACGAACGTTGCGTTTTTGCGCGCGCAAACAACGCGGCGTTTTGCGAGCGTAAAAACCATTTGACAGCTGCGTGTGTCATGCGTGTCTGATGCGCGGCTGCGTAATTTTCGCGCAGCCGGCATAATAGAGATGAGGCTTGTCAACGCCCGTCACTGTCCAAGGTGTTGAAAGAGCTAAATCTTTCAGCACCCTCGACAGTGAATGCCGAACACAACAGCGAAAAACCTGTAAAAAAAAAAGATAGAGTTCCTACTTACCGAGAACTTCCCGGCCGTTGCCTTGGTGACGCGTCCTTGGTGACGCGCCTCTCTTGACATCGGGCCCCACCTCCCTGGATGACGCGGCAGTCCAAGTGACCGCTGCAGCCTGTGATTGGCTGCAGCCTGTACTTGGCCTGTGATTGGCTGGAGCTGTCACTTGAACTGAAGTGTCATCCCGGGAGGTCGGACTGCAGGAAGGAGACAGGAGTAATCGGTAAGTTAGAACTTCGGTTTTTTTTACAGGTTCATGTATTTTGGGATCGCAAGTCACTGTCCATGGTGCTGAAACAGTTTAACTCTTTCAGCACCATGCACAGTGAATGTCTCCCGACGTCGCGGACCGGAAATTTTTTTGCCGAGTTTGGCCGAACCCGGTGAAGTTAGCTTCGGTTGTCGGGGTTCGCTCCTCGCAAAGACACTCCGTTTGGATGCTTGGAAACACACTAATTACGTCCGTAATTGACGGACGTATTTCGGCCGGAAGTACCGGACCGAACTCAGTGCAGGGAGCCGGGCTCCTAGCATC
The DNA here is from genome assembly GCF_050947455.1 of Rhinoderma darwinii. NCBI lineage: Eukaryota > Metazoa > Chordata > Amphibia > Anura > Rhinodermatidae > Rhinoderma > Rhinoderma darwinii. The sequence continues at coordinate 280,748,615 of NC_134690.1, read as the reverse complement.
ATACTTATGTACGATGCTAGGAGTCCCTGCCTCTCCGTGGAACTACTGTCCCGTACTGAAAACATGATTACAGTACGTGACAGTTGTCCTGCAGCGAGGCAGGGACTCCTAGCATCGTACATATGTATGACGCTAGGAGCCCGGCTCCCTGCACTGAGTTCGGTCCGGGACTTGCGGCCGAAATACGTCCGTCAGTTACGGACGTAATTAGTGTGTGTGCACATACCCTTAGACTGAGCATGCCTCTAACTAACCCACCAATTGGGTCAAAATGCACATGTGATCAATAGTCGTCAAGGGAACAAGGAAGCAACACCAGACGACACAGCATGAGTCATCCATCATAATGGACGTGACTGTGTATATACGTCACTGCCTATTCGGGTGTGAAGACGCAATCTTTAAGAAGGGAAGGCAATAAGGTAAATGGGATTCGAGATTACAATCAAGTTTAAAAGCGAAAAAACGCTCAGTTTTTATTGCTTAGTCCCTCATCACACCTAGGGATATTAACGGTCAATTCGCCAATATAGCCAAAAACGTTTATGTAGATAGCTTGTGTAGGTACAGATCAAAAGAACATTCTGTCCCTAGACACGGACTGTAACCCTCATATCCATAAGTAGAGATGAGCGAACCGGGACAACCGAACCCGGTTTCGGTCCGAACTTCCGGAAAAGTTCGGTTCGCAGCGAATCCGAACTTCACCGGGTTCGGCCGAACCCGTTTTGACCGAACCCGGTCAAAAATATTATACAAATTGGCAGCCACTTGTCTCTATCAATCACTGATAGAGAAAAGAGGCTGCTGATTAAAAATAAAATAAAAAGCATTTCATACGTACCTGGTCGTTGTCTTGCGGACGAGTCTCTCTTCTTCCTCCAGTCCGACCTTCTTTTCTGACGCGGCAGCCTGTGATTGGCTGCAGAGGCCTCTGCAGCCTGTGATTGGCTGCAGAGGTCTCTGCAGCCCGTGATTGGCTGCAGAGGCCTCTGCAGCCCGTGATTGGCTGCAGCGCTCACATGGGCTGCATCGTCATCAAGGAATGTCGGGCCGGATGTCGCGAGGGACGCGTCACCAAGGCAACGGCCAGGAGACCGGACTGGAGGAAGCAGGGAGTTCCCGGTAAGTGTGAACGTCTTTTTTTTTTTACAGGTACTCTATATTGTGATCGGTAGTCACTGTCCAGGGTGCTGAAACAGTTACTGCCGATCAGTTAACTCTTTCAGCACCCTGAAGAGTGACTATTTACTGACGTCGCCTAGCAACGCTGCCGTAATGACGGGTGCACACATGTAGCCACCCGTCATTACGGGGCCTCATGCACACGACCGTAAAAACACCCGTTATTAAGGGTCGTAATTACGACCCGAAATAGCGGGCCCATAGACTTCTGTTAGCCATGGGTACCTTCCCGTTTTCTCACGGGAAGGTGCCCGTGCCGTTAAAAAGATAGAACATGTTCTATTTTTTTATTTTACGGGTCGTGCTCGTAATTACGACTCGTAATTACGAGCACGGCCGGCCGCTTTTATGAGCCGTGCTGTCATTATAAGGGTATGTTCACACGACAGCGTCCGTTACGGCTGAAATTACGGGGATGTTTCCGCCTGAAAACATCCCCGTAATTTCAGCCGTTATGGCATATGCAGGCGCTTGAACGCCGCGTCCATTACGGACGTAATTGGCGCTGCTATTCATTGGAGTCAATGAATAACGGCTCCAATTACGGCCAAAGAAGTGACAGGTCACTTCTTTGACGCGGGCGTCTATTTACGCGCCGTCATTTGACAGCGGCGCGTAAATTACGCCTCGTGTGAACAGACAAACGTCTGCCCATTGCTTTCAATGGGCAGATGTTTGTCAGCGCTATTGAGGCGCTATTTTCGGACGTAATTCGGGGCAAAAACGCCCGAATTACGTCCGTAATTAGTGAGTGTGAACATACCCTGTGTTCACACGCACTAATTACGGATGTAATTCGGGATTTTTTGCCCCAAATTATGCCCGAAAATAGCGCCTCGATAGCGCTGACAAACATCTGCCCATTGAAAGCAATGGGCAGACGTTTGTCTGTTCACACGAGGCGTAATTTACGCGCCGCTGTCAAATGACTGCGCGTAAATAGACGCCCGCGTCAAAGAAGTGACCTGTCACTTCTTTGGCCGTAATTGGAGCCGTTATTCATTGACTCCAATGAATAGCAGCGCCAATTACGTCCGTAATGGACGCCGCGTTCAAGCGCCTGCACTTGCCGTTTCGGCTGAAATTACGGGGATGTTTTCAGACGGAAACATCCCCGTAATTTCAGCCGTTACGGACGCTGTCGTGTGAACATACCCTAAATTTTATAGCAGCACGGCCCGTAAAATAGAAAAATAGAACATGTTCTATTTTTTTAACGGCACGGGCACCTTCCCGTGAGAAAACGGGAAGGTACCCATGGGTAACAGAAGTCTATGAGCCCGTTATTGCGGGTCGTAATTACGACCCACAATAACAGGTGTTTTTACGGTCGTGTGCATAATGGGAGCACGGCTTGGAAAAACGACCGGCTGCCTGTGTCCGGCCGTGCTCCTCTCCTGAAATACTCTGTGCTGCCTTAAACTCTGTGGACAGGTCAGGATCCTGTTTCTTTTAAATGCTGCTAGGGAACCCGCTCGATCCACTATATAAGGCTGCGCTACAGTGCAGCATTTAAAAGAAACAGGATCCTGACCTGTCCACAGAGTTTAAGGCAGCACAGAGTATTTCAGGAGATGAGCGTGCAGATTCAGTGCTGCTGTGAACTCTGCTCTTACCATTACGTAGCTCTCAGTCTGTTACCTCTCCTCCACTCCTGTCCTCAATAACACCTTCACATGATTGGCAAGTCACCACCCCGCACAAGATCCGCACGCTCATCTCCTGAGATACTCTGTGCAGCTGTGAACTCTACTCTTACCATTACGTGGTGACTTGCCAATCATGTGAAGGTGTTCTTGAGGACAGGAGTGGAGGAGAGGTAACAGACTGAGAGCTACGTAATGGTAGGAGCAGAGTTCACAGCAGCACTGAATCTGCACGCTCATCTCCTGAAATACTCTGTGCTGCCTTAAACTCTATGGACAGGTCAGGATCCTGTTTCTTTTAAATGCTGCACTATAGCGCAGCCTTATATAGTGGATCGAGCGGGTTCCCAAGCAGCATTTAAAAGAAACAGTGTGTGTGTTTGGGTATGTGTCTTTGTCTGTTTTTGTTTTTATATGTGTGTTTGTGTTTATGTGTGTTTGTGTATATATATGGGTGTATGTGTATATGTTTGTGTGTAGATGTTTGTGTGTGTGTGTTTTTGTATATGTGTGTGTTTGTGTATATGTGTGTATATGGGTGTGTTTATGTGTGTGTTTGTGTATATATGGGTGTGTTTGTGTATATATATGGGTGTATTTGTATATATGTTTGTGTGTAGATGTTTGTGTGTGTGTGTGTTTATATATGTGTGTGTTTGTGTATATGGGTGTGTGTATATGTGTGTGTTTGTGTATATGTGTGTGTTTGTGTATGGTTGTTTGTGTGTGCGTGCGTGTATATATGTGTGTAGGTGAGTAGAAGTATTGTTATTGTTCACATTGATAACTGTTTTTTTATGTTGTTGCAGATTTTGATGTACCGATTGGACTACATCTTCGATTCGTTGGACTACTGCGTAGATCTACGTTTTTTTTAAATTTTAATAAAATGGTTAACGAGGGTTTTGTTGGGGATTTCTTATTTCAATAAAAAAGAATTGTCTTTGTGTTTTTTTTTAAACTTTATTAGTGCCTAGATAATGGCAGTTGGCTGATTGACAGCGTCCATTATTAAGGCGGTACTTAGTGTTAGCCGGTGCAGAGGCTAGCACTAACCACCCATTATTACCCCGGTACCCACCACCACCAGGGGTGCCGGGAAGAGCTTGGTACGATCCAGTACCCGACCATCTGTTGTGATGGTCGGGTACTGGGGCGGCCGTAGGCTGGTATTATGAGGCTGGGAAGGGCCAAAAACAGTGGACCTTCCCACCCTTGTAATGCTAGGCTGCTGCTGCTGTGTTGTATCGGGCTGGTTATAAAAATGGGGGGGACCCCACGTCGTTTTTTTTGGGGAATTTAACAAATTTAACAATAGACGTTGGGTCCCCCACATTTTTAATAACCAGCCATATACAAGGCCGCAGCAGTCTGGCATTACATGGGTGGGAAGGGCCACTGGTTTTGTCCATTCCCAGGCTAATAACACTGTGTTGTTTGTGGCTGGTTATGATAAATTGGGTGGAACCCCATGTCTTTTTAAAAAAAAATTAAAAATAAATAAATAATAAAAAAAAAATGACGTGGGGTCCCCCCCACTTTTATAACCAGCCAGATACAACACAGCAGCAGCAGCCTAGCATTACAAGGGTGGGAAGGTCCACTGTTTTTGGCCCTTCCCAGCCGCATAATACCAGCCTGCGGCCGCCCCAGAGCCCGACCATCACAACAGATGGTCGGGTACTGGATCGTACCTGGCTCTTCCCGGCACCCCTGGTGGTGGTGGGTACCGGGGTAATAATGGTGGTTAGTGTTAGCCTCTGTACCGGCTAACGCTAAGCCTCGCCTTAGTAATGGATGTTGTCACTCAGACAGCGGCCATTACTAAAGTGATAGTAATAAAATTTGAAAAGAAAAAGACAAAGATATAGATAAAATATTTTATTGAAATAAAGCACCCCCAACACAACCCTCATTAACCATTTTATTGTAGAAAAAAAAAAACCGTCATCGAAGTAGTCCTCGAAACCGACGTAGTCCAAACACCAAACCTGTAAAAAAAAGAAAAAATGAAATAAAACATGTTGTAAGCTTAGATTCAGTTTAATGTGTGATACTGACTGTTATACCATGTATAGAAGCCTGCCGTGAAGTTGACTTAGATACAGGGCGCCAGCAGACAGTATCATACATGGCCATACAGACATGTATACAAACAAACATACATACATGCAAACTATCATACATACATGCATACACACACACATGAAACCATACATACAAACATGCAAAGATACATACATATATACAAGCATGCACAAATATACATGCAAACATAAATACATGCAAACATAATTACATACATGCACATATATATAAACATACATGCAAAAATAAAAACATGCAAACATACATGACAACATACATACATGCAAACATACATACATACAAACATGTATACATACATGACAACATACATACATGACAACATACATACATACATGCAAATATACATTCATGCAAATATACATTCATGCAAACATACATAAATGCAAACATACATACATGCAAATATATACATGCAAATATACATACAAACATGCACATATATACATACATGACATCATACATACATGACGACATACATACATACATACATACATAAAATGCAAACATACATACATACATTCATGCAAACATACATGCAAATATATACATACATGCCAACATACATACATACATACATGCAAACATACACACATGCAAACATACATACATGCAAATATACATACAAACATACATGCACATATATACATACATACATGACAACATACATGCATACATACATACATGACAACATACATACATGCAAACATACATTCATGCAAACATACATACATACATGCAAACATACATTCATGCAAACATACATACATGCAAACATACATGCAAATATATACATGCAAATATACATACACATATATACATACATGCCAACATACATGCACATATATACATACATACATGACAACATACATACATGCCAAAAAAAATAATAATACGTTCATACTTACTTTCCTCCTGTCCGGGCTCCAGCGATGACGTTTCATCCATGTCGCCGCTGCAGCCTGTGATTGGCTGCAGAGGCGGTCACGTGGGATGAAGCGTCATCCTGACGTGCGTGACCGCCACTACAGCCTGTGATTGGCTGCAGCGGCGAAAGGGATGAAACGTCATCGCTGGAGGCCGGACAGGAGGAAAGTAAGTACGAACGTATAATTTTTATTTTTTTATTACATTTAAATTGTATTTTCCGCGCGCCGAGCATGTACTGTCAAGGTTGCTGAAAGAGTTAGGGCGGGTTCACACATGGCGGAATTCCACTTAAATTCCGCTGCGGACACTCCGCAGCGTTAATCCGCAGCGGAGCCGTTTCTCCATTGACTTTCACTTTAAATTAGCAGTGTTCGTTTACACGATGCGTACAATTCCGCTGCGGAGCATAGGCTGCGGAGCGGAATTTGGTGTCCGCAGCATGCTCTGTCTGTTGCGGAGCAGTGGCGGACTCATGGCGGAATTTCTCCATTGACTTCAATGGAGATTCAAAGTTCCGCAATGAAGTCCGCAGCTGTCATGCACATGTCATGTGTGCTGCGGATACGTCTTGCTTTTTTAACTTGACATTTCTTCATTCTGGCTGGACCTATGTATTTCTAGGTCTACAGCCAGACTGAGGAAGTCAATGGGGCTCCCGTAATGACGGGAGCGTTGCTAGGAGACGTCTGTAAATAGTCACTGTCCAGGGTGCTGAAAGAGTTAAGCGATCGGCAGTAACTGTTTCTGCACCCGGGACAGTGACTACCGATCCCAATATACATGTATCTGTAAAAAAACATATAAGTTCATACTTACCGAGAACTCCCTGCGTCTGTCTCCAGTCCGGCCTCCCAGGATGACGTTTCAGTGTAAGTGACGGCTGCAGCCAATCACAGGCAAAGCACAGGCTGCAGCGGTCACATGGACTGGCGCGTCATCCAGGGAGGTCGGGCTGGATGCCGAAAGAGGGACGCGTCACCAAGACAACGGCCGGTAAGTATGAAAATCGTTTCCTTTCACTAGGGAAAGTGCTGTCCCTTCTCTCTATCCTGCACTGATAGGGAGAAGGGAAGCACTTTTCCCGCAGTCTGCAGCAGCTAGTCCGCATCAATGTACTGCACATTTTGTGCAGATCCGCTGCAGAATCTGCAACGCAGATTCTGTGCGGCATCGATGCGGACAGTTGCGGAGGAATTCCGCCATGTGTGGTCATGCCCTTAGTGCAGCCCATTAACTCTATCAGCACCCCGGACAGTAGCATGCTCGGCGCACGTAAGTGACAGGTTCGGTCCGAACTAGTTCGGTCCGAATCGAACTTTTTTGTGAAATTCGGCGAACTAGCCGAACCGAACTTTTGAAAAGTTCGCTCATCTCTATCCATAAGGGAACAATAAATGTCAAAAAGTATCTACCTAATCGTCAGGTGATGGTTCCCCACCCCGGACAGATTATGATCTGACACAATTAATTCAGGGATCCATTAGTTGCATATATATTATTTGTAAAAACGAAAAAATAAAAATATTTTTTTGTACCTTCATCAAAATGGTCATAAACGCCACCGATCCCTAGTGTGAACATGGACTAAGCATATAATATCAAAATGGACCAATCTAAAGTAGAATTCTAGATGTTTTTTCAAAATCAAATCCCATTCACATTGAAATTGTTGTATTATACGTCAAGACCATCACTTTGGTAATACATTTTCTCTAAAAAATAAATAAAAGAAAAAAATAAAATAATTTTTTCAAAAAAACATTCTCATTATTTTTTTATTTTTTACTATTAAAGAGAGACAAAGATCTTCTTATATGTAGAAATATAATGGAGGCATGATTGTTGAGGGAGGATTATAACACATGAGTCCAAACTCTCCAATTCCAGATCGTGTGGGTCCAGTCATATCATATCATTGACACTCTAAAAAGAGAAGAGAACGAAAAAAGGAAGTTATTCCCTTATACAAAACTGTATAGACTCATACAGGGTTTACACATAAAAAATATTTAAACTACCATCCCATGATATCAACAGGATCCCAGATCTTTTTTGGATATCTAACACATAAGGAGAGGTCACTCCTTTATTTTTGAAGCTTTGCACCAGCCTAGTCAGCCATTTGTTCACAGTGCTGCTCCAATCCTGTGCTTTTTTCTACAATCCTAAAAATAGGTATGCCGATGTATACAATCCCGATGGAGGCCAAAAGGACACTCTTTAGGCCTCTTTTGGGCTAATGGAGCCCTATGGACACGTTTATCATGTACGTAGTTCATAACCATGATTGGAAGAGGGCCTATTAGTTCAGTGGCCTAGACTCTGCTGTTCATAGATTTATTTTCCAGAGGTATAGGGCCATACATTTTTCTAGTAATTTACAGCTCTATTTCCTGGTTGTCCAGTGGTTTGATAGCATGGTCCTTGTGTAGTATGGTTTCATGTCCCAACTCTTAAGGTAAAATACAGTCTTGCCCCCAGTCCCTGGTGTGTAGTTGTTACCCACACAACACATTCATTTTACCACCCTGATGAGGCTAAGGCCCAATGCACACGATGCGTATTACGTGCGGTTTTGCTGCGTGGAATTGCATACGGTAAATCCACAGAGTAATACAGTGCCAGCCTAGTTAATGAGATTCCAGGAAATCTAATGTACACGCTGCAGTATTTTTCAGGACGGAAATTGACCTGCAGTTCGGTTTTTAGAATCTGCAGCATGTCAATTTATCTTGTGTTTCCGCTTTGAAATTATGTCTGCCTAGTGCTGTGGAAAATCGCACCAAATCCCGCAGCATGAAAACGCACCAAAAACGCATCAAAACATAAAAACTGCATCAAAAACGCATCGAAAAATTAGATGCGCTTTTTACCTACGCATTTCCTGCGTATTGCTGCGGTTCTGGTGCGTATTTCCCACTGTAAAATACACAACATGTGCATGTAGTCTTAGGCTCTACTTGAATCAACGCAACGCAACCTCAAAGTTTCCCTGTAGAAAAATAAAGTTGCAGATGACCTTGTTACCATTGCAAGAAATGTTGCATTGTTTGTGACTGCAAAATAGAGAAACTCTGAAGTGTCGTTGTATCAATGCATTGTTAATAAAGAACATCAAAGATAAAAGTAACACATGGGTGTAATAAAGTAGTTACGCAAGGGAAGAAGGTGTGCCCCTTATAACAATAAATAGGATCATTATGGCAAAATTTTAATGGATAGTGATTAATACTGAATTAAAGAGAATTTGACAAACAAACAAACAATGGCTCATAGGGATATGAAAGAAGATGTGATGTTATTAAGTCTTATTCAAATTAATTTCTGCTTTCCTCATTTTGTAATAAAATTAGCATTTCAGCGCTGGTTTTTCTTGCATATCAGAACTAATTTTATATTATTATTACAGAAAATGACAGTATTACGAACGGGTTTAATGGAAGCATGGCTTATCTACATACCACACCTTTGCATTGAATATATCATTATTGTTACAATATTTACTGGCATGTGAAGCATAAATAATATTATGTGTTCCTATTATTTATGAAATTATGGTTATATTTTATATCTCAGTACACTTTTATTTCAAGTATATCTGAATCCATAACATTTTAATTACAAGTGAAGTATGGAGAGTAACGCTTCTGGAAATGAAGCTGTAATTGGCTGCAAAAATTTTATGTGCATGTGTGTTGTTTATTGAACAATCTATATAGCCGGTTGGAAATTCATCACATACCAACTACAGCAGAGCTTGCTTAATAAAATATTAACTATTTAGCACCAGCCTATTTTACAGCTAAATGACCAAAGAAAATGTCACAATCTTGCTATGTGCTACTTTAGATGAATATAACTTTGCAGCTGAATGATGTGTTTGAATTTTAAATATATATATACACAGAGCCCACCAAAAGTTCCGGAACACCCTCATAACTTTTGAACGGCTCGAGGTAGAGGGTTGAAATTTGGTGGGATTTAATGTGGTCATAAAATCTACCAGTTAACGCAAAAAAAAAAACACCCCCACCGGGTGGGGGTGGGGGGGGGCAGCAAAATCTTAAATGGAACGGCGGCCGAGTGGGGACTCATTTGAAACCTCTTTTCAATACAAAAACGACGCTGCAATTTTGAGATAGGATGTTTTTTTCGCTGAGATATTTAACGTTAAAGTTATCATCTTCATTATTGGCTACCGCTGGTGTTCACATTACCCAAAATGTACCGCGTGGGCGTGTGTGTGTGTGTAGCGTTGGAAATGTGACATCAAGGTGACTTTAAATGACGTATTATTACAATCGGCCTTGGTGATACAAAATGGACCTTGTCTACGATTGTAACATGATTTCATGTGTACATATTTCGGTAGTCGCTTGTTGTGCTCCACTCGAGACAGATGTATGAGGATTATCATGTACAGTGAGCAGAACATCTGAAGCTTTTTCATCATTACTAGCATGTTTGGGTCTTCCTGATATTGGTGCGTATTTAATTGAACCGGTTATTTCGAAATGATGAACAGTTCTTTTTAACAGTTGACAATGAAATTGGACCACGGATAGGATAAGTGGCATTGAATAAAGCTGCTACTTCTCTATAGAATCTTATTTTTTCTTCACCATACCCTCTCATCATCAATAAAGTGATCCTTTCGGTCAAATGCATTTTGTGATATGACAATAGAAATGTACAAAAATGAAAATTACTCTCCGAATTAGCGCTTTCTGAAATTCACAAGCGACTACCGAAATGTGTACACATGAAATCATGTTACAATCGTAGACAAGGTCCATTTTGTATCGCCAAGGCCGATTGTAATAATACGTAATTTAAAGTCACCTTGATATGACATTCCCAAGCTGACACACACACGCCCACACACATTTAGGATTTTACCCGTGCGGTACATTTTGGTTAATGCTAACACCGGCGGTAGCAGATAATGAAGATGATAACTTTAAAGTTAAATATCTCAGGCATTGTTTTCGTATTGAAAAGAGCTTTCTTATGAGCCCCCACTCGACCCCCCATGCCATTTAAGATTTTGCTCTACCCGTCCAACCCACCGCCCCCAAGGGGGTGGGGGTGTTTTTTGTATTTTTTTCGTTAACTGGTAGACTTTATGACCCCATTAAATCCCACCAAATTTCAACCGTCTACCTCGAGCCGTTCAAAAGTCATGAGGGTGTTCTGGAACTTTTGGTGGGCACTGTATATATATATATATATATATATATATATATATAGCAGATATAAAAAAATGGCGACAGCACCCTGCAACACTAATGCCACCTAAACCACTAAATATAAATAGATATGCACTAAAGCTAAATCTACCTACAAATAGGGAGGTTCTTAGTGCACATTTTGATCAAAAAGTGTTAGCCCACCTGCCACGACAAGGCGACCTCTGTAAGGTGGGAACCTACGCTGCACATACACCCAGAACTGGGACTAAGCCTACATATATACCTGGGGATGGTAGGATCCAGCATTGAACTGATTAAAATCACCCAGGGCAGAATGGGAGGAGTGCAAGAACAACAAGTGGAGGCAGTCACGAACCCCACATATATGGATACCATAAACACAACAAAAATTGAAGGTGTGTAGTTTCCCAGATGGGGTCACTTTTGGGGGATTTTGACTGTTTTGGCACCGCAAGGGCCCTTCAAACCTGACATGGTGCCTAAAATTTATTCTAACAAAAATAAGGCCCCAAAATCCACCAGGTGCTCCTTTGCTTCTGAGGCCGGTGCTTCATTCCAGTAGCACGCTACGGCCACATGTGGGATATTTCCTAAAACTGCAGAAACTGGGCAACAAATATTGAGTTGCATTTCTCTGGTAAAACCTTCTGTGTTATAAAAAAAATTGTACTAAAAATTTATTTCTGCAAAAAAATATGAAATTTGTAAAATTCACCTCTACATTGCTTTAATTCCTGTGACATGTGTAAAGGGTTAAGACATTTTCTAAATGCTGTTTTGAATACTTTGAGGGGTGAAGTTTTTAAAATGGGGTGACTTTTTGGGGGTTTCTAATATATAAGGCCCTCAAAGCCACTTCACAACTGAACTGGCCCCTGTAAAAATGGCCTTTTGAAATTTTCTTGAAAATGTGAGAAATTGCTGCTAAAGTTCTAAGCCTTGTGAGGTCATAGAAAAATAAAAGGATGTTCAAAAAACGATTCCAATCTAAAGTAGACATATGGGTGATGTTAATTAGAAACAATTTTGGGTGGTATAACTGCCTGTCTTACAAGCAGATACATTTAAATTGAGAAAAATGCTAATTTTTGCAATTTTTCGCTAAATTTTGGTGTTTTTCACAATTAAATACTGAACATATCGAGCAAATTTTGCCAGTAACATAAAGTCCAATGTGTCACGAGAAAACAATCTCAGAATCGCTTGGATAGGTGAAAGCATTCCGGAGTTATTACCACATAAAGTGACACATGTCAGATTTGAAAAATGAGGCTCGGTCAGGAAGGTCAAAAGTGGCTAAAGAGGGAAGGGGTTAATTAGTTTAATGCTGGTTCCTACCATCCCCAGATATATATGTAGGCTTAGTCCCAGTTCGGGGTGTATGTGCAGAGTAGGTCCCCACCTATGGAGGACGCCTTGTCGTGGCAGGTGGGCAAACACAATTTGTTCAAAATGTGCACTAATAACCTTCCTATTGTAAGTAGATTTATCAGTAATGCATATTTATTTATATTTAGTGGCTTAGATGACATTAGTGTCCGCAGTGTGCTGTCGCCATTTTCGTGTATGCTGTATAAATTTGCAGTCACAGGCGTTCTAGCACCTCCATACACGTTTTGTTTCATTTTGTTGGAATGTGCTGTTCAAACTTTTGTGTTGTTTATATCGTCCTACACAATTTGATCTTATTTTTGAGGTTTAATATGGCTAAAAAAACTTTGCTTTTTATCTGGCTTTTATGTCCCTCCCACACGCCCCAGATTATGCCCCAAAATTTGATCATTTTTAGATCATATCGACACTTGCTACTTCTTCGATTTGCATAACCCTAGGGTTTACCCTTCTTGCTGTTGCAATTTCAACGTTAAGGAGTCTATACAAGTAAAGTCCAGTTTTGTTCTAAAATTTTCTTGAATAACACAGAATTTTTTGGGGGTAAATGCATCATTTTACTCAAGCACTTTCCCACACAGTATGGGCCATGGGTAAAATTCATCTAATTTCATATTCTGCTACTTCTACTGGGTATGAGGATACACAATATGTGTGCTGTGTTTATCACACATAGACAATGAAGCTAGTTTCAGAAATCACCTTGTTTCAAAGTAAATTTTACAAAATTGACTTGACTTTCCATAACATTTGCAAAATAAGTACTCTGAAACATAGAACCCCAAACATAATATAAAATACCATGGTGTGTAGATTACTCAGGACTTCGTTAAAACGTAATAGATGCTATAATATGTGTTTAGGTGACAATAGCGGCAAATATTTATTGGGTATTTATGTTATGTGAAAATGTTATGTGATATTAGGGAACGGTTTCTATAGCAACCGGTCGCTTTCGGCCGGTCTATTACGGTGGCGTAAGTGGATCAAGATTGGAGGAAATTTGCAAATCTCTCAGGGAGATTTCTGTCTGGACGCGATTTGACTTAAGATGGAACATTGGTCCGCTGCTTGCTGAAATCATTTTTTAATATAAGAAAACACAAGTCGACTCGAAAATAAAATACAATAGTTCTTCTTCTGGAATCACGTCAATTAAAATGTGTGGCGTGGATTATGCCACCTCAAATTAATTTTATTTATTTATTTTTTTTAAGCAGTGGGTTCCATTATTCGGTTATAATTAATAGGGATACTATTTTTCAGGGCACAACTCTTAATAGCCATAGTCCCTAAAGTCAGTTATTTTCAGATGATGGTCTCTGCGACTTCATTGAGACCCAGAGGTCTTAGTGTATTCAATTTGTATATCCAATAGACCTCCCGTTTACAAAGTGAATTGTATCTGCCTAAATGACCGAAAAATGGCCGAAAAATCGGAATCTGAATCTGTGTTCCGACAGAGCGTTGTTCGCAGCGTTTTTTTACGCGTAAAAAAAATGGCCGCAAAAATGAAGTGCAGGACACTTCTTGGGACGTTTTTGGAGCCGTTTTCCATAGACTCTATTGAAATAAGCTCCAAAAACGGGCATAAAAAAAGGCAGCTAAAAACGCCGCGAAAATCGCGAGTGGCAGAAAAACATCTCAAAATCAGGAGCTGTTTTCCCTTGAAAACAGCTCTGTATTTTGAGACGTTTTTGACTCTGCGTGTGAACATACCCTTACGGTTGGCTTGTTCTTCCTATAAATTGTGTGTTACAACTGCAATTAGTTAAATATATGATAAACTGTGATTGACAGGTCAATCTTTTTCTTATCTCGAAAACTTTTCCAGTTTGAAGAGATCCAAAAGTAGTAGTGTTATTCATAATTGACTAACAGCAGAGTCTGTTTTATTTTAGAAAATGCTGGTCGTTGTGGGTCTTGCCAGAAGGATATACGGCTGGGGGCTAAAATGTTTTTAATCGTTTGGGCTCTCTTAAAAGTTATTACTGGTTTAGTAGGGATGATGGTCTGCAGGAAAGGGTCTTGTTTTAATATGTGCCAATGTTTCGTTAGGCAATCTCTGATCTTTTTATGGGAACAGTTGTACCTTGTGATACAACCAAAACCATAATTTGTGGTGTCTCTAGAGTTCGAGAGAAGACAGGCTGAGGTCGTAGATTTATTACTGGGAGGTAGACAATCCTGTTGCAAAATTCCTAGCAGTCTTCCTATATACCTGGGAAAGAAGTGCTTTGGGGTATCCCTTTCCTCTGACTCTTTTGTGTAAGATACAACTTTGTTTATAAATATCTGTTTGCAGTGTGCAATTTTTCCTTACTCTTTTATACTGGCTTAGTGGTATGTTTTTAATCCACTTCGAATAGTGGCCACTATGGAAATCCAGATAACTGTTAGTATCAACTTGCTTGAAATGTGTTTGTGTAACAAAATTTTGTGCAATCGATACAATAGTGAGATCGAGGAAATCAATTTCATCCTTCTTTATTGTATAAGTAAAGTTAATACCCCAAGTGTTATTAATTAGCAATTGGCAGAAGTTTGTGGCACTGGGTATATCTCCATACCATATAAAAACAAGACGTCTATATATCTCCTGAAGAGGCAGATGTTCTTGAGGGCCCATGGGTGTTTCCAAATGTAAATATCTTCAAATGCACCCATAAAACCACTCCCTAATATCACTGTTTCCCCATTTTCACATAACATAAATACCCTATAAATATTTGCCGCTATTGTCACCTAAACAAGAAAATATAAACCATTTAGGGTGTACAACTTTATTTGTTTTTTTGTCAGGGTATATATCACCAATTTTAAAATAACCGAAATTTAATTTTTCGCATATTATAGTCTCTATTAAGTTTTAACGAAGTACCGAGTAATCTATGCACCATGGTATTTTATATTATGTTTCTACCAGTCAAACATTGTCTTTTTATGTTTATCTTTTATAAGGAAGTATGTTTTTATGTATCGATGTTATATGTTGATCATCCATTTTTATGTCTGTGACCTTTTAACTTGAGAGTTTTTCATCAGTTTTTTGACTTATCAGTGTTCTGATATCTAGCCTTTCTCTGTATATAAACCCCCATACCTGTACAGTTTTTTTGACTTGTACTTGACCTAAGGAAGAAGCCGGTATGGCTGTGAAACGCGTTGTTGTTGTTGTGCACCTAAACAATCTATTTGCCTACACTGTGGAACCTAGCCGTTCTTTTGGATTGACGATATCGTTGAATATTTTCTACTGTGGTTGCCCCAAATTTTAGTATCCATTTTTACTACTGCTATCTCTCCATGACTACACTGGACAAACCATTGTTCCAGACCGGTATCAAGGCTGCATTCCACCTGCTTCGTTAGCCCATTTGGCACATCTCGTGTATCATCGGATGTTGTACTCCCAGTACAACATAACCAGGTCAGCATATTCCGAATACCGCTCACCTATTCTCCCTTGTATTGTTTGATGCACTGTGTGCGCTTCTGTCTTTTTTGTCGTTTATGAATATCCTCAAAACCAAATCTTTCCCTTCCTCGCACAGGAGTAAGTTAAATGTCGGAAAAAATGTATGAAACGGCAAATCAAGTATCTATTTTTGGCTGTGGTAAAAATTTTAATAATTGGGAACAATACGGTATTCCTTTAAAACAGAGTTGAATGCCTAGATTTAAGGGGCATGAGGGACAAAAAATTTGGTAGTCTTTGTGATGACTATGTTTGCTGCACATGTGGCACCTTTTCTGGGGTGTTTTCCTTATTGATGTGGGGGAATTGGATTGATAAAATGCTTTTCCACTTATCTGTTGACATCCTAAAACTGGGGACATTGTTTGGTGTCTTCAACTTCAAAAATGAGGGTTTGAATCATGTGTCTCCCAGGGTTGCCAACCGTCTGTAAATATACGGACAGTCCGCAAAAATTCAATGTTTTTTATGCCGTCCATAGTGTTGGGCAGAAAACAAACTATCCTGGATTTCTTCCGTTCCCTCCGATAATTTACACAGCGCATGCGCCAAAATTTACATGCGCAGACGCATTGCAAACAAGAAGGGAAGCAGGCCCGCAGCAGCCCGCCCTGCAGCCGGCAATTAGGAGGAGACAGGAAAGTGGACTTGGAGTGGCTGCGGAGGAAGAGCATATGACGGTCTGTGACTGTACCTGACTGAGGTGACCTCAGTCAGAGACAGACCGTCATTGGGTCGGTGCCGGGACCATTGAGTCACCTGGTCCTGACCTCACATCACGTGACGTCAGGACCTCGGCTCGGAGCAAGACCATGCAGGGGGATGCGGGTGGGGGTGGATTGAGTGTCGGACTCACCAATCACAGCCCCGCTTCTAGCTTTCCCATTCTTAATTAGCGTGGAAAAGCTACAAGCGGAGCTGGGATTGGTGAGTCTCACAGTCACTCCCAGTACATACCGTACTGCATGCAGCAACAACAGCCAGTCGGACTCTGAGTCTTACGCTGACCTGTTACTGCCACCCAGGGCCGGCCTTAGGATAGATGGCGCCCCATGCAAAATTATTCCAATCATAAAAAAATGCCCCATAAAAAAGTATAATGCCCCCCCACAGTATAATGCCCTATATAGTGACCCCACACAGTATAATGCCGCTTTAGTGCCCCTATCCAGTATAACAATATATAACCCCTTCAAGGACACAGAATTTTGTTGTCTAATTGTGCACACACAGTATTATGCCCCCTAAGTGACACACACAATATATTGCCCCCTGTAGTGCTCCCACACACTATAATGTCCGCTTAATGGCCTCCACACAGTATAATGCCCCCCTGTAGATTGTGCCATACAGCCTCCCTGTAGACAGTGCCATAATCCCCCACCTCCTCCTTGTAGACCATGCCATACAGTCCCCCACCTCTCCCTTGTAGACAGTACCATGCAGCCCCTCACAATCCCCCACGTAGACAGTGCCATACATTCCCTCACCTCCCCCTTGTAGACATTGCCCTCAAATAAAAAAAATTGTACTCACCTAGGCCCATTTACGACGACGAACTGAGCTACTCCACAACGCCAACGACAAGATCCTTGCATATGCCGGCATGATCCTGTAGCCTAGTACAGAGTTACCCAACCTTTTTGGACTCGAGGCACCCCATGAAAAAAAAATTCCCCCCTGGTATTTTCCGTGTCCTATTAATTTCAATTGGAGGTCAGAGGTAGAAACCACTTGAAGACCATCAGCCCCCCACTCACAGTAAAATAACCATCAGCCTGCCACTCACAATAAAATGACCATCAGTCCGCCACTCAGAGTAGCCCCCTCTAGACAGTGTCACACAGCCCCCTGTAAATAGTGCCACACAGCTTCCTTGTAGGTAGTGCCACACAGCCCCCTTGTGTGTACTGCTACACAGCTCCCTTGTGTGTAGAGCCACACAGCCCCATTGTGTGTAGTGCCACACAGCCCCCTTGTAGGTAGCTGCCACACAGCCCCCTTGTAGGTAGCTGCCACACAGCCACCTTGTAAGTAGCTGCCACACAGCCACCATGTAGGTAGCTGCCACACAGCCCCCTTGAAGGTAGCTGTCACACAGCCCCCTTGTAGGTAGTGCCAGACACCCCCTTGTAGGTAGTGTGGCATGGCCCCCTTGTAGATAGCACCCCCCTCCCTTCCTGTAAATAGCACCACTGTAGCTCCCTGAAGGAGCGGAATCCCCTAGTTGCCGGGGATTCCACTCCTGGTCAGGGGGCTTGATGTCTTTGTCCATATATGGACAGTGACATCAGGGGCAACTCCTGAAGCGGAATCTCCGCCTACAGCGTTGCCGACTCTGTGACCGGGGATTCCACTCCAGGAGAAGCCCCTGTCGTCTCTGTCCATTTATGGACAGTGATGTCAGGGTGTTCTCCTGGAGCTGAGTCACCGGCCACCACGCGGGCAATGCTGTGGATGGGGAGTCCGCTTCAGGAGTTGACCCTAATGTTACTGTCCATATATGGACAGAGACATCAAGCGCTCCGTCCAGAAGTGGAATCCCCAGCCACAGGGGGATTCCGCTCCTTCAGGGAGCTACAGTGGTGCTAGTAGATAGCAGAACATTGAGACACCTCCTTGCTCTGCTATAGTGTTCAATAGAATATGGGCATGGCCACCCTCATGCCTGGTGTCGCTGCTAGCAGCCGGGCCTGGGCGCTTCTGAAACACAAGCAGGGGAAGGGAGCCAGCGCAGCGGCAATGGCACAGGTCGCACACCCCTAAGGCCGGCCCGGCCACCAGTTGCGATAACTAAAGTATCAGCCACAGCGCGTGCTACGGGGACCGCTGCATGCCGTTAGCAGCCGTTATGGTACAGTGGTAGCAATGCCACTACAGGACGCAGATACAAATGAATACTATACGCTGCAGACCTATAAGGTGCTGGGAAGACTCCCTGCGGAGGCCGGAGTGATGATGTAACGTTATCACACTGGTCTGCGCATACGTCGCGGGAACGGGGCAAGGTAAGTACAATATATTTTTTTTTTAAGGGGGCAGTGTGGCAATATGCAGGGGGGGAGCTGAGTGGCACTATATACAAGGGGGGAGCAGGGTGGCACTATATACAAGGGGGAAGAAGTGTGGCACTATATACAAGGGTGGCAGGGTAGCACTATATACAAGTGGGGAAAGCAGGGTGGCACTATATACAAGGTGGAGCAGGATGGCACTATATACAAGGGGGAAGCAGTGTGGCACTATATACAAGGAGGGGCTGTGTGGCACTATATACAAGGGGGAGCAGGGTGGCACTATGTACAAGGGGGCTGTGTGGCACTATATACAAGGGGAGAGCAGGGTGGTACTATGTACAATGGGGGGGAACAGGGTGGCACTATATATACAAGGGGGAGCTATGTGGCACTATTTTCTAGGGGGCTGTATGACACTACTTACAAGGGGGGCTGTGTGGCACTATATACAAGGGGGGCTGTGTATCACTATATACAAGGGGGGCTGTGTGGCACTATATACAAGCGGGGGCTGTATGGCACTATACAAAAGGGGGAGCTGTGTGGCACTATATACAAGGGGGGATGTGTGTGGCAGAATCTACAGTGGTCTGTGTGTGGCATTATCTACAAGAGGCTATGTGGCACTATCTACTAAGTGGGGCTGTGTGGCACTTTATACAAGGGAGGGGGGCTGTTTGGCAATATATACAGGGGGCTTTATAGCGATATCTACAGGGGGTTGTATGCCACTATCTTCAAGGGGGAGGTGGGGGCACTATCTACAAGTGGGGTGTGACACTGTCTATAGAGGGGGCAGTATAGCACTGTCTACAGGCGGGCTGTATGGCACAATCTACAGGGGGCAGTATCTACAGGGGGCACTATCTGTAAGAAGGGCTGTGTGTGGCACCTAGGAGTGGACGCAGTCAAAAATTTGCTATGGGGCCCAGTCTTTCCTTGTTACGCCCCTGCTTGCCACCACCACACAACCACACAGCAGACAGACTGCAGACAGACCTTGCCAGCGGGAGAGACTGAGACAGTGCCTGCCGTAATTGAATTGTCCCCCTACTACTACTGCTTGGCAAGTTCACTTTACATAATGGGGCCAAGTGTCCAACTGACTTGTACTACTTTGAAAGTTTATATATCACTGTCAAGGAGTATTTTGAATCACAGTCTCAGTACTCGTTCAAAGCCAGGCAGAAGTTTTGTTTTGTTTATTTTTTTTTGTATTATTAACCCCTTCACGATGGCCATACGGCTATATACGTTCTAACTGCCGATGCCCTGTGCAGTTAGCACGTAAATAGACGTTTGCAGCGGGCATCGGGTTTAATGAGTGCAGAGCTGCTTCAGCGCGTGAGCAGCCCTGCACTAATGTATGTGTCGGCTCTCTTTACAAGTGCCGACACCTCTTTGACTTTGTTTCATAAAACAAACGTGTGTTTTTTTATGAAACTAAAGTTACAAGTGTTGCGCTGCTCACAATGAAGCAATCTGAACTTTTCTCTGCTCCTTGAGTGTTCGCACCTCCCCCCTCCTTCTCCCTCCGTGGGCCTCTGCCCAGAGATAAGGGAGCCAGTGTGCTCATTATTTCGGCAGATAAGGTACTAAAAGTTTTGTTTTAACTCTTTAGTCTTCTTCTCTCTCCTGTAGAGTGAAGAAGGCTAACTGTTAAAGGGCTGCAACAGTGTGTGTATATATATATATATATATATATATATATATATTTATATACACACATATAAATAACATAAATACATGAAAAAATTACAAACTTTTTTTTCACATTTTCAGTGATTTGTCTGCTCATAATAATAATTTTAAAGCATGGAATTAATTAAACTAATCTAGAAAATGAAAGCCTCATAAGTCTTGTAAAAAAACCAAAGCAAAAATAGTTAGGATATTGAAAGCGGTTGCAAAGTTATTATTGTTTAAAGAAGTGCACATCAGAAATGGAAAATTTGACCTGGACACAGGGGCATCAATGACCCTTGGTCATGAAAGGGTTAATATCTCAATTGTATTACTTTAATCGTTTTTTATTTCAACTTGAGTTGTGCCCGTACTCATCTTTACTATCCCACTCGTGTGATCACTTATAAAAAGGTGTCACTTGTGCTCTTTATTATTACTTAATCTTGATTTTGTAATGTGTCCGTAAAAATGTGGGTCTGTCCGTGATTTTTAGCTCAGTTGTCCAGAAACGACTGAAGTGGAGGTTGGCAACTCTGGTGTCTCCACATGGTTTTTTGTTTTTTTAAAAGCAGAAATGCAACCAAATATTAACTGCCTGTCTAAATATTTAAAAACAAGTTTAATAGTAAACCATTAAAAGTTGGGCACTAATGCCAAGACAGGATCTGAACACAGGTGTTGGCAGCACAGATCATAAACCTAGGACAAGGTGTCTAGAGCATATCGGCTAAATATTGAAAAACGACACCTTGTAGCGGCGGTAGCAATTACTATTATGGTCTGTTTTCCACAAATGAACAACACTTCCCTACGCATTTCTGCGCCTCTATATTTTCAGGGGGCATCCACAGGGGTACAATTGCGAATGAATAGTTATAAATGCCAGTCAGCACATTTATGCTGTATTTGTTTTCCGGCATACAGTGGACACTGGTGACTGGTATAACGCGTGCCGGGAAAACATCAAACCTAAGAAGGCTTAGCCCCACATACTCCGGTCGCGTCAGAGGGAGCACGTACCAATCGGCGCATAGTAAGTCACGATGACGTCCGCCGAAAGAACCAGCCCCTTGGTTACGTTGCGGCTAGTAGAGCAGATGCATACAGCATCATTGGTAACTAGGGGAGCTACAGGTGTCCCTCAGAATCTGTAAGCCGAAATCTCAAGTATATAGTGAAAGTGATGCAAACGGAGGATGTAATCCAGAAATTGGACCGGAGAATGAGGAAGGATGAAAAATAATAATAATAATAAATAAAGTAACGGGGTATTCAACAAATGTAGTTAGTAATAGATGAATTGCTTGAAGGGGCCATAGATATACCATTAATGTCAAAGAAACGTGGAGTGTAAACACATCCCAATAGTAACTATGTTGGCCAGTATAAAATGGACCACCCCATAGATTGTCACAATTGGGAGGACGTTACTATCAGAGACACTATAAGGAAGAGACGGGGGCATAAAAGCCGCACCACACATGCCATCATTAACCCCTTCCCTCTTTGGCCGCTTTTGACCTTCCTGACAGAGCCTCATTTTTCAAATCTGACATGTTTCACTTTATGTGGTAATAACTCCGGAATGCTTTTACCTATCCAAGCGATTCTGAGATTGTTTTCTCGTGACACATTGGACTTTATGTTACTGGCAAAATTTGCCCGATACATTCAGTACTTAATTGTGAAAAACACCAAAATTTTGCGAAAAATTGCAAAAATTTGCATTTTTCTCAATTTAAATGTATCTGCTTGTAAGACAGGCAGTTATACCACACAAAAATGTTGGTAAATCACATCCCCCATATGTCTACTTTAGATTGGCATCGTTTTTTTGAACATCATTTTATTTTTCTAGGACGTTACAAGGCTTAGAACTTTAGCAGCAATTTCTCACATTTTCAAGAAAATTTCAAAATGCTATTTTTACAGGGGCCAGTTCAGTTGTGAAGTGGCTTTGAGGTCCTTAGATATTAGAAACCACCAATAAGTAACCCCATTTAAAAAACTGCACCCCTCAAAGTATTCAAAACAGCATTTAGAAAGTTTCTTAACCCTTTAGACATTGCGCAGGAATTAAGGCAAAGTAGAGCTGAAATTTACAAAGTTCATTATTTTTTTCCAGAAATTCATTTTGAATCCATTTTTTTTGTACCACAGAATGTTTTACCCAAGAAATGCAACTCAATATTTATTGCCCAGGTTCTGCAGTTTTCTGAAATATCCCACATGTGGCTGTAGTGTGCTACTGGACTGAAGCACCTTTTTATTAGAATATATTTTAGGCACCATGTCAGCTTTGAACAGGTCTAGTGGAACTAAATCAGTGGAAACCCCCCAAAAGTGACCCCATTTGGGAAACTACACCCCTCGAGGAATTTATCTAGGGGTGTAGCAAGCATTTTGACCGGCCAGTTTTTTTGCAAAAATTTTTGGAACTAGGTCATGAAAATGAAAATCTAAATTTTTTCAAATAAAATGTAGGTTTAGCTAATTTTTTTTCATTTCCAAAAGAACTAAAGAAGAAAAAGCACCACAACATTTGTAGAGCAATTTCTCCCGAGTAAACCAATACCCCACATGTGGTAATAAACGGTTGTTTGGACACACGGCAGGGCTTAGAATGGAAAGAGCGCCATTTGGCTCTTGGAGCTCAAATTTAGCAGGAATGGTTTGCGGAGGCCATGTCGCATTTGCAAAGCCCCCTAGGGGACAAAACAGTGGAAACCCCCAACATGTGACCCCATTTTGGAAACTATACCCCTCGAGGAATTTATCTAGGGGTGTAGCAAGCATTTTGACCGGCCAGTTTTTTTGCAAACATTTTTGGAACTAGGTCATGAAAATGAAAATCTACATTTTTTCAAATAAAATGTAGGTTTAGCTAATTTTTTTTCATTTCCAAAAGAACTAAAGTAGAAAAAGCACCACAACATTTGTAGAGCAATTTCTCCCGAGTAAAATAATACCCCACATGTGGTAATAAATGGTTGTTTGGACACACGGCAGGGCTTAGAATGAAAAGAGCGCCATTTGGCTCTTGGAGCTCAAATTTAGCAGGAATGGTTTGCGGAGGCCATGTCGCATTTGCAAAGCCCCCTAGGGGACAAAACAGTGGAAACCCCCAACATGTGACCCCATTTTGGAAACTATACCCCTCGAGGAATTTATCTAGGGGTGTAGCAAGCATTTTGACTGGCCAGTTTTTTTGCAAACATTTTTGGAACTAGGTCATGAAAATGAAAATCTACATTTTTTCAAATAAAATGTAGGTTTAGCTAATTTTTTTTCATTTCCAAAAGAACTAAAGTAGAAAAAGCACCACTACATTTGTAGAGCAATTTCTCCCGAGTAAAATAATACCCCACATGTGGTAATAAATGGTTGTTTGGACACACGGCAGGGCTTAGAAGGGAAAGAGCGCCATTTGGCTCTTGGAGCTCAAATTTAGCAGGAATGGTTTGCGGAGGCCATGTCACATTTGAAAAGCCCCTGAGGTGACAAAACAGTGGAAACCCCCAACAAGTGACCCCATTTTGGAAACTATACCCCTTGAGGAAATTATCTAGGGGAATAGTGAGCATTTTGACCCCACAGGTTTTTTGCAGAAATTTTTGCAAGTAGGCTGTGAAAATGAAAATCTACATTTTTTCAAATAAAATGTAGGTTTAGCTAATATTTTTTAATTTCCACAAGAACTAAAGGAGAAAAAGCACAATAAAATTTGTAATTAAATTTCTCCCGAGTAAAACAATACCCCACATGTGGTAATAAACGGCTGTTTGGACACACGGCGAGGCTGAGAAGGGAAAGAGCGCCATTTGGCTTTTGGAACTCAAATTTAGCAGGAATGGTTTGCGGATGCCATGTCGCATTTGCAAAGCTCCTGAGGGGACAAAACAGTGGAAACCCCCAACAAGTGACCCCATTTTGGAAACTACACCCCATGAGGAAATTATCTAGGGGTACAGTGAGCAGTTTGACTCCACAGGTGTTTTACAGAACTTATTGTAAGTATGCCGTAAAAATGAAAACCTACATTTTTTCAAAAGAAAATGTAGGTTTAGGTATTTTTTTTTCATTTACACAAGGACTGAAGGAGAAAAAGCACTGCAACATTTGTAAAGCAACTTCTCCCGAGTAAAACAATACCCCACATGTGGTCACAAACATCTGTTTGGACACACGGTAGGGCTCAGAATGGAAGGAGCACCATTTGGATTTTGGAATGGTTTCTGGGTGTCATGTCATATTTGCTGAGCCCCTGTAGTACTAGTACAGTGGAAACACCCCAAAAGTGACTCCATTTGGGAAGCTGCACCCCCTGAGGAATCATCTAGGGGTATAGTGAAAATTTGGATCCCAAAGGTTTTTTGCTGAATTAATTAGAATTAAGCCATGAAAATGAAAAATATATTTTTTTTTCCAACAAGATGTAGTTTTAGATACACATTTTTCATTTTTACAAGGAATAGAGAAGAAAAAGCACCCCAACATTTGTAAAGTAATTTCTCCCGAGTACGGTAACACCCCATATGTTGTTATAATCAGCTGTTTACGTATATGGGAGCATTCAGAAGAAAAGGAGCGGTATTTATCTTTTGCAGCGTAGATTTTGCTGGAATGGTTTGCGGACGCCATGTTGCATTTGCAAAACCCCTGCTGTACCAAACAAAAGTGACCCCGTTTTAGAAACTACACCCCTAAAGGCATTTATCAAGGTGTGTAGTGAGAATTTAGACTCCACAGATGTTTTTCAGAAATGAATACGCAGTGGATTGTGCAAAGTGAAAATTGCAATTTCTCCACTGATCTGCCCATTCACCGCACAAGATGTTGTGCCCCTAGAGAATCTTACCCCATAGATTGTTAAGCGGGTTCTCCCGGGTATGGTAATGCCTTACTTGTGGCCATAAATTGCTGTTTGGGCACACTGTAGGGCTAAGAAGGAAAAGACCGCCATTTTGAGCATGGATTTTGCTTGGTAATAGTTCTGTTTGGGGTTTTGCTGGTATTTCCGTTTATAATGTGGTGGCATATGTAATCTGTGCGGAGTATATCAGGGGTATATGTAATCTGTGCGGAATACATCAGGGCCTAATAAGAGGGTATAATAATGGGGTAAATAATGCAATTATCCATAGATGTGTGTTACGATGTAAAGCAATCCGTTATGCGCAGGTCGGTGTCACACTGATAAATGGTTTTCTTTCTTATCCCCCTTTTGTAACACTCTGCACCGTTTGGGGACTTTTTCTCCTTCGTAGTTTGGGAAATATTACTGGGAAAGTTTTGCGCTGGTATAATACGGGCGCCCTCGCTTCCAGCGGATGTGCTGTGTCCATTCCCTTTCCTAGTTCCTAAATACTAGGGCCCTGAAACTGAAGGAATGTTCCCCTCCGGCCTGCGCATTGAGATGTTTTTTCATCACCGCATTACTAGTGCCGTAACTTTTTTGTTTTTCATTTGATTGAGCGGTGTGCGGGCTTGTTTTTTGCGAGACGGGCTGTAGATTTTATTGGTACCATTTTGGAACACATACGACTTTTTGATCACTTTTTATTTCATTTTTTGGTAAAGGAAATTACCAAAAACAAGCAATTCTGGAATAGTTTTTTATTGTTTTTTTTATCGGCATCCACAGTGCGCCCTAAATTACATGTTAGCTTTATTCTGCGGGTCGATACGATTACGACGATACCAAATTTATATAGTTTTTTTTATGTATTGCAGCTTTTGCACAATAAAATCACTTTTTTTATAAAATCATTTGTTTTTTGTGTCGACATTCTAAGACCCATAACTTTATTATTTTTGCGTGCACAAAGCGGTGTCAGGGATTATATTTTGCGGCACGGATTTTCATTTTTTATTAGTACTATTTTGGAGTAAATGTGACTTTTTGATCACTTTTTATAGAAGGAGATGTGACCTAAAAACAAAGATTCTGGCATTGTTTTTCATGGTTTTTTTTTACGGCGTTCACCGTGCGGGATAAATTACATAATTGTTTTGTAGTTTGGGTCGTTACGTACGCGGCGATACCAATTATGTATAGTTTTTTTATGTATTGCGGCTTTTGCACAATAAAATCACTTTTTTTATAAAATCATTTGTTTTCTGTGTCGCCATATTCTAAGACCCATAACTTTTTTATTTTTGCGTGTACGAAACGGTGTCAGGGATTATTTTTTGCGGGACGGATTGCCGTTTTTATTAGTGCTATTTTGGAGTAAATGTGACTTTTTGATCACTTTTTATAGCATTTTTTGGAAGGAGATGTGACCTAAAAACAAAGATTCTGGCGCTGTTTTTCATGTTTTTTTTAAATTACATAATAGTTTTGTAGTTTGGGTCGTTACGGACGCGGGGATAGCAATTATGTATAGTTTTTTTTATTTTTACGGTTTTTCCCATAATAAAAGACTTACTATGGGAAAAAAGTCAGTTTAGCTTTATTTTTATTTGAAATCTGTGTGTTTTTATTGTTTTACCACATTTTTATTAACTTTTTTTTACTTTTTTTACTTTTCCCACTAGGGGACATGAGGGCCTGATGCCCCGATCGCTACTCTAATACACTGCACTGTGCAGTGTATTAGCGCTGTCAGTTATTCACTGACAGCAAGCCTATGAGGACATGCCGCAGGCGGGTCCTCATCGGCTCCCGTACAAGGCAGACTCGGACTCCATTTTCTGGCGTCCGATTGCCACAGCAACCCAGCGATTGTATCACTGGGTTGCCGGTCGGGTGAAAACCTATCAGATGCTGCGCTCTATTGAGCGCAGCATCTGAGGGGTTAATCTGCCGGATCGGAGAATAGCTCCGGTCCTGGCAGTTACAGGAGGGTGCCAGCTGTATAATACAGCTGTCACCCCGCGGTGATGGTGCCGGCTCTGCTTCTGAGCCCGCACCATCACTGCGCCGTACTAATACGGCGCTTTGCGGGAAGCACCTCCCGACAGCGCCGTATATCTACGGCGGATGTCGGGAAGGGGTTAAAGGAAGGACAGATAGGATATTTGTTCACTGAGGCCCATTGGTCTGATGGTTTGCATCCTGAAAATCCACTGGGCCTCCTTCTGTAAATTCTTCCCAGTCCTCACCTCTAGTGGATGGCTTAATTTGTTCCATACCCTGGAATCTAAGGACTGTTGGGTCCCCTTGATGACATTCCCAAGCATGTCTCGAGATTGGAGTATCTTCCTTTCTATTGATATCACAGATGTGATCCCTGATTCTCCGTCTTTTTGTTTTCCCCTACATATCACATTCACAGGTAATCAGGTATACAACCCCTTTAGTCTTACAGTTGATAAAAGATCTGGTATCAAAGGTCTTACCAGTAGTGTTACTACTAAAGGTCTTACTTTTCCAGACAGAGCTACAGGCTTTGCACATACCACAGCGGAACGTCCCCTTAAGGTTTGTCGACAGCCAGGTGGTCCTCTGTTCAACTTCAAGGTGGCTATGTACTAGTCTATCCTTGACGTTGCGACCTCTTCTTAATATGATCTGGGGATTATCTCCAATCAGGTTCCCACTATCGGTGTCTGCTTTCAGGATCCCCCAATATGTGTTCAATATCCTTCTTACATCCTGGTGTGCAGCGTTATAGGTCCCTATGACCCTGATAGTTTCTTCCTTCTCAGGCCGTTCTTTCGGTTTTAGGAGGGACTCCCTATTCGACCCTATTGCATGTTGGTATTCTGTCCTAAGTACACCCCTGGGGTAACCACTTAGCTCAAATATCTCTTTCAGACCTCTTGCCTACATCTTAAAGTCTGACAACGTTGACAAATTTCGCCTGGTTCTTATATACTGCCCCTTGGGTATCCTTTTCTTCAAAGGCGTAGGGTGGCAACTATCCCATCTAAGCAAGTTATTGGTCACTTTGCTTTTTCTGAACATCTCTTTGAATATACCCAGTTTGGTTTTCCGTATTCTGATGTCCAAGAATCTGATGTCCCTTTATTTTATCTCTGACATAAAGAATAAGCCCAGATCATTGATGTTTTAAATTTATACAAATTCTTTAAAATCATTTGATGTTCCAGACCACAAAATAAACACGTCATCAATAAATCTGAGCCACAGAAATGCAACCGCCTGCAAGATTTAAGAAGTTAAAAAGACAGTATATAAGGAATTTCATTAGGTAATAGAGATCTACAGGGTGGGACATTTATATGGGTACACCTAAATAAAATGGGAATGGTTGGTGATATTAACTTCCTGTTTGTGGCACATTAGTATATGGGAGGGGGGAAACTTCTCAAGCTGGGTGTTGACCATGGCGGCCATTTTGAAGTCGGCCATTTTGTATCCAACTTTAGTTTTTTCAATGGGAAGAGGGTCATGTGACACATCAAACTTATCGAGAATTTCACAAGAAAAACAATGGTGTGCTTGGTTTTAACGTTACTTTATTCTTTCATGAGTTATTTACAAGCTTCTCTTTGTTTACAGCCATTGACATGTCGCAGAGGTTAACACGTGAGGCGCGGATAGAAATTGTGTTGATGTCTGGTGAACGCAGTGCCCGGGTCATTGCAGCAGATTTCAATGCAAGACACCCTACGAGACCACCCATCTCCCATGCCACAGTTTGCAAACTGCTTGACAAGTTTCGTGAAACTGGTTCAGTGTTGGATTTGCCCAAATGTGGACGCATGAAAACTGTCACTAATAAAGAAACATCAGTGGCTGTCCTAGCTTCATTCAGCAAGAGCCCACAGCGTAGCACTCGCCACATGTCACTGGAGAGTGGCATCAGTCGAACATCCCTTCGGTGGATATTAGCTACTCACAAATGGCACCCTTACAAACTCCAGCTGCTGCAGCATCTCAACGAGGATGACCCAGATCGGCGCACTGAATTTGCAGAATGGGCAAAACAAAAATTGGAACAGGACCCTCAGTTTACACAGAACATTTTGTTCAGTGATGAGGCAAACTTTTATGTGAATGGTGAAGTTAACAAACAAAACCACCGCTATTGGTCTGACACTAACCCACATTGGATAGATCCCTCCAAGACTGTTGGAACACAAAAATTGATGGTATGGTGTGGTATATGGGGTACAAAGATAGTGGGGCCATTCTTCATCAATGGAAACCTAAAGGCCACGGGATATCTGAAATTGCTACATGATGATGTGTTTCCCTCTTTATGCACTGAAGCTGGCACGTTCCCTGAGTTTTTCCAGCAAGATGGTGCACCACCACATTATGGGTGTCAGGTCCGAGCATTCCTAGATGAACAGTTTCCTGGAAAGTGGATTGGTCGTCGTGGGCCAGTTGAATGGCCCCCTAGGTCTCCCGATCTAACCCCCTTAGACTTTTATCTTTGGGGTAATCTGAAGGCAATTGTCTATGCTGTGAAGATACGACATGTGCAGCAACTGAAACTACGGATACTGGAAGCCTGTGCTAGCATTTCTTCTGCGGTGTTGCTATCAGTGTGTGAAGAGTGGGAGGAGAGGGTTGCATTGACAATCCAACACAATGGGCAGCACTTTGAACACATTTTATAAGTGGTCAGAAACATGTAAATAACTCATGAAAGAATAAAGTAACGTTAAAACCAAGCACACCATTGTTTTTCTTGTGAAATTCTCGATAAGTTTGATGTGTCACATGACCCTCTTCCCATTGAAAAACTAAAGTTGGATACAAAATGGCCGACTTCAAAATGGCCACCATGGTCAACACCCAGCTTGAAAAGTTTCCCCCCTCCCATATACTAATGTGCCACAAACAGGAAGTTAATATCACCAACCATTCCCATTTTATTTAGGTGTATCCATATAAATGGCCCACCCTGTATAATGCACACCATACAGAGCATTATAAAAACTGATACTACGTGCATGTCTTATTATGTAATAGAGACGGATGATGCACCCCATACAGAGCATTATAAAAAATGTTACTACATGCGTATCAGAGGTATTTTGTGCGTAAGATGCACCCCAGAGGATGATTGATGCCGCATCCTGACAGGTTCTGGCTGCAAATGAGCAGGTTTCATCTATCCTTCATTTGCAGCCATAACCTGACAGGATGTGGTATCCATCATCCTCTGGGGAGCATCTTACACACAAAGTACCTCTGATGTGCAAATAGTAACGGTTTTTATAATGCTCAGTATGGGGTGCATCATCCGTCTCGATTACCTAAGAAATTGCTTATACAATGTATTTTGAACTTCTTAAATATGTGCAGGCGGTCGCTCCTGCAATACTACTATTAATGCAGCTATTATTTGGACTTTATTTATTTGTTCCCTGATGAACTATGATGTAATCATAGGGAAACGTGTCGGGACACTTTTGAATTTTGTGACATTTATGTTGCAACATTTGTGAGATATTATCTGTATTGTCTGTTTGTAAAGCACTGACCTTCTATGTCCTCCCACCGATAGGGACCTATCAGGGTTTATGAAGCAGGTTCCAGATTGGCATCGCCCTTATCAGTGCATCAGTTTGCTGTAGGCAGTGTCAGATATTGAAACCTACCCAGTCGTTCTCTGCTAATTATTTCACCCCATTCACTGACCCAAAATATTTGACTGTAATGGACTACTGATTGCTATTGTGTGCCCATTGGTAGGGACCTACTAGGGTACAGAAAGGACGTTCCAAATAGTGGAATCTCCCCTATCATGGCTACCGTTCCTCTGCATTCTATAGGGTATGTTGAGATATTCCAATCTGCCAAAGTATCCTCCATTAAATAGATTACCCTACCTGTTTATTAGAAATTTATCAGGTGTTGACCCAATGTGACCCAGCTACGTAAGCTGTATTTTAGTAAATCTTGTGTTATTTAAAAGTTAAGTTTTATATTGATGGTCCATCTGTGACTCCACTTGGATGTATTGACTTTAATTGGTTTAACATGTGAGCCTCAGCTGGCTTATAATCAATTCTGTGACAAAACAGTCCCTGTGCTTGCATGCTCGCCACCTTCGTCAGGGTATTGTCCTCTGAAGAAGAACCTGAAGTGACACTTTATTTGTCCCTGCCAATAAAAGGTTCCATCTCAGAAGCTATCTCTGATTCTGACCACAGCATGGCGTAATGCCTCCTCAGCACTATACAACCACCTTGCCATAATTAGTATATATATATATAAAGAAACATAAGAATACCCAACTTTTATTAACTTTTTTTTTCATTCTAAAAAATGACACCTAACCTACTAAGCCATAAATTACAACTAAAACTAAAATGCATCACTAATTTACACACACACACACACACACACACACACACACACACACACACACACACACACACACACACACACACACACACATATATATACAGTGAAGGAAATAAGTATTTGATCCCTTGCTGATTTTGTAAGTTTGCCCACTGTCAAAGACATGAACAGTCTAGAATTTTTAGGCTAGGTTAATTTTACCAGTGAGAGATAGATTATATAAAAAAAATTAAAAAAAATAACATTGTCAAAATTATATATATTTATTTGCATTGTGCACAGAGAAATAAGTATTTGATCCCTTTGGCAAACAAGACTTAATACTTGGTGGCAAAACCCTTGTTGGCACGCACAGCAGTCAGACATTTTTAGTAGTTGATGATGAGGTTTGCACACATGTTAGATGGAATTTTGGCCCACTCCTCTTTGCAGATCATCTGTAAATCATTAAGATTTCGAGGCTGTCGCTTGGCAACTCGGATCTTCAGCTCCCTCCATAAGTTTTCGATGGGATTAAGGTCTGGAGACTGGCTAGGCCACTCCATGACCTTAATGTGCTTCTTTTTGAGCCACTCCTTTGTTGCCTTGGCTGTATGTTTCGGGTCATTGTCGTGCTGGAAGACCCAGCCACGAGCCATTTTTAATGTCCTGGTGGAGGGAAGGAGGTTGTCACTCAGGATTTGACAGTACATGGCTCCATCCATTCTCCCATTGATGCGGTGAAGTGGTCCTGTGCCCTTAGCAGAGAAACACCCCCAAAACATAATGTTTCCACCTCCATGCTTGACAGTGGGTACGGTGTTCTTTGGGTCACAGGCAGCATTTCTCTTCCTCCAAAAACGCAGAGTTCAGTTAATGCCAAAGAGCTCAATTTTAGTCTCATCTGACCACAGCACCTTCTCCGAATCACTCTCAGAATCATCCAGATGTTCATTTGCAAACTTCAGACGGGCCTGTACATGTGCCTTCTTGAGCAGGGGGATCTTGCGGGCGCTGCAGGATTTTAATCCATTACGGCGTAATGTGTTACCAATGGTTTTCTTGGTTACTGTGGTCCCAGCTGCCTTGAGATCATTAACAAGTTCCCCCCGTGTAGTTTTCGGCTGAGCTCTCACCTTCCTCAGGATCAAGGATACCCCACGAGGTGAGATTTTGCATGGAGCCCCAGATCGATGTCGATTGACAGTCATTTTGTATGTCTTCAATTTCTTACTATTGCACCAACAGTTGTCTCCTTCTCACCCAGCGTCTTACTTATGGTTTTGTAGCCCATTCCAGCCTTGTGCAGGTCTATGATCTTGTCCCTGACATCCTTAGAAAGCTCTTTGGTCTTGCCCATGTTGTAGAGGTTAGAGTCAGACTGATTAATTGAGTCTGTGGACAGGAGTCTTTTATACAGGTGACCATGTAAGACAGCTGTCTTTAATGCAGGCACCAAGTTGATTTGGAGCGTGTAACTGGTCTGGAGGAGGCTGAACTCTTAATGGTTGGCAGGGGATCAAATACTTATTTCTCTGTGCACAATGCAAATAAATATATATAATTTTGACAATGTGATTTTCTTATTTTTTTTTAATATAATCTATCTCTCACCGGTAAAATTAACCTAGCCTAAAAATTCTAGACTGTTCATGACTTTGACAGTGGGCAAACTTACAAAATCAGCAAGGGATCAAATACTTATTTCCTCCACTGTATATATATATATATATACACATGTGTGTGTGTGTGTGTGTGTGTGTGTGTGTGTGTGTGTGTGTGTGTGTGTGTGTGTGTGTGTGTGTGTGTGTGTCTGTATGTATATTTTTATATATGTATGTGTATATATATATATATATATATACATACTTTAATAAATTAGGCAGAACTCTAGTCGTTTTTCAAAGTGTAGAAAAAAGTGTTTATTCACCCATCAGTATGCAACGTTTCAGTCCCAAATATGTGCCTTTTTCAAGCCTATGTTTGGGGCTGAAACATTGCATATTAAAGGGTGAATAAACACTTTTTTCTTCACTTTGAAAAATGACTGGAGTGCTGCCTAAATTATTGAAGTATTTGTGAAAGGGCTGGAGGTCTGGGCCCTGAGGCTTGCACCCACACTTTTTCCATAATAGTGCTGCTCTTTTTATAATTTATATATATATATATATATATATATATACATACATACAAAGGGCCGGCCTTAGGGGTGTGCGACCTGTGCGAGTATCCTATGTGTGTCTGCGTGTCTCTGCTGCCCCTATATATCCTGATACCCCTTATATACACTGCTGCCTCTTATATACCCTGCTGCCCCTATATACCCTGCTGCCCCTTATATACCCTGCTGACCCTATATACCTGGCTGCTCCTATATACCTGGCTGCCCCTATATACCTTACTGCCCCCTATGAACCATGCTGCCCCTTATTTTACTCTGCTCGCCGTTATATACTCTGCTGCCCCTTATATACTCTGACGCCCCCTATATACCCTGCTGCCTCTTGTATACCCTGCTGCCCCTTATGTTCCCTGCTGCCCCTTATATTCCCTGCTGCCCCTTATATTCCCTGCTGCTCCTTATATACCCTGCTGCCCCTTATATATCCTGCTGCTCCTTTTATACTCTGCTGCCCCTTATATACTCTGCTACCTTTTATATACCCTGCTGCCCCATAGATACTCTGCTGCCCCTTATATACCCTGCTACCCCTTATATACTCTGCTGCCCTTATATATATGCCTCTGTGTGTGTTTATATGTGTCTGTGGATATAGTTAACATCTGTTACATTATCTGTACTCTGAGAGTAATCACTGTGTTATCAGCAGAGTTACATAGGACTGCAGGTAACGTCTACTACATTATCTGTACTCCCTTATTACTGTGTCTTATCTGTGGTGTTACATAGGGTATATGTATATATATATATATATATATATGTGTGGGTATATATGGGTATGTTTGTGAATGTACCTTTGTGCTTGTATATATGTTTCTTTTATGTATTTGTATATGTTCCTGTCTGTGTATTTATCTGCTGGTGTGTTTGTGTAGGGGGCGGCAATAGAGAGTCCAACCTAAGGCCGGCCCTGTGTGTATATATATATATATATATATATATATATATATATATATATATATATATATATATATATACATACTGTACTGTGTAAAAGTTTTAGGCCGTTGTGGAAAAATGCTACAAAGTGAGAATGCTTTCAAAAATGGAAGTGTTAATAGTTTTTGTTATCAATTAACAAAATACTAATTGAATGAACAGGAGAAATCTAAATCAAACCAATATTTGGTGTGACCACCCTTTGCCTTAATAACAGCATCAATTCTTGAATGTACATTTTCACAAAGTCATGGATTTTGTAGGATTATAGTCAGGTGTAGGGTTAATCAACTATACCAAACTTGTGATCATGATCATTATTTTCATATGTAGGTTGAAACACAGTAATTAAGTGTAACACAAACAGCTGTGTATGGGACTTAAAACTGGATGAGGAACAGTTAAAATCTGCTACAAAGGTGAGGTTGCGGAAGACAGTTTTATGTCACAGGTCCACCATGGCAAGACTCAGCACCGTAACAAGACACCAGGTAGTTATACTGCATCAGCAAGGTCTCTCCCAGGCAAAGATTTAAAACCAGACTAGGGTTTCAAGATGTGCTGTTTAAGCTCTTTTGAAGAAGCACAAAGAAACGGGCAATGTTGAGGACCATAGATGCAGTGGTTGGCTAAGGAACCTTAGTGCAGCAGATCATAAACATATCATGCTTACTTCCCTTCGAAATCAAAAGATGTCTAGCGGTGCCATCAGCTCTGAACTGGCAGAAACCAGTGGAACCAAGTTGCACCCATCTACTGTTCAGAGAAGTCTGGCCAGAAGTGGTCTTCATGGAAAAATTGCGACCAGAAAGCCATAACTTTGACATGGAAACAAGGTCAAGTGACGCAACTATGCACAAAAACATAGGAGCTAGGGTGCAGAAAAATGGCAGCAGGTGCTCTGGACTGATAAGTCAAAATTTGAAATATTTGGCTGTAACAGACGGCAGTTTGTTTGCCGAAGGGCTGGCGGGTATCTGAATGTGAACAGTGAAATATCTGAAACAGTGAAGCACGGTGGAGGTTCCTTGCAAGTTTGGGGCTGCATTTCAGCAAATGGAGTTAGGGATATGGTCAGGATTAATGGCGTCCTCAATGCTGAGAAATACAGGCAGATAATTATCCATCATGCAATACCATCAGGGAGGCATCTGATTGGCTCCAAATTTATTCTTCAGCAGGACAACATCACCAAACATACAGCCAATGTCATTAAGAACGATCTTCAGCGTAAAGAATAAGGAGCCCTGGAAGTGATGATATGGCCAACATTAGAGATGAGGGAACTTATGATAAGTTCGGTTCCGCTGGTTCACCGAATTTCTTGAAAAAGTTAAATTTGGACCGAACCTGTAATTCAAGAAAGCCCATAAAAATCGTGTATGGAGCTCCCGTAATGACGGGTGGCTACATGTGTGCACCCGGCATTACGGCAGCGTTGCTAGGCGACGTCAGTAAATAGTCACTGTCCAGGGTGCTGAAAGAGTTAACTGATCGGCAGTAACTCTTTCAGCACCCTGGACAGTGAATTCCGATCACAATATAGAGCAACCTGTAAAAAAAAAAAAGACGTTCGTACTTACCGAGAATTTCCTGCTTCTTCCTCCAGTCCGGCCTCCCGGCCGTTGCCTTGGTGACGCGTCCCTCTCAACATCCCTGGATGACGTTTCAGCCAATGTGACTGCTGCAGCCAATCACAGGCCAATCACATGCTGCAGCGGTCACATGGACTGTCGCGTCCCTCTTTCGGCATCCAGCCCGACCTCTCTGGATGATGCGGCAGTCCATGTGACCGCTGCAGCCTGGGATTGGCCTGTGATTGGCCTGTGATTGGCTGCAGCGGTCACTTGGACTGAATCGTCCGGGAGGTCGGACTGGAGAAAGAAGCAGGGAGTTATCGGTAAGTAGGAACTTCTATTATTTTTACACGTTAATGTATATTGTGATCGGAAGTCACTGTCCAGGGTGCTGAAACAGTTACTGCCGATCGCTTAACTCTTTCAGCACCCTGGACAGTGACTATCTCCTGACGTCGCATACCGGAAAATCAGTGACTCATAAGCCGTGTTCGGTCAAAAAGTGTTCGGCCGAACCCAGTGAAGTTCGGATTCGCTGCGAACCAAACTTTTCACGATGTTCGGACCGAAACCGGGTTCGGTTGTCCCGGTTCGCTCATCTCTAGCCAACATCATCAAGTCTATCTGGGATGACATGAAGAGACAGATGTAAGCCTACATCCACAGAAGATCTGTGGTTAGTTCTCCAAAATGTTTGGAACAATCTCCCTGCCGAGTTCCTTCAAAAACTGTGTGCAAGTGTACCTAGAAGAATAGATGCTGTTTTGAAGGTAAAGGGTGGTCACACCAAATATTAATGTGATTTAGATTTCTCTTCTATTCATTCACTTTCCAATTTGTTAATTGATAAAATAAATTAACTATTCTATTTTTGAAAGTATTCTTACTTTGAAGTAGTTTTCCACAACTGCCAAAAACGTTTTACACAACCGATAATTTAATTGATAAATATATATATATATATGTAAAAGGCGACAGCACACTGCAAACACTAATGTAACCTAAACCGCTAATTATAAATATATATGCATTACATGCTAAATCTACTTACAATAGTGGTTCTTAGTGCACATTTTGATCAAAAAGTGTTTGCCCACCTGCCACGACAAGGCGACCTCTGTAAGGTGGGGACCTAATCTGCACATACATCCAGAACTGGGACTAAGCCTACATATACATCTGGGGATGGTAGGAACCAGCATTCAACTAATTAATATCCCCCAGGGTAGAATGGGAGGAGTGCAAGAACAAAAAATGGAGGCAGTCACTAACCCCACATATATGAATCACATAAACAAAAGTTTGAACAGCACATTCCAACAAAATGATACACAACGTGTATGCAGGTGCAAGAACACCTGTGAGTGCAAATATACAGCAGATACAGCCTACCTACTACATAGGTAGTGCAATGTATTAGAAAAAAAAATCAGACAGTTGGACCTTAAAAAGTTTTAAAACATATATTATAAAAGCTTCAAGTAATAAAATAAAACACAATCACCCTTTACCCTAATCAAGTCCTTTATTATTGAAAAAAAATAATAAACCATACATATTTAGTATCACCGCGACTGTAATGGCCTGAACTATAAAAATATTATGTTATTTATTACACGTGCTAAATGGCGTATAAATAAAACGTAAAAAAACCATAACAGAATTTCTGTTTTTTGGTTACTTTGCCCTACAAATATTGGAATAAAAAGTGATCAAAAAGTCTCATATATCCAAATATGGTACCTACAAAAACTATAGCTCGTCTCGCAAAAAACAAGCCCTCATAAAGCTCCATCGACTAAAAAATTAAAACTTTATGGTTCTCAAAACTTGACGACAGAAAAAATACATTCTTTTTACAAAAGTAATTTTATTGTGCAAAAAGTTGTAAAACATAAAAAAGTGCTATAAATTTGGTATCGCCGGAATTGGACTGACCCTCAGAATAAAGATAACACATAGTGAATGCTGTATATAAAAAAAAAAAAAAAAAACTATGCAACAATTGCTGTTTTTTTTTTTGGTCACCATGCCTCCCAAAAAATTGGATAAAAAGTGATCAAAAAGTCACATGTACCCCAAAGTGGTACCAATAAAAACTAAAGCTTGTCCCGCAAAAAAACAGCAATTATACCACTACGTATATCAAAAAATAAAATTAGTTAAGGCTCCAATAAGTCAGGAAATAAAAAATATGCAGTTGTGCAGGCACGAGGGGAACGTTTCTTCTGTTTTAAGAGGCGAATTGTCAAGGTCCTAAAATTAGGGAACCAGGAAGGGGAGGACCCAAACATATCTGCTGGAAGCGAGGGTGCCCGTATTATACCAGGACAACACTTTCCTAGTAAAATTCCCCAAACTGCAAAGGTGCAGAGTGTGTACCAAAAGGGGGATAAGAAAGGACCATTTATTAGTGCGACAACGGCCTGTGCAGAAAGGATTGCTTCACAGTGTAATAAATATCTATGGATTATTTTATTGTTTCACCCCCTTATTATACCACCTGACTATACCCCTGATGTATAAAAAATGGGAACTCAGCACTCCAAGATATTATGCAATAAGTGATATTTTATTTCACATATACCGAAAAGTAGTAATCCAAAAATAGGTTTAACATTTTGGTCTATACATTCGACCTTCTTCAGACACGGATTACGTCCGTGTATATGGATATGCGGCGCTTGCGACCTCGGTCGCTGTTAGATAAGAGCGTCATTACCCAACAGCGACCGAGGTCACAAGCGCCGCTTGGAGTGCTGAGTTCCCATTTTTTATACGTTGGCGTGGAAGCCTACTCACGCACCCTTGAAACACAGAGTGCTGCGGGATCAAGAAAGTACCATATGCCCTTGATGTACTCTGCCCAGCTTACATGTACCACCACATTATAAACTGAAATACCAGTAATACTCCAAACAAAACTACTACCAAGCAAAACCCACGCTCCAAAGGTCAAATTCCCTCCCCTCTGAACCCTACAGCATGCCCAAACAGCTGGTTACTTCCACATATATGACATCGCCATACCCGGGAGAACCCTTTTAACAAGTTTTAGGGTGTGTGTCTCCAGTGGCACAAGATGGGCACAACATATTTGCAACTGAAATGGCATATCTAGGGAAAAATTAACATTTTTACTTTGCACCATCCGCAGCGCAATCATTTATGGAAAAGACCTGTGGGGTGAAAATGCTCACTACACCCATTAATAAATGCTTTGAGGGTTGCAGTTTCCAAAATGGGGTCACTTCTCAGAGGTTTCTTTTATTACTTCACATCAGGGCCTCTGAAATTGTGAACCAATACTTTGTAAATTGCCAAATTAGGCCTCAATTTTACATGGTAATCTTTCAATCCTGAGCCCTGTCAAATGTCCAGGCAAAAGATTAGGGCCACATATAGGGTGTTTCTAAAACTGGGAAACACAGCATAATAATTAGAGAGCTGTCTTTTCATGGTGGCACAAGCTGGGCACCACATATTGACATATCTATGGAAAAAATCCCATTTTCACTCTGCAACATCGAGTGTACACTTATTTCTACAAAACACCTGCGGGGTTAACATGCTCACTACACCCCTTGAGGGGTGTAGTTTCCAAAATGGGGTCTCTTCTCGGGGGGTTGCACTGTTTTGGTCCTACAGGGGCTCTGCAAATGTAACATAGCGACCAGAAACCAATCCAGCAAAATCTGCACTCCAAAAGCCAAATGGCGCTCCTTCTGTTCTGAGCCCTGCCGTGTGCCCAAACAGCAGTTTATGACCACATATGGGGTATTGCCGTACCCAGGATAAATTGCTTTACAAATGTTGGGATTCTTTTTTCCTTTATTTGTTGAGAAAATGAAAACTTTTGAGCTAAAGCTACGTCTTATTGAAAAAAAGGGATTGTTTTTATTTTCACTGTCCAATTCTAATAAAATCTATGAAACACCTGTGGGGTCAAAATGCTCACTATACCTCTAAATAATTTCCTCAATGGGTTTAGTTTCCAAAATGGAGTCACTTGTGGAGGGTTCCCACTGTTTTGTCCCCTCAGGGACTTTACAAATGCGACATGGCCTCCGCAAACCATTCCTGTTAAATTTGAGCACCAGAAGCCAAATGGCGCTCTTTCACTTCTAAGCCCTGCCGCGTGTCCAAACAGCCATTTATGACCACATGTGGGGTATTGTTTAACTCAGGAGAAATTGTTTTACAAAGTTTGCATGCTTTTTCCCCTTTAGTCTGTGGAAATTAGAAAAAGTTAGCTAAACCTACATTTTCATTGAAAAAAATTTAATTTTCAAAACCTACGTCCAATAATTTCTGCAATAATCCTGTAGGGTCAAAATGCTCACTATACCCATAGATAATTTCCTTGAGGGGTGTAGTTTCCCAAATGGGGTCACTTTTGGGGGATTCCACTCTTTTGGCACCGCAAGAGCCCTTCAAACCTGACATAGTGCCTAAAATATATTCTAATAAAACGAAGGCCCCAAAGTCAACTAGATGCTCCTTTGCTTCTGAGGCCGATGCTTCAGTCCATTAGGACGCTAGGGCCACATATGGGATATTTCCTAAAACTGCAGAACCTGGCCAATAGATATTGAAAGTACACTGCCTGTCTAAACATTTAAAAACTGAATTTTATTGAAGAATTATTATAAAAAATAGGGCACTAATTGCCAAGGATCTGAATACAGGCATTGGCAACACAGATCATAGATGCCTTATGATGTGTAGACGATAGTCAAATACTGGAACACTAGGTTGCAAGTGTCTAAAGCAGAATGGTCATAATTAGCCTATCGCTACAACACTCCACAAACGTAGTGAATAAATAGTCGTTTGCCTGGTTGCCACAAACAAGCA
The DNA here is from genome assembly GCF_050947455.1 of Rhinoderma darwinii. Lineage (NCBI taxonomy): Eukaryota > Metazoa > Chordata > Amphibia > Anura > Rhinodermatidae > Rhinoderma > Rhinoderma darwinii. Next base: position 280,707,195 of record NC_134690.1, on the reverse strand, counting down.
AGATTCCCAACGCGTTTCTGCGCCTCTATACACATAGAGGAGCATCGTCAGGGGTATAAATTGCCTTGATCTATCTAACTGCCGGCCAGCACATATTATGCTGTGAAATAGATATTGAGTTGCATTTCTCTGGTAAAACTTTCTGTGTTACACTAAAAAATGGATTAAAAATGTATTTCTGAAAAAAAATATGAAATTTGTACATTTCACCTCTACTTTGCTTTAATTCCTGTGAAACGTCTAAAGGGTTAAGAAACTTTCTAAATGCTGTTTTGAATACTTTAAGAGGTGAAGTTTTTAAAATGGATTGACTTATTGGGGGCTTCTAATATATAAGGCCCTCAAAGCCACTTCACAACTGAACTGGTCCCGGTAAAAATAGCCTTTTGAAATTTTTTTGAAAATGTGAGAAATTGCTGCTAAAGTTCTAAACCTTGTAACGTCCTAGAAAAATAAAAGGGTGTTAAAAAAAACTATGCCAATCTAAAGTAGACATATGGGGGATGTTGATTAGCAACAATTTTGTGTGGTATAATTGCCTGTCTTACAAGCAGATACATTTAAATTTAGCATAATTCACATTTTTGAAATTTTTCGCTAAATTTTGGTGTTTTCCACAATTAAATACTGAATGTATCGAGTAAATTTTGCCAGTAACATAAAGTCCAATGTGTTACGAGAAAACAAACTCAGAATTGCTTGGATAGGTAAAAGCATTTTAAAGTTATTACCACATAAAGTGAAACATGTCGGATTTGAAAAATGAGGCTCTGTATGGAAGGTCAAAAGAGGCCAAAGCAGGAAGGGGTTAATGTTGATGATTACGGCTAACAGTTAATGAAATCCCAAACTTTAGTGTCTCCGAAAATTAGAATATTAAATAAGCCCAATTTCAAAAATGATTTTTAATACTGAAATGTTGTCCTACTGAAAAGTATGTACAGTATATGCCCTCAATACTTGGTCGGGGCTCCTTTTGCATGAATTACTGCATCAATGCGGCTTGGCATGGAGGCGATCAGCCTGTGGCACTGCTGAGCTATTATGGAAGACCAGGTTGCTTTGATAGCGGCGTTCAGCCTGTCTGCATTGTTGGGTCTGGTGACTCTCATCTTCCTCTTGACAGTACCCCATAGATTCCCTATGAGGTTTAGGTCAGGCAAGTTTGCTGGCCAATCAAGCACAGTGATACTGTGGTTATTAAACCAGTTATTGGTACTTCTGGCAGTGTGGGCAGGTGCCAAGCCATGCTGGAAAATGAAATCAGCATCTCCATAAAGCTTGTCAACAGAGGGAAGCATGAAGTGCTCTAAAATGTCCTGGTAGACGGCTGCGTTGACTCTGGACTTGATATAACACAGTGGACCAACACCAGCAGATGACATGGCTACCAAAACCATAACTGACTGTGGAAACTTCACACTGGACCACAAGAAACTTGGATTGATGCCTCTCCACTCTTCTTCCAGACTCTGGGACCTTGATTTCCAAATGAAATGCAAAATATACTTTCATCTGAAAACAGGACTTTGGACTATTGAGCAACAGACCAGTCCTTTTTCTCCTTAGTCCAGATAAGATGCCAATGACCTTGTCTCAACCAATGCGATAGCTGTCCTGGATACGTCTGTGTGTGGTAGCACTTGAAGCACTGACTCCAGCCGCAGTCCACTCCTTGTGAATTTCCCCCAGATTCTTGAATGGCCTTTTCTTGAGAATCCTTTTAAGGCTGCGGTTATCCCTCATGCTTGTGCACCTTTTTCTTCCACACTTTTTCCTTCCTCTCAACTCTCCATTAATACACTTGGATACAGCGCTCTGTGAACAGCCACCTTCTTTAGAAATGTGCATTTGTGGCTCACCCTCCTTGTGGAGGGTGTCAAAGACTGTCTTCCACATGATTCTGTAGCCTACTGAACCAGACTGTTGGACCATTTAAAGGCTTAGGAAACCCTTGCAGGTGTTTTGTGTTGCTTAGCTATCACCATGAGTCTACAATCTTGAACTTTTACCCAATATTCTAATTTTCTGAGAGACTAAATTTTGGGTTTTCATTAACCGTTAGCCATAATCATCAACATTAGGGTATGTTCAGACGGCTTATTTACAGACGTAATTCGGGCGTTTTACGCCTCGATTTACGTCCAAAAATGCGGCTCGATAGCGTTGGCAAACATCTGCCCAATCATTAGAATGGGTCTTACGATGTTCTGTGCACACGGTCATTTTTTTTACGCCCCGCTGTCAAAAGGCAGGGTGTAAAAAATACGCCCGCGTCAAAGAAGTGCCTGTCACTTCTTCAGACGTAAATGGAGCCGTTTTCCATGGACTCCATGGAAAACCAGCTCCATTTAACGTCCGTAATGAACGCAGCAAAAAGCGCCTCAACGTGCCATTACGGCTGAAATGACGGTGCTGTTTTCTGCTGAAAACAGCCCCGTAATTTCAGCCGTTACGGACGCTGCCGTGTGAACATACCCTTAAAAGAAAAAAATGCTGGAAATAGATCACTCTGTGTGTAATGAATCTATATACTATATGAGTTCCACTTTTTAAATTGAATTACTGAAATAAATAAACTTTTTGAAGATATTCTAATTCATTGATAAGGACCAGTATATATGTGTGTGTGTGTGTGTGTGTGTGTGTGTGTGTGTATACATATACACCGTGTTCCAAATTATTATGCACATTGGATTTAAGTGTCATAAACATTTAATTATTAGTTTTTCAATTAAACTCAAGGATGGTATTGTGTCTTAGGGCTCTTTGGATCATTGTAATCAATCTCAGACACCTGTGAGAATTAGTTTTCCAGGTGTGCCCAATCAAAGGAAAACTGCTTAAGAAGGATGTTCCACATTATTAAGCAGGCCACAGGTTTCAAGCAGTATGGGAAAGAAAAAGGATATCTCTGCTGCCGAAAAGCGTGAAATAGTGCAATACCTTGGACAAGGTATGAAAACACTGGATATTTCAAGAAAACTTAAGCGTGATAATCGTACTGTGAAAAGATTTGTGGCTGATTCAGAGCATAGACGGGTTCGTTCAGATAAAGGCATAATGAGGAAGGTTTCTTCCAGACAAATTAATAGGATTAGGAGAACAGCTGCTAAAATGCCATTGCAAAGCAGCAAACCGGTATTTGAAGCCGCTGGTGCCTCTGTAGTCCTGCCAACCTCAAGGTGTAGGTTCCTCCAGAGGTTTGCAAGTGTGCATAAAGCTATTATTCGGCCACCCCTAAATAATGCTCACAAGCAGAAACAGTTGCAGTGGGCTCAGAAATACATGAAGACTAATTTTCAAACCGTGCTGTTTACTGATGAGTGCTGTGCAACCCTGGATGGTCCAGATGGATGCAGTAGTGGATGGTTGGTGAATGGCCACCATGTCCCAACAAGGCTGCGACATCAGCAAGGAGGTGGCAGAGTCATGTTTTGGGCTGGAATCATGGGGAGAGAGCTGGTAGGCCCGTTTAGGGTCCCTGACGGTGTGAAAAGGACCTCTGCAAAGTACGTAGAGTTTATGACTGACCACTTTCTTCTGTGGTACAAAAAGAAGAACCGTGCTTTCCGTAGCAAAATTATCTTCATGCATGACAATGCACCATCTCATGCTGCAGAGAATACCTCTGTGTCATTAATGTTATGGACATAAAAGGAGAGAAACTCATGGTGTGGCCCCCATGTTCCCCTGACCTCAACCCTATTGAGAACCTTTGGAGCATCCTCAAGCAAAATATCTATGAGGGTGGGAGGCAGTTCACATCAAAACAGAAGCTCTGGGAGGCTATTCTGACATTCTGCAAAGATATTCAAGCAGAAACTGTCCAAATACTCACAAATTCAATGGATGCAAGAATTGTGAAGGTGATATCAAAGAAGGGGTCCTATGTTAACATGTAACTTGGCCTGTTAAGTTTTTTTAGATTGAAAGAGCTTTTGATTTCTGTAAATATGACCTCCTGATGCTGCAAATTCAACAAATTTCCATTTTAGTTCTCTTTACAACCTTTAAAATGTTTTGATCTCCGTTGTGCATAATAATTTGAAACAGTGCATTTTGAGTTTTCTACTTCTAAAAAAAAATCTGTTATCATTAGGAGAATTGTTCAATAAAATTCGCATTATACTCCAACGGTTGATGGCTTGAAGATTATACTGACTGTAATTTGCATCGACTAATTAGGAAAATCAGCGTAAAATAACATTTGCATAATAATTTGGAATGCTGTGTATATATATACAGTGGAGGAAATAAGTATTTGATCCCTTGCTGATTTTGTAAGTTTGCCCACTGTCAAAGTCATGAACAGTCTAGAATTTTTAGGCTAGGTTCATTTTACCAGTGAGAGATAGATTATATAAAAAAAAAATAAGAAAATCACATTGTCAAAATTATATATATTTATTTGCATTGTGCACAGAGAAATAAGTATTTGATCCCTTTGGCAAACAAGACTTAATACTTGGTGGCAAAACCCTTGTTGGTACGCACAGCAGTCAGACATTTTTAGTAGTTGATGATGAGGTTTGCACACATGTTAGATGGAATTTTGGCCCACTCCTCTTTGCAGATCATCTGTAAATCATTAAGATTTCGAGGCTGTCGTTTGGCAACTCGGATCTTCAGCTCCCTCCATAAGTTTTCGATGGGATTAAGGTCTGGAGACTGGCTAGGCCACTCCATGACCTTAATGTGCTTCTTTTTGAGCCACTCCTTTGTTGCCTTGGCTGTATGTTTCGGGTAATTGTCGTGCTGGAAGACCCAGCCACGAGCCATTTTTAATGTCCTGGTGGAGGGAAGGAGGTTGTCACTCAGGATTTGACAGTACATGGCTCCATCCATTCTCCCATTGATGCGGTGAAGTAGTCCTGTGCCCTTAGCAGAGAAACACCCCCAAAACATAATGTTTCCACCTTCATTCTTGACAGTGGGGACGGTGTTCTTTGGGTCATAGGCAGCATTTCTCTTCCTCCAAACACGGCGAGTTGAGTTAATGCCAAAGAGCTAAATTTTAGTCTCATCTGACCACAGCACCTTCTCCCAATCACTCTCAGAATCATCCAGATGTTCATTTGCAAACCTCAGACGGGCCTGTACATGTGCCTTCTTGAGCAGGGGGACCTTGCGGGCACTGCAGGATTTTAATCCATTACGGCGTAATGTGTTACCAATGGTTTTCTTGGTGACTGTGGTCCCAGCTGCCTTGAGATCATTAACAAGTTCCCCCCGTGTAGTTTTCTGCTGAGCTCTCACCTTCCTCAGGATCAAGGATACCCCACGAGGTGAGATTTTGCATGGAGCCCCAGATCGATGTCGATTGACAGTCATTTTGTATGTCTTCCATTTTCTTACTATTGCACCAACAGTTGTCTCCTTCTCACCCAGCGTCTTACTTATGGTTTTGTAGCCCATTCCAGCCTTGTGCAGGTCTATGATCTTGTCCCTGACATCCTTAGAAAGCTGTTTGGTCTTGTCCATGTTGTAGAGGTTAGAGTCAGACTGATTAATTGAGTCTGTGGACAGGAGTCTTTTATACAGGTGACCATGTCAGACAGCTGTCTTTAATGCAGGCACCAAGTTGATTTGGAGCGTGTAACTGGTCTGGAGGAGGCTGAACTCTTAATGGTTGGTAGGGGATCAAATACTTATTTCTCTGTGCACAATGCAAATAAATATATATAATTTTGACAATGTGATTTTCTTATTTTTTTTTTTATATAATCTATCTCTCACTGGTAAAATTAACCTAGCCTAAAAATTCTAGACTGTTCATGACTTTGACAGTGGGCAAACGTACAAAATCAGCAAGGGATCAAATACTTATTTCCTCCACTGTATATATATATATATATATATATATATATAGTGATAGAAAGCAGCAGCACTCTATAGCAAACCGCACTATAGTGACGGGTGCACAGCAGGTAATCCTGATCCAAGGCCTACTTAGTATATGAAGAAGAAATTCTGCAGCACTCCAATATAAGTAAAAATAAAGTGATTTATTCAATCAATGCAGAGATGCCACGTTTCTTTCCAGCCTTAGGACTTTTCTCAAGCCTTGAGAAAAGTCCTAAGGCTGGACAAAAACGTTGCATCTCTGCATTGATTGAATAAATCACTTTATTTTTGCTTATATTGGAGTGCTGCAGAATTTCTTCTTGACATATATATATATATATATATATATATATATATATATATATATATATATACATACATACATACAATTATTTATGCCCTACCTATCTATTTTCAAGACTCTAGTATTTAGACAGATAGAAGGACAGATGAGATATAGATAGATAGATAGATAGATAGATAGATAGATAGATAGATAGATAGATAGATAGATAGATAGATAGATAGATAGATAGATAGATAGATAGATAGATAGATAGATAGATAGATAGATGGCAACAGCCTAGGCACAGGGTGGGTGGACGTAAAACAGTTAAAGGAGAAGTCAACACTTTTTGCCCTTTTATTTTGATAGGCAAACGTGGATTATTATGCTGCACATTAACAGCATGAAAGTTGTGCTATTGTTTCACAGTATAGCCAAAGGCAAAGGTCACCCTGTCAAACATAATTTATTTGTTTCTTCATTGTGTATTCACACATATTAAAATGTTTTCTTCACAAGGTGCTAGCCTCTTGTTTGCTCTAAATAATGAAACGCATGTTTGCTCAAACTATTAACGCAACTGCAAGGAAAATAAATTCTCTTGAGAATCAGAAGAAATTTACATACAGATTCATTTGTAAAATACAATATGTATACCTGTATGTTGCTTTTGTTTTTTAATCATGAACATTCTATATTGTTGTCAAACAACACTATAAACAGAACTTCAAAACTAGAGAAAATTCAATCTGTTCATGCTTATTCATCTAATGCTTTCAAGATGCTTCATCTTTCCATATTGTGTTCCCTGATTCAGGACCTACCTAACCACATCTCTAGGTATTGTAGGCAGATTATCACTGATCCTGGCCCTTTAACCACTTAGGTGCTGTGGTTAATAGTGACCGCGCCATCTAAGCCGTTAGACAGAGGGGGACTTCTTCTACACTCCATCACCTCCTCCCGCACGACGCGTAAGTGACAGCCAGCACGGTTTTACTAAGGACAGAAGTTGTCAAAAGCCTAGACAGAGGGGCCGCTGTGGATATAGTGTTTTTGGACTTTGCAAAGGCATTTGACACTGTCCCTCATAGACGTCTAATGGGTACATTAAGGACTATAGGTCTAGAAAGTATAGTTTGTAATTGTATTGAGAATAGGCTCAAGGACCGTATCCAGAGAGTTGTGGTCAATGATTCCTACTCTGAATGGTCACTGGTTATACTGGTTCAGTGCTGGGGCCACTATTATTCAACTTATTTATTAATGATATAGAGGAGGGGATTAATAGCACTATTTCTATTTTTGCAGATGACACCAAGTTATGTAGTATTGTTCTGTCTATGGAAGATGTTCGTAAATTGCAAGCGGATTTAAACAAACTGAGTGTTTGGGTGTCCACTTGGCAGATGAGGTTTAATGTAGATGAATGTAAAGTTATACATCTGGGTGCCAACAAACTGCATGCATCATATGTCCTAGGGGGAGCTACACTGGGAGAGTCACTTGTTGAGAATGATCTGGTTGTACTTGTATATCATAAACGAAATAACAGCATGTAATGTCAATCAGCTTCTTCAAAGGCCAGCAAGATATTGTCGTGTATTAAAAGAGGCATGGACTCGCGGGACAGGGATGTAATATTACCACTTTACAAAGCATTAGTGAGGCCTCATCTAGAATATGCAGTTCAGTTCTGGGCTCCAGTTCATAGAAAGGATGCCCTGGAGTTGGGAAAACTAAAAAGAGCAACTAAACTAATAAGGGGCATGGAGAATCGCAGTTACGAGGAAAGATTAAAAGAGTTAAACCTATTTAGCCATATAAAGAGATGACTAAGGGGGACATGATTAACTTATATAAATATATGAATGGCACATACAAAAAATATGGTGAAATCCTGTTCCATGTAAACCCCCTCAAAAAACAAGGGGGAACTCCCTCCGTCTGGAAAAAGAAAGGTTCAACCTGCAGAGGCGACAAGCCCTCTTTACTGTGAGAACTGTGAATATATGGAATAGTCTACCGCAGGAGCTGATCACAGCAGGGATAGTAGATGGGTTTAAAAAAGGCTTAGATCATTTCATAGAACAAAAAAAAAATACCAGCTCCTATGTGTAGAAATGTTTCCCTTCCCTTTTCCCATCCCTTGGTTGAACTTGATGGACATGTGTCTTTTTTCAACTATAGTAACTGTGTAAGGGTATGTTCACACGAGGGCGTCCGTAACGGCTGAAATTACGGGGATGTTTCAGCCTGAAAACATCCCCGTAATTTCAGCCGTAACGGCATGTGCAGGCGCTAGAACGCCGCATCAATTACGGACGTAATTGGTGCTGCTATTCATTGGAGTCAATGAATAACGGCTCCAATTACGGCCAAAGAAGTGACAGGTCACTTCTTTGACGCGGGCGTCTATTTACGCGCCGTCATTTGACAGCGGCGCGTAATTTACGCCTCGTGTGAACAGACAAACGTCTGCCCATTGCTTTCAATGGGCAGATGTTTGTCAGCGCTTTTGAGGCGCTATTTTCGGACGTAATTCGGGGCAAAAACGCCCGAATTACGTCCGTAAATAGGCCGTGTGAACATACCCTAACTATGTAACCAGCACCTTATGTGCGGCTGAGAACTTTATTAATGTTATTTATTTTCTCTCGCTACGGTAGTGATGTGTCCAGAGTAGAATATGAAATAAAACAAAATATTTTACTAAAAATAAAAGTCAGCATAGGGAAACTAGTAAATATGTTGTATGCAAGAAAACCGGCCACCTAAAGGCAGACTACAGAGTCTCTAAAGGTAGAATGAATTAGCTGAACAAGCAAAGTGATCCTCAAATGGCCAAAAGAAGAAGATAGAACTTCATGTATTGAAGCTGTATTTAATACTAGTGCAGGTACATCAGCGATCAGGGACGTAGCTAAAGGCTCATGGGCCCCGATGCAAAAGTTCTTATTGGCCCCCCCCCCCCCCCCCGGAAAACTCCTCACTCATGGCCGACGGTCCGCAGCTTTCAGCTGCATCGCTGGGTCTCCTAAGTGACCCAACAATGCAGCACTAGCAGCCGGGGCGTCACTAAGGCTGGGTTCACACACCCTATTAACAGCCGTAATTCGGGCGTTTTAGCATTGAATTACGTCCGAAAATGCGGCTCAAAAGCGTTGGCAAACATCTGCCCATTCATTTGAATGGGTCTTGCGATGTTCTGTGCCGACGGTCATTTTTTTTACGCGCCGCTGTCAAAAGGCGGCACTTAAAAAAGACGCTTGCGTCAAAGAAGTGCCTGTCACTTCTTCAGACGTAAATGGAACCATTTTCCATGGACTCCATGGAAAAACAGCTCCAATTACGTCCGTAATGGACGCAGCGAAAGATGCCTGCACATGCCTTTACGGCTGAAATTACGGTGCTGTTTTCTCCTGAAAACAGCACCGTAATTTCAGCCGTAATGGACGCTGCCTTGTGAACATACCCTCAGGGCTTAAAATGTCAGGGGAAATCGCCCCAATACATATGTGTCCGCCCAAAAAAAAAATGTGTGTATAGGAGACAGCATAGCATATCTATAGCACTACGACCCTATAAACTATGGATAGGATTAGATACAGTGGTTCAGCAGACAGTATCACACATGATAGGATTAGATACAGTGGCTGAGCAGACAGTATCACACATGATAGGATTAAATACAATGACTCAGCAGGCAGTACCACACATGATAGGATTAGATACAGTGGCTCAGCAGACAGTACCACACATGATAGGATTAGATACAGTGGCTCAGAAGGCAGTATCACACATGATAGGATTAGATACAGTGGCTCAGCAGACAGTATCACACATGATAGGATTAGATACAGTGGCTGAGCAGACAGTATCACACATGATAGGATTAGATACAGGGCCCAGCAGACAGTATCACACATGATTGGATTAGATATAGGGCCCAGCAGACAGTATCACACATGATAGGATTAGATACAGTGGCCCAGCAGACAGTATTACACATGATAGGATTAGATATAGGGCCCAGCAAACAGTATCACACATGATACGATTAGATACAGGGCCCAGCAGACAGTATCGCACATGATTGGATTAGATACAGGGCCCAGCACGCTGACATTGCGGCTCCAGCGCTGGACCCAGGAAAGGTAAGAATAATAATTTTGCTTCTTTATGTGTTACTGATTATTTTTGTGTTTTTGTGTTTTTTTACAGGTTCGGTTGTTGGACTTCGGATTCGAGGACTTCAATGATGACGTTTTTTTATTCTCAATAAAATGGTTAATGAGGGTTGTGTTTTTTTATTTCAATAAAATATTTTTTCTATGTGCTTGTATCTTTTTAAACTTTACTATCACCGCCTTAGTAATGGCCGCTGGCTGATTGACAACCTCCATTACTAAGGCGGGGCTTAATGTTAGCAGGTGCAAAGGCCAACACTAACCCCCATTATTACCCCGGTACCCACCGCCACCAGGGGTGCTGGGAAGAGCCGGGTACGAACCAGTACCCGACCATCTGTAGTGATGGTCAGGCAGCGGGGCGGCCGCAGGCTGGTAGTATTAGGCTGGGGAAGGCCAAAAACAGTGGCCCTTCCCACCCTGGTAATGCTGCCTGCTGCTGCTGTGTTGTATCTGGCTGGTTGTGAAAATTGGGGGGGACCCGACATCGTTCTTTCCAATTTATTTATTTTTTCTTTAAATGACGTGGGGTCCCCCCCATTTAACATAACCAGCCAGGTACAATAAAGCAGCAGCAGCTTAGCATTACCAGGGTGGGAAGGGCCACTGTATCTGGCCTTTCCCCTCCTGATACTACCAGCCTGCAGCTGCCCCAGTGGCCGACCATCACTACAGATGGTTAAGTACTGGATCGTACCCGGCTCTTCCCAGCACCCCTGGTGGTGGTGGGTACCGGGGTAATAAAGGGGGTTAGTGTTGGCCTCTGCACCGGCTAACACTAAGCCCCGCCTTAGCAATGGATGCTGTCAATCAGCCGGCGGCCATTACTAAGGTGGTAGTAATATAGTTTAAAAAAAAAACGAAGACATAGAAAAAATATTTTATTGAAATAAAAAAAAAAAACACACAACCCTCATTAACCATTTTATTGATAATAAAAAAAAAAGCCGTCATCGAAGTAGTCCTGGAATCCGACGTAGTCCAACGACCGAACCTGTAAGAAAACACACTAAAAAAATGATTAGTAACACATGTGTTAGGCTTAGATACAGGGCCCATGTGTGATACTGTCTGTGGGGCGCTGTATCTAAGCCTACCACAACGTAGGCTTAGATACAGGGTCCAGCAGACAGTAATCTTATACAGTATAAGATTACTGTGTGCTGGGGCCCTGTATCTAAACCTACAGTGTGGTAGGCTTATATACAGGGCCCATCAGACAGGATCACACATGGGCCATGTATCTAAGCCTACCATGTGATTGGCTTAGATACAGGGCCCAGCAGACAGCATCACACAATCTGTGATCCTGTCTCATGGGCCCCCTAAGCCTGCAACATCGTAGGCTTAGGGGTTGTGCAGTCCCTAAACATTGATGGCCTATCCTCAGGATAGGCCATCAATAGCTGATGTGTCGGGGTCCGTCTCCCGGGACCAGCCAATCAGCTGTTTTGAAGGGGCCACAGCTCTCGTACGAGACCTGCTTCCCCTTCATTTCACTACTCGCTCACACTGTGAATCGCCGACACCGATTCACAGTGTGACCGGAATGAAGTGACCGGAATGAAGGGGAGCAGCTCTCGTACGAGTGCTGCGGCCCCTTCAAAACAGCTGATTGGCGGGTCCCGGGAGTCGGACCCCGCCAGTCAGGGCTAAGCTTACCTTCCTCTTCAGCCGCGGTGGTAGTTCTGTCGTCTCGATGCTGTGCGCGGCGCATAGTGCTGTGACGTCATGCGCTGCGCACAGCGCTTGACGTCAGGACCTCCACTGCGATCCGGAACCAGGAAGGTAAGTACAGTCTGTTACTATAGTAACAGGGGCCCGCCGCCCGAGTTACTATAGTAACTATTTATTGATGTGGTGCGGAGGGCTGTGGGCCCCCCTGGCTTCGGGCCTGGTCGCAATTGCGACCACTGCGACCCCTATAGCTACGCCAGTGTCAGCGATGCATGCATGGTGTGTAGACTCTGGAGCAACAAGTCATATTGCTAATGACCTTCTTCTCTAACCTTGACTAAAGCAAAACAGAAAAAAGTTATCTTAGCTAATGGGTCAGTATGAGACTTCAGAAGGAATAGAAGATGGTTAACTCCACTGCCAAGTCTCCCCATAGCAAACCACTAGGATACAAGAAAAAGAGGGAACACTTTTTTCCTAGTCTTGAAAGTAACTTGTTGCCAAGTAAAGAAAATCACAAAACTGGGGAATGTTGCTACATACAAAGATGACAACTGCATCACCACAAAAGAGGTTCACAAAAGGAAAAATTTAAAGATGAACTATGCCATGAAAAATAAAACATAATACTGCTTAACAAGAACATCATAAGCACTGTATCCATATGGGGCACTGGTGTCTTGGGCATAGGGACCCAGAAGCAATAAGGAGACTAGTCCAAGAACATCTTGCTATTGGTATCACAATTGTCCAATGCAGTCATATAGTGAAATGTACTAGTTGTCTTAAAGGGAAAATGACAAGGAAAACTTTTCCTTAAAACAAGCTCAGCACAGCCATTGGACTTAATATATACAGATGTATGTTACCCAATGAGTAATCAAACCCCTGGAAAGAATAGATATTGTCTCACATTTATTGACTACTCAAGATACACACGTGTATACTTGCTTCACACAAAAGATGAAGTTCCAGAGAAACTTGAAGAGTATCTTGCTGAAGTATATAACAAACGTGGAAAAATGACAAAGACTCTACACGCAGACAATGAGATGTAAGAAATTTTAAAAAGGAATGTAATTATTCCAGAACAACATACCATATAACCCTGAGCAGAATGGTGTAGCATAGAGAAAACACAGTTTGCAGAAATCTATGTACCTGCAAACTGCATGTGTTCTGGGGAAAAGGCTAGCAATCTAGCAAGATGGGTGCTGGCAGCTGCCGCCCTATCACCGCCAAAAAGAAAAAAGTACGTTACCGCTACTCTATAGTAACTGCGGTCAAGTGAGGCAATCTTGCACTAGCGTAGGATTGCCCCAGGGTTTTTCTGGGAGGCTCGATGGATGACCATTCCCTAGAAAAACAGTGAAATTATGGCAATAAGTCAATAAATACATAACACTATATATATGTATAACTTGATGTAACTGTTAATATTAATCGTCATTTAACAGTATATGGCTTTATGACTTCTCTTAATATATATATATATATATATATATATATATATATATATATAATTTTTTTTATAACTGTTCTATCACCTGTAACTTTAAACTATTTTTGTGTTTAGGCCAGATGACTTCTCTAGCATAAGTAACTGATTCTCTTCTGTTGAGGCAAAATAACTGCTCTAGCGAGGGTAGCTGAATCTTCTTCTGATGAGGCCCTGGGTCCTTAAATGTACAATAACTTTTTCAAACATCTTATTCTAATTTAATAGTATACCTGATGTAGAACAACTTTGTAATTTAATTACTGTTAAAATCTTGTTGTTTTATCCATGCAAATTTTATGTGAAGTTAGTGCCATCAGGTGTCTCCCTTCCTATAATCTGTGTCCACCCCATGTTGTCAAGCAAAATCCGTCCCTGGTTAGGCCTCATGCAGACGACCGTGCCCATAATCACGATTGCGGGCACGGCCGGACGCCGACAGCCACCCGCATTTGCGGGTCATGCTCCCATAGAAAGTATGGGAGCACAGTCTGTGAAAACCAAAAGTTAGGACATGTCTTATCTTTTGCGCCGGCTTTCTATGGCATGGACACCTTCCTGTAAATATATGGGAAGGTGTCCGTGGACAATCGAAGTGAATAGGTCCGTAATTGCGGACGATTTCTACGGTTATTTGCATGGGGCCTTACAGAGCAGAATTGACGGGTTGCAGAAGGTGGGTGTGTGTCTCTTCACTGCTTATCTATACAAGTCTATGCAGAGGGGAGGGGGAGCAGGAGGAGGAAACAGGAGCAAAGTGAGAAAGACACAGGCTGCTGGTAACATTTTTGTCATCCCAGTGCTGGATTCTCAACAGCACTAGTCTGTACTGCTGTATAATGTCATCCACGCTAATATATATATTAGATAGAGATAGGAGAGCAGGACTCTCTTCTATGTGTGCTGAGTATAGAAGACATGATAGCAGGTGGGCTCTGCCTACTAGCTCAGAGACGGCTGAGAATTAGAGAAAGAGCCTGCAGAGAGAAAAACTGATAAAACATGCAGAATACAAGTGATAGAATGGTCAGAAATAATTATTTCTTATATACACACATATGGCAGCTTATTCTGAAAAATTCACTAAACAAAGTTAGGTACACTTTAAATATTCCCTGCTTCTTCCCCGTTACATCTCGGACCTTGACTTTTTAGTCTCACTGGGAGCCTGTTGAGTCGTCTGCTTTTGGATCCTTGTGGTAGCAACCTTGCTCTAACTAGAGCTACTACCAGGACAAATTCAGGTAGGGAGCGAGGGCGCGCTTGCCAGGTGGCTGGCCTTTTCCCTAGAACAATTGTAGTTTGCAGGTCATAGATTCTTGCAAACTGTGTTTTGTTCTTCAGGAGGCAGCCACCTAGCACCAGCTGATGCATGTAGATTAGCACACACCTGGTGCTTTCTATCAGAAATTGAACTTTATGTCAGAGGGTCGCCAATAACATTTTACAAATGTCATTTGTGATGACCATCTAGCTGCTTTTAGTATAGAGCACAAGGGTATCCCTTTAGCTGCTGCTTTAGATGAAGCCGCACTTCTCAAGGAATGTGCCTTAAAAAAACCTTTGTATCTATACCTCCATTTTCATGGCAAAAATAATCCACCCTCTAACCGTGTTGGCCCTTGCCTGCCTTGATGTAACAAAGAGATTTGTTATGTTATTTCTTATGGAGAGTGCTATCTAAATACTCCTGCACAATAGTAATGACACAAAGTGACTTATCTTCAGGTTTTTCTTTTAGGTCAATCTCTATCGGATTCTAATCGATAGTGATGTTTTCTTTATTTCTTTCAAGATAACATGGAAACCCTTTAGTGTTCTAGTTAACTGATGTAACGGTGTACAGGGCCCATAGACTTTCTATTCAGTCCATACACCTTTACATCGGCTTTCCGAGAAAAGCCAGTCAGAAACCAAGTAGCTCAGCGCTCACCCGAGCGCTTCTGCCGCTTCGTTTTAGCGATCGTAGGGGTCTCAGTGCTCAGACCCCCGCCGTTCAAAACTTCTGACATGTTACTATGACATGTCAGAAGCTTTTTGAAAGTTTAGTTACCCTTTAAGTAAATTTTGTTAATCGTGAGGTCTAAAATGATGATACTGAGGGCAGAACCTATTGACTTCAAAGTATTGGAAACTATGCCTGTGAGAAACTTCATTGCCAAAAACTCTAATACTGCCCATAGTACTGGTAGACTTTGAAAGATTCTCTCTTCCTCCAGCCTTCATATCTGTAACGCTGATAATAATGATTTGTATCTGTTACGAGTTATTGGTCTCAGAGACAAATTTAGGAATTCATTTGTCGTGGTACATAATTCTGGATATATGAATAGCTGATCATCGCTGCTATCCACATGAGTTGTGGAGGTTGTGAGAAGAGGTCCACTGTGCCCTGGAAACATTCTAATGTCATCCCCAATGGTAATTTTTTCTCTAACTTTATCGAGTAAAGTCTCAGGTACCAGGGCCTGGGTGGCCATACAGGATATACCAGTACTATTTGTTCTAGGTGTTCCTCTTGGATTCTCTGTAATACTTGTGGAAGCATTGTTGGGGGAGGGAAAGCAGGGGCGTAGCTAAGGGGGGGCAAGCGGGGCATATTCCCCGGGCGCAGTTCAGAGGGGGGCGCCAGCGCCACCTCCTCCTGCACTATATAATTGTACCTGTGTCGCAAGGACACAGGTACAACTATGTTCACACGGAGTATTTTGGGGGAGGAATATCTGCCTCAAAATTCAGTTTGGAACTTTGAGGCAGATTTTCCTCTCCCCGCACGTCGATTTTCGAGGCGATTTTGAGCGCCGCGGGCATAAAACAGCGCGAAATACGCTTTCTCTGCCGTCAGAGGCGGAAGCGCCCGAAGATAGGGCATGTCGCTTCTTTTTCCCGCTAGGCAGTTTTACTGCTCGCGGGAAAAAGACGCAGACGCCTCCCATTGAAATCAATGGGAGGCGTTCTCGGGCCGTTTTTGCCGAGTTTTGCGACGCGGTTTCTGCGTCAAAAAACTCGGCAAAATACTCCGTGTGAACATAGCCTTAGAAGCAATGAATGACCGGGCACGTTCCGTGCCTGGCCATTCAGCGCCTCTCCACGAGTGAAGCGACTGGTACCTTTTGTACCAGTGACGCTTCCGTCGATGAAAGGCGCTGACTGACTGGCAGGGAAAGTCATCCTGCCCAGCCAATCAGCGCCTTTCATAGACGCTGCGTTCAACCCCCTGGAGACCTGCGCAGAAGAGAGCAGGTCTCCATGGCTGCCGGACGGCGTGGGAGCGGGAATAAGGTTAGTTTGAATTTATTTATTTTTTAAATTGTAATAGACGTGTGGCTGTATCTGCGGAGGGGACTTTGTCTACGGGGGTGTCTATCTACAGGGGGACTATATCTACAGGGCTGGGCTATATACAGGGGGACTATATCTACAGGGCTGGGCTATATACATGGGGACTATATCTGCTGGGCTATATACAGGGGGACTATATATACAGGGGGACTATATATACAGGGGGACTATATATGCTGGGCTATATACAGGGGGACTATATCTACAGGGGGGCTATATACAGGGGGACTATATCTGCTGGGCTATATACAGGGGGACTATATCTACAGGGGTACTATGTACAGGGGGACTATATCTGCTGGGCTATATACAGGGGGACTATACAGGGCTGGGCTATATACAGGGGGACTATATCTGCTGGGCTATATACAGGGGGACTATATCTATAGGAGGGCTATATACTGGAGTGGGCTGTCTATAGAGCACCATATACAGGGGTGGGCTATATAGTATATGGTGCTCCATAGATAGCCCACCCCAGTATATAGCCCCCCTGTAGATATAGTCGCCCTGTAGATATAGCCCAGCCCTGTAGATATAGCCCCCTGTAGATATATTCCCCTATGTGTAGCCCACCCCTGTAGATATAGCCCCCCTGTGTATAGCCCACCCCTGTAGATATAGCCCCCCTGTGTATAGCCCAGCCCTGTAGATATGGTCCCCCTGTAGATATGGTCCACCTGTAGATATGGTCCCCCTGTAGATATAGTCCCCCTGTAGATATAGTCCCCCTGTAGATATAGTCCACCCCTGTATATAGTATCCCACAAATAGCTCCCCCTATAGTGCTCCACAGAAAGCCCACCCCTGTATATAGCCCCCTTGTACATATAGTCCACCCCTGTATATAGTGCTCCACAGATAGCCAACCCCTGTATATACTATATACAAGGGTGGGCTATCTGTGGAGCACTATATACAGGGGTGGACTATCTAGTGGAGCACTATATACAGGGGAGGACTATATGTACAAGGGGGGGCTATATACAGGGGTGAGCTATCTGTGAAACACTATATGTGGAGCACTATATACAGGGGTGGGCTATATCTACAGGGGGGCTACATACATGGTTGGGCTATCTGTAGAGCTCTATATACAGGGGTGGGCTATATCTACAGGGAGCTATATACAGGGGTGGGCTATCTGTAGAGCACTATAGGGGGAGTTATTTGTGGGACACTATATACAGGGGTGGTCTATATGGGGGCACTATCTACAGGGGGCTCTATGGCAGGCACTATCTACAGGGGGCTCTATGGCAGGCACTATCTACAGGGGGCACAGTGTGTGTGTGTGTGTGTGTGTGTGTGTGTGTGTGTGTGTGTGTGTGTGTGTGTGTGTGTGTGGGACATGGTGTATGATGCTATTATAATTAGAGGTGCAGTGTATGGCGCTATTATATTTAGGGGCGTAATGTGTGGTATAATGATAACTTTATATTTATTTATAGGTGCAGAAATGTTGGAAAAGTGAGAAGCTGAAGACATATGAGCGGCAAACTGCAGAAATGGTCTGTGACCGGGAGAAGTCATCATAGAGGTCTGGACCGGATGGAGAGAAAGAACTAGAATCTGAGACGTCACCGGTGAGTCACTTAATGTAAATGTTTATTCTGCCTCTAATCTGTAATGTAGTCACTGTATGATCTGCAGCGAGATAATTGTGTAAAGGATCTGCCAGGCACAGCGGGGTTAACTCCCAGAACTAATCAGTCAGCACCTGAGAATACATCCCTGAGACTGACTCCTGCTTCCACCATTCAGGCTGGCAGGCTTAGGAGTGGGAGAGCCTATCGTAACCTGGCCAGACTCAGCTAGCTCCCGCCCTCGGTCTATTTAAGCCTGCACTTCCTGTCCCTCGGTGCTTGTTATTGCTTGTGTTTCCCTCCTTGTGGTTTCCTGGCCCAGCTACAGCTCCTGCTATTTTTTGATCCTGCTCCATACAGACCCTGGCTTACCGACTACTCTTCTGCTTTTCGTTTTGTACCTCGCACACTCCTGGCTTGACTCGGCTCGTTCACCACTCTGGTTGCTCACGGTGTTGCCGTGGGCAACGGCCCCTTTTCCTTGCTTGTGTTCCTTGTATGTTTGTCGTGTTTGTCGTGCACTTACTGAGCGCAGGGACCGCCGCCCAGTTGTACCCCGTCGCCTAGGGCGGGTCGTTGCAAGTAGGCAGGGACAGAGTGGCGGGTAGATTAGGGCTCACTTGTCCGTCTCCCTACCCCCTGCCACTACATAATAACAAGCCCATACCTAGTCTACCCCTGGTCCCTGACACCACTATGGATCCCCGTGAGACCCTGGCTCAGCAAATGCAGGGTCTCTCCCTACAGGTCCAGGCCCTGGCTCAGAGGGTCAACCAGCCTGATGCTACCCTGGTAGTTCCCCTCACCGCACCTCTTGAACCCCACCTCAAGTTGCCCGACCGGTTCTCAGGGGACCGGAGGGCTTTTCTCTCCTTTCGGGAGAGTTGTAGGCTTTACTTTCGTTTAAAGCCTCATTCCTCAGGTTCTGAGAGCCAGCGGGTGGGTATAATTATGTCCCGGCTCCAGGAAGGGCCCCAAGAGTGGGCCTTCTCCTTAGCTCCTGACGCCCCTGAACTTTCCTCCGTTGATTGTTTCTTTTCTGCTCTCGGACTTATTTATGACGAGACTGACAGGACTGCCTTTGCCGAGAGTCAGCTGGTGACCTTAAGTCAGGGTAAGATACCTGTTGAGGAGTATTGCTCTGACTTTCGGAAGTGGTGCGTAGCTTCTCGGTGGAATGACCCTGCCTTAAGGTGCCAGTTTAGGTTGGGTCTGTCGAATGCCCTGAAAGACCTGCTAGTTAGCTATCCCTCTTCTGACTCCCTAGACCAGGTTATGGCTTTAGCGATACAACTTGACCGACGTCTCAGGGAACGACAACGTGAACGTTTATGTGTTTTCTCCTCCGACTCCCCCATGATGCCTCCCGAAGCTCCGTTGCTTCGTTCCTCCCCGAAATATTCAGAGATACCTATGCAACTCGGGGCCTCCGTGTCCCCCCAACAACGTAGAGAATTCCGCAGGAAGAATGGTCTCTGCTTCTACTGTGGGGACGACAAGCATCAAGAGAACAAGCTGTTTGTTCCCCTGCAATTCCGGCTAAGGGTACTTAGGGAAAATCATGACTCCGCACTATCTGGCCATCCAGGCATCCTGGGTACCAAACACCTCATTACCAGAAATTATTGGTGGCCTGGGTTGCCTAAAGACGTTAAGGCCTACGTCGCCGCTTGTGAGGTTTGTGCTAGGTCCAAGACTCCCAGGTCCCGACCAGCGGGCTTACTGCGTTCGTTGCCCATTCCCCAGAGACCTTGGACACATATCTCCATGGATTTTATCACCGATTTGCCTCCATCCCAAGGCAAGTCGGTGGTGTGGGTGGTGGTGGACCGCTTCAGTAAGATGTGCCACTTTGTGCCCCTCAAGAAACTACCCAACGCCAAAACGTTGGCTACCTTGTTTGTCAAACACATCCTGCGTCTCCATGGGGTCCCTGTCAATATTGTTTCGGACAGAGGGGTACAATTTGTTTCATTGTTTTGGGGAGCCTTCTGTATGAAGTTGGGGATTGATCTGTCCTTCTCCTCTGCCTTCCATCCTGAAACCAATGGCCAAACGGAGAGGACTAATCAATCTCTAGAACAATACTTAAGGTGTTTTGTCTCTGACTGTCAATTTGATTGGGTCTCTTTCATTCCCCTCGCCGAATTTTCCCTTAATAACCGGGTCAGTAACTCGTCAGGGGTCTCTCCTTTTTTTTGTAATTTTGGGTTTAATCCACGGTTCTCCTCCGTTTCACCTGGTAGTTCCAACAATCCTGAGGTAGAGGTCGTTCATCGGGAACTGTGCACAGTCTGGGCCCAGGTTCAGAAAAACCTAGAGGAGTCCCAGAGCGTACAAAAAACTCAGGCTGATAAAAAAACGTTCTGCTAACCCCCTGTTTATGGTCGGGGATCTGGTGTGGTTGTCGTCTAGGAACTTGCGTCTCAAGGTTCCGTCCAAGAAGTTTGCTCCCCGGTTTATTGGGCCGTATAAGGTCATTGAGGTCCTCAATCCTGTCTCCTTCCGGCTGGAGTTACCCCCGTCTTTTCGGATACACGACGTGTTTCATGCCTCCCTCCTCAAACGCTGCTCCCCGTCCTTGGCTCCCTCGAGGAGACCTCCTGTTCCCATCCTCACCCCGGAGGGGGTGGAATTAGAGGTGGCCAGGATTGTGGACAGCAAGATGGTCCAAGGCTCCCTCCAGTACCTGGTCCTTTGGAGAGGATACGGGCCCGAGGAGAGGACTTGGGTACCCGCCCGGGATGTTCACGCTGGGGTATTGGACAGGAGGTTCCACCTGCGTTTCCCCAGTAAGCCAGGTCCACTTAGAAAGGGTCCGGTGGCCCCTCATAAAAGGGGGGGTACTGTAAAGGATCTGCCAGGCACAGCGGAGTTAACTCCCAGAACTAATCAGTCAGCACCTGAGAATACATCCCTGAGACTCCTGCTTCCACCATTCAGGCTGGCAGGCTTAGGAGTGGGAGAGCCTATCGTAACCTGGCCAGACTCAGCTAGCTCCCGCCCTCGGTCTATTTAAGCCTGCACTTCCTGTCCCTCGGTGCTTGTTATTGCTTGTGTTTCCCTCCTTGTGGTTTCCTGGCCCAGCTACAGCTCCTGCTATTTTTTGATCCTGCTCCATACAGACCCTGGCTTACCGACTACTCTTCTGCTTTTCGTTTTGTACCTCGCACACTCCTGGCTTGACTCGGCTCGTTCACCACTCTGGTTGCTCACGGTGTTGCCGTGGGCAACGGCCCCTTTTCCTTGCTTGTGTTCCTTGTATGTTTGTCGTGCACTTACTGAGCGCAGGGACCGCCGCCCAGTTGTACCCCGTCGCCTAGGGCGGGTCGTTGCAAGTAGGCAGGGACAGAGTGGCGGGTAGATTAGGGCTCACTTGTCCGTCTCCCTACCCCCTGCCATTACAGATTGGTGGAATGATTATGATAGGATTTATTTTTTGTGAAACGGCATCTCCCAGCATATCCTTACCATTGTTCGGGCCATGCTGGGAGCTGTCGTTTTACGCCGTACAAACCTATACGGCAGGGGTTGCACTAAATTGAGCTGTATTTGTTCTGGGGCTGTATTTATGTACTGAGCTTGGTTCTGGTGTTGTGTATAGAACCATATTGCTTGTGAAATGTACAAATAATTTTATGCTCGCGTTACATAAAAATAAATGACACGTCGATTGGTAGAGAAAACACGGCGAGGGGGAAGGGGATGTCGGGAAAGAGGTTGGGGGGGGGGCGCCAAACTGAATCTTTGCCCCGGGTGCTGGAGAACCTAGCAACGCCTCTGGGGAAAGCATAAAGGTTCTCCAGGCCTCTTCACAGAAAGGATAGCGCATCTATCCTCCATTCTCTTGGGGACCAAATTCTCGCTACGAATGTAGGTGTCTGAGCTGTTTCGGAAGCAAACAGATCCATCTCCCCTTTACCAAATGTCTGAAGTATTTTCAAGAATACTTGAGTTTGCAGAGTTACTGTTGTCAATGTCAACCACTGTCAGTAATTGCATCTACTACTTCATTCGTATATCCTAGAACATAATGTGTTCAATTTCAAAACGCTAGAGCATCGGTACATAAATTACTTGATTTTGTCCTCCCATTTTGTTGATGTGTTCAACTGCAGTCCTGTTGTCCATGTGGACCTGGACTGACAGTTTTGGGAAATTTTCTTGAATTAGGGCCTGGGAACCTAGTCTTGTCGCTCAAGTTCTAGTACATTTACGTGTAGCTTCTTTTCTACCCTTGTCTATACCTCTAACTACTGTACTTGTTGAGAATGCCCTCTTATCCAAATCAGAGAGGTATCTGATGTAACTATAGTGCTTGGTAGAGAAGGGTGAATCAGGCATGGAATAATGTCACTTAGTTGCAGGATGTTGTCTAACTTCTCTCTTACTCTTCTTGGAAGTGTTATTTCTACCAACCATCTCCAAACCACATCTGCATCTGTCTGCATAGTACTTAGTACTGGGGCTTGCTTGAGACTTGTTTGCGTTGCACCCATCTTCCCAATTAGTCTTGCCAGACCTCTCAGGAAAGTTCTCCGTTACTACCATTACGGATTTAGTTCCTACCATTTTTTTCTCTGGGATGCCTAATTAAATACCACTTGATTCCAAGGAAAAATCCAGGAACACCAACAATTTTGTTAGTAGTAGCACAGATACTTTCTTGTTTATGGAAAAACCTTCAATTGAATCGTAGTAAGCACCTGTGCATGAGGGGTTCTTATATTCAGTGGAATGCATCTTTTAAGTCTATTTTTATGAGAAAATATTCCCTAACTGAAATTTTAGTTCTGAGATGGTCTCTAACCAAAAACTTTTATGTTTTATAATCTTTTCAGTTGCTTCTCATTTGACACTGGTCTGACTGTGCCGTCTGATTTAAAGACCAGAGAAATGTGACTCAGCCAGTCTATTTTGGTCTGCCTGTGCTACTGACATTTTTTCTGTAATCTGAGACTGCTCCAGTATTAGGTCTTACTTGTAAGAAAACATGTGTCCGAAAACATGATTTCTTCCTCTGGAAGGGAAGTTTTCCCAGTGGCATACATAGACCATTTTTTACAATGTTCAGTATCCAACAGTCTGTAGTCATAGTCTACCAAGGTTCTTTTGCTTACCCAACTGAAATCTGCAGGTAGTGAATGTTCTTAGAAAGCTTCCTCTCGCTGTGCTGGAGCTTGAGCCTCTGTTGTATGGTCTTACGAATCCCTGTGTGAATTCACGGGTCTCATCATGGGACCTGTAGATCCGACCCTCCGACCATAAGGGTTTTTTGGTTTTTTTCGATCAAGGCGACGTGCACTTTGAAATCGGCAAATGATTTTCATGCCTTATATCTTGCCTTCACATTCTGTATAATCTCAAGGCAAGGTTTGAGGACTCCAGATTAGGGAATTTGTAACTTTTTGGCGCAAGCGCTGACATTTTTGTGACTGTAAGCCATTTAGTGCTTTGTATGTTAGTCACATAATTAAATGTTTGTCCTATAATCAGCACAGCTCTACTCTCATCTTTCAGCAATACCACTTATGAAGCAATAAGGGTATGTTCACACGAGGGCGTCCGTAACGGCTGAAATTATGGGGATGTTTCAGCCTGAAAACATCCCCGTAATTTCAGCCGTAACGGCATGTGCAGGCGCTTGAACGCCGCGTCAATTACGGACGTAATTGGCGCTGCTATTCATTGGAGTCAATGAATAACGGCTCCAATTACGGCCAAAGAAGTGACAGGTCACTTCTTTGACGCGGGCGTCTATTTACGCGCCGTCTTTTGACAGTGGCGCGTAAATTACGCCTCGTGTGAACAGACAAACGTCTGCCCATTGCTTTCAATGGGCAGATGTTTGTCAGCGCTATTGAGGCGCTATTTTCGGACGTAATTCGGGGCAAAAACGCCCGAATTACGTCCGTAAATAGGCCGTGTGAACATACCCTAAGTGTTTTAACATTAGTCCCAATACTTATGTCTCCCTCTTTCTTTTCTTTTGTTAGTAGTAACACAAGGGGTCCAGCTGACCTTTCTTCTTTCCAACGGTTATTGGGAGGTCGTCGGCACCCATCAGCTGTTGCTAGTTGGCTGCCCCCAGAAGAACAGAGAACCAAATTCTCTGTAAAACATGAAGAAGCACGGTCGGTTTAACAATGGGGCTGAGGGAGCTACAGCTTCAGGCTTACCCCAAAAAATAGGCCTGTGTGCTGAACAGCAATGATTGCTATAAGTCAACCTGTCCCCACAAAAAAAACTGCTTATGTGTTTCACAAAACATTCCAAAAATGCCCACAGATTCATTTAGTTTTGCATTAAAAAAAAGTGTTTTTCTTATTGCAAAAATAGTTGTGGTATATGTAGGTAAAATAATGTAATCTGTACAAATGTACCAAGAGAAATGACAAGTGTATAGATAGGACTTGCACTCCAGTTCCAATGCAAAAATAGATACTTTACTTAGATCAGGTATAAACAGAGGTGTATTATAAAGCATTTAAAACCATCTACAAACTACACACTTTTCCGGAGCATGAGGAAATCCATAATAGAATGAAAGTCAACATAATTTCTGTACTTCCAAGCAAATTATGATGACAGCGGACCAGCGCGGGGGCGTTCAGAGTGCAGGGGAGTAGATCATGTGACTCACGTAACAGTGCCGTGCTGCTCGTGCGTGGAATGAATGATGCAATCCGTATCCATTGGTGTCCAGGAGTTTAAATGTTATACAGACTTTTACATTCCCAGACACTTGCAGTTGGCACACCTCTGGACGTATCGACAGATTACCGGACTGTCTGGAGTAAATCTGGATGCTGCTGCCAGTAAGAGAGGACAGGGAATGGGAAAACTGCTGATGTCATTGGGGAGGGTTAAGATGTGGTAAGTGCTGCTGCCAGTGGGAATTGAAAGCTGTGGCTTGTTTGGAGGGAGGGAGGGAAGGGGTAGAAAGCTGCTGCAAGTAGGAAAAGGGGCATTAAAGGATTGAAAGCTGCTGCTTGTTCGGATGGAGGGGGTGATAACAGTGGCGTAGATATAGGGGTCGCGGCTGCGACCAGGCCCCTAAGCCGGGGGGCCCACTGCCACACACTGCGCTAATGATTTAATAAATTATTTACGTGCCACTCAACGAGGTGCCGGTTCCAACTGTATCTGCATCCTCAGGACACAGATACAGTTGAATTCAATGCTGGAGCAAGGAGATGACAGCTCCTTGCACCAGAATTCACTGTGCAGTGAGCCATGAGTGGCTTGGTGAAGACAGGCGCGATTGTAGTCACGTCATAGCGCCTGTCTGCGCCGAGTCATTCATAGCACAGGCCAAAGAAGGAGAAGTATCTCCTCTAACCGTCGAGGGAACGGGGATAGTAATTATTTTATTATTTTTCTATTAAGCACATATGGGACATATACTGGGTATGGGAGGGGGGCTTAACATGGTGGCAGCTATGGGGGACAGTATCCTGTATCGTGGGCACAATACAGTATGGGGGAGATATGGCGGGCATTATACTGTGTGGGGGAATTATACTGTATGGGGCAGCTATGGGTGGCATTTTATAGTTGGGACAGCTATGGGGGCATTATACTGTGTGTGGGGCAGCTATGGGGAGCATTATACTGTATGGGGCAGATATGGGGAGCATTATACTGTGGGGCAGCTATGGGGAGCATTATACTGTATGGGGCAGCTATGAGGAGCATTATACAGTGGGGCAGCTATAAGTGGTAATATAATATGGGAGCATTATACTGTGAGAGCAGCTATGGGGGCATTATACTGTAGGGGCAGCTATGGGGAGCATTATACTGCGGTGTTCAGCTATGGGGGCATTATACTGCGTGGGCACAGCTATGGGAGGTATTATATTGTGGGGGGCATCAATGGGGGCTGTGGGGCAAGGCAGCTGGGCACAGGTGCGCGGCAGGGGTCTGGTGGTGTTGGGGAGAGGTAGGGGAGCCCCAAGCTGAATTCTTGCACCAGGGCCCATGAGCCTTTAGCTACGCCCCTGGGTGGTAAGGGGTAGAAAGCTGATGCCAGCAGGGAAGAAGCAGGAGAAGAGAGAAAGCTGCTGCCATTGGGGGGAGGTAATGAGAAGTGCCACAGGGGAAGGGGGTTGAGGTGGATGATTCAAAGATGTCCATGAATGACAATACAGAGGACTCATCAGCTGTTTCAGTGGGGGAGGGGAGAGGAGGGAAGGGGTAGAATGTGTCTGCCAGAGGGGAAAGGGATGGGACAGGGGAGAATGCTGCTAGCGGGGGGAAGGGGAGAATGCTGCTGCCAGTGGGAGAGGGTGGGTGACAAGGGGGAGAATTCTCCTGCCAGTGGGGGAGGGAAATGCTGCTGCCAATGGGGGACGGGAGGAAAATGCTGCTGCCAGCGGGGGAAGGGTAAAAGAGTAGGAGTATGCTGCCAGTGGGAGCGAGGTGAGAAGGGGGGAGAATGCAGCTGCCAATTAAGGATTTAATAAGAAGTACCACAGGGGAAGGGCCGTTATGTTCTTTTTTTTTTATAATAATAAAATTGTGCATCAGAGGGTTTGGTGCAACTTTCTAAATACATTTTATTAAAAAAATATATATTTTGGAGAAACAGCTGCTTTGTATCCTGTATACAGAGTAGCTGTATTGTGCACTGAATCCTGTATCTCTCAGGTCCGCGGTACTGACTGGTTCAGCGACAGCGGGCCCTGCATGTCTCGGACACGCAGGATCCACCTGTAATTAATTATATCTAAGTTATGAACTTCGATAAAATTGCTAGCAGCTCGATCCTGTGTGTGTCAGAGGCATGCAGGACAAACTGTCACTGAAACAGTCAGTCTCGCGGAACTGACAGATACAGGATTCAGTGCAAGATACAGCTGCTTCTGTATACACGATACAAAGCAGCTGTATCTCAAAAAGTAATTTTTTTTCCCTAAAATGTATTTAGGAAGTTGCACCAATCACACTCATGCACAATTTTATAAAAAAAAAAACAAAAACAAAAAGAACTATGTCAAAAGTGTACATAGTCTTTAATTACCGTTTAGACACTGTATGGCGTTATTTGGGCAATTTGTGGGCATCATTGGTACTAGTAAAGGTATCTGCACGCCTTGACTATAGTCTCATGTGTATTTATACACATAAGACTTAATCGGGCCGGGGCATTGGCGGCTTAATAGAAAAGTCACAACCACTCCTTATATACTTATTTTAACTCTCCGTCTTTGCCGCCAGTGCACAACAGGCCAGTAAGCAGTCACTCAATATGTGCTCCTGGCTTTCGTATACTGAAGTTGTCCAGTGGACATGCTCTGGTGGTTTAGTAGGAGAGTTTAAATAATTACGAAGGTACAAACCTATATAGGCAGTGGACAATCTGATCGCATCCTTTACAGTACACTGTGGACTGACCGCAGTGTTTACAGTAGGTGTGTTACTGTATATATACACAGATTTTTTTGTATGGAAGTTTTTTTAATTCACTGCATAGTGGCATTATTTATTCATTGTATGGTGGAATTATGTGGGCAGTGCATGACAACTTTATGTGCATACTGTATGGCAGTCTTATTTGGGCACCACATAATAGTGTTAGTGGGGTACTTTGTGAACGGTCTCATATTGTATGCATTTATGTTGTGAATGTGGTGTGTACTGTATGTAATTATGTAGAGTATTTATGTAGTCTATTTGAATATACGTGTGTACATAGTGTGTATGCATGTCTTCTGTATGTAGTGTATGTACTGTGTATGTAGTGTGCATGTAATGTGGATGCAGTGCATGTTGTGTGTGTACTGTGTATGTTTTGTGTTTGCAGCATGTGTACTGTGTGTATAGTGTTTGCGTATGTAGTGTGTGAAACTAGTTGGTTAATAACATATAGACACCGAGGCAATACTTACAAGGTTTAGCTATACCCCCATGGTGCTGGCCCCACCACCACACAAGTCACACGGTTGCATTATTGTCTACAGAGGCAGCTCATGCCACCAAGTAGTGAATTGGTCGAACAAACTGTTCTTGGTGAACCACCAATTTGAATAAAGGTTCTTTAACATGGGTTAATTATCAGATGAACGAACGCTTGTTCCCGATAATTGCCCTGTGTAAAGAGGGCAGCGATCAGCAGTTGAACAAGGAAGCGCCCTTTCATCAGCTGATCGTATCGTTTTAAATATTGAAAATATTATCGTAGTCGGCAGCACATCTTCCGGTGTAAACAGGGAGACGCGCTGCCGTCATGATAATGTAGGAGGACGACCGATCGGATTAACAAGAACTCGTCCCCATACTAGCACCTTGTGAAAGTAGCAAACGAGAGCCGATCAATGAGCGGTCTCGTTTATCAGCGCACGTTTACACAGCCCAGGTCAGGCCGTGTAAAATTACCTTAACAGTGATTTATGAAGACAATCAAGGATGTATTAAAATTGCCAGCAGTAAAAGGATCAAACGCAAAAACCAGGCACATAAATGTACTGTGAAACTGACAAAATAATAGCTGATGCTACCGTGTTTCCCCGATAGTAAGACACCCCCGATTGTAAGACGTATCGGGGGTTTCAGGGGGGTCGGCTAATATAAGCCGTACCCCGAAAGTAAGACATATGTCTTACTTTCGGGGAAACACGGGGGTATTGCCGCCTCCTGCCCACTTCCGCGCCGCCCCCCTCTCCATACGTCTCCATCAGCGGCAGGAGCACGGCTGTTATACACAGCCTGGCTCCTGCTGCAACTGCCGGAATCGAAGCGCGCGCCGATTCCGGCAGTTTAACCCATTAAATGCCGCTGTCAATAGTGACAGCGGCATTTAATGTGTTTGACAGAGGGGGGAGCTCCCTCTGTCACCCGATCGGCGCCCCCGCAAACAAATCGCGGGTCGCCGTCGGGTTTCCATGACAGCCGGGGGTCTAACAAAGACCCCCAGGTCTGCCTTCAGCATCTGCCTGTTAGGCGATGCCGGAGGCATGACCTAATAGGTTGCCTGTCAGTTTTACACTGACAGGCAATAATGCTTCGGTATACTAAGTATACCAAAGCATTATATATGCGATCGGCACATCGCATAGTGAAGTCCCCTGGTGGGACTAAAAAAAAAAATGTAAAACAGTTAAATAAAGTTTGTGAAAAAAAAAAAAAAAAAAATTCGACAATTTTTTTACAATATAAGACATACCCCGAAAGTAAGACATAGTCGGGCTTTTGGGGATAAAAAGAAAGTAAGACACTGTCTTACTTTCGGGGAAACACGGTATCACAAAGTCTCTACCAAATTCAAGGTTGAAGAATTCCGGACCATGATAGGACGGACAGGATAAGTTGTTTTTGAGTGGTGATGTTGGAATAAAGATTATTAATGGGGATATCGCAACAACTACTTTATTGTGAATGTATCCACTTGTCTAACATGGGAGCCTGACTCTAGGCATGTCTTGTCATATTGCTAATAAATGTAAGTATTTAAAAAAAAAGAAACTAGAAAAAAATTATTTTGGCTGGGTGGAAGGCTCTATATTAACTTCAGTTTTGCTTATGTTATGGCACTTCGTAACCCATTTGATCTGATCTGTATAATACAACCACTTTCCCACTGTTGCCGACTATGGTTTTGCCAAATTCTATACTTCACACTGCATGTGGCTATAGCAGGATAAATGTCTCCGTTCTAAATATGTAATTTAGCACATATTTCACTTTGTCGTTTCCTGACAGCGAAGTCTAAAGGTTGGAGTTCGCAGCCTTCTTGCTAGACATGGCATCTTCAGTTCCCAGCATGCCCTTTGCTAGCAGGATCATCCATCTACAGAACTAAACACGTAGTGGCATATCAAAAGCGTGTGAAAAAAATCAACACAATAGGCCTGTGGAACAGTCAACAAATTCTGAGTGTAGGAAGGCGGATCACAAATAGATATAACAATGTATTCCAATCACTTTATTCTTAATATTCTCGCATTCCAAATTTACAGCACTGCACTTGATACAAATGAATTAACATGATTACATACATTTTCCCTTTTCCTGTTATTAGGGGTGACTTTGTAATATTAAACCCAGCTGCTTCAGTTAATTGTTGTTTAACCCTAATCTGACCGTGGAGTGTTGATGCTTTTTGGAATAATGCATTCTAATGGTGCAGATTTCCTGATTTTGTATTCTACCTAAATCTTTTATTCTCTTGTTTGCGGGACAGAAAAGTCTCACTGGCCCAAAAAAATAAATACATTTTATTTAGTTGTTTCACTGTAGAGGCTTCACACTAATGTAATTGGTATAACAAATTAAATTTACTACGGCTATGGAAAACTTTAACATGGAAAAAAATATCTTTACATGTGTTTACTTTAAAGGGAACCAGTCACGTCAAATATCCAGTCTGATATGCAGGAGAAGCTCAGCAAATTGATATATATTGTTGTGCAGGATAACCTGTGATTTATACATTTAAATCCTTGCTCAACCTGGGCTTAAAGAGGCTCTGTCACCAGATTTTGCAACCCCCATCTGCTATTGCAGCAGATCGGCGCTGCAATGTAGATTACAGTAACGTTTTTATTTTTAAAAAACGAGCATTTTTGGCCAAGTTATGACCATTTTCGTATTTATGCAAATGAGGCTTGCAAAAGTCCAACTGGGCGTGTTGAAAAGTAAAAGTACAACTGGGCGTGTATTATGTGCGTACATCGGGGCGTGTTTACTACTTTTACTAGCTGGGCGCTCTGATGAGAAGTATCATCCACTTCTCTTCAGAACGCCCAGCTTCTGCCAGATCACGCTGTGACGTCACTCACAGGTCCTGCATCGTGTCAGACGAGCGAGGAGACATCGGCACCAGAGGCTACAGATGATTCTGCAGCAGCATCAGCGTTTGCAGGTAAGTCGATGTAGCTAGCTACTTACCTGCAAACGCCGATGCTGCTGCAGAATCATCTGTAGCCTCTGGTGCCGATGTCTCCTCGCTCGTCTGACACGATGCAGGACCTGTGAGTGACGACACAGCGTGATCTCTGGAGAACACGGCTGTGTCTGCACTGCCAGAAGCTGGGCGTTGTGAAGAGAAGTGGATGACACTTCTATACACAACGCCCAGCTAGTAAAAGTAGTAAACACGCCCCGATGTGCGCACATAATACACGCCCAGTTGTACTTTTACTTTTCAACACGCCCAGTTGTACTTTTGCAAGCCTCATTTGCATAAATACGAAAATGGTCATAACTTGGCCAAAAATGCTCGTTTTTAAAAAATAAAAACGTTGCTGTTATCTACATTGCAGCGCCGATCTGCTGCAATAGCAGATAGGGGCTGCAAAATCTGGTGACAGAGCCTCTTTAAGTCTAGTGTGCGGTCTCACTTAGTGAATGGCAGCTATTTCTGTATTACTCTCTTACAGGGATGACGGTCAATCAATAGTTGAGACCACCCACTGGACTCTTTAGCCCACTGTGAACAGATTTTAAATAAAGCACAGGTTATACTAAATTTTTATTGCACAATAATATATATCAATTAAAGCTCAGCTTCCTCTGCTTTACAACATGCTGCAAGCTGATCGGACATCATTTTCAACATAACAGGTTCTGAGTTGCACTACGTTTCAGGTTGCAATCTTCATTCATTTGACCCCCTGATATTCAGTTTACAACTTGCTCCTAGATTAAGACTTTTTTCATGTGGCCTTGTCCCTTTCAGTACTTCATGCGGGATGTGATTTCTGTGACTCCAGGATGCAACTGCCCTCAGTAGTTCTCGTGTATAACAGCTTCATTCCTGTACTGCTTTCCCCTACAGTCAATACTGATAAAGCTCCTTCATTCAGACATTAAAGGGGTTTTTCAGGGACACTCATTTTTTTCCAGGCGGGCAGCGCATGAGCACGGAGGAGTTTCATTAATGAGAAGAAAAGAGGATGGGCATTAAAGCGTAAGCAAAGAATCTACGGGGCGGGCATTGAAGAGACTGTGGACCAATTCGACACCTGAAACCCAGGTGTACGTCAGAAGTCCCGGGTTTGAGGCATCCTATTGGTCCACAGCCTCTTAAACGTCTGCTCCGTTTAATCTTTGCTTCTACGTCAATAGCAACACGATTTTCTTTGCGAGCATGCTATTCCTCAGTGCTCGTGCACTGCCCGCCCTGAAAATTGAGAAATAGCATGCACGCAAAGAAAATCATGCTGCTATTGAAGCAAAAGCAAAGAATGAACGTAACAGACATGGAGGAGGCTGTGGACCAATACGATACCTCAAACCCGTGACTTCTGACATATACCCGGATTTGAGGCATCCTATTCGTCCACAGACTCAATGTCCGCTCCGTTCATTCTTTATTTCTGCTTCAAAAGCGGCATCATTTTCATCAGTGCCCGCAGACTGCCTGCCCTGATGGTATCTAGTGATGATGGGGATTACATATATACATAGGATCACAGATCTGAGGTGCGGTCACGTGATTCTGTGACCGCACCTCAGATAATGCAGGTGGGCGGGATAAACTAAAGGGGAAGGGAGAACTAGTGAGGAGGGCCAATAGACACAGAGGGGTGGAATAATTAGTAAAGAACAGCCCTGTGCGGTTACGTAGATCAGTGAAGTATTGGCACAGGGCTGTGTGTACACCAACTCCCGTGCACGAACCAGTCTCGAGAGAGAAAAAAAAAGACACAGATTAAAAGCAGAATTTCTGGCCGGGCAGAGGTAGGGTGAATAGGAAGAAATGTGTTCAGATGTAATACAGACTGTATATTAGGAACTTTATTAAATATTTACATAGAGTATTAGTTCAAAATTTTAGTGTCCCTGGAAAACCCCTTTAATGCCGAGCATTGTGTGCTTTTTCCCCTCCCTGCTGGTATCTAGAAGGCTGGGTTCACACGAGCATGTTACGTCCGTAATGGATGGAACGTATTTCGGCCGCAAGTCCCCGACCGAACACAGTGCAGGGAGCCGGGCACCTAGCGTCATAGTTATGTACGACGCTAGGAGCCAGACTCCCTGCAGTGTGTCCGGTCTGGGACTTGCGGCCGAAATACGTTCCGTCCATTACGGACGTAACATGCTCGTGTGAACCCAGCCTAACACTGTACTACTCTGAGGGGAGGGAGGAGGAGAGATGGCTCTCAGTAAAGCAATTCGTTGACCTCAGCCCTGAGCCAACAGCAGCAAGGAGCAGAGTGCTGTCAGCAACTATGTCAGAAGTAGAAGCAGCACCGCAGCCCACTGTGTAGATGAGTTGTACTCCTTTACATAGCTGGTAGAAGCAAAATATTAAGACATTTTTAATTTTGCATTTAGGGGACAAAAGAACCAAAAAAAAAAAAAAGATTTCAATACAAAAGGTGTCCATAGACTTTAATGTTCTAGCACTCCCATGTATTGTATTTCTAAAAATTTACACTTCATCCAATGCCTCAAACCATTTCTAGATACAAAAAAAAACGTGTAAAAAAATGATTAAAGTGCATGTTTACTTTTGAATACCATGTCAGTTTGCATATTGACTTAATTTACATAAAAATGTGAGTAACTTTGTAAATACATTGCTTTTACTGTACTGATCTGGAGTTAAAGCCTGTTGAAAAATCCATAGCTGCATTCACAATTCTGCTGGCTTAAGAGCTACACTCTCCCAGCATTCTTTGCGGTCTTAGTGCCAAAACACCTTGACATTTCATTTTAATTTCATTAATTAAAATTAAGCGTGTAGAAGAGAAAATTTGGGGCACATTTACTATTCAAAATGCGCCATAATTAGTTTACAAACGGATACACGTCATGCACCACATTTATTAAGCAGGACACCAGTGTGAATAGAGCATTATAGTCTTTAGTAAGTGATGGAGTACAGTATACTTCCCCAGACTACTGTGTGCACTCAGTAAGAGACCTGCAATACATAAGGATTTTTTTTTCCCTATGGATAACATACAAAAAAAAAATATTATTTACTTATGATTTCATATTCATATTTTATATTACAGATACAAATAATGGCCCTGAGTATGAATGTCAGTGATATAAAATAAGCATCTGTACTAAGGATTCTTTTTTTCAGGCTCAGTTGATTTCTATGGAGAGATTCCTGCCGCCATATAGAATCTGATTGAGCATGCTGTGTATTTATTAATGCAGACTCTATATGGAAGTATGGCTGTGAAAACACTTGGATGTGTGAACTTGACCAACATTGTCTCTATTATAAAAACAAATACCATTATTACATGTGAATGCCAAATTTGGTAATGCAGGTGTGGCATGAGGGCAGAAGTCGTACTAAGTGTCACATTGTCAAAGTGTCGCTCAAGTTCTACATGGCAGTTAGACAGGACATGAGACGGGTATGCTATGTGAGCTAAAGAAACTTGTCTACATTTCAATTATTATAGGTATTTGTGTCCTTATCGGTCTTCCCCTAAAATCATTACATTTACTGCCACGATCTTCATTTTAGCTGGTTTGCTTTTAAACTATTTATGCCTTTGGTGAATTCAATCCACATCAGTCCCTCTCTACTTCCCTCGCCCATGCACAGTTCTAATTCACTATTCACTTTCCTCAATCTTAAACCATCTAATTCCACTGTGCAACAAAAGCTGCTCTCATAAATCATTGAACCATCTGCTGTCTCTCTCCACTATTCTGCTAATAGCTGCAGGAGATATCTCTCCTAACCCTTGTCCACCCTCCATTACGAAGTTCAACCTCTTACCTACCACACACATAAACCCTGCAAATCTTAACATTCGTTGTATGTCTTTTCCGGTCTCCCTTAACAGTGCACTCTGGTACTCTCGGTCCATAAGCAAGGTTCACTTTTATTAATTACTTCTTCCTTTATAGCTCTCTAAACCGCCTGGCTCTTACAGAAACATGGCTTCAACAGTGCGACACTGCTTCTCTATCTTATAGTGGTCTACACTTCTTTCATGACCCCCCCGGACCTGAGAACAGGCAGGGTAGAGGAGTGGGCATACTTCTTTCTGCACACTGCACTTTTTAGGTCATTCCCCCCGTACTCTCATTACCATTCCCATCTTTTGAGGTCCACACCCTCAGACTTTTCCGATCATTTTCCCTGCGAGTGGAGGTTGTATACCCCCCCCCCCCCCGGCTCAGCTCACCAATTGCTAGATCACTTTGCTGCCTATAAGGAAG
Source organism: Rhinoderma darwinii (assembly GCF_050947455.1). NCBI lineage: Eukaryota > Metazoa > Chordata > Amphibia > Anura > Rhinodermatidae > Rhinoderma > Rhinoderma darwinii. Next base: position 280,671,627 of record NC_134690.1, on the reverse strand, counting down.
CTGCCTGGCTTCATTTCCTATCCTATGAAATACCTGCTCTCATTATGGATGAGAAACATGGATTCCCCAGTCTCATCTACCTCTCAGTTTCTATCTTTAACCTCCTGCCTAGGCCGCTCACAACTTACTAATTCTCCTACACATAAAGACGGGAATTCACTTGATCTGGTCTTCTGGTTTTGCACAGTTTCTGACTTTATTAACTCTCTTCTCCCGGTCTCTGACCACAACCTTCTCTCCTTTACAATCCAAAATTGTCTGCCTCCTCAGGATACATCTACCCATACATACAGAAATCTACATTCCATTAACACTCAGCAACTAATCGACCGTCTACATTCCTCAAAGTCCCCTATATTTTTCCTCTCCTATTCTAGCTGCCAAACATTATAATGAAACAAAACAGTACTATCTCAAGTGCCCTGGATAAAGTAGCGCCCTCTATACCCTGAGCCACCCGACAGACGGCGGCAAACTTGGCACACGCCTCAAACTTATTTTCTTCAGCAATGCTCGAGGTTTGGCAAACATCCGTGCAGAAAATTGCATATGTCAGCAGATCTTTGTGCCAAACAAGTCTATTTCACTTCTCTCATCTCCACACTATCTAATAATCCAAAACAGCTCTTTAAAACTATTCACTCACTCCTGAAGTCCTAAAGTGCAGACACCTAGCCACTTATTTTATAGTTAGAACTGACAAACTTCAGCATATTTTCTCCCAGTCCCCAAGTAGCATCGATCCCCTTCCCTTCCACACTTCCTCGTCTTCACTTTCAGTATTTGACTCAATACCAGAAGTTGTCTTTAGGCTTCTCTCATCCTACTACCTGCGTTAGTGAACCTATTTCCTGACACCTCGTCCAGTCTCTCTCCACGGTTGTCACCTAACTAAAATATTTAACCTTTCTTCTAGGACCTTTCCATCATTTAAACATGCAGTAATAACAGTTACTGAAAAAAGCATCTCTTGAATCGTCTTGTGCTGTTAACTACCGACCTGTCTCTAATCTCCCCTTCAACTCTCCACTCCTGGAATGCGTGGTCTACTCTCACCTAATATGCCATCTCTCTGCTCTCTTCTCAACCCCTTGCAATATGGTTTCCACACTCTACAGAAACGGTTCTTACTAAAGTCTAAAATTTTATCCTGAATGGCTAAATCAAACAGCAACTATTGTATGGATTCTTCTGGATTTATCGGCAGCATTTGATACTGTACACCACAAATTCATACTCAATATTGCCCACTCTATTGGCCTTCGTCTCTGCTCTCTCTCGGTTTTCTTCCTACCTCTACAACCGCTCATTCAGTGTATCATTTATTGGCTATACTTCTCTTCCCCTTGTTGTCACGGTTCCTCTGGGATCAGTCCTCGGTCCTCTCCTCTTTTCTCTATATGCAGCTCCTATTAGACAAACTATCACCAGTACCATCTATGCGCTGATGACATTCATTTACATAACTACCTGCAGGGCCGGCTTCAGGTTTATGTGGGCCCTTGGGCGACACAGCCTTAGTGGGCCCCTTTGTGGGGGAACTCACGGCAGCAGTAAACTGGCAGTTTGTGCCCTATATAAAAGTTAGGACCCCACTTCCTACACTCTAGTAGATGGTGACACACCCCACCCTGTATATAGTGCCACACACACCCCACCCTCTCTGAGTGGAAGCTCCAGCCAGAGCTTTGCCGACACAGTGGCTGGGGATTCCTCTCCTAGAAGTGCCCCTGACGTCGATGTCCATATACGTGACGCTCTGGCCAGAGATTCCGGTCCAGGAGGATCCCTGACCTCACTGTCCATATATGGACGGGGACATTGGGGCTCCCTCTAGGAGCGGAATCTCTGGCCAGAGCATTGGCAATGCTCTGGCCGGAGTTTCCGCTCCAGTAGATGGAGCCATGACGGCAGCGTTAAGCACTCGGCGGCCCCCCAAGGGCAGAGGGCCTGGCCCTTGACGGGGTTCACTGGATGTGGACGCCAACCCTGTCTTCCTGTGACATTAACCCCGCTCTAATACTAAACACCAGTGATTGTCTGGCACCAGTGATTGTCTCTAACATCATGTCCTCTCTCTCTGAAATAGAATAACTAAAAAACTGAGCTCCTTGTTTTAACCATCTAATCCACCTAAACTTGTTGTCTCTATTTCAGTGTGTGGTACTACCATAACTCCTAGGCAGCACACCCGCACTCTTGGGGTTATTTTGGACTCAGATCTTTCCTTTACTCATTATATGCAATTAGTTGCACGCTCATGTCATCTGCAGCTCAAAAGCTTGTCCAGAATTTGCCATTTTCCTATTGTGGAAATAGTCAAAACGCTTATAGTTCCTCTGATTCCCTCTCGTCTTGACTACTGTACAGAAAACACCTTTTTTGACAGGCCTTGCACATTCCCAAGTCAGCCACCTTTCCTTTACCCCCTTATTACATTAGACCTCAAAACCTGATCACTTCATTAAAAAGTATCTTCACACTCCCTACACCACAATGCACTTCATGCAGCTTTGTGTACTTCCCCGTTTATAAAAAAAAATGGCTGGATGATTGCACTAAACAAGCACTTTTTACATTTTGTGTCTCCCCTATTCACTCATAAGATTGTAAACTCTTGCCAGCAGGTTCCTCACTCCTCTTGTTTGAACTGTTAATTTGTTTTGTCACATTGTAATGTCTGATATTATCTGTACTTGTTCCCTCTGAATTGTAAAGTGTTGCGGAATATGTTGGCGCTAAAGATTATTATTAAACAGTCGGGTATATGAGTACTAACCTGGCAAGTTAAGATTTTGGTTTATTAAAAGAACAATTTTGCCTTCTATGGACCATTTTAACTGTGAAATATCTGAAAACAGGAAGTATGCCAAAAGCCAACGGTGATAGATGCAGCATATGCCAAATAAACTTTTTTTTTTAAAGTTTACCCCATTTGTATATAACGGGATGTACTAAATAAAGAACCGTTAAAAGTGTTGTCCTGTAAACATATTGTAATCAATATCACATTTCTCACATTTAATCTGCACAATAAAAACCAAATACTTTTATTGCACATTATTTTTAGTCTTCCTTCTATTGCTCTGGGAAAACTCAGTGGAATACTTTCTAGCCAGCAAAATTATAAAGAGAAAAACCATACAGTATGCATTATAAAATCGCAGCATTTGCCTTTTTATTAATTCAAATAATACCAAATACGTACAGGTTGAACAGAGGAGTTACTTTCTTTTTACAATTACAGTAATAAAAAATAAAAACACACTGACAAGAAATGTAACAAGTTATAACTAATGGACAAACATAAGCAGTGATTTTTTTTTTATTACTTTATCCATGTTCCTGATCAAAATAGAACAAAGCATGTGTTTTAAAGAATATTCCATATTGAGCATACACTTGTCTAAAGGCCCTTTTACACGGCCCAATGATCAGGCAAACGAGCAGTCACCAAACACTAGTTCGCAGGTTGATCGTATCTTTTACGTGGCCAGAAAAATGGTCGCTTGTCGGCAGCACATCTTCCCGTGTAAACAGGGTATGTGCTGCCGACAACGCGAAAGACGTATTGGGACTAATAATCGTATTAACGATTGTTCGCGTCCATACTTGCGATCATTGCTCCATGTAAATGGCGCGAATGAGCGCCGATCGACATGCCATAGTGTCGTTCGGCGCTCGTTTAACAGGTAAAATATCTGCTTGTGTAAAAGGACATTTAGTTTTGTGTAAAAGTTTAACCAGCAGCATCTAAAGCAATGTATTTAAATCACACACTAAATTCCCGTTTATCAGTTTTGGGCTAGGTGCAGACAGTGCGTTTGTGGTGCCTTTTTTTGTCTATATCTATAGAGAAACCAGATCTTGAGGGAAAAAAAAATCTAGAACATCAGGTCATACACATGGGGAAAAAAACAAAAACTAGAGCTTTAGGCCCCCTGCATATGAAAATTCAGCATAAAACAAGTGTGGAAATTGACCTCTGGTGCGTATTATCAATTTGCAGCATGTCAATTTATTTGTGAAAACGCTGCAGGATTTCCACACAGAAATTAAGTCTGTATCGTGTGCAGGGTGCCTAAGGGTAAGTTCACATTTGGCAGATTTGTTGAAGAAATTTTTGCGACTTAAAATCAATACCATATATCTGAATAGGGCGGTTTCTGCAGCATGTACATAGATTTTCACGAACCTTATAAATATACATGGACAGTCGGAGACATTTCTGCAACAAATCAACTGGGTGTGATCTTACCCTTATAATTCCCCTCTTTAGAATACAATACCAGTTTTGGTAGAAAAAATAAAAACAAAAGAAGGCTCTGATCTTGCTGTCTGAACCCAGTCTTAAAAACACACAACTGATAGACTTTAAGCTATATAGTTCGAGTCCTAGCCAAGTACACACAAAGCATAACTGGCAATTCTGTCCCACTGGATCACAAATTTCTAAGTATTACAGCAATTAATTTGCGTAAAGGCTATGTACACCTTTGAATGGATTTTTTTTATTTATTAAATCAATGTTTTTAGTGTTTTAAGCAATTTTGTAATTAAACATATATATATATATATATATATATATATATATTTTTTTTTTTACTATACAGGTTCTATGTATCATATATATTCATAGAAACTATCGTTCTCCCTCACCCAAAACAGTCAGTTCAACTTAACTGACGGCTTGGCTGGGAGCAGCTCCTGTATCTCTGACACAGATGATCCACCTAATATTGATCACATAACTTAGATGTGATCGATATTAGGTGAATCAGCTGAGAGAGAACAGTATGCATAGAAGCGGTGTCGTAAAAAGTAAAAACATTAATAAAAGTCAGTAAGAAAATTGCTTAAAAACGCAATTTTAAAAAAATGCATTCAAAAGTTATGCATAGCCTCTAAATCACAAGCTGTATGCCCATCTCACCATTTGTTCTGAGACAGAAAAATCTTAAGCACTATATCATTGAGAGGTTTTATATATATTATCCTAGTTGCATGACACATCATTGTGCATGTTGTAGGATGCTGGCGATTTGTATTTAAAGTTCAATTTTAAAAAGCATAGCCTGGGATGAACCTTCAAATGTTACATTCCTGGTTGCTATTTTTAATCGCATAAGGAGAAAATGAGTAAAACTACAGTTAATTAATTTTTATTACCAAATGTAGTTTTAAACAGGTAAACATTTGATGGATTTTTTTATTTAGTATTGTAGATAGCTATTTGTAAACGCCATCCTTAAATGCCATCACCATTGCGACATTTTTTCTATTGTTTTAGTGCATCTAAAATAAAAAATGAAGCAACTTTGTAATAGTATTAAATAAAAATCTATAAAATTTTGTCTTCGGTTCCTATTCAGACCAATATGTTTCCACGGTAACACTACAAACGCTATGTACAGTCTGATCCTGCAGTTATATTGCCATCACATAGCAATATTGCTTTTTTTTATTATTTTAAATGAATTGAAACAATAACAATTTTGAAGAATGTTTTATATAATAATAAAAAAGTTAAAAAGTATATGTAGCAGCTAGTTCCAAGAATAGACAATACTGTTGGTTCATTGAAAGACATTTAAGGGGATAGTTATTTTGAGATAGTAATTTGCAATGTGGGGTGATCATTTACCTTTTTCACCATTGTATGAATAGCTTTAGCTGAAAGCCAGTTGCAATATCAGGGATTTTCCCTATGGACTTAAAGGGAACTAGTTACTAGATTTTAGGGCATGTTATACTGCTTGGGTTTAGCATCCAACACATGACCTTCTCCAAACGGTCTGTTTTAGCAATTTGCCTAAAAAGAAGTTACATACAGAGCACGCTGTATTATAAGTTACCAGAAGAGTCTTGAGAAGTGTCAAACGGCATCCTGCGCATGTTGAGTGCTCAGATGAAGCCAAGGCCAGTACACCTGGAATCATCTCAGGACTCTTCTCTAATAATTTACATACGGTGCACACTGTCATAACTTCTTTTCAGACAAAATGCTAAAACAGACTGTTTTGAGGGGGCATGTTTAGGATGCCAAACCCAAGCAAGTGACTGGTACCCATTTTATAATAGTGTGTTCTCTCTAGAGATCCTGCAGCTGCATTCTCTATAAGAAGTCACAAAGCATGCTAGTTACTGAGAAGAACCATCTCAGCACAAGAACAGAAATAGGGAGTACTGAGGAAACATTACAGGTTAGAGTGGTGGGAAGGGGTAGTAAGGGCTGCTTCAGTGTAGGAGGGAAGCATCCAAAACCGCAAAAGAGGGGTAAAGTGTGTCACAATGGACTACACAGCATGAGGGAAGGGAGTGTTTGCGGAACATATAACTGGTAAATACACAGTTAGGCCTCATGCACACGTCCGTATTCTGGTCAGTACATGGATTCAGCATTTGGAAGCCAAAACCAGTAGTGGAACAGAGAACACCTATAATGGAAAGATTTGCACCTCTTCCGTGTTTTGAACCTAATCCTGGTTTTGGCTTCCAAATACTGAAGCAAAATACTGACCAGAATTCTGACGTGAAAAGATAGATGTTAGAGGAACATTGGAAAGAAGCAACTTTGGAAAGAAAAAACGTAACTGACTTTCTCTATAACCTATCCAAAAATTTAATTTTTGAGTGTAACACTGAACTTTAAACACTTACCTATGTGTCTGTCTAAGAGACAACCTGCAAGGTCCAGAAACACAGTCTTACAGAAACCTGGTAGTGAAAACAAGGGTCCATATCCTTCTGGTACCGTCTTGGGTTGAAGAACAGTTGAGAAGGCAAAACTTGCTTAAAAGTGTGTTTTTTTATAAATCTTCTCTCCAGTGCAGATCGAGAAGTAGAGTAGTCTAAGCCTTACCCTTTTACCAAAGTTTGTGTTTCACATGCACTAGCCTTGAAGGCTAAGAAGGAGTGTGAGAAAGTGGATACCTCCCAGGATACATTCAGAAGATTGTTGCCACCTCTCATTTTTGCATTAGAATTTGGATATAGGAAAAGGAGGTTCACATAGTAAGTGAATTTGTCCTTACTTCGCTGTATCTTGTTCCATTTTTCACTTACAAGCTTTTTTTTTTCTTTAGAAGATGGGAACAGATCCTCTTAGACGGGTGGGGAATCACACGTGGCATAAAAATAAGCCACAAAATCTACAACAGTAATTCCGCAGCGTAATTATTGTTGCAGATTTTGTGGTGTATTTGTGTTGCGGATTTAAAGTGAGTAATTTGACATGACATTGAAGTCTATGGTGAAATTCCACATTCAAAATCCATAGGAATATAAAGTGTACATGGAAAGGTATATTGTGTAATCATTTCCTACATCATTCAAAGCTTCTGTTTATATAAAATGTTTAATTACCGTAAAACGTAAATAATGTGGCATTAAAATTGTCCAGGATTAGAAAAAAAGGGAGCGTTTGTTTTTTTTTTTTACCAGAAAAAGTGCCATTCTTGTCCATGGCTCATATTGCAGCTTATCACGATTCAAGTGACTGAGGCTAGAAGCTGCAACACCAGACAAGCCACGAACATCCCATTAAGGCTGGCGAATAACAGACAACTACACGTGTCCTCCCTTATCGCTAAATCCAACATATCCCATAAAGTGTGGCGCAGGATTTTAAAGAAACGTGTAGAACTGTATACCTCCCAACGGACCCCATCCATCGACCATAACAAAAAAAGGAAAAGCTTAACTGATACTTTCACTGGATGGGTGTGACTGATGCCATCCGTCGCCCATAGACCCATGTTAAAAACTGTATACGATAACGTATACTTTTTTTTTTACTTGATGGAGTGAGATTGTTTTGAATTGGTATCATGACAAATTATATACTTTATGAAATTCAAGAAAAGTTAAGGGTGGACACATCTGTATTTGTCCTGAATGAGTGATCATGTAATCCCTTGTTTAATTGATGTCCAAGATGCGAGTAGTAAAGTCTCCCAACTTTCATAGTAACCCAAGTGCAGGTATCTAACAAGTTTTTTCAGCTTGAAATAAAAGTTCAAACATTTTTTAATATTTAACATTAAATATAACACCACAATATCTTCTCTTGAACATTTTCCAGTTAACGCCAATAATTTAAAAAGAAAACCTAAGCTAAGCAAACCTGTATTTGTGAAAACACAAAATGTCACTTTATATTTTGTAGCTACGGACAACGGGTTGTACATGAAAATGAGGATTACATGTGCAGAACACGCAGCAGTGACATTTCCTAGTTGCCCCCCAGGTAAACTATGATTACTTAATGTTATATAAGAGCGTACATGAGACAAAACCCAAAGGATAATGGAATATCAAACAGATTTTGATTTGACCAAAATGTGTACGCTATTGTCAGAGGTTCAGGTAAGAATTCCTATAGATGTAGGAATGTTACCCTTAACCTTTATTATCAGTGAAAGCTTTCTAGATCATCAAAAAGGGGACTTACTGTGATAAAAAAAAAAACACATGTAAACTCTCTTAAATATTCCAGTTAGTAGAAAGTATATAAGTCAAGTAGCACAATTATTATTTGATATTAAGAAAATATGAATACATATGGAAAGGCATTTTTTTCAGTGACTGCAACTGTGCAAAGTTTAAGGGCCAAGCAGAATGATTTCAGTGTCAAATATCATTCAATATTAAAAAAAATGAATCAAACTGGTTTCAGGAGCTAAAAAGCGCGGCAGTGAGTGTGTTATAAGGAGACCCTAAAATCCTCCCTGTAGTCTTGCGGAGAGCTGATTATTTAGAGAACAAGGAAGAGTGTGGCATTAGTAATGCAGAGGCTGGAAAGGGGCAAGACACTATGCCCAGTGAATTAAACATTTTGTTCCCATCTCTACTGGCACATACTGGTTAGGCATAAGGCCAGGTTGACCAAGCTATATTGAAAAGTAATGTGCAGAATGTCAGCCGACAAACAATATTAAAACAAGTAACGTAGAGTTATCTGTGGTCACGCTCTTCAGTGTTAGTGTGTAACTCAAGACTTTACATTCTTGTTGTCTTTCTAGATCTTACCTTAATGAAACATACAATGTTAATAAACAGACAAAGTCCAGAGTTAGTATCTTGGTATTATAACATTTATTAAAATAATGCTATGGGGTTAATAGAAACAGCAAAGAACCAAAGAATTAAAATGCAAGCCATGTAAAAACCCAACTAAAACCCAATATGTCTAATGTCATCCAGTCGCTAACTAGAAGCCAAGAAAGACAACACTCCCAATATAATAAAGTACTGCAAAACAATTGGCAATTTTAGTTATCAAAATTGTGGGTTTTGCATTTTGTATCCTTTTTCTCAATCAGGAAAAAATTCATTTGAATGTTATATAACATACATATAAAACAAGATAGAAAAATACATTATAAACTTGTAACAATGGCTGTAAATACATTATTTTACATTTTAGGCAATAGGTTGGTTATGATACATACATAGCATGAAACTACTAAGGTTATAAAGAATAGACAAACACGTTTCATTTGTACGGTTACATATCAGCGACACTCCCATCTAAAAATTCTAAAAAATAAAATATATAATACTGTCAAAGAAAAAAAAAAAAAAGAAACTACCTAATTATAAAGAATAAAAACATAAAAATCATAATACTGAGATCAAAGGCATTCATAGATTTCAAAAGTCATGCTTTTTTGTTAAAGTTGACCCATTTGTTCCTAAGTTTGTTCATTGCAATCATGACTTACATATGTCTACTCAATAGACGTATGCATTGTCCACTAATCCCAAAAAATTAAAAAGTCATCTAAAAACAAAACACAACTGCTAAAAGCTCCAGGTTTATCGCAAATGAGATGAATCTGGATCAAATACTGATTTTTAAACTGGTTGATCTCTCTAACTGCAAGTTTTTAAAACCATACCCTGAAAAGGGAGAAAACAAAAATAAACTGCTATACTGTGTATATATAGACCAGGAAGACAAAGCTGGTGGCATGGTAACTATTAGCTGGATGTTGAATAGGAAAGCATGAATGTCTGTTGCATAGTAAATCAACTGATAATTTGTTCCAGTGAGATCGGATGGCAGACAAGGTCACCCCAAAGTTGCTTAAAAGCGAAGAGCTCTAGACTTAGTGCTGACCTTCACTCCAGTCTGCAGGGTTGACAATACTGGGAAGAAAATGTCCCAAGACATTGCCACATTTGTACCAAAAGAAAAAAAAAACAAAAAAAAAAAACTTGCTTCAAAATTTTACAAATGAAGCAAAGTTTTACAAAACTTCCCAATAAAAACACTGGAGTTTGGCAATACTAAAATGCAGTTGACATTATGTAAGATAAAGGCAAGAAAGTTATGACTTATGAAAAGCTTTTTCTGGCAACCATATTAGATGTTTTTCTTAATACAATATTATACTGGGCGACTGAATCTTATAGCTCGATGGCATTTTAGAATTTCTCATACTGCTAATAAACTTATGAGACCTATCAAAACTTGCTTGGCAACATGCTGCAGGACATTTGACCTTGACGTAAATAAAATGAACAAACGTATACAAAATCACGGGACAAAATGACCATGGAGAAAAATAAGGCACTTTCTTTTCTTTAGCCGTACACCAATATTGATGCTAAAGAAAGAGATAAAAGAAGAAAGAAAAAAAACTGAGGGGGAAAGACAAAGGGCTCTTTTTTTGGTCTTATACCTGGACTACCACCAAAACAAAATCATTCAATGCAATAAAGGGTTTTTTTTTGTTGTTTTTTTTGTTTTTGTTTTTTTATAACACTTGAAAGTATAAAATGCTACATTTCCAAAAATATAGGTTTTTTTTTCTGCACCAGCACCCTTGTATAGTAAAAGTATCTACTTTTTGTTCATGTTTTCAATGCACTACACTTTGTATCTACAATTTTAATACAATTATACAGCAAATAGGCAAGCATGGCTTTTACATCCTTAAATGTTTTTTTTCTATACAGGGAGGTCTAAAACATATTTGAACAGTTTGCCCAGTAATGTGATACATAATGCATGTACCTTGTTCTAAAATATTATTTCATGAGGCTTTGTGACTCATTTTACTAATTGCATCACAATACTTGTGTGCAGATAACTTTGTTGCCATCTCAATTTGTATAGCAGGGTAAAAAGTTTACAAATCAGAATGTCATGGCACCCTTATCAATGTAACAAATTTGGCAGGTGATATCACAAAACAAATTGCAAAAGTGACCCTGTGAGGGTACTGTAGTGACTAGAGTAATTTCTCATTTGTTCTTTTAAGTATAAAATATATCACTTCACCAGTGAAATCCCTGACCAATCAGGTTCATGCATGATGCATCATCACAACACAGTACATTCAGCTTTATACTTCACTATACGAGAGAGAAAAAAACAAAACAAAATAGAGTTCCCTAGAAGTCTCTCACAGTAACTGCCTCTGTCATTGGTAGTTGAGGATCAGCTGTCTTGCCAGTACTGTAGGTGAAGCCTTTATACCGTTCGTTTGGTTAGGACACTAGATTATGATCAGTGCGGAGGGTTGAATTGGACCTTATTGCTTTACTACAATTCAGTGCAGATACTAGAATCACTTTCACCCAATCAGGGAAAGAAAAATAAATGCAAAAAATGTTGAGTTGGAAGAGAACCATTTTTCTGTGTCTTTTGTTAGATGGTAAGACGAACGGACAAGTGCCTCAGCTCGCTGCACTGAAGACAGGCAAGCAGAGGCGTTTACCAGTTAACTGATCAGCAGGCAGGCATGGTCAGGTCATCATTGGGTGAAGAATTCAGAGGTCAGAAGGTCATAGGTTAGTTGCCGGTGGCGGCTGGGTGGTTAGAAACAAAAAAATAAAAATAAAAATGAAAAAAAAAAACAAAAAGAAAAGATAGAGAAGAGATTAGTTTCAGCTAGTGACTGCTTAATGACAACATGAAAAACTAATCACAACTAATAAAACAAAAAAAAACAAGCATGTTTAATACTGACATACTGATTGACACCATCTACAGAATGCAACAAAATCATGACACCAAGTATCATGATTCGAATGTGTGAAGGAGCCCACGCCCATAAAACTGGTTAACAAGTAAAAAAAAAATGGAAATAAAACACGACTAAGGGCTAATGGTTAGTAGCAGTCGGAAATTGGAGACAAAATAATGAATCAGCTTGGAACTCAGAAAGAAATTTTCAGACAGTCAGCGCACACAATCAGTATCTGACTGCTATTAAGCATTAGTACTCCCCAATGGTGCAAGCATTGAAGCATCTAATATTAATGATGATGTGATTATTAACTTGGATTAGAGTAATGGATCTAAAGAACTAAAAAAATTTTTTTTCAAAAACAAAAATTAAATAAAGAAAAATCATTGTCTTAATATATAAACTATGGGCCAAACAAGATCGTTTTTGTTCAATAAATTTTATTGCTCATTTCTATTTACAAACACAAAATATCTTGGCCTCATAATACAAAGCAATAATAAACTCTGGTCTAGCACAGTAGGCGTCATCATGTGAACCAGGAATGGCTAACACTATTGCTACTGGCAGCATTTCCAGTTGAAAATACTAATTTACACAATATAAGACACATATAAAATGCATTTGTATGTAAACACTGTAAAAGTCCTGGCTTTTTTATTTCTAGACTCAAAAATGTTGAAGTACATAAAAAAACCAAAACAAAATATTCTAATAAAGCATTTTATAACTACAAACAGCCCTCTAATTTCAAAGCTAATACTCTGCAAATACAATAAAATCTGACATTTCATATACATTCCTGCATTATATTTTTATATTTCTTACGCCATCTGTAAATACTATTTTCTTTTTCTTTAAAAAATAAAATAAAAATACAGTAAAACAAAAAGTTCTCAAGTGGAAAGTTAACATTCCCAGTGTTCTTGAGCTCTTCCTTCCTCAGTAACTCAATATCTCCTTCACTAAACTTGGTCCACTTAACAGTAGTATGTTTTAAGACTCTTTCAACAGCTTTACTATATATTATGAGGTTCCATTTGCTTATACTGTACTGTTGCCATCATGACTAAAGCAGAGGAGATGTAGAAAAGTTTTCAGTGCAAAGTCAGATTTGTGGCATTTCATAAAATGAAATCCAGTAGGTTCACAGATAGCTTAGTCTTAAAGACCATGTATCAGTTGGTCAACTTCATAAACGGAAAGACAAAAGATGTATCTCTTGAATTAATCTGATTCCCTTCCAATATCTTAAGTATCACTTGGGAACATTGAAACACAAGCGTGTTCTCTTTAGTTCTTAAACAGAACTATGATGCGTGCTTAAAAACTTGCTTGTATCAAGCAGACAAAACTAAATACTGTATAACTGCGGCTTGTTACTACCACATTGGCATTGTGCAGTCATATTGATCCCAATGTCAATAACTGGATTAATAGATATAATCAAGAGATGTGGTTACAGAGTTATACTGTAATGTCAGTCGGTACAACTTACTGGCATAGCTGTGATAAATCCTCTGCCAAGTCTATGGCCAAATACAGTACACACAGGTTTAATAACTGTGCAACATTATTAACAGATTATAACAAGTATTTCAGTCTGTCTGTTACAACAATTAAACTGAATATTATAGGATACAAATGTAGAAATGAATAATCATTGAAATGACTGCCCTTCAAGTTAAGAATGCTTAAATACAAAAGGAGGATCTTTTCCAGGACCGCATATAAAGTCAAGTTTATAATACATGCCAGAAGAGAATCATAAATATCTGCAATATTTCACTTCTGGTCAAAGATCAAGGAGGTCTTAGTCCTTAACGTTGTAAAGAGACATTTTTGAGGATGCCAGGATGATTACTAAAGGAAGTTTTTGTCCGTTGCCCAAACAATGGGGTTCAATCAACTATTGGATATTTTGCTGCATGATTGTTTGTAAAACCATAGTAAATGTAGTTTGAGAAATCAGAAGCTTATGGACTGCCAATACACAAAGTTGTGCTCTCGATATAATTCAGACATGGAAAGAAAATGAGATCGTAATGGACGCATAGTACACAATCCCTCGTTCCTTCTGCTCTAGTGTCGTGTGTCATAAGTGACCTAACATTTATAACCAACATATCCAGGACTATCTTCGGATAATGTGGCTACGTATTTAGTTACATTCTCTACACGACTGGTCTAAACACCTTGTCCATATTTATACTCTTGTAAATATACCATGAAGTCTCTATAAAACTTGAAGAAAAATGTAAATGTAATGATGGGAATATTTAATATCTCGGATGGCCTTCAAATGCAGACTTATTTTTATCCTTAATTCTTCGACACAAACTAAACCATCCTAATTCATCTTTAACCAAAACAAAGACAAAAATGGCATCTGCAAAAATGAGTCAATTGTAAGGATTCCAAGGCCTTCATTTTCTACTTTTATATCTAAGCATTCACCTGTCCTGCTTTGCTACACCCAAGTAAATATTGCATACCAACATAGAGCAGTGTATGCCAGCTGTACGCTCACTGGTAAAACAAAACTTTTAATGGTCACATTTCAAGAAACGCAAATTACCCAGTGGTTGTTGAACATCTGTTCTAAATTGTTGGGTTGCACATTACGTGTGGTGTTGTAAAGTAAACCTACAGACAAAATATTTATCATTACGAGAAAATAAAAATAATTAAAAAAAAACACAAAACTACACGGCTAAACTAACCTCGGTCTGCGGTCACAATCCTTTGGTAAGGATGGACTCGCATATCATGCCTTCGAACTTTAGTTGCCACCGCACCTAGTTAAATTGCAATTACCAAGACAACGTTAGAAACACAACATTCATTTAAAAAGTACACAAAATACATTAACAACAGGGTTCATCAAAACTGGAGTTTACACGAGGTTTTGCTACAAAAAAAGGATTTATAGAAAGCAACAAGTTAAGGCACAGTAGTTTTGGAGTCATTGCTATATAAAAGATACATGTGCAGATTAATATTGCATTTAATATCACAGCTCTGGCCTTGACCTGCTCAGCCCTGCGAGTTCGGCTGGTGTCTGCAAGCACCTGTGACACTGAAGGGCATCGTAATGCATTTATTTGCCACTGAATAGCAGGATATCTTGAAATCTGTTAGACCCAAGAATAATGGAGCTTTACTAGCCACATATTCATTGAAGTGCTTTACTTTCAGCAGATTCGAGCAGTTTTTTCTTTTACTTTAATACTGACATCAGTTGTATTAAAAAAAAATCCATTTTAAATTTTAAAGTCAATAAGTAGAAACCACATGAATTAAGTGATTAGTAAAGCGCAGAGTAGGTAACTTAGCAGTCAGCATTCTACTACACACTCACTGCGACTGAAAACGTATAGACTAAATCAAATATTGATCAACATAAAAAAGTTTTATTTTATCTATGTGCAAAATAAAAAATAAGTGCAAGTAAGTCACTGACTGCTAGGCAAAGTTTATTTCCTTATATATCTTTTTTTTCTATTTTTTTATTGAAGACTGCCGAAACTAGTAATTGCTAAATTTCAAATCTGATGATCAGTGAAGGGTCATTTAAGATTTTCTTGTATTCTTAGCCTTTCGTGGGGAAAGCCATACCTGAAGACAAAAGGAAGGGAATTGAAAAGCAGTTAGCATTTTTTTTTTACCTATAGTTTGACTACATGTCACATTTCAGGGCCTTACTTTTATTACATGTTAAAGACCTTAGAGGTTTTTTGTTTTTTTAAATCACAGACATATGTGGCCTATCACTAGGATATGCCACCAATATCTGATCAGCAGGGGTCCAAACGATGTACCCCTGCCGATCGCTAGAGCGAAGCGGCAGTGGAGCTCAGAAAGAGCTGTGCAACTTTGCCTCCATTCTGCTTTTTCTGGGAGAATTAATGGAAGGCCATTATGGCCAAATGGTCATTGATGTAGTCACCCAGGATGGAAAGAGGATTAAGGGCACAGCGCTTCCGAGCGCCACTGCCCTCTGCTTTAGTAATTAGCAGCGGTCAGAACCCCTGCCAATCGGACACTGGTGGCCTAGTCCTATGCCACTAATGAAAGCAATCTCTTGAATATGGAAAAATGTCAACACTAGTTAAATCTTATGCTAGTCCAATTAAAATAGCACCCACTCCAATGGGTTCCATAATGGGTTCCATAATGGGTTTGGAAAAAAAGTGCCTTATTTTCCAAAGCAACCAGTCCATATTTCATTTTTCTAGTGTAATTTAGTATGTAGAAACTGAACTTGGTCAATGTTTTTTTAATTTTAGTGTTACTAATACTGGTGGCTCTTTTACTAGTTTTCATTATTTGCTTCTTTATCCATTATACTGGGCATGACTTCCTATTCTACTTCCTTGTACAACTCTACTATTATATGATTATTATACTATTTTAAGGACAGTAAGTGCTCAGAGAAGGGTTTTGACCGTTTCTGCAGAGCTTGCAGAACAGACCAGGAATGTCTGAATACTGTATGTCTACAATAATAACACTGATCTATTAATAATATACAAATACATTTATATATATTAAAGACCAGCGTGTTGGCGCGATTAAAAAGTAATTTGATTGAATTTTGTTTAAACTGAATAAAACACTCCACACCAAGGTTTGGAGTTGTAGATTTGCATTAAAGTGGTTATGCCTAAGGACAATGAATACATCCATATTATGTGTAATGTATGTCTTTGTTAGGAGAGACAAATTAAGGTGCAACAGTTTTTTGCCCACTCACTTCTATCCTACATCAGCCCATAAGCAAGTTGGTGCCTTTTAAGGTGGTTTGGAGATAACCATTGCATACAGGAGGAAGGGATGGAATTTTCCTTTGAGAGTACTGTAATGATATAAAGTTTTGGAGAGAATGCATGTTTACACTACTCAGTCTTCAGATGTTCCGATGTGAAAAGGGACCTTTTATTTAAAAGACCTTTTTGTGCTTGAATGACTGCGGTGTATGTTCTAGGTCTATGCGAGCAACATAAGTGACACAAAGCTCCAAGGCCAGCTTTATCTTGAGGAAAACCATCATGATCAGAACCCATCAGTGGTGTTGGATGGCACCTAGAGATATAAATGCTGCCCGATGTAAAGGGTTGTAGTATTTCATTCCATCTGAAAAACTGCTCTACATACATTTTACTTGCACTTGCTTTGAACTGATGGGTGAATCTATAAAGTTGATAATATCTTATGATAGTTTGATTTCTGGCTTAATATATAGTGATATTCTGACAAATGGAATGGTTGAAAGCTTATTGGAGGTTGGAAGCTGCGTGCCCTTCTGCTGTTCATCTTGAAACAATATTTAGGGGTACTCCTACTCATGCACATGGCAATTTCTGGGTTACATTACTCATTTTACAGAAAAATATGTTAATAAATTGTAGTTTTAGATTAAACTGATCAGAAATTGTCTGTAAATATTAACACAAAAGCAGACACCATACTAAAAACTCATATGGCTTTAAAACAGACTGGATGCGCCATAGCAGCAATTTATGAACTCGGACAGTGTTGTAATCCAAGGCAAATAGTAAGAATTAAGCTATCATTTTCTCTTTGCATGGGTTACTTCAAATCTATGTTGCAGTTTCCATAAAGGACTCCTTTAACAAAGAAAGAAAGAAAGAAAAATGTATTTGTTACCATTTACAGTAAATCTGCTCAATTGCAACCTTAAAGGACAACTATTAGCTAAATGCAAGTGGAAAGCTCCCTTAGGTTTATTAGGTATTCGATTGATGTAACAATGGGGGGCCGTCATGAAAAAGAAATAACATTTTCATCCCAATTTAGATTTTAGAGGGAGAACGTTACATCCTTGCCGTATGGCTTCCAAATAAAGTAATGCTTTGTTTCACGTAAGCATTTTTGCATCAAGTGTCCTTTAAAATTGGTACACCCCAAGGGGTCCTACGTATGTAGTACGTTTGGGCACACTAATTCACTTTCCTTACCAATGTTCCTATTAGGAATCAATATACATTGAGAGAATGAACTTAAATGGTCAACATTAATCAATATTTCCAAACTCGCTCAAAGCTTACCTAATACCCCACTTGTTTCAATAGGATACTCAAGGATTGATGTTGCTGGGGCCAGTGCATAAGGGTATTCATACGGTGTGTAGATCAAGCCACCTTCCGGTGACTGTTGGACTAGTGTAGCAGTCGGATGAGGGCTTCCATTTGGCATGGCTGTCTGTATTTGTCTGAGCAAAGGCATTAAGGTAGGGCCAGCTGGCGTTTGAGCACGCATAGTAGCCTGGGGTAGTATAGGCGAAGGCCCAGTTATAATCCGTGGAGCCTGACCTGTCGCTGCAAGAGAAAAGGCAAGGGCTGCTACAGTAAGCAAAAGAAAAATTAGAAAGAAGTGAAGAGGTGGCAGTTTGGAAAATAGGATCAAGAATAGATAAAGAAAAGGAAGGAAGAGTAGAAAGAAGCAGGAAGGAATGAAAGGGGAAAAAAAGAAGAATCATTAGTTCATGCGCTGATCACACAAAGTGCCAAAGCACACCAGATCAGATGCGTTCAAGCTACCCCAATTACAAGAGTGATTAAAAGCCAACATGCTTAAAATCAAAGCAAATACCCTAGAAGTGGAATAGATTACTCAAATCAGAGAGAACATTGGTCATTTTCACAATGAAAAATCAATGTTAGCATAGCCAGTGATTTTGCAAACAAATATCCAAAATGCATGAGGACAGAACAAAGCAGTTTTTCTTTTCTTTTTTTACATAGCCACAAAGAAAACAAAAAAAAACAAGTGTGAAGGGGTTTGTTCAATGTAGTTAACTATGTGGCCAGAATTACATTGTGAACCAGTAGAACTCAAATATTTAACTACTTTATGTTAACATCTTCCTCTAACTAGCAAGACTATGCATCCCATCTCTGAACTCCCACTATACACCTCTTAGCCGGTTCATGACCCATTCTTTAAGATCAATCCTCTGGCGCACGCTAAATAGAGTATAGCTATAGGAACTCACTGCTGCAAGTTATGCAAGTAGGGTCTTATTTTACAATGGTGAATGCTAACACTGTACGGGGATTAAGATCCATAGTGCTATAAAGCTACCATCAGCATATTATCAAGTTGTATTTAAAACTGTATATAAGCGCAGGCATGCACAAAGATCAAGTAACAGCCCTGACTGGATCTTCAATATGATTTTGTATACATAAGCAATACACATTCATCATGCATAGGTGTGTAACAAAAAGATGGAAAAACAGCATCATTTATAAAAACAAAAACATAAGTGAAATAAAAAAAACTTTATAAATAATATTGGATTAAAGAAAAAACATTTCTCTTTACATGAGCTAGGAATCCCTGCCATGATCTGGAAAGTTATTGAAATGATTGACTTGAGTCCTTTTAATCCTCTACTGTGTACAGCAGATGACAGTGGATTTCTACACTCGTGTTAGCACCGCCAACAGTACCAGTCCTGCCAGAGAGAGGATCACAGTTAGGGCTAATAACACTGGATCAATAATTTTTTTTTTCTAGGCTGTGGTATTGGAGGGAGATTGGGAGAGGCGGCACCAGTAGGGGAATTGGTGTATGCTTGCCACATCTAAAATAATAAACTTAAAATATATATTCAAAAATGGTAGCACATTTGGGGAGACCAATGGCTATAAGTTGAAATGCAATAACGCAGTGACAATGAAAGTATATACTTTGTTCACATCGCCATTTGAAGCTCCCATCGTAGATTTTGTGAAATTTAACTGTACGAATAGCCCTACATGCAGCGCTATTTTTCCCATCAAAACAACTCTAATGTAAGTCAATTTGGTTTTTACTGGGCGCCGCTGGTATCTGTCATGTAACAGATCCGGCAATGCGTTGTAGTTTTCGCTATAGACTGAAACCGCAGTGCAAGTGTGAACAGAGCCTTAAACGTATTTGTGTGGAAACAAAAAAACTTTTGTTTTTCCATGGTTCAGTATTACAATATAGCTACAATTCAAAATTTATATATTTTTTTCTCTCAAGAAACACTGGCTTGAAAAGAAGAAAAGCTTACGTGATTTTAAGTTGGCATCTCTGTACGTGCCATTCAGGATGGCCAGTTCCATCAACTGCATTTTTTTTAAACTGTCTTCTCCTTCAGCCTGCAAGTTGAGATAAAAGAAAAATTATTGAAACGACATGCCCCAAAAGGTGCTCAGATTTATAAAAAGCAACACTTTCATTGATTTTACTATACATTAGAATTTGACAAAAAAATATATACAACACAATAATGCTGAAGCACACAAAATCAAACTTAAAGGGGGTTCCCCATCATAGTAAGTGACAGCTTATCGCTAGTCTTACTGGCGGGAGCTTCAGGACCCCTAGAATGAACAGGAGGCCACAGCGCAAGTTACGCACTGTGGCGCCCTGCACAGAGACGCTCCAAGCTGGGGGTGCCTCTGTGCAGGAGAAAAGCTGAATGGATCCCAGTCATTTCACTCTCCAGATCGTTGGGTGTCCCAGAAAACGACCCACCCCCCATTGATCAGAATGTTACAGGATATGCTATAACAGTCAGTAAGAACTACACCTACAAACAGGACAGATAATATCGCAGGTGGGAGTGCCCCCACATTTCCCCCACAACACCTATGTAGTATTACATGGTGTCCATTTCAATACATGGTCGCACAGAGTCCTTCACCGTTCTCTACAGCGGCACTGCTGCAGAGTGTATCTAATAGAAGGAGGCCTTGGGTATCGCCTTCTATGGAATCCATGTGCCCTACTAGGACATATGGAAAAGGGCTGCCCCATCAGGTGACTAGAATTGTGATCCTAGATCAGCTGTGGAGAGACACGGTGAACGGCGGTTGGTACAGACACCAAGGCAACTGTATAACCAGAAGAATCAGGTCTCTTGGCAGATCAATTCAGTCTGAGATTGGCTCCATTTTTTGGCTTAAAGCGTAACGGTTGTTTTTTTCCAGAAGTGCTTAGTTCTGACAATAGCAATTGTACATAATTCTAATATATATGTTTAGAGTCAAAATTGTTAAATGTGAAATCCCCTGGAGTAGAACCGCAAATACTAAGCATATGTTCCAGCATAATACTCCTTTACAACATGCCGATCAAGTTCTACAGAAAGGAGAGAACAATATTGAGCATGTATTTTTAATTAAAAGTACAATAAGTGAACAAAAAAAAAAAAATGTATTCCCACCAAACATGTAAACAAATGAACGGGCTTAAAAGTTACCACAATAAAATGACATTTATCTCACAGAAGCTACAAGAATATGAAATGGAATATCATTTGTGAAAAGTGCTGTTATTTCCCTTCAGGGACTGTGAAATGGTAAGCAGATGGCTTACTTGGAGTGCGCCATTATTCTCCTAAATGCAGTGCAGAGTGCTGGGCTAGGGCTATAAATCATTGACGTTAATACAGTGCCTGGACCAGTTCTTCACTTGTGGTTTTTTCTATGCAGTCGTCTTAACCCCCTTTTCATTATTTTAATCAATTGCGGTCAAGTCCCAGCAAGTAATGAGACGTACATGAAGTACGGAAAAATCTTCGCCTCAAGATGCCACAGTATTTACATGATCACCCAAAAGTAACACTGCGGTGGCTTTATGACTTGTAGCGCTTACGTTTCCCATTAGCTGTCAAGACGTTTATTAACCTTTTAAGCACAATTTGCAATGTGGCTGATGAACTAGGCTCCTATGTGCGAGGTTGTCAGCCTAAAGTAATTCTTATGAATATCTTTTTTTTTTTTGACACATGAAACAGCAAAAGTATCCAGGTAAAAGGGCTCTTGCCAATTTACTAGAAGCACAAAATGGGCAGATTTCTAACCACTAACCAGGATATATAGTCACATTCATACGCACCTATAAAGCATAAGAACCGCCCCTCCCCCCCGGTACAGCCTCAGATGAGCGAAACTATACATGTCAAAACCTACAAAAAGACCCGGTGGCCAACAATAACACTATACTTGCTATTCAAACAAATATATTTTTATTCAATAGAAAAATGAACACAACCCTTACACACCCCTTTAAAAACCACATAAAACCATGGGGCAGCTTCGGTTGCGTCCATTTTCTACAATGACATTCATATTTGCAAGCTGGGGAACATCCTCAAACCCATGACTATGGATGTGAATGGTTTACTAAATCTATAATGGCATAAATAATTTGTAAGCTTTGCTGACGTATCGGAGTTGTAGCACCTGAAGAAACAACATGGCGCACCATTAAAAGATGGCTAGTGAAAGTCATCATAAATTGCTTGCCGGCATTTTGCCGGAGAAAACTTAGTATCTTGCAATTTGACATTAACAACTATGACCGTTTGAACGGCACCGATCTAGAAGACCATACAACGTTACCCAACCAAACGTTTTTATTTGGGTGACTTTTTACAAGTCCTCATTCCTAATTGATATATTTGGACACAAGCGATTTTAAGGGCAAGTCGGGGAACATAACCACTGGCAGCGTTCAATTGCTGGTGGACAATAAAGGATCAATGGCAAAGACGGCCAGAGATTAGGTGTTAAAATACTAATAAAAAGAGGTCAATGCTGAATCAGGTTGATAAAGTGACACGAAGCTTAAGCAGAGTGTTCCATTTCCACATGATAAATGTGTAATTATTGCTCATAGAGCTTTGCTTTATTGTTTAGGAGGCGGTAGAATGGATTTGAAAAGTAACCTAGCAACGAAGATTGTGCTGTGAAATATAATAATCCCCTGTCCTATAGACTCCTCAGTGCGGTGTATTTCATCTGCGGAAATTGCTAGCACTGCCGAGTATAGGATCCCGTATGATAGGTCGATGCCATGGAGTGCTCCTTTAATAAGAGTGCTGCTGGTGTTCAGTAATTGGTACTACTCGATCAGTGGCAAAGCAGACCCCTGAAGCAGAATAGCAGAAAACCACCCTGCATTCCGGAACAATCCAGCCAAGTACAAAACAAAGACGACAAAAAACAACCAACACTTTCATTCTCAGTCTTTGCAAGACATATACTTATTATGGAAGTATTCAAAGTGTATGGTTTCACCCGGTTGTTTGCGTTCAAACACAGAGAAATGCTTGAGAACTCATGTGTGCAAGAGAACAGTGCACGTCCGTGTGTGATTTCACTTCTCACCAGAAGATGGTGCCATTTATTATAGAAAGCCTGGATAGCGGAGAAAATAACCCTTTGCTGTACAGCACTTGGTCTAGTTTTCCAAATTGCCATTCTAAAAAACACCAAGAGATAGTAGAGCAGCCATATATTACACTGGCCCATTAAGGTTTGGGAAGCCATTCTGCCCCTGAAGAGTCGAGAGGTGCTAAAACCAGGTATTTTCGTTACTTGACCTGTGTTTTCACCAATAGACAGCGGATGAAACAAGCAATGTATCTTAGCTGCAGGCATTCCTGGAGGCTCGGACATAGACAATCTGCAGTGGGACTCAATACTACCTGTAAGTAACTACAACAAAGCCCCGTCATTTGTACTAGGAGGAAGCTGCTTTAAGCAAACATCAATAAGGTCACTTAAAGCCGGATTTGCATTGCTTAGTTTAAGCCCCAGCGATTGACTCAAGCCTTTCATCCTCTTAATTCTTCACATTCCCCTTGTATTCTGTATGTATACTATAAAACACAGATTAATAAAAGAGTTTAAAAACTAAGTGGCATTTGTCTTGCAAGAACTCTTTAGACAAATGTGATATTTTCTAGACGCGTGGGGTTTCACAGGAAAAGATTGGTGTATGTATTCGTCCACACAAAACACTACCAACTCCGCTGCCCTGCAGAAAGAGCCATGCCTGCTTCTCCAAAGAGGAACTAACAGTAGCTGAAAAATATGCTGCTGGCACTGGGCCTTTCAAGGCACTCCAGTCAGGCCCCGTGGCCCCGAGGGATCTAAAGGCCCACACATTTTGTACACGGCCTTCTTTTCTTTACTCCCTCTAGGGCCCCTAAAGGATGTCATGCATGGCAACAGCTGCAACCTCAGAGCCCTGCCCTGTGAAACTCATTTCTGACAGAGCATGCTGTGGAATGCTTTTATCCCGCTGACAAAGAGAAAATCAGCGCTCATTCCACATATACCATGCCCCAGTCCAATCTCCTTTACACATGAATGTTCCTATTCACTGTGGAGAAGCTTCCATTCATAATTAATAAAGAGTTCCTCCCCGTGCAGCACAGATTCCTAGACGTACAGTCATACATGTGCAGTGACCGATGCTGCAAACACCCCAAAGGGACCGGCCTTCTATAGTGAAGTCATTGATACAGCCAGTCCAGCATGTGGTAACATTAGGTCACCAATCCTCTGTCCTTATAGGAGGAAAAATGCATCAAACACACAGAACGGTGCAAAACAACAGAAAATACAACTTTTACTTCCAAGGTATCGAAAAGAACATTTAATGCACCACAAAGACAACTCCTCCGCTCTCCGATAGGAAAATTGGAATGGTAAAACTGTCCACCACTACATCCAAGGACTGCCAGTGCAGGTAGGGTAATACAGCCTCTCCGATTCCCTGACATGCCTTACCCTACTCGATAAAGGGATCAATAAGGATACTAGTCCCGAAAGTAGTGACCGGTGGCTAACCCCAACACTTACCATGGGATTCTGTTTGGGTTAGGCGCACTCAAGTCAGGCAGCCGACACGCTCACTTTTCCGGCTGCATGAAAAATTGGCAATAAAGCAGCGCGTGTACATATTATGGCGCCTTCTTAGGCCAGATTCACAGGAGCGTGTGCGTTTTGCGCGCGTTGCAGTTCCGTGTGTCATCAGTGTTGGCTGCGTGATTTTCACGCATATGCCATGCTTATGACACGCGGTTTTGAAGTTTAGAAAAAGAAATGAAGGAAAGTGCTTTTATTTTTTCCTTAATTTCTTTATCTACAGTTGCGCGAATCACACGCGACACACGGAAGTGCTTCTGTGTGCCGTACGCGATTAATCACACACCCATTGACTTCAATGGGTGCGTGATGCGCGAAAAACGGCCAAGTATAGGACATGTCGTGAGTTTTACGCAGCAGACATATGCTGTGTGAAAATCACGGACTGTCTGAACGGCCCCATTCACTAACATAGGTCTGAGTGACGCGCATTATTTTCACGCACGTATCACGGACGTAAAATACGTTCGTGTGAATAAGGCCTATGGCTGACGTTATTTATACAGCCAGTCCAGACAATGGCAAGATGAGGGCACCAATCCTCATCACTAAACAAAGTCCTGGGACGTGCGTGTATACATCAGCATGTAAGTAGATCCGTTTCCTTCACACATATTTTGGGCACAATTTTTCACTAGCACTTAAACATGCAATTTAATTAAACATGGCTAAAACAACAAATCTTATTGTTAGGAGACTACGAATACAATCAAATAGAAATACAGATCCCCTCGTTTCCAAACCCCTGCTATTCAGCTATGAGAAAACCCTTTGATTTAAGAATCCCATACTCCATGCTGTGCTCAACTCCAGACCGCATACAGAATAAGAAAACAGGATGTGACCTGCAAGGGGACCACTCGCTCATCCTGAAATTTTCTATAGAATGGTATTTATAGCCACAAGCTAACAAACTACAAGAGACTTCCAGTAAGCGTCTTCAGGCATAATGCTAGACATAACTTGTTCTCAACAGTCGAAAGGAACTGGATGTGGAATGTGCACTGTCAAGTGATCTCGAAACCCTCCGAACAGGTCACTACTTGGCTAGAACAGCCTTATGGGCTAATACTATATCACACATACTATACAGTGGCATACATTGGAGAGGAGGCCCTATAGCAACCACCAGAATACATCAGGAGAAGGCTTGGTCCGAAATTACACAGTTTATATGAGATCATCCACTGACCCAGCCTCCGAAACAGGAAACGGTGAATCCGTCACATGACCATTCAGAATATAGCAGCAAAAGGTTATTTTTTGAGTTAGAATGAGGAAGAGAAAAATAACAGGTTTAGAGCTTCATGTAACCCATTAGAAGAAAGGTCATTACATTTTCACTACTTAAGAAAACTTGACGTTCGGTTACTAAAAGCGATGCTGTATGTAGAGGGCAACATTAAAGGGTGGGTAGTGTCATCATAGAAAGCAATGTCATATCAGTGGGGGTCAGACTGCTGAGACATCCACCAAACGGTTCTTTCTTGCTCTGTGGCACTCGCGGCCATCTGCTTTATAGGGAACTACTGCACAGCCCCATTACAATTTTTTATGTTAGATCCGTACAGATCTAACATAAAAAAAGTGTACCGAATCTGACAAGGAAAAATAAAAATCTCTGTATGACATCATAGGCATAGAGAGGTACAATAAATGCACCCCTATGGGTAATGTGCTACGCCTTCATAAACAGCAGAGCCATAATACAGCCACCCATGGGCATGAGGCCTCATGAACACGACCGTGTTTGGTCCGTGATATACTGATCGTATGTCGGCCGCATTTCCCAAACACAGTTCATGGAGCAGGAGTTTCTAGCATCAGAGTTATGTATGATGCTCGGAGTCCCTGCCTCTCCGTGAAAATACTGTCCCATACTAAAAACATTATTATATTACAGGCCAGTATTTCCGGAGACGCAGGGACTTCTAGCATCATACAAAACTAGGATGCCAGGAACTCCAGCTCCCTACACGGTGTTTGGTCCTGGAAATGTGGCCGACATACGGTCCATATATCACGGACAAAACACGGCCGTGTGCAAAGGGCCTTAAAGGAGTTGTCTGAGGCTTTAAAAAAAATTAACTATCTGCTGGAAAAGTTATAAAAAGTAAACGAAAAAAAAGACACCTATTAAGTTCACCAGCGCTGATGCACCAGTGGCCGTGTTCAAATTTTCCTGCACGAATGAGACCTCAGCGTTTACCTGGATGTACAGCACGTCATCACTGCAGGACAAGTAAACAAGCACCAACGCGGACCATCTGAGCTGGAAAGGCAGGAGATTTAACAGGGGAGTATGGTTTTTTTAATTTTATTTTCTAACATTTCCAGCAGCCCATTTCATTCTTAAAGGGAATGTGACGCTAGAAAAAAATGTATATTTTTTTTAGTTAAACAATTAGTGTGTAGGTGATTAAACATTGTTCTAATTTTTTTCACGAGTCAGGAAATATTATAAATTAGATTCAAATTTATAATATTTCCCATTGCTGGTCACTAGATGGAGCAATTCCCAAAATTGCAGCATTGCATGTGGTAAAGCAACCACATTGCTTTATGCTGCAAAATTTGAGAAAAATCCCTCGCTCTAGTGAGCTCTCAGAATCCCCCCCTCCTTTATCCTGGCTAGTGCCGGGAGAAACGAGGGGACTGAACGGTCAAACCTCCTACACTGTGTGTCGCCATTTTTTGAGCTAACACACAGTGTAGTAGGTTTACATACAGTAGTAAAACACACTGAAACACTTACATACACAGACCTAACTTACCTGCTCCTGCCGCCGCCGCTCCCTCCGGTCCGTCCGCTCCGTCTGCTGCCGCTGCTCCAAGTGCACAAGTCCGGAAGCCGCGACCGGAAGTAGTAATCTTACTGTCCGGCCGCGACTTCCGGTCCACAGGAAAATGGCGCCGGACGTCGCACAGTTCAACTTGGACTGTGTGGGAGCGGCACAAGCGCCGTTCCCACACAGACGGCGTACAGCATAGTGGATGGAACGGGCCCCGTTCGCATTCACTATGGGACTGTAGCTGCCGTATTCCATGTCTGTATGTGTCGTTAATCGACACATACAGAAATGGAAAAAAAAATGGCAGCCCCCATAGGGAAGAAAAAGTAAAAAAATAAAAAAAATTTAAAACACAAACACACAAATAAATAAAACACTAAAATCAAACTGATGTAAAAAAAATTTTTTTCGTGACACTGTTCCTTTAAAGTTTCGGACATCCTCTTTAACCCCTTCAGGACCAGCCCTAATTTTTCAAATCTGACATGTTACTTTATGAGGTAATAACTTTGAAACACTTTTACCTATACAAGTGATTCTGAGATTGTTTTCTCGTGACGTATTGGACTTAATAAATAAATTAATTCCTTATTTGTGAAAAACACCAAAATTTTGAGAAAATGTGCAAAAATTATGATTTTTCAAAATTTTAATGTATCTGCTTATAAAACAGATAGTAATACCACCCAAAATAGTTAGTAATTAACATTTCCCATATGTCTACTTTATGTTTGCCTCGTTTTTTGAACATCCTTTTATTTTCTAGGTCAGAGAGGAAATGACAGCACCAGAATAATTTGGAAATACGGAGTGCAGAGCCCAACAGGATTGGATCCAACCGTCCTAGTCACCAATGTACAAAGAAGAGATCCAGGCAGCACATCCAAAGGAACAAAGGTTTATTCACCCGTGCGACGTTTCAGCTACACAGAGCCTTTCTCAAGCATAATATTATGCAAAACATGATCAGTATTTAAAGAGAACCTTTCACCTCCCCAAACATGTGCAGCTGAGTGCAGCATGTTATATATAGGCAGGGCTTCACAAACACGGTCCCACGTAAAATTATTTTTGTAACTCCCTCCGTTATTTACATATTGGTGCCGTTATATTTGGCGCCCGATACGTAAATAAGCCCCTGAACAGTCAATGGGGCGTTTCTAACTAACTAAACGGCAAGGGGGCGTTATACTCTTCGCTCTGACACTGTCCAATCAGCTGCGGACAGTGTCAGGGCGGCTAGCGCTGTGTTCCCTCCCATGAGAACACACACAAACTTGGTGTTTGTGCTGTAGATAGCGTCTGCGCACCCTCACGCATGGCTGTTCGTTCGCACATCGACGTCACAACTCCCGCCGCCACGGAATGAGAAGAGACGAGGAGGAGACGAGGAGATCTACTTCCATCCGTCGATGTGCGCGCGAACGACCGTGCACGTGCGCGCCCACGCTATCTGCAGCACGACCACCAAATCTGTGTGTGTTCTCACGGGAGAGAACACAGCGCTAGCCGCCCCGACACTGTTCACAGTTGATTGGAGAGTGTCAGAGCGGAGACATCACACCCCCTTGCCTTTTAGTTAGTTATCGGGCGCCAAATATAACGGCACTGATATGTAAAGAACGGAGGGCGTTACAATTTTAAGTGAGCCAGGGTTTGTGAAGCCCTGCCTATAACATGCTGCACATGTTCAGGGAGGTGAAAGGTTCTCTTTAAGGTGCAATACATCATTAGTAATTATTAAGTCAATAACTATACAATAAGTAAAAATACAGTGAAACAAATATAAAAAAAATATATATCATATCAAAAAGCAGTGTAATTAGAGTGTACAAGTCAGACCTGTAGGATATACTAATAATTCCTTTTTTTAATGTGTACACATGTATGTTACATAATTGATAGTTTACACTATCCCTAATATAGCACTTTATTATTATATAGGTCTTAACTTTTATATTGATAAAATTGTTGTACACTGTAATTACACTGCTTTTTGATATAGGATATATTTTTTTTATATTTGTTTCACTGTATTTTCACTTATTGTATAGTTATTGACTTATTACTAATGATGTATTGCACCTTAAATCACGTTATGCATAATATTATGCTTGAGAAAGGCTCTGTGTAGCTGAAACGTTGCACGGGTGAATAAACCTTTGTTCCTTTGGATGTGCTGCCTGGATCTAGTCTTTGTACTTTTATTTTCTAGGACGTCACAAGGCTTAGAACGTTAGCAGCAATTTCTCACATTTTCAAGAAAATTTCAAAAGGCTATTTTTACAGGGACCAGTTCAGTTCTGAAGTGGCTTTGAGGGGCCCATATATTTGAAACCCTTATAAAACACCCCATTTTAAAAACTATTTTAAACAGCATTCAGAAAGTGTTTTAACCCTTCAGTTGCTTCACAGGAAATAAAGAAACGTAGAGGTGATATTTACAAATTATTTTTTTTTTTTACAAAATTCATTTGTAATAAGAAAAATTCTGTAACGCAGAAAGTTTTACCAGAGAGAAACAACTCAATATTTATTGCCCAGATTCTGCAGTTTTTAGAATTCTCCCACATGTGGCCCTGGTGTGCTAATGGAATGAAGCACCGGCCTCAGAAGCAAAAGAGCACCTGGTGGATTTTGGGGCCTCCTTTTTTTAGGAATATATTTTTGGCACCATGTCAGGTTTGAAGAGGCCTTGTGGTGCCAAAACAGTGGAAACGACACTCCTCAAGGAATAGATCTAGGGGTATAGCTAGAATTTTGACCCCACAGTTTTTTGCTAAATTAAATTGAATTAGTCTGTAAAAAAGAAAAAAATATTTCTGAAAAAACATAGAATTTTCTAATTTTTACAAGGAATGAAAGGAGAAAAAAACACCCCAAAATTTATAAAGCAATTTCTCCCGATTACGACAATAACCCATATGTGGTAATAAACTGCTGTTTAGATCAACGGAAGGCTCAGAAGAAATGAAGCGCCATTTGTATTTTGGAGCGCTGATTTTGCTGGAAGCTACACAGGGCTCAGAATGGCAGGAGCGCTACTTGGCATGCAGACTGTGCTTGATTGGTTTTTAGGCGCCATGTTGCATTTGCAGAGCCCTTAAAGGGAAGGTTTCACGGGAAAAAAATTTTTTATATGTTTTTGTTTTTAGTATGTTATTAAAATAAATGTTATTTGTGTTTTTGTGTTTTACTTTTTTGTCTTTTACTTCTCTATGGGGGTTGCCATTTTTTTTTCATCTCTGTATGTGTCGATTAACGACACCTACAGAGATGGAATACGGCACATACATCCCCATAGTGAATGCGAACGGGAGCCGCTCCATTCACTATAGCGTACGCCGTCTGTGTGGGAACGGCGCATGCGCCGCTCCCACACAGTCCAAAAGGAAGGTCTTCGGCCGAGCGACATCTGGCGCCATTTTCATGTGGACCGGAAGCCGCGGCCGGACAGTAAGATGACTACTTCCGGTCGCGGCTTCCATCCATATGTTCAGAAGCAAGGACTAGGAGCGGAGGCTGAAGCAGGTAAGTTATGTTTGTGTATGATCGTGTTATACTGTGTGATTACCACTGTATCTAAGCCTACTACACTGTGCTTTCGCTCAAAAAATGGCGGCACACAGTGTAGGAGGTTTGAATATTCAACCCCCTCCTTTCTCCTGGCACTAGCCAGGATAAAGGAGGGAGGATTGTTTGAGCACATTAGAGCGAGTGTGTCTTCTCCAATTTTGCAGCATAAAGCAATGAGGTTGCTTTACCACATGCAAATGCTGCAATTTTGGGAATTGCTCCCTCTAGTGACCAGCAGATGGAAATGTTATAAATTAGAATCTAATGTAGAATATTTCCTGGCTTGTGAAAAAATTAGAACAATGTGTAATCATGTATATACTAATTGTTTAACTAAAAAAAATAATAATTTCTAGCGACACATTCCCTTTAAAATGGAAGGAGCGCCATCTGGCTTTTAGAGCACAGATTTTGCTGGATTGGTGTACAGGCGCCATGTCGCATTTTCAGAGCCCCTGAGGTACCAGAGTACAGTAGAAACCCCTGAGAAGTGACCCCATTTTGGAAACTACACCCCTAAGGGGTTTATCATTTGCCTGGACAATAACGCGGCTCGGAATTGAAGAGCACCATGCACGTTTGAGCCCTATTTTCACAGCATTGACCCACAATTGCAGGGCTCTGAGGTCAAATACTAAAACAAACCCCCAAGTAATGACCTCTATTTTGGAAACGGCACCCCTCAAGACATTTTTTAAGGGGTGCAGTGAGCATTTTGACCCCACAGGTTTTTTTTAATTTATTAGAAATTAACACTCAGCGGACGGTGCGAAGTGAAAATTGCAATTTTCCACTGATATGCCATATTAGTGCCCAATATGTGGTGCTCAGAAACTGTTAAGTGGTTCTCCCGGGTATGGTGATGGCATATATGTGGATGTAAACTGCTATTTTGGCATGCTGTAGGGCGCAGAAGGGAGCGCCATTTGGCTTTTGGAGCGCAGATTTCGGTTTGGGGTATAGATGGTATTTTAGTTTATAATGTGGGGGCATATGTAAGCTGTCCGGAGTACATCAGGGCATAACAAGAGTATAATAATGCGGTGGATAAATAATAATCCACAGACGTGTGGGCCAGTGTCGACCTGATAAACGGTGCCCAATCTTATCCGCTTTTGGAACGCTCTGCACATTTTGCGTCGCTATATTCGGAGAGCCAGAACTTTTTTATTTTTTCTCCACTGGAGCTGTGTGAGGAATTATTTGTTGCGGGACAATCTGTAGTTTTCATTGGTACCATTTTGGGGGTACATGCGATTTTTTTAATTACTTTTTATTTCATTTTGTGGCAAGCAAGGTGACCAAAAACAAGTAATTCAGTGTTTTTTGTTTTGGATTTTTTTTACATCGTTCACTGTGCACTATAAATGACAATTTTACTTTATTCTGCGGGTCGATAAGATTACGGCGATACCATAAGTTTATAGTATTTTTTTATATTTTACAGCATTTGCACAATAAAAATCACTTTTAAAAAAAAATAAAAAAATAATTTATTTTTTGTATCACCATATTCTGAGAGCCATGTTTTTTATTTTTCAGTCAAAAAAGCTGTGGGAGGGCTTGTTTTTTGTGAGACGGCTGTAGTTTTTATTGGTACAATTTTGGGACCATACAACATTTTGGTCACTTTTTATTCCACATTTTAGGAGGGGTGGTGAACAAAACACAGATATTCTGGAATTGTTTATTATTTTATTTTTGTACGGTTTTCACCGTGCGGGGAAAATAACATGATAGCTTTATAGTTTGAGTCGTTACGGACGTGGCAATACCAAATAAGTGCACTTTCTTTTAATGTTTTCCGTTTTCTCCTATAATAAAAGACCTATGGGAAAAAAGGCAGTTGCTTTTAACTTGAAACTTTTTTACATTTCTATTAAATTTCTTGTAACTTTTTTTTTGTACCACTAGGGGACTTGAAGGCATGAAGCCCTGATTGCTAGTCTAATACAGTGCACTACCTACATACTGCAGTGTATTAGAGCCGTCAGTTATTCACTAACATCAAGCCTATTGGGCTTCGCCTGCGGGCGGGGCCCAATAGGTTTCCGTACTAGGCAGACCAGGAGGCCATTGTTTCGCCTCCGGTTGCCATATCATCCATCGGAACCTCCACAGTTCCCAATCGTTGCCATGGCAACCATCGGGCGCTATCTAATCACCTAGATGCCGTGATCGCTGCATCTAAGGGGTTAATCGGCCGTATCGGAGGCTAGCTCCGGTCCTGGCCTTTACAGGGGGATGTCAGCTGTAATATACAGCTGACACCAGTGGATGATGCTTCTGAGCCTGCGCCATCTTCTTGGCCCCGATAGTAAGACTTTTAGGCGCCACCTCCGGGCAGGGCATAAAAGGCTTCTGTTCTTGGCAGACAACATTGTTAGGCCTCCGGTTGACATAGCAACCACCGGCATCCCGGCTACCGAGACGCAGGGATGCCGACATGCTAGAAACTACTTTGATGCAGCGATCGCAGCATCTAAGTGGTTAAATCGGCAGGATCGGAGCCTAGCGCCGATCCTGGCTGAACCAGCGGGATGTCAGCTGTAATATACAGCTGACACCCACTGGTGATGGCGCTGGCTCAGCCTTTGAGCCAGCTCCATCACGTACAACTACGTGAGAAGGCGCAAACACATTAGGGCTAACTATGTAACTGTACGTGATTTGGCGGAAAGGGGTTAAGCTGGTCATAGACAAAAGAGATCTGTGGTGTGTGAAAAATTGTTTAGCTGACATATCCGTTCCTAACTCCTCACAGTATATATATTTTATGT
The DNA here is from genome assembly GCF_050947455.1 of Rhinoderma darwinii. Taxonomy (NCBI): domain Eukaryota; kingdom Metazoa; phylum Chordata; class Amphibia; order Anura; family Rhinodermatidae; genus Rhinoderma; species Rhinoderma darwinii. Next base: position 280,637,776 of record NC_134690.1, on the reverse strand, counting down.
ATACAGACACACACATATATATATATATATATATATAAATATACACACACACACATATATATATATATATATATATATATATATATTTATTTTTTAATTTAAAAAAAAAATATTGTTTTGATTCCGTTCATGGGTTCTCCTTATGGAAAGCTCAGACAAAACCCATGAACGGAGTCCTGACGCAGATTGCCCCATGCACACGACGGTAAAATCGCCCGGAATTACGTGCCCATTCGTTTCTATGGCCGGCGGACGTCTTCGCGTATATTTACAAGAAGGTTTCCGTGCCGTAGAAACGTGCCAAAAAACATAGGACATGTCCTATTTTTTTATTTTATGGACTGTGTTCCCATACTTTATAATGGGACCACAGCCTGTTAATGCGGACGGCTGTCCGCTGCCGTAATTACGGGCACGGTCGTGTGCATGGAGCCTTAAATGTACTATTTATTTTTTTTAACATGAGAGTCTATGGGCTGACGAATGGCAACTGTTGGAGGTATACTTTTTTTATATATCAATCAGGTAGAAACTCATAAGGGGTTTTCCCATCGGCAACCAGCTAAAATCACAATCTTTGTTTTAAAGAATACTTTAAATGGTATCTTAAATAAAAAATTGAGACTTCAGTGAGGTGAGGCCTAGCAGGTAGCATATCTAATGTATAACATATTCAGAGGTATTAGTTATATTTCTAACTAAACTGTCAATGTAAAGCCTAAAAGGAAGGATAAAGTCCCAGCTGAAAGCCATTTTAGAGTTTTGAAAACCATAGGAGAAAAATAAACTGAAAGGCATTGTGCCGCATGGCTCAGTTATTTCTCAATTTCCTTTCTGAATGCCTTGCCGTGCTTTTCCTTTCCTAGGTGGACAGGCAAAGATAAATTAGCATCATTATTTCTCTGGAGCAACATAGCCTGCTTATCTTCTTCCGAGTACAGGCTGGGTTCAAATGATATGCAGGGATGACTGCTATTTCACTTGACAAATTTGTGGGTCATAATGTTAAAGATACACTGGGGAAACATCTTGGCATTATCTTTTTACATTGCCCATCACCCTATCTGACATGATCCCACTTAATCATGATACTCTTCTAGTAGCGGGTTTTACATTCAGGTGTTTGCTTTACTTCTGTCAAGCGGTAACAGAGACAACGGGAAAAACATCTAACTGAGCCGTCTTCACTGTAACAAATAGACCATTTTATACAGCGTTTTATAATAAACAGCTTCTTGACCTGTAGGTCATGGTGGTGTGGTCACATTTTGAAAATATTGAGGTTGTAGTGCTTTGCTAGGAATCTGCTGAGTAGCATGCCCCTTTAAATTAACCAGTGTCTACCAAACAATCCCGCTAATCTAACTGGGTAGGAAATTAGTAGCGGAGCTTTGATGCAGTTTGTGGCTTCAGTACATTCTGTTGCTTCTGGTGGGTTGCTGTTCCAGCACAGAATACTGCAGGATTAGCTGAGCTTTTATAGGGCACATTTTATCAATAAGAATACAGGCATTCCCTTCAATAAGATATTATACATACGCAAACAGTACTAGAAATAGACTCCCTATATTGTCATTTTATTTGGTTTTTATTTTCCACATAAACACACGTTTTACAATACTAATGTGAATGAAGAGAGAACCTCCTCTCCTAACCCTGGCATAGCTACGTATTTTTTTGGAAACTCAATGGATCTAAAACAAACGTGAACAGAGCCCATTTAGAAATATGCCTGTTTAGGCTAGTCAGTCACAGCTTGTCTTACAGCCAGCTCAGACCTGCATTCATTCTAAAAAAACTGGAATGAATTGAAAGAGCCCTCTATGGGGACAAATGTGTCAATCACATGACCTATTTAGAAGCCGCAGAGTTGCCTGGGAGAAAGCTCTACTGTTTACTGTGCTTCACTCTTAGGCCCCTTCTCTTCAGTCAGTGGTTATTTTTCATAGCACGGAGAAGTACTTTAGTGTCGAGCATGGAGCGGCTAGGCTGAGGCTACAAACAAAGAGCCTTTGACTGAGATGTCTTTGAAAGTGACTGCAGAACATGTGACCGGTTACCTAAAACTCTGCAATTAATCAACTCCGGCTTCAACTTTACAGCCAACGGACAGAATATGGCGTGCACAGAGAAGCGACATTTCCCACATTTACAAGCCCGTTAAGTGAACACTGCCTAATACCCATTACTTTCTACAGGAAATCCTTAATCTGAAGACCACTAAAGGCAGACATATCAAGTAGATCACCTTCATCACCATCACCATTCACTACTTTCAGATCGATTGCTGCCAATAAAAATCATTATATATGTAAATGCTAGTTGCAGCGATGTTTACAAAATGTCCTGGGGAATTTACGTTCCAAGTGGCCAATCAAATCTAATAGATTTTTTAAAAAAAGAAAAAAAAAAAAAAGTTTGGTCGTATGATAAATAAAAAACAGACAAATGGAATCAGACAATGTAAATAACACATGACATGGATAATAAATAAGCAGCAAGGGCATGTAATGGAGGTCATTGGAGAAAATCACTGCCACTTAAAATGTGTGAACAGATATGCGGTTTGAAAGTTTAATGCTTAGGGGGCAAACTGGATTCTGAATGTGTCTATTTGGAAACACGACATTTGTAAGTCAACATTTAAAAGCAATTAGGTAGTGATAATGTATCAAAGGAAGTCTAGCCCTAACCACAGAAGTATGCAAGAACTTGTAAACAATATATCCTTGCCTTGCTGCTTAAGAAACAATTATCCTCGCCTCCTTTTACACCACTTCCATTGTAGGGCAGCAAAGAAATCAGAATTCCATGCCAAGGATAAGGTCTCAAGATTTTGAATCTGGACGTTGTGACCATAGCCTTACATAACAAAGGTACTGATTCAGCTACTGGAGTGATACCAGAATTATTTGAAAGTAAATAGTCTAGATTGCCAGGTACCACAGGAAACACGGACAGGGTTGCCATGCCTCCTGGTCCCTAAATTTTCCCTTAACATAATACCAGCCGTGAGGGGGTGGGAGGATGGTCCTCTATACCTGCCCCACACAGGGAGGCAGAAGTGCCAGTACTGTGTGTCAGTCCACGAACGCCAATTTTCACAAGAGAATTTTTACAAGACAATGGGGACCAAATGGTGCCCGCACTGCCAAGGGCAGCTGTTGCTGGGCAGTCATCCAAACATAGCCTAGCAAGAACAGGACTTGCAGAAGTAATTGCTTAAGACAAATAATTACAATGGGAAATTCCAGTTGTTACTGGAGACCAAAAGGGCTTCTCCAGGATTTTAGCACAGATATACAGAGCAGTAAATGTTCTAGTTCTAGTTCTAGACGGCACCAGTGCCAAGCATGCCAAATACCCCATCTTTACATTGTGTGCAGTTTATGTTATATGTGTTTGTTTCTTACAAAGTTGGCAGTCACAGTTAACACTGTAGATCGTCTTTACCATTGAACAGTTTTCAGTACAAGGTGGTGTAGCGGTGGGTGCTAGCTTAACCCCCAGCAATAAGTAAAATGTCACATACAGAAGAGCAGACTAATATTTACAGAAACATCAAGTCTGTTAAAAACTGTATTTAAATCTCAGCAGAATATGATACCACTTATCTAAAGCAGACAGGAAATTTGTCATTGTGGGGAGAAAAACTAATTCAAGTGGACGAAGAATAAGGAATTTCACTTCCTCTTCAAGTAGTGGGAATGCAGAATCTACTGTAAACATGTCCAAAGCAAAGATGTGAAAGTTAGGCCTGTTTTCAAATAGGTTTTATAGACTAAAAAATAAAAAAAAGACTGGATGACTCAAGAAAGGCAATATTTATTCTAAAACACAGCACCAACCCAAAGAGATGGAAATTAAACTGCTATTAAGATCAAATACATCAATTTACATTGTAGCGTTTCCTTTCCCGTATTCTCTAATTTCTTGTTCCTCCAGCAGCTCCTATCATCGGAGACACCTGCTAGGAAGTGAATGGCTTTTAAACTTAAGATAAGATAGGACATTACAGGAGACTGCTACTTTGGGCAGCTTCTTGTGGCTTCAGTTGTTGGGTTTTGTCCACCCCTTCCATTACAGCTGGCAGCTTACCACTGAGCTTTATCACAATTTAATGGAATCTTTTCCACCAGCTGTTCCCACATGCTCCAACCTCTCAGAATTCGTGAATGCAAGTGAAAAGGATCTTGGGAACAGAATGGAACATTTTTGAGAAGGAAAAACTCAGAACTCCAGAATGTATATCTAACAAATAATAATATTTAAAAAATACCAACTTACATGTAAAAATTACTGCTAAATCAAACACTTTCCAGAGGTCATTAAAAATCGCGGTCAATATTACATTTCTCTTTTAGACCGCACAACGCATAACATTTTTTCATTCGGAATAATTTTGAAAGATGTTTTTCGTGTCTAGATATCCCGATTACGTATTAGATAAAGAGCCCTCTGGTGTTCTAGAAGATTCCCTCTCAGGTCGTCCACCTAATGTGTCCAGTAGCTCAGTCCCATGACCAGTCCCTCTTTGTATATGTACATGGGCAGTAGAGTGATTCCTGCTATTTTGCAGGCTAGCCCTGAACACATTAGGTTCGACGTTCTGAGACAGACTCAAAAGAACACCGGGGTAGGGGGCCCGCCCTAACAAGTATATAACAGCAATATCTGGAAGCAGGAGTATTTTTTTTTTTTTAAACAATTCCATTTGGAAAAGTGTTCTGTTTGCATGATTTAACAGAAATGCAATATTTAAAGAGGCTCTGTCACCAGATTTTGCAACCCCTATCTGCTATTGCAGCAGATAGGCGCTGCAATGTAGATTACAGTAACGTTTTTATTTTAAAAAAACTAGCATTTTTGGCCAAGTTATGACCATTTTCGTATTTATGCAAATGAGGCTTGCAAAAGTACAACTGGGCGTGTTGAAAAGTAAAAGTACAACTGGGCGTGTATTATGTGCGTACATCGGGGCGTGTTTACTACTTTTACTAGCTGGGCGTTCTGACGAGAAGTATCATCCACTTCTCTTCAGAACGCCCAGCTTCTGACAGTGCAGATCTGTGACGTCACTCACAGGTCCTGCATCGTGTCGGCACCAGACGCTACCGTTGATTCTGCAGCAGCATCAGCATTTGCAGGTAAGTAGCTACATCGACTTACCTGCAAACGTCGATGCTGCTGCAGAATCATCTGTAGCCTCTGGTGCCGGTGTCCTCGCTCGTCTGACACGATGCAGGACCTGTGAGTGACGACACAGCGTGATCTCTGGAGAACACGGCTGTGTCTGCACTGCCAGAAGCTGGGCGTTGTGAAGAGAAGTGGATGATACTTCTATACACAACGCCCAGCTAGTAAAAGTAGTAAACACGCCCCGATGTACGCACATAATACACGCCCACTTGGACTTTTACTTTTAAACACACCCACTTGTACTTTTGCAAGCCTCATTTGCATAAATACAAAAATGGTCATAACTTGGCCAAAAATGCTCGTTTTTTTAAAATAAAAACGTTACTGTAATCTACATTGCAGCGCCTATCTGCTGCAATAGCAGATAGGGGTTGCAAAATCTGGTGACAGAGCCTCTTTAAAGGGAACCTGTCACCAGCATTTCACCTATTGAACGCTACTCACCCCTCACTGGCCGCTGCTGTTAAAAGTTCATTGCCAATATCCCCTCTCCTAAACTCCTCTGACAGTAAACAATGGTCTGCAAACATACTGCTCCTTTTATAGTAATAATCCGTCAGTCTCGCTTGTTCCTCTTCTTATGCCTGCCCACTGCCAAAAACCGGCCTGCCGTGAATGCCGAAAATCTCGTCTGAGATGACGTGCGCATGCGCCCATCATGTATGGTTCAACACACTTCCCTGCACCGCTACGGTGTCCCGTTGTGCGCATGCACGAGAACAGGACATCGATAAACAAGCGCAGGATTTCGTGTGTGGTGGGGCAGGCAAGGAGCTGTCAATCAAAAGTAAAAAGGCGGGGTTAACTCAGAAAGGCTTGACGAATGAAGATATGACCCTTTTCAGATGAAAGTATGACTTATGCTCATTAGCATAGAGTACGGAAACACTAAAAAACTGAATACTAAGAGTACAGAGCATTCTTAGAAGATTATAGGTTACATAAAACTGATTTTTCATCCACTTCCACCAGCTATTGCTGGTTTAATAGGTAAAATGCTGGTGACAGGTTCCCTTTAATTGCAGGACAAACCCTTTAAGTGTCTTGAGGTATTTTTTTAAAAAAAGTAGCCAACAGTATAATATTCTTGCCATCGCAGCAAAGAATCTCACAAACAATTTTGGAATGATGAAAGAAAAAAAAAGAAAAATTAAAACTACAAAACTTGAGGACCACTTATAAAACTAAAAAAGGTCCATGTGGTCCACTTATAAACATTATAACAACATTTACTAGTTTTTATGAAAAATTTGCTTTACTTTTTGAGATTCAGTTGCTCTGTACTCTATACAGAGCAGCTCTATCCTTCGCGATTACCTGAATAAGTCAGTCCCGCGGACCTGATGGGTTCAGTGTCAACGGGTCCTGCCTGTCTCTGACACACAGGATTCACCTGTAATTTATCACATCTAATTTATGAACTTAGATGTGATGGGTAATAGGTGGATCCTGCATGTCAGACACGCAGGACCCACGGTCACTGATCCAGTCAGGTCCGCGGACCTGATGAGAACAGGATATAGCGAACAATTTAGCTGCTTCTGTACACAGTATACAAAGCAGATGTAACTGAAAAAGTAAAAAAAATATCCCTGCAAAGATTTACATTGGCTTTAAATATACCTTACTTCCTGTTAAAATTGTCACTCATTTCCTGTGCTTTAATGCAAATGCTAGGTGGCAGCAATGTTGAGAGAATAGCGTAGTCACGTCATCTAATCAATGCAGGGTGTTCTGTCCATAGTGGCGCAACATCGACTGGGTGACATGGCCACTTGATGACAGGTCAATATGGATGCAACATCACTTAGCTGCCTAATTGGAACATGGAGAAAAATTTTGCGTTCTAGGAGTACAGTCAAAAAGTAGAATTAAATGGATTTGTGCCCATGGTCACAATTCCAATGTAATGAATTGATGCATCCCAAGATTTCCTTTTAACCTGTTAAAGTCAGGAGGTATCAGTATATTGGGGAAAACATGTTATGTTTAACTTGAAGAAACTACAAGAGCATCGGTGATGATAGCTCCTTTGTACTCCTTGAGAACAAGTGAAGGTTAAACAAGCATAAGTGATGTTCATCACTTTAGGCATTTGTGAAAGCACAGAGTCCATTTTCTCACATTTCATCAGCATCCGAGCCGACGAACAAGTCAGCAGGTCAATGCTTCGACGCCTCATGAACCAACGTGTGTTTCAATTGAGACCACATTGTGTGACCTTACAGAACCCGAGACCAGAAGCCACCAACCTCTCCGAATCTAGTTTGATTTCAAGTTATCCTTCGCACGTTGTGCACCTAACACACTGCTCTGTCAAGCATAGCGCTGAACATTGCATACACACGAGTTCAAGATCAATACCAGCATAATGTATACGAAAACAATACAAGCCATTGATGTTTAGCAGGATTACTCAAAAACAGATCTAATCTACCAAAAGGGTATTGAATGTGTGCTCGGAACAATGCACTTATTTCATTTTCGCTCTGGAGATTTCATGCAAACGGTCTCATGAAATGTGCTTAGTGTACTGTATTTAGCCTTAATAAGCGGATCGCCTGTGAGGGAGCATGGATGAACTCCTCCTCATTAGGAACGTAAGTAGCTTCCTGGCTGCTCAGCCTATGCCACATAAAGAAGGAATCTTACCTTTCAAGCCAGTCATTTATGGCTTTATTCAAAATCACCAAACTGCTTTCGAGAAACGCCTCTTAGGTTTAAAAATTCCCCTGGTAACTCATTTAGTGTGGCAGACAGGCAGGTCTAAAGCAAGGCTTTTTATCCTACGGCTAAACCATCATAATGACAACTCTGCTGACAGTCGGGAGAGATTGCTAATTACTGTACTCTTAGTCCCCAGACAGATTGGTCCTTCAGATTAAAACGGGCATGAGGGAAAACGGAGGCAACACCTTCCTGCACAAAAACTCCTGAATTCGTACGCGGCTGCTCATGTCAAACACTTGATTATTGCAGATCACTAAGAAATACAGAAACTGAGGGAACTGCAGAACACAGTCTTTGTACATTAGTACTCGACAAATTGCGAATCTTTAAATTAAAAAAACAAAAATTTTTTAACCTGTCATCTCTTAGTTTAACCCTGCCTAGCTGGATGACACCGTTGTAATGACAAGGGGATGAAAAATATTGCACACAAACAACTCACTATCAACGATCTTCTACAATATTTACAGCAGAAGGGATCGATGAGTTCCGGAATTTCTTCCGATCACAAATCTCCCTGTCTATTTAATTTTAGGAATAGGACTGCAGCAGTTTCATCGTACTTTCCATCTATGACAGATTTCCTAATTTGCCGTTCTGAATCATCACAGTGCAGATTTAGTATATAACATTTCATTTACACTTTTAACTGTTATTTTCATACCAGAAAAAGCGCTAAGTCGTTCGATGCCACTTGTGTAAGTTGGAAATGGTAGGTGTTTCAAAATCTCTGTTGGAAATTAAAATTTAGTGGACAAACTATAGTAATCGTCCATTATTCTGAAACTATGATCTAGAAATTTTTATATTTTGGCAAAATGATGTGGAATCTCAAAGAAGAGTAAAAATAGAGCAAAATCACTTCTCTAAAAAAGAAACTTTATGCTCGATTCATACGGGCGTTTGGAAAAAATAGCACAGCAGCTACACCATTCTGACAAATAAAAAGGATGAAACCGAATGTAAAAAATGAGCGCAAGTGTGAATGAAGTCTTAGGTTTGTATTTTATAATGGGCTGTCTTGCCAGAACGCCTTTTGTCCTTAAAGGGTATTGCCAACGTAGACATTTATAGAATATCTACAGGATATGCCATCAACGTCTAATAGATCCGGGTCTTGGCTCTGGGCTCCGCACCTATAAGAAGAACGGGGGTCATCTGCTCAGCGGTTTGTGTGACTCCCAGAACAGAATACAGAGCCGCGTGGCTCCCCCTCCCCGAGGCCGCGCCTGGAATCTTGATCCAGCCACCGCCTCACCAAGCGAAACGGGCCGCATGACCTCCCGTTCAATATTGGTGAGGGTAGAGCTAGAGCTAGGCCCTGCATCTATCAGACATTTATGGCATATCTTTTAGAAGTTGGAAATACCTCTTGAAAAGTAGCCCTTATATATTTGACAATGACTGTCCAACAATCCAGCATCTGTTAAGTCCCGTTAATAGCACATTAAAGGAATTTTACTGGAAAACGACAGCAATAAAAACATTCAAACAACAAAGAGTTACCGTTAGGTAAGTATTTGAACAAACTAACAGCTTCAGCAACAGTATGTATTAAACACCTCACACGATATACCTCAACAAAAAACATCTTAAAACAGCGTAAACGGAAAAGTAGTGTTGTAAAAGTAAGAGCGCCAAGTACGCACACAAACGCCAGGGTTCATTTTAAAAGCAAAGTAATATGGAGTCTCAGGCCCCATGCACACGACAGTAATTGCGGGCCCATTCACTTTGATTGCCCATGGACACCTTCCTGTATATTTACGGGAAGGCGTCCATGCAGTAGAAAGCCTACACAAAAGATAGGACATGTCCTATGTTTTGCTTTTTACGGACTGTGTTTCCATACTTTATATGGGAGCACAGCCTGCAAATAAATCTATATACAGGATGGGTGGTCGAAAATAAATACATTTATGGTAATGCTAAAAAAGAAAATATTGTGTAGCTTAAAAATAGACACACGTGGACAATTTGAGTGCAGCTTATAAAAAGATAAGTCAATAAAATTCTAATTTTCTGGAAGTTCTCAAAATTAAAGATAAGGCAGCGAGTATGGGGGTCAGACATTACAGTGCTGTGAAGATGTATTTGCCCAATACCAGATTTCTTCTAGTTTTGTAAATGTGTCACATTTAAATGTTTCAGATCATCCAAATAATTTTAATATTTGATAAAGATAACACATAAATACACCTTTGATGATTGATTCAAAAAAACATGTGAATGAAATCATGTAGGGATTTTGTTAATTTAAAGGGAATGTGTCGCTAGAATTTTTTTTCCAGTTAAACAGTTAGTATTTAAGTGATTAAACATTGTTTTAATTTTTTAAATTTTTTCACAAGTCAGGAAATATTATAAATTAGATTCTAATTTATAACATTTCCATGTGCTGGTCACTAGAGGGAGCAATTCCCAAACTTGCAGCACTGCAATGTGGTAAAGCAACCTCATTGCTTTATGCTGCAAATTTGGTGTAGACACACGCGCTCTAGTGTCCTCACACAATCCCCCCTCCCTTATCCTGGCTAGTGCCAGGAGAAGGAGGTGGTTGGATCTTCTAATCCTCCTACACTGTGCATTCGCTCAGAAAATGGCGGCACAAAGTGTAGGACGATTAGATACAGTGGTAATCATACAGTATAACACGAACATAATACACACATCACATACACAAACATAACTTACCTGCTCCTGCCGCCGCTGCTGCCTCCGATCCTACTCCTCGCGTCTTCGCTGCCCGGAACATATGTCTGGAAGCCGCGACCGGAAGTAGTCATCTTACTGCCCGGCCGCAGCTTCCGGTCCACATGAAAATGGCGCCGGATGTCACTCTGCCAAAGACCTTCCTTTTGGACTGTGTGGGAGCGGCGCATGCGCCGTTCCCACACAGACGGCATACACTATAGTGAATGGAACGGCTCCCGTTCGCCTTCTCTATGGGGATGTATGCGCCGTATTCCATCTCTGTATGTGTCGTTAATCGACACATACATAGATGAAAAAAAAATGGCAGCCCCCATAGGGAAGTAAAAGAAAAAAGTAAAACACAAAAACAAATAAATAAAATTTCTTTTAATAACACACTAAAAGCAAATTTATATAAAAAATTTTTTTTCTCAACACCTGTCATTTAAATGGCTTTCTTTGTGTGATAACAGGCTCTTTTATCAAAAGGACATATGTTTAAACTGAAACCGATCTAACGAAGGACATTTACAACATTTCATTCACCTTTTCATTTAAATAGTTTGTAATATGTCGCTGTAAAAGAACACGTAAATTCAATGTATTTTCCTCATTTGACATTATAAACAATGATAACCCTCTACTGTTCTTAGAAAAAGCAGCACTGGTAAACGTTGACGGATGTAGAAAACAGATGCAGAAGACGACTGAAGCTGCAATGCAATGTATCATACGAGGACCACACAATACCTGCAAACGAAGTCAATTTACCATGGGGAGGAAGAGGATCTTGGCTTCATATGGCTTTGCCTAAGGCCCTTTATTTTAAGGTGCCTGAAGCATTTCATTTCACTTCAGCTGACTTGACCGCTCTTGACAATTACGCCCTCAGGGGGCGAGCGTTTGGGCTTACGGTTTCCTGTATGCTTAAGCTGCTCAGTGAAGACCTCTGTATCAGTGTAAATCAGTGACACTAAAAGGCAGAAGACCTGGATAAACGTGCAGAAAGTGGTCGAGAATACATTTAAACATAGAAAACACGTGTCTATTCGAATAATTCTGGCAAACGTATAAAGAAGTCAGAGCGCCTGCCACAAATGTAGTGTCAAAAATCAATTCCATCTAGAAATCTAGTTTTCATGCTTAGTTTCTGGTCATGTCCTGATGGACAGGGCTGCCTCCCACATGGCTGACCTGCAAGACAAATCCACTATGTCAGCAGTCCGCACCAAAAGGTGCAGCGTAGAGCTCTAAAGAACATCATGTAACGCTGCCAAGAAATGCAGATGACCACACCATGCTACATGTGTCTGACATTGCGAGCCCCACTGGGGACTGGGACCTGTGCTGCCATGTAGAATATGATGCCGTTCCAGAAATACAATAAATAATATCACAATTAAAGCATATCGAACACCTAGGCTGATACTTTTGTGACACATTTCCCAGTTTCCGCAACATTGCAAAGCAGCACCTTCAAGGTCAGGTGTATTTATGAGTGAACAAACCGCTCTCAAATAGTCATAGCTGAGTGAAAGCAGAGCAGAGTTGAAGCCATTTCTTCTGCACTACAGGTCAGACAGCTGTGTCCTTGTTGTCCCGTGATAGCTGGTCTGGAAAGATCACATTCATAGGGCTTGTGCAAAGCAAGCTGCATGCGTTACAAACACATTTTATCTCGAAACTGGCCTGACCATCTGAAGTTTACAGAACACAGACAGATTGTCCGCTTGTCACAGTCAGAAAGTGCCGGTTATTAGTACGACCAGTTATAAAGACAACACAATGCACTGAGCTTGTGGTCGAAATAAAACGAAAATTCTTAGATATAAAAACCAAAACAATTATCGTTCAGGCAGAACAAGGAGTTGTCGTATTTCCGGACATTGGTCTTCAGGCTACTCAACAGCAGGTTCATCCGTCGAGTTGCCAGTCATTTCTCTTCCACCCTTTCAAGCACAGGAATGAATAGATTTCCAATAAGATGGCTTCAGTTTGGGATTTTAAAGTTTCAGTGGAAGAATAGTCTAGGTTTGGTCAAAAATCTCCTTGTTTGCCTTCCCTGCTGTCTAATGGTGTTTGCAAACACCAAATGCATCAATATATCTCCCGATTGTGCATTGTCCAGCATTTACACTTCCACACATTTGACGTATTTGAGTTACAGCATAGCCGGGAATGGGGAGTATGGTGCCGGGTCTATACTTAGTGGGTGTGAGCTGAGCGGACATCTCACAGCAATGGCAGGATCGGAAATCACTCCAATCCCGGACGTTTAACCACTTAGATGCCGTGGTCAATAGTGCCTACGGCATCTAAGCCATTAGAAAGAGGCAGCAGCCCCTCCATCAATTGATCCCCACTGCAATGCAATAGCCGGGTGCTGATGGTTGTCCTGGCAGCCTAATGAAAGCCCCTAGTTCTGTCATCTTTGTGCTCCTCCCGCTAGAGGCAAGAATTAATAGTAGCCGGTAAAAAACACAATATACGGCAATACATAAATATCGCAGTCTATTGTGCAAGCAATCCAATGATTGCTGGTTCCAAGTCCCCTAGGGGGACTGAAAAAAAACAAAACCACTAAAAAAGTCTGCCACTTTAAAAGGAACCGGTCAGCAGTTTTGAGGTCTTGCTTTATTCACGGGCACACCTGTAAAGAGATATGTTACGGTGTATGCTATGTTTCCTCAATAAAGAGCGATTTGGAAAAAAGAAATGTAGGGTCTATTCACACTGCCGTCATGGCTTACCCATCATAAATTAACGTAACGTCTCCACTCCCCAACAAGTTATAATGGCTCAGTTAGCCTTTTTTTTTTGGGACTGTATAGTGAAGCACGCTAGACTATTTTGCCTGTCTAAGCCAGAAAGCAGAAACCTGACAGGAGATGGGGAAAACCCAGGGATATAGCAGGAGATGGGCACATGTAATTCATATGGCTGCTGAATTTTTTTCTCGCTATCCAACTTAGAATCCCACGAAGGGCTAGTTGACAATTATTAGCGGGCATCTGGGATTTGCTCTTCAATGAATCTCATGTTGCTGGACAAGAAAACGTGTGCAAGTGATAACGGACAACTGTGAACATCAGCAACCTGTCCTCCGTTCACATTTTTTTTTTTGGGGGTTTACAATTATTGCTTTGTGTATGTAATAGCCATCAGACATTTTAGGATCTGCACAGCATGCATAGATTTTTCCATGCTGCAAAACTTACAAAACCAAGGAAACATTAAAGACAAATAAAAAAAGACACACGAGCGAAGGTGAAAATAAGGTTGTCCTATAAATCAAGAGTGCTATCCTGCTGTGATACCGATGTACCTCGGCCAGATTCACGCTGTGTTAGGGTGATGACCATCTTGTACATTTTTAGAATAATGCCATTTAAGTTAACAAAATTGGAAGCTAAGTGGCCATTTGCCATAGTCTGGATTTAAGCGTGCTAGAACAGAACTCTCATTTCCACACAGAAGAGGTTCACTAAAATATCAAGCTTTCACTTTTCAGGACACCAAAATAAAGATGTAAAATCTGTACATTTCAAGACAACAAAAATGTAGTATCTAAATCTCCAGATATTTTAGCGTACATAAAAGCATATATATGACACCTCCTTCACAACCCAACTATTCTTAGACTCCAAAATAAACGAGACTGGTTCATAATAAACGAGACTGGTCCATAATAAACGAGACTGGTCCATAATAAACGAGACTGGTCCATAATAAACGAGACTGGTCCATAATAAACGAGACTGGTCCATAATAAACGAGACTGGTCCATAATAAACGAGACTGGTCCATAATAAACGAGACTGGTCCATAATAAACGAGACTGGTCCATAATAAACGAGACTGGTCCATAATAAACGAGACTGGTCCATAATAAACGAGACTGGTCCATAATAAACGAGACTGGTCCATAATAAACGAGACTGGTTCATAATAAACTATGAACAAAGGAACGGGGAGTGGGAAAAGTAGTGTGTTACATCAATGTTAAAAATAAAAAATACTTTATTGAATAATTATTAAAAACAATGTTAGATGAAAAAAATTTTGACGTTGTGCCAAAGTCCCCTAGATTGGCACACTGAGACAATATTATGTCTAAATTAATTGCTTCGTTTTATTAAAGATATATGTGTCTAGCCTCCCCCTGTGTATATGCGAGGAGGCTCTGCAATAGTCCCTGATCCAGAGATTAAAGTGTTAATTATTAGCAAATGGCTGTCCCCCTCAGTATCAATGACGAGACAGTCAACCTGCATATGACACTAAAGGTTCCTCCAACGGGCTGTAATTAAAGCCCTGCGGTGGAGAAATCCCTGCATCAATACAACCATATGGGTTGTATGTGCATGTGTCCCATGCAAGTAGACACGGCACAGCAGAGTTGAGACTGTTGCGTGCTAGCTAGTCCTCTATGTATAAGCTTGACATAGCAGAGCTGTAACTGCTCCGTGAGGACAACTCTGCAGGAGGAGTAACTGATCAGATAGTGTGCTCACACAGTGATCTCCAGTCCCACGTAACCATTAGTATTCTGCCTGTCAGGCAGTTGTATCACTAAATCGAGGTGTGTTTACTTTGTGCAGATAAGGCTGCCGAAGTCAGTCACATACACATGGGAAGGGTTGAGAGAAGGTGAGCCGCGATCAGCTGTTTGAGTGTATTCACAGCTCAAACATAGCTCGGCATAGCAGAGTTGTAACTGCTACGTGAGGACAGTTCTACAGGAAAGAGTGTGTTCTCTTTGTGCAGACTATGCTGCCAGAGTCAGTCACATACACATGAGAAGGGTAGAGAGTAAGTGAGCCGCGATCAACTGTTTGAGTGTATTCACAGCTCAAACATAGCTCGGCATAGCAGAGCTGTAACTTGCTATGTGAGAACAACTACAGGGAGGAATAACTGACGGGCAGGCGGCCACACAGGTAGTGTGCCTCAGCAATGATCTCCAATCCCACGTAACTGTAAGTGTTCTGCCTGTCAGGCAGTTATATTACTAGATCGAAGTTTGTTTTCTTTGTGCAGATCAGGCTGCCGAAGTCAGTCACATACACATGGGAAGGGCTGAGAGGAGGTGAGCCGCGGTCAGCTGTTTGAGTGTGCTCGCAACTCAAGCATAGCTCAGCTCCGTCCCTCCATGTATTGTGACCGAGTCTGCAGCCCAACATGCGGTATTGACGTGCTTAAGTCCCTGACCAGGGCAGATATTCTGCCAGATAAATGATTCAATCAAATTGTTATTTGAACAGTACGGAGCAATGTGTGACCATCTAACATTGTGATGATTTTAAAAGACACCCCTGGGTGGTTCATAATAAACTAGACTGGTTCATAATAAACTAGACTGGTTCATAATAAACTAGACTGGTTCATAATAAACTAGACTGGTTCATAATAAACTAGACTGGTTCATAATAAACTAGACTGGTTCATAATAAACTAGACTGGTTCATAATAAACGAGACTGGTCCATAATAAACGAGACTGGTCCATAATAAACGAGACTGGTCCATAATAAACGAGACTGGTCCATAATAAACTAGACTGGTTCATAATAAACTAGACTGGTTCATAATAAACTAGACTGGTTCATAATAAACTAGACTGGTTCATAATAAACTAGACTGGTTCATAATAAACGAGACTGGTTCATAATAAACGAGACTGGTTCATAATAAACTAGACTGGTTCATAATAAACTAGACTGGTTCATAATAAACGAGACTGGTTCATAATAAACTAGACTGGTTCATAATAAACTAGACTGGTTCATAATAAACTAGACTGGTTCATAATAAACTAGACTGGTTCATAATAAACTAGACTGGTTCATAATAAACTAGACTGGTTCATAATAAACGAGACTGGTTCATAATAAACGAGACTGGTTCATAATAAACGAGACTGGTTCATAATAAACTAGACTGTTCATAATAAACTAGACTGTTCATAATAAACTAGACTGGTTCATAATAAACTAGACTGGTTCATAATAAACTAGACTGTTCATAATAAACTAGACTGTTCATAATAAACTAGACTGGTTCATAATAAACTAGACTGGTTCATAATAAACTAGACTGTTCATAATAAACTAGACTGGTTCATAATAAACTAGACTGGTTCATTTCCTCCAGAAAACTTATGTAGACATATCCGGTTTTATTTTAAACTAGAAAACCTGCGCCCACTTCCCACATTCCTGCTTTTGTGGCAGAAATAAAAAGGCATAAGCAGCCTTAGGGCAGAACCCAAACCGATAGATTACAGTACAGTTCATACTATAACATTTTTGCTACACTTTAGGTTTAAAAAAAAAAAAAAAGTCACGTAACTTAGATTTTGGTGTACCAAAGCAAATAGTGAATACATTTGATACTAGTAAAATCACAAGGACAAGTTTAAAGGGTCCAACCTTTTCAATCCAGCATCGTACATGCAGCAGCCTAGACGAATGTGTATGGTCATAGGTATGAAGAGTTGTAACCCCTTAAGTCCACGGCTACACCTAGAGTTTTGTAGAACTACAAATTGATTTTAACTCTTGAGTGACAGCTGCGGACCAAGATTGTAGGCAACTCAATGTATTTATTTGGACTTCAGCTGTAGCTCAATAGTTAAAAGCAATCAGTAGTACTACAAAAAAGTCTAGGTGTAGCCCTGGCCTAAGAATCAGCCTATTTCGGTGCTAAGTACCGCAGAGATTATTATTTATTCGGATTTGCATCGCTGCTTTTCAATCCACGTAGCAGTATACGGGCCTCTTTTTTTGTGTGAGGCGTTGCAATTTTCAATAGCACCACAACTTTTGGATCAACTTTTCTTTGCTTTTTTTTTAATTTTTTTTAGAGGGAGAATGGAAAAAACAAAAAAAACAGCCGTTCACCATGTGTCATAAACAACATTTTAACTTTATTCTATGGGTGAAATGACGGTGATACCAAATACATAGTTTTTTTTTTTTTACTACTTTAGACAATAATAGCACATTACACGGGGGGAAAAAAAAAAATATTTTCTATATTAAATATTTTTATGTCACCACATTACTAGAGATAGAACTAATTTTTCCATCGATGTAGCCGAATGTGGGCTTGTTTTTTAGTAGGATTAGTCATTCTTTAATAAAACCCTTTCGGGGTACATATATAAACTACTGATTAACTTTTTCATTATCTTTGTTTCTCAAGGAAGATGTCTAGCCCTTTCTTAAATCCATTCACACTTTCCGCCAATACCAAATCCTGTGGGAGCATGTTCTAGAATTTATGGTTCGGACAGTAAAGAAATGTTTTCAGATCTTCCATACCTCATATTAATTTGGTTGTCCTTCTCTGAACTCTCTCTAGCTCTCGGAGATCTTATTTTTATGACCTGGTTAACGGGTAAAATAATACTTTCTCCTCCAGAAGCCATGCCTCTTCTAATGCAATCCAACATTTTGTTAGCTTTTGAAGCTGTAGACTAGCATTGCATTCTATAATTGAGTTTATAACCATTAATTACACCCAAATCCTTCTGTATTGTATAGGCACCTAATAGTGATCCATTCAGGATCACCTGCCATGTTTCTGCCCATTTAACCAGTTTATCCAGGGGACCCTGTAGGGATAAAACCCTCTTATAGTATCTACAACAATATAGAGCTTTAGTACTAGGAAATCCAGCTTCTGCATTATTTATAAACAGGTGAACTTTGAACAGATTCTAGAAGACAATTTTGTATCCAATCACAAATGGTGATCCAATCAGGAACTCAACTTGTGCAATAATGGCACATGCGGGACAGTAACAATTGCTTAAAAGAATCCAGCAATTTCACACCTACTGACAGCCCCTTGGGTCCAGGCTCCTGCTTACTACTTCATAAAGTAAATTGGTTTGACATATTCTCACTCCTTTTATAAAGTCATGACCATATCCTCATCTAAAACATTCTATTCAATATGATCTCTTTTTAAACCTTTATTTACCTTCCAACTATAGATGTTAAACTTACCAACCCATAGCGGTCAGGCTTTATCTTTTTACAGTTTTTGAAAACCGGGATAACGGAAGCTTTTCGCCAGGCATGTAGATGTTAATGGAGAGGCAAGAATCTGGGCATATGGAAATACAACATGCCTGATCCTGGTTCCTTCCTCTGCTGTTAGTCCCCCATTATACATCAGATTGTCGGCGAACAACGTGTAAGTTGAAGATTTCTTTTCCTAGTCTGATAATTTTATCTGTTAGCAGGTGCATAAAATATATATATTAAATATTATATATATATTATTGTAGATGGCATATGTGTATGTGATTTTTAAACAATCCGTGCCATATAGCTAGCACAGCAGTGCAAAGAATGAAGTCTGCTCACAAATTTAGCAATTTATGTACAGGATACCTATATTATTTGGCCTCTTGTAGGTCTTTTTGCTAACATTTATAATGGTAAATTCCAGTGGTAATTAACCGTCCCTCCCTCTGCCTAGTGCAAACAACTTTCAATCCTTCCCCTGTGATTTGGTTATGCATTGAGAATTACTTTGAACCGTTGTCCTCCCGCCTCACGATAAAGCCGTGAGCACTAGGTGAATACTCTTCCATTTACTGCTGTAACATTTAAAGAGACTGTCACTAGTTTAGTAACGCCTAATCTTCTAACTATTCTAATAGGCGCGATCACACTGATAATTCTAGTGAAAATGTTAAAAGTTATGAGCTTAATTCTAAATATGCAAATGAGGGTATACTAGCCAAAGGTGCGGTAACGCTGCTATCTCTCTCTGTGGGCGGTGTTTGTGTTGTCAGTATGACGCTGTTCAGTGTCATTCAGCTTCTCCCCTTTTCTGCACAGCGTGATCTCAGCTTCAATCGCGAAAACACTGTTTACACTTCTGGCCACAGCTCCTTCAGCCCATCACCTTAGCACTCATCCAGGTAGACAGTCCCTGGATGAGATCGTTCATGAAGGGACCGTCTTCCTGGATGAGAGCGGAGGCGATGTCTTGAAGGAGCTGCGGCTAGAAGTGCAAACAGTGTCATCTCGCGATTGAAGCGGAGATCACACTGTGCAGAGAAGGGTAGAAGCTGCATGAAACGGATTGGACAGAATCATACAGACAAAAAATAACACCACCCACAGAGCAGAGGGAGAGAAGCGTTACCGCCCCTTTAGCTAGTAAATCCTCATCTGCATATTTAAAAATAAGCTCATAACTTTTAAAATAATAAACGTTTTTGGACACAATTTTCACTGAAATTATAAGCATGACAGCGTCTATTAGATTAGTTAGGATATAGTGCATTACTAAACCAGTGACAGATCCTCTTTAAGCCTCCACTCAAACGTATCAGAAATTCCCGAATATTGATTTCATGGGGCTTTCTGATGTTAGTGGACATCTGCTAGTAGAAGTACACAACACCAGATAAAAAAACAACAAAAAACTCTGCAAGATGTATCTTGCAGCAAAAATATAAACTAGAACGATTAAGACACAGAAGATATATATGTAGCTGGAATAGCTGCGGTAACCCAAGTGTTCATTAAATTCCTAATAAATAATGTTCTGATCACGCACCACATTAATGTAATCCAGTAAAGTGATCCGATCAGTCTAAATGTAGCACAGTCCAACAGTGCAGAAAATGCCAGAGTATAAACTCATGCTTTCCCTCCCACATATATATTTTGCTGGCAGGCACACAATATGCCCAAACGTTTGAGCTGCTACTCTAGCTGCGTCTCTCCTAGACAGAAAATCATATGCTTCAGCTTAGGGTAAACAGCAAACTGGATAGCATTCAGCGGCTAATCACCCTTCACCCTGAGAAGAGGAAGGGACGGGGGATCAAGAGAAGTAATGCTCAATACCGATCACGAGGGCACAAATAAAAGCTGGAATGGGGAGTGTCAATCCTTCCCCTCCGCCAATGAAAATGACCATTACGTTACCACAGCTATAAACACCTACACAGGGCCGCATAGTAGAAGCATATTATACACACAAAGCTATAGGAAACGCTACAATTAGATTGATTATATCATGCAGCCCCATTCAGATGAGCTCGTGGAATTACAAAAAACTCTCTGTCTGCCAAGAAATCCATCACGGATACAAAATCATACGTGATGGACCCAGAAACTCATACTTTGTAGTATTTTGCATGATTAGATAACGTGCCCCACGAATAGTTAACTAAATTTCAACACTGGCATCAGAAATACTATGCTATTATCCCTGATATTTTTGCAGCCTAAATCTCTTCAAAGAATACTCTTTCAGCCCCGCAAAGAAGCGGCTCAATCTCGCTGTGTTGATACATTAATCTGTAGGTGTGTGAGCTCTAATTTCACATTTCTACTATCGGTGAAATACCACAGTGTCATGTCTATATTGCTGGGATAGAAAAAGAAATTGCCTTTCTTTCTCACACACTGAAAAAGAAAAGCTGAAAAGAAAAAACAATTTAGCAGATGTCACCGTCTTCGGTTTATGGACAAAGTATAGCATTAGAACCGGTGAGATTGACTATACGTCTGAATGAAAATGTGTGGCATTTGAAACGTCTACATACTTTCTCCATAAAAGTAGAGGAGCTTTTATTCTTCTCTGCTGCACCTTTTAAAATGCTTACCCTTCCGAAGGGCATTCAGTCAACGGAAGTTTATAGACTGGTATGTATTGCAATATAATATAATGAATTGAATGCGGTCTGACTGAAAGAAAAATAAAATAAAATTCTGCAACAACAGTACAAAAAGAAAGAAAAACACAAAACCAAGGACTAGGCTCAACAATCCGACTCCACCAAGTCTACAACATTGAAAAGGTCGAATATTTGTCAACATTCATTCAAAAGAACAGATTACACTTTTTGCCATGAAAAGACAGTTTCTTTACACATGTATGAGGGTCCAGGGGTGGAAGTCATCATTTAACACTTTCTCCCAATGAAAAACGTGCATGGTCAGTGCTGCATCTCTTCCTACAACTGATCAACTAAACCAAACATCAGAAGTAGCCGGCAAACTGGGAAAAGGAAAAAAAAAAGAGCTAAGACGCCTAAGAATCCCAGTTAAAGGATTGTGCCAAGTGTAGAGTTTTCTAAGACAGAACTGCTTACATAAACGTTACACAGAATTGGTTGATAGGCCTGAGGCCCATGAGACATTTTACACCACGCTGTAGGAAAAAAGATCACCTGAAGCTCCTGTTAGCTGATATATATCCACTGAACCTGAACATGCTGCTTCAAAAATGTAGCGTTACATTAACAGCTTGCTTTAGGCCAATTGGAATTTCTCCACCATCCTTCACACCGCTGTTTAAAGGGTGTTTATTTGGCAAAAGGTAGCTGGAACGTACACGCTCTCAGACAGGGGGGCTGAATGGACAATCAATAAAATCCGACTTGCGAGCTGCTCTGTAGTGGCTAGTCACATAAAATGACCTTTGCATTCCGGTAGTACGGACGCTACTTAACTCAATGATTCGGTTTATGAATGAGAGTGCAGCAAACGTGTATCAAAAGCAAAACAAAAGGTAGATGCAGTAAATAGGACTGAGGGCAGTGCAGCGTAGCCAAGATAAAAATAAAAAAAAAGTATATATATATATATATATATATATATATATATATATATTTATTTAACTTTAGATCTTTTTTTTTTTTTTTATAATATATATATATATATATATATATATATATATATATATATATATATATCTATCTATATCCAGATAGTGAAACTTTTTTTTCATTCTATTTTCTCTACATGATTATGGGGTCAGCCATCTTGCATGAGCTGCGGTTAACATTATTTATAGATATGCTTTACAGCGCCCACATGGACATAGGGAACAATAGTCTAGAGCTGACTATGGGTTCAGACGGCGGTTTTCGTCAGGAATTAGCAGATTTTAAATTGCCATTGTTTTGACGTTTTTTTTTTTTTTGCATCTTTTGCTGCAATAGTTGTTGCTGAATCGAATGCAAACAAAACAAACAAAAACTGCCGCAAAAAAAACTCCAAACGAGGGCTCCAGTTTTTTTTTCTGCCTCCCGTTGATTTCAATAGGAGGTCAGAGGCAGAAACCGCTCAAAGGAAAAAAAAGCCTCTGCCTCCCACTGAAGTCAAAGGGGGGCGATTTGGGGTGTTTCTTGATACTGACGCAGTTTCCGCATCAAAATCAGCTAAGGAAAAAATGCTGGGTGAACTACCCTTATGACTTTAATGGGAGAGTTTTCTAGGAATGCTCTCCTATGCAGAGGTCACCGTGTAGGAAGGGATAGGGGGGAGCGGTGTTTATCACCTATTGTCAATAGCAGATCCTGTGTTATCTTCTATATAGAGGTGTTCCCTTTCATTATAATCCTGCCTGTAATGATAATGTGATGACTGCTGAGCAGTGATCTCTACAGAACAGGAAGTGTCAGTCTACTGTGTAGCTCAGTGGCCAGAGTCAAAACTGCAAGATTGGGAGTTCAATCTTAATATAGATAATGACAGAAAATTAAAAAGAAAAACCCCCAAAAAAACAGCAAATACTCTTAAATATAGCACTGTAAAGACGAAATGCCCCAAAATAGCAATTTTACACTAGGTTTACAGAATCTCCCCCTCTACAAGCAGAAGAATCCCCACCCCCACAAAAAAAAACAAACAACCACTACAGGTCTACAGGGAATGACAAATTCTCAGAAGACCCATCATCAGACCACAGATCTTCACCAGGGCATTTCCAATGTTAGAATAGCAATATAAATAATTCCTCAATATATTTCACATGGCTTCAAGAGGTGGAGTTTTACTCGAACATTCAATCGAGCTACCATTGTGAATTATATATAAGCTGATACTAAAACCAGTGATTTAGACAGATATTTCACCCAATCATCGACAAGAATCGAATCAAATAGGAGGGTAGGAAACATCCAGATCATGTGACCGACCATGCTCATGGACAGACTGGGCAATAATAATGTTAATAGAAGAGGACTGACTCTATATCAGAACACGTGTTCATACAGTTGTAAAAATAAAGAATTTAAAATAAAAAAGACAAAAATCGACTTACTGCTGGAACCAGCAATTTTTTCACTTCTTCCACTGCTCTTCTTAATTTGATTTCTGCTCGGTTTTGGGCATCTTCCACTGTGATCAATACATGCAGGTCTTCATTCAGATGCTCCCAGTTAGGTTTTCCTCTATTTTGTTCCTCCTATCAGAAAATGAAAATGGTAAATGTATTAGAAACTGTGACTCTCAAACTTTTTATATCATGTCTCTATAAAAAAAAAAAATGTTAAAAACTGTAAAAGTAGCAGGCCAGATATATTTAACAAAGAGCATTAATAATCAGAAAAAAAATCTACAAAAAAATGCACCACTTTGCATGTTGTGTGCAGCACTTCTGTCTTAGAGTGAGAATTCTATGTATAAGTACATTATGTCAGCTGACGCGCAGCAATTCAACTACAATCCTTTTTGAAAGCCCCCCTTTGTTTAGGCCGGGTCAAGATGCAGCGGATTTGTGGTGCAGATTTTGCAGCGAGTCACATGTAGCAAAAAATTGGGTACTGAGATGGACAATCAATAATAGGCCCCTCCAGGACGAAGCTAAAGTTAATAGTAAGTGCAAGCAAAACCAGAAAAGAAATAAATGTTCTACACATGTGAATGTGATTCTGCCACATAACATCCCCTTCCATCTCGGACAATAGTTAAAGAGGCTCTGTCACCAAATTATAAGTGGCCTATCTACTACATAAGGAGATCGGCGCTGTAATGTAGGTGACAGTAATGCTTTTTATAAATAAAACGATCTGTTTTCACCACTTTATTATCGATTTTAGATTTATGCTAATGAGATGTTTAACACCCAAGTGGGCGTGTTTTTACTTTAGACCAAGTGGGCGTTGTACAGAGGAGTGTATGACGCTGACCAATCAGCCTCATGCACTCCTCTCCATTCGTTTACTCAGCGCATAGGGATCCTGCTAGATCCTTATGTGCTGTCTTATACTAACACATTAACAATTCCACGGGATGTCTATTCACAATCTCTGCACTTCGTTACTGTTTCTGTGGTAGTTACAGCAGTGGAAGCGTAATCTCGCGAGATTACGCGGTAAATGACAGGTTACAGCGACATTACGCTTTGCTCTGCTGTAACTACCACAGAAACAGTAACGAAGTGCAGAGATTGTGAATAGACATCCCGTAGAATGTCTATTCACTGTCTAAACACTTCAGTATCGTTAATGTGTTAGTATAAGACAGCACATAGCGATCTAAAAGGATTCCTATGTGCTGCCTAAATGAATGGAGAGGAGTGCAGGACGCTGATTGGTCAGCGTCATACACTCCTCTGTACAACGCCCACTTGGTCTGAAGTAAAAACACGCCCACTTGGGCATTAAGAAACTCATTAGAATAAATCTAAAATCGCTAATAAAGTGGTGAAAACAGATCATTTTTTAAAAATAAAAAGCATTACTGTCACCAACATTATAGCGCCGATCTCCTTATGTAGGAGATAGGGCACTTATAATGTGGTGACAGAGCCTCTTTAATGTAGTGCATCGAAGCGAAGAACATATGAACGACCACGTGGCTTTGAGCTGACGGAAATGGGGTTCTCCAGCCCACCTGATTTACTATGTCATGATGACAGGACTGCCACGTAGCCTAAGAAAGCATAAAGGGACACCATATTTACCCTATTCATCTTTGAATTGGAAGCATGCACTGAAAACGGTTTCATGACTGTAACCGACACAAAACAACCTCCTTTTTATTTTTATGGAAAAAACATAAGATCCTGTTGTGTAGGTGAAATTCTATTCAGTAGATTGCACTTCATCCTCAGCGGAGGTAGGACGAGGCAGCTTTCATCTAAGCAGGGCATGCTTTATTTGATGTAAAATGATTGGGCTGTATCCCGCTCATTTATTTATTATTACAAATGTCTGGTCATCCCCGGAGGCTCCCAACTACAGGCTTTATTCGTATTCCCCTTTAGCATGTTTCCTCCGTGACCAGATGATTTGCACATGCCAATATTGGCAAGAGATTACTAATCAGATTTATGCAATTTAAGAAATAGCAGGTATTTGTAGTCTGTTTAACCAAACCAGCAAAGAGAACTGTTAGCTTTGATAAATGAAAATAAAATCCAGGAGCTAAATCACAATGTGAACGCAGCCACCATTTAATCTTCCACAAAATCTTCTGCCAAAAGACATTTGTCGTACAAGTCTGCTTACTCAGCTTGTCAAAGTGAAATTTCCAGTATCATTAGTGCATTTCCTCCTTTTATTGTAGAATCAGAATACGATATGTATGTAGTAGTATTTCTCTAATCACACAGTGGGGTAAACTATGAAACGCAACGGGATTTCAGAAAAACCTATCAGCAGCGTAGTGGGCACAAAGAACATAGAATGCCACATATGACAACCACATGACCATAGGCTCTGTTCACATCTCTGTCGAAAGCTCCATTAGGGGCCTCCTTCGCAGAACCCGTAAAACAAGGGACACCCTCCAGAAGCCCGACGAAACCCATTAAAGTCAATGGCTTCTGTCTGGGTCGTTCGTGTCTGGGTCGTTCGTGTCTGTGATGCAATGGCTCCGGCACTTCTGTTTTATTATTCTTTCTATAACGGAACAGAACGACGGAAAAACCTTAGCGCAGATGTGAACGAAACCCAACAACAAAGCTGATCAGAACAGAACAAATGAAAACACTATCGCTTATAAATGTAATTAATTCACTATATTCATTACTCGAATGAATGAAACAAAAAAAAAATGTCATTAACAAGAGACACAAAACGGCTTGGGAGTCACCCGAGAACTCTGGCAACGTCTTCTGGAAGCAATCTTTTCTGACAACTTGTGAGACAGATATTCTACAGATTATATGATTTTCATTTATATGATCAGCGCTTGCTCGTCTTATGGAAATCTGTGCTGAGTATGGCCAGGCTTACAAGCCATATTTGAAGTGGTGAACAAACAAATGTTGCCTTTGTGCGCTTCAGATGTCCTGCATGTAGGCTTACGGAACCCTAGGATTTCATTGGTTGAAAAAGCACTTGACTGCAGAATAATGGCGGAACTGCTTACAAATAACTAGCTGAAAATGAGTGATAAGCAGCAAAGCAATCAGAGAGAAGACCGGCTTCCCATTAAAGGGGTTGTCCATTTTAGAAAACCCATTTTTATGTACCCTATTATGCAATTCTGAGTTAATAGATCCTAGGGGCTTGTCCACACATACCGGAATGGCTGCGTAATTTCCAACCGGAATTGCCGTTGGAAAATACGCAGCAGAATACAGTGGCAGCAAAGTGGGTGAGTTTTAACAAATCCACACGCTGCGTAAAATTTACAACCGTAAATTCACATGCGGGGCGTATTTTTGTACCGCAACATGTCAATTCCTGCTGCGGAAAGTAGACTAAATTGCTGCGTTTTTCAGGAGATATCACCATCTCCCAACAGAGAAAAACGCAGCAAAATCTGCACCATTTTCTGCAGTAAAAAGCTGCAGGAAATGGAGCAGTTTATCCGCAGTGGAAATCATGCTAGTTTCAGCAGAATTGCTGCGAAAATTATCTGCAGCAATTCCGTTACGTGTGGGCAAGCCCTAGATCTTCAGGATCCTCATATCTTGCCCAGAGTAGAGAGCAGTTACAAAGACGGTCTCACTCTGGAAGCCCTGTCCTGTATTACATAGATGGCACAGGGATTTGAATGGGCACTGTGTAATGCTTTATTTACCCTGTGGTGGTGCTGCAGGGATATTAACCCCTTAACGACCGCAAATACGCCTTTTCATGGCGGCCGTTAAGGGTACTTATGCCAGAGCGCCGCCTTTTTACGGCGCTCTGACATAAGCCCAGCATGGGTGTCCTGTGCCGACTAAAGCGAGTGTCGGGCGGTCTAAAGACAGCCAGACCCATGCACTAACGGGTGGGATCGATTTCAACATCGATCTCACCTGTTTAACCCCTTTGATGCGGCGCTCAATAGCGAGTGCCGCATCCAAGTGGTTTTGGAGGGAGGGTGCTCCCTCTCTCACCCCATCTGCACCCTGCAATTGCAGGGTGCCAAAGGCTTCTATGGCAGCCGGGGGCCTAAGAAAGGCCCCCAGGTCTGCCTGTAGTGGATGCCTGCTAAGCCATGTCTGAGGCATGACCTAGCAGGCGCCTGTCAGTTTTACACTGATCAGAAGATTGCATAGTGAAGTCTACTAGTGGGGCTAAAAATAAAGTTATCAAAAAGTTTAATAAAGTTAATAAATAAATAAAAATCCCAAATAAAAAAAGTGAAAAACCCTTTTTAAATATTTAATGGAAAAAAAAATAAAAAAAAAAAATTGCCGCGTCCTTAACGACCCCACCTATAAAGCGATAACGTTATTTATCCCGCATGGTGAGCGCTGCAAAAAAAAATAAAAAAAATAAATGCCAGAATTGCTATTTTCTGTTCATCCAGCCTTCAAATAAATGTGATAAGTGATCAAAAAGTCGCTTGTACTCCAAAATGGTACCAATAAAAACTAGAAGTTGTCCCGCAAAAAAAACAAGCCATCGGCGTATAAATAAAACAATTACGGCTTTTAAAACATGGAGTCACAAAAACAAAAAATTTGGGGAAAAAAAAGGGTTTTTACTGTGTCAAAGTAGTAAAACATACAAAATCGATATAAATTTGTTATCGCCACAATCGTAATGACCCACTGAATAAAGTTATTGTTATTTATATTACACAGTAAACGGCGTAAATCTAAGACGCAAAAGGGTGTTGTGAAATATATGGTTTTTTTTCCATTACCCCACAAAAAAGTTAATAAAAGTTAATCAAATTATATGTACCCGAAAATGTTGCTATTAAAAAATACAACTTGTCCCAAAAAAGACAAGACCTTATACAGCTATGTCGACGCAAAATGAATAAAGTTATAGCTTTTGGAATGAGACGACGGAAAAACGCAAAAAATAGCTTGGTTGTTAAGGTATAAAATAGGCCGGTTATTAAGGGGTTAAACAATTACTACTAAGTTTCCCGAGAAATGACAGCGGTTTGCAGGGCGTGGGGGTCCTGCAGGGGGGACACTGTGATCTGCTTATGTTTCTAACAAGTAGGGATTGCTCAAAAGAGAGAAGGCCTCACGCAGAGTCTAGGAAAGTCTAGGCACTCCATATAACAGAAATATTGCAATTCTCCTAGAAGCAACGCATTGTAATACAGAGACCAACGGAACATGGCATCATTTTTTTTTTACTGTAGTATTCATACAGAATCTGTCCTATTTTTTTTTTAAATTAAATCAGGGGCTTATGGGAGGTACGGTAAGGTCCCATACATTTTTATGGGCGGTGTTGTATGTAGCTGTGATAAGACATAAGGGCTAATGTACGATAGTTAGAAACAATAAGTTTGGTCTACATTTCCAGCGCCTAGGTCAGCTAGCCAGAATATAAGGCCGAATGCTCGTTTGACCAATAGCCATCTCTCTTGACTCTCTTAATGTCTCAGAGCTGAGTGTTTGCTACTATGTATCCAGTCTGGATACATAGCGGGGGAAAAAAAGCGGCATGTCCTTTCTTGCCGTGGTTTCGCCTCTGACCTCCCATTGAAATAAATGGGAGTCAGAAAGAGCGTTTTTTTCGCCGGCTGTCCAGAATGGCCGCTGGCAAAATACGCTGCGGCAAAAAAAGCGCAGGCAGGTCAAAATCTGCCTCAAAATTCCTGAAAGAAATTTTGGAGGTAGATTTTTTTCTGCCTGCAAAATTCTCAGTGTGAACTAGGCCATAGGCCAGGATCACAGAGTTTTGATGGAGTTTTTGGCTCCGTCTTTTTGAGCCAAATACAGGAACGGACACAAAAAAGGAGATGCAATCTTTTCTTTATATGTTCCCAACATAAACATCCAAAAATTGCATTAAAACGGTGTGTAAGGTTCTTAAGGCCTTAAGGTTCTCTGGTCATGGCCTAATGCCACGGTATGTAACAGAAACACCCTGTATGATTCAGCACAATGTGGAATGCCAACACACAGCACATTTGCATGACTTAGAAATTGAGAAGATCAAACAACAACCACTCAAAGCCGGAAATATTTCAGAATGCTGCAGCAGTAGTAAGGATCATTTTTAAACTTACATTAACAAAAACAACATTTGATGTTGCGTAAGAGGGACTGAATAGTCGGAAGTTACATCTTTGATGTTTTCTCAAATTGCCAAGCTCAATGCTCCTTCAAACACAACTAGAAACAGATAGTCTGTTGATGCCGCATTTCAGCATTTTAGATGGAAATTTTCAAACAATAAACCCTATGCACATAGAATAGCAGGTAAATTCCCAGAATAATTCAATGACAGAGGCAAATACGATTATCACTTGCAGGTAATTCCTTGCACAGAAGGGAATATTGTTGAATTATTAAGCTAATTAATGTGAGTTAAGACGGGAGCAGCGCTCACTAATTGACTGCCAGTGTGATGTGTCCAGCACAGGGGACCATAAATCATGGAGAAGGAAAAGGCAAATTGAAAAAGTGCTTTATTCAGAGCTCATCATGATGTAGTTAAAGCAGAAACAAAGCGCTCTGCAGATCCATTCCTTCCCAGTATAAAGTACACAAAGAATTTCTTATATCGGCCACCAAGCAAAACTTCTCACAATTATGTTGCCAACGCTATTCTTCTTTATTAAGACTGCGTGGATACATTTAACGGTTAGTGCTTCTCTCTCTTTTTCTATTAGGCTATGTCCAGACATAGCGGAAGAAATCTGCGGCCATTCCACATCAAAATCTGCATGTGTTACGTGCAAATTTTGCGGCGGATTGAACCATATAGGCGTTGCAACGAAGGACACCCGCGGCTTGTGCAATATAGAATACATCAGACAAGAGTCCGTAGAAAACAAAAAGGAAAATCAATTTGCCTGTTCTCATCTATTTGACAAAAGTGATGTTAGATCAACGGCAGGCAAATCATTAAAAAAAATTAAAAAGTGAAATAACGTGGTGGACTAGCTTTTCATGACGTAAACGTTAAACCAAATTCACAATAGCCTATAGGTGAGGGATGCCTCGGTTAGAGACCATCCTGGCATCCACTCAACGTAGAAGTCATGAAAAGCTAGTCCACTATGTTATTTCACACGGATATATGCTGCACAAGCATCTATGTTTGCACATGCTCAATACCATGTTCTCTGAGTTATATCAAGGTCCAGGGACTTGCGTATGGCTTCTCTATGTTTCATTGTATGAGTAGCACAGGAAGCAGAAGCCATTGGTCTGCGCTGAATGACACAATAATGATCTATTTGAACAGCGGCAGCAATTCTGTAGCTCTCGGCGTCAGATCTCACGGATTGTCCTCACCCCTGCTGATACACAGCTTTAATTGTGCATTTATAGCCAGGGAAATTAGCAAAGACTTTTACTCCCACTGTGCGTCTAATAGCTAGAGTTCACACAGAGGAAGCTGTGTAGCAAAGAATGCCCAGGAAAGAAAATCAGGGCGAGTTTGCAAACACATTACAGAGTATAGAATGGCTACTGTGGAGTAATAGATCGAGCAAACCATTAGGGTAGGGTGAAAAAGCCAGGCAACTTCATGAAAGCCGATGCACAGGTAATTTAAGACCGAAATCACTTTTGAGTCATAAATCGAGTAAAGTTCACATGAAAATTAAGGAAGTTATCAAAATGGTTCAGAATAAACCTACAAGCCAGACTGGGGGTCACATAGTTAAAATTGCACTTCTATGACGCACGGAGGGAACTATTTTTCCTTGAGGTCCTGCTGGTAGGGAGTCTTTAGGGCAATGCTACCTGGAAAAAAGAAAGCACTATGAGGTAGTCACTATATAAGCGCCACGGGACAAAAGTCATTTTGCATTTCTAGGATTTCCGTAATTGGAAGATTCAGCCCCAGTTCTATCGTGACTTGTAAAACAAACAAAAAAAAACACCTATGTTTTTACAGCAGAGTTTCCCTTCCCAATATAAACAGCGAAGGTGAAAGTGGACACCCTTGACTAGTCCCATTATGAATGGTAAGAGATTGTGAGAAAAGTACCATTTACTTGTAATCTGGCAGCAGATTTTCCTTTAAAAACAGGATGGGATGACCATTTCATTTCTTGTATTATTACTTGTATGATGAATTGTCATGGCTCTCTCTTTTGCAGTCTGTGTGTCACAGATTCCGCATGATCACTTGTAATAATATTTCGTATTTGAAAAAGTGTCCTCCTTTTTGGACCGGTGTCCTTATCTAAGGCCACATGCACGGATCTGTAATTGCGGATAAAATACTGACCCATTCAATTCTATACTGGGCACGGCCACCTTCCCGTATATTTAAAGGTGCGTGTCCGGGCCGTAGAAACGGCCTGCAAAAAAAATAGCATGTCCTATTTTTCGCATTTGTGGTCCACACATGCGGGTGACACGTCCGCGGCCCGTCCGTGCAGTATTTACAGACCGTAAATAATGCAGTCATGTGCATGAGACCTAATGCTTTAAAGTTTTAATTTGTTCAACAAGAATATGTGGACTTTTGAATAAAAAAAGATTTGACAAAAAAAAAAGTACAATGTGGAGTTGCTTATAACAAATATTTATGTTAATGCAAATGTATAGTTTTGAGATGGTCATAAACATCATGGTTCTATCCATTGCTGTAAAATTCAAGTCAAATAGTAAGGGGTTAATCTTTAGTACCAGCAAGTAAGGAGAGTCCATATTTAATTATTGGATTAATGGAATCTGGCCTTACCACTGACACACACACTGTGGGAATCATATGAAAAACGTAGAAAAGGGTCCCCACTTAAGAACGCCCCCCCCCCCCCCCCTATGAGCCAGAACTGAACGTTATCTGAACAATTGGCATTTAGAAGGGTTATTCCGGTTACTAAAAGCTATCGCCTATTCACCTATCCCGAGTCCCCCACTCCCTCAATCCCCCAATCACAAATCCACAGCGAGGAGGAGTTGAATAGATCGGTGGTAGAGCATGTGCCCTGCCGCTTCATTCAAATTCTATGGCAGTTTCTATCAGTGCAATAAACTTTGAATGTCGCGGCAGGGCGTATGCTCAACCACTCATCTATTCACCTCCTCCTAGCTGAGGGCTTGCAGCTGGGGACCCCCCTGGTTCTGGCGATCGGTGGGGCTCCCAGCAGTCGAACTCCTACCGATCTATTAGTCATCACCTATACGGAGGATAGGTGAAAACTTGTAGTTACCACAATACTCTTTTAATGTTACATTTTAACTATTGTATGGCCAGGTGTGGCTTCCACCAGTGCATTAAACTGGTTGATGAGCCGGCTTGTGCTCAAGAAGAAAGTTGTCTTTGTGAGTGGGCCTCTTTAAATGTGTTATTTATATGAAGCTTGACCAGAGCAAGGCTAGAGATCGGCAGGAAAAAACCTTGTCTAGATTGATGTTACACATTTTAAAAAACACGGCAAGCATCTGGTAGAAGCACAATGGACCTGCTCCACAAAGTGCTCAGTCATGCCCGATGGCTTTTACCAATTGATCAATGGTGAAAGGAAATAACAGCTAATCATTGCCCCGACATATAGAAATACAGTGAAATTGCAGCAGATCAAGTGTTAACATTCTAATTTGGGTTTCAAATACTTGTCTATGAACATCCAATAATTCAGAATATCTGATACTTTGGCACCCATCAGGTCCCATGGATAAAAGGATATTTGCTGTATATGAAATAATGAAAACTGCACACGAGAAAAAAAAATAATATTATGCTTCGATGTTAAGGTTTCTTAACCCCTTAGGCTGGATTCACACGAGCGTGTGCTTTTTGCACACGCAAAAAACGCTGCGTTTTGCCTGTGCAAAAGGCACTTAACTGCTTCGTGTGGCATCAGCATATGATGCGCGGCTGCGTGATTTTTGCACAGCCGCCATCATTATGACACTCCGTTTGGATGTTTGTAAACAGAAAAGCGCGTGGTGCTTTTCTGTTTTCATTCATCCTTTTCACAGCTGTTGCGTAAATCACGCCGGTCGCACGGAAGTGCTTCCGTGTGGCATGCGTGGTTTTCACGCACCCATTGACTTCAATGGGTGCGTGATGCGCAAAAAACGCTCAAAGAACGGACATGTCGTGACTTTTACGCAGCGGACCAACGCTGCATAAAAATCACGCACATGTCTGCACGGCCCCATAGACTAATATAGGTCCGTGCGACATGCGTGAAAAGCACGTGCGTCGCACGGACGTATATCCCGTTCGTGTGAATAAGCCCTTAAGGACAGCCATTTTTTATTTTTCACTGTGGTGTGAGGGCTTATTTTTTTAAGAGATGTGGTTTCTAATTGCACCACTTAAAGTACCTTATATTGCACTGGAAAACTGAAAATTTTTTATTAGCGGGCAGAATCCCAAATCCAGAAATTGATTTTGTTTTTAGTTTTTCGTTTTTACGGCGGTAAGAACAACTTCACTTTGTTCTGCGGCTCAATATGATTTCGGTCATACCAAACGTACATACTTTTTTTTATATTTTACTACTTTTACAAAGTAAAAACGATTTGTTAAAAAAAATTGTTTTCGATTCACCACATACTGAGAGCCATAACTTTTTTTTTTCTTCATCGATTGAGCAGTGAGAGGGCTTATTTTTTTATACATACGACTTTGATTACTTTTTATTCAAACATTTTTTAAAGAACTAACGCAATCAAAAAACAATTATTCTGTCATTACATTTTTTGTTTCTTTACGGCATTCACCGTGCGCGTTAAATAATGATATATTGCAATCGTTTCGACTAACAGACGCAGCGATACCAATTTTGCTTATTTTTTTTTTATTTTTTTAACATTACTTTAGAGGAATTATTTTTTTTTTTCAATACTAAACTTTATTAAACTTTTTATTAGCCCGCCTAGGAGACTTGAACCAGCAATCGTTACTAATGTATTGCAGTATATTGTCACTTTTACAGACTTCTGTTAAGTCCTGCGAGAGGCACGGCTTAAGAGAGGTAGAGTTAAAGTAGTCCTGGGGGCCTTCATTAGCTCCCCTGGGCAGCGATGACAACTATCGGAACCCCGGATCGCGTTGTGGGGGCGCCGAAAAGCTGTCTCAGGGGGCTGTACCCCTCTTTTCAAAGCCTCAGACGCGGACATTGTGATTGACCGCAGAATTTGAGTGGTTAAACGGCCAGGATGTCAACTGTAAAACACGGCTGACACCCGCAGCGTATGGAGCGCGCTCAGCATGAGCGTGCTCCATACTTCCCTATATGGCCTATCACGTACATGTCAAAACTCCCCCCCCCCTCCCACCAATGTCACATCCAGTGTTATCTGATGGCAGCTATTACATGTGCAGGTTCCAATGTGCATAGTTAAATAAGAAAAAAAAATGGTGTTAAAACAGAAACACGTATGAAGATGGTTAATGGTTCAACGTGTGCCATCTTTCATTAGTATTCTCCATATGTTACACTGAGCTACAGAGCAAGATTGATGCTTTCTTTAAATGTTATCCATTTTATTTTAATCTTTATAGTGTACAACCCTGACCTGAGGATTCATCTACATCTGTCAAAACTGTAGTCATCACTCAGGGGTACAAGACTAAAATCAAAAACGGCACACTATTGAAAATAACAAAAAAAAAAAAAAGTTACTTCTAGACGCTGGTGAAGAATTATAAAACAAAGGGAAATTTATAGTCAGGATCTGTGCATTATTCTTCTCTGTCCAAGAAAATTGTTAATATTCGCCCAAGACGATACATCGCTGCCGGGACATTTCTTTTCTTCTGTATAAGTCAAAGTTGCCTTTCAAATATAAACACTTTCAATAACATAACGTTTACAATTACAATTACTTATCTAAACCTTTCCATACATAAATCAGCATGCATAAACATACTCAGTACAAAGCATACGGCATATTGCACTGCTAGGAAATGATCCACATAACAAGCCGCCTCTGCATTGTACCATGATTTATACAGGAGAAGTCCACTGGCCACACTTGTTGCCAGATCCATTCCCCAGGATCTTAGTGGCCAAGAATTACAAAGTAGTAATGTGATTTACTAGATCTAGAACATATTACCTAGAGCTCAAAAAGTAATCCTTACGGACATAAGACACCCTATGTGGCATACAAGATAATGGACATTCTGAAGGAATCCAGTCTGTTTGATTGACTTTGACATAGCAATAAAGTAAAAAAACAATAAAGCAGACACTCCTAAAGAGAAGTAGTAATAACTGGGGAAAAAGACAAAACTTTAGAACTTGTTAATGTGGCGGATAGGTGTAGATGCCGTGGATAGTCCAACTGGTATAAGCTGTCATCTATCTTAATAATAATGCTACATAAGGGTTATTTTAGAAGGACCCCTCTCAGCTTTCAGTTAAGACCTTCTGTTAATACAAGGAAGGGCCTGTTCACATCAGCGTTGCCTTTCCGTTCCGGGGTTCCTGTCGGGTGAACCCCCCAACGGAAAGTCAAACTGAAGCCACAGCTTCCGTTTCAGTCACCAATGATATCAATGGTGACGGAAACATTGATAATCGTTTCTGTTCGTCACCATTCCGGCAGGTTTCCGTTTTTCCGACGGAATCAATAGCGGAGTTGACTCGCGAGATCACGCTGTAAATGACAGGTTACAGCGAGATTACGCTTTGCTCTGCTGTAAATACCACAGAAACGTTACCGAAGTGTTGGGATTGTGAATAGACATCCCCTCCTGGATGGAAGGAATGTCTATTCACTGTCTAAACACTTCAGTAACGTTAATGTGTCAGTATAAGACATCACATAGTGAATAACCGAGTGTCACTATGCGCTGACTAAATGAATGGAGAGAAGTGCATGACACCGATTGGTCAGCGTCATGCACTCCTCTGCACAACGCCCACTTGGTCTAAAGTAATAACACGCCCAGTTGGGCATAAGAAAGCAATTAGCATAAAGCTAAAATCGCTCCTAACGTGGTAAATATAGATAGTTTTTCCAAATAAAAAGCACTGCCGTCACCTACATTATAGCGCATATCACATTATGTAGGAGATAGGGCACTTATGTGGTGACAGAGCCTCTTTAAGGCATATTTATTAAAAATAGATAATTTGTTATCCAAGTCTACAAAATGAGATTTGTGACACTATACAGAATATTGAACAATATACGGTTGCAGGGCATCAACCTAGCATAGCACTTACAGTACATGTTTATGTCAATACCTGTGAAATAGATGCCATGGTCACAGAAACCCAAAAGTTTTATTTTTCTTAGTCGAGATTCACACCATCGTAGAATACAGCCGTGTGACGGCCACTAAAACAACGGTCGTCAAACGGATGTATCTATTTCAATGGGGCTGTGCCCACGGCTGTTATAACGGACCGGACCGTGTGACGGGTCAGTTTAAAGATAGGACATGTCCTATTTTCTTCGGTTTTCACGGATCCCTCGATAGACTCAAGTCTATGGGGATCCGTGAAAACGGGACAGGCACGGGTGCAACGGACGTGAAAAACTACTGTTTTTCACAACTGAGTTTGCACTCGTTCATGTGAATCTTAAAGACTAAAACCAACTTGAGCATCTGACTTGTGATCTAATGAACACAGAAAGCTACCTGGTGCTTTCTATCCCCAAATTGCTAAACCAGTTCTACAGATCCAAAACCATAGTAAACATTGGGGTATACTATGCGTACTGTTTTTCACCACTTGCGGGTCATGTGAGGTTTTAAATCTAGACTATTAGAAAAAGGTTTGTATATGCTCTTTTCCCAAGCAATAGGCATTAAACGCTCGCATTGCATGCTTCGTACTTATAGTATGAAACAAAGAGGTTTCATTTCAGTTTCTATTGTAACAAAATATTACTGGCCAAATTTATTACAGCTGGGAAGCACATAACCTATTATAATACTGCAGGGTGTATCGCCTCATGAGACTACATCAATTATGAAGTGCGCTTCAGCTTTGTTAAAATGCTACATGAAGATCCCTCGGAGATGTACTTAACCTACATGATAGTACAGAAGGGGTTTTCGAAAGATAAAGAAATGTGTGAAAGGCTACCTGCTGAAATATAGCAATCCTGAGTTCTGAATTGCTGCAAGTGAATTGCCTCCACATGATATCACTACAGAGCCACAATAAGAGAACATTAATCACTGAATAAAATGGTGAACTAACCGCTAGTGAGATGCGGTGTGCACTTACTAAAACATCGGTGGCCTTCTACTTCATTTAGGGTCAGTGCAGCCGATTAACCGCCACAGTGAGAGACTTCTACTTACGGGCCTATACTTTTTATATTTTTAAACAATATTCAAAAAAAGAGTTAAAGTTAAACACATTTTCCATTTTTTTTTTTGTTTTTTTATAAATGAAAATGTTAATAAAAAAGTAAAAACATATTTGGTATTGCCACATCCGTAACAATCTGAACTATTAAGCCCTTAGTAACCAATATGCCTTTTCACGACGGTCACTGAGGGTATGTTCACACGGCAGCGTCCGTTGCGGCTGAAATTACGGGGCCGTTTTCACTAGAAAACAGCTCCATAATTTCAGGCGTAATGACATGTTGAGGCGCTTTTTCGCTGCGTCAATTACGGACGTAAATGGAGCTGTTTTTCCATGGAGTCAATGGCAAACGGCTCCATTTACGTCTGAAGAAGTGACAGGCACTTCTTTGACGCGGGCGTCTTTTTTACACCCCGCCTTTTGACAGCGGGGCGTAAAAAAAATGACCGTCGGCACAGAACATCGTAAGACCCATTCAAATGAATGGGCAGATGTTTGCCGACGCTATCGAGCCGCATTTTCGGACGTAAATCGAGGCGGAAAACGCACGAATTACGTCCGTAAATAAGCTGTGTGAACATACCCTAAGGGGCCTTAGGCTAGGCCATCGCCTTTTCACAACGTCCTAGTCCTGCATGGGTGTCCCGTGCAGGCTGGAGCGGGTGCTCTGTTGTCTGATGAGAGCCGGGCTCCTGCTCCAACGGTAGCGATCAAATTTTACTTAGATCGTGGCCGTTTAACCCCTTAAATGCTGCGGTCAGTAGCGACCGCAACATTTAAGTAGTTTACAGAGGGAGGGAGGGAGCTCCCTCTCTCACCCATCGGCAAATGCAATAGCAGGCCTCCGATGGGGTGCCATGGCAGCTGGGGCTCTGCCTAATAGATTGGGTGTAAAACAGACAGGCAGTAATGCATTATATCTGTGATCTAAAGATCGCATCGTGAAGTCCCCTAGTGGGACTGAAAAAATAAGTACACATATATGGTATCACCGTGACTATAATGACCCAAAAAAAGTTGACGTCATTTAAACCGCAGGGTGAACGCCATAAAAACAAAAATCAAAATAGCCAACCAAAAAAGTCATAATAAAAGTTAATAAATAAGTCCCATGTACCCCAAAAAAGTACCAATGAAAACTACGTCTCGTTTCGCAAAAAACAAGCTTACATATCACTACATTGACAGAAAAATAAAAAAAAGTTACGGCTCTTGGAAAGCGACGATGCAAAAACAAATAATTTTAGTTAAAAAGAGTTTTATTGCGCAAAAGTCGTAAAACATAAAAAACCTATACATATGTGGTATCGCCGTAATTGTACCGACCCATAGAATAAAAGATAACATGTTTTCACCTAGTCTCCCCCCCAAAAATGGTGCAAATTAAAACCACAGCTCGCCCCAAAAAACTAGCCCACACAGCTCGGCGGAAAAACATAGCACAAAAGGTGGCACAATTTATTTTTTTTAAATGTTTTGATTTTGCAAAATTAATACAACATTAAAAAAAAATTAAATCGCTGTAATCACACAGACCCACAGATTAACATAAAAACTAAAAACAATGGAGGAATTTTTTTACCGACTAATGGTACCATTAAAAATCTGGTCCCTCAAAAATACTATCCGACATAAGTTTATGTAGATGAAAAATTAAAAAAAAGAGTTATGATCCCTGGGCTGTAGGGAGGAAAAATAAAGAAAAAAATATATAAAAAATGGCCTGGTGCTTAAGCAGTTAAAATATAAGTATATCTACGGGAAGGTGTTTATGCTGTAGAAACCTTCCATAAAAAATAGGACGTGTCCCATTTTTTTATTTTACGGACTGTGCTCCCATGCTTTATAATGGGAGCAGGGACCACAAATGCGGATGAATGTCCGCAGCCGTCCGTTCCCATAATCACGGACACGGTGGTGTGCATGGGGCCTAACTGCTGACCAGCAGAATGGTAGTTGATGGCTGGCTTCTTTAATAGTCTCCTCTTCCTTGACCATATTTTGTCTCATGGTCAAGGAAGACTATACCTAAAACTGTTAGAAATATATAAATAAACGGTGTGTTCTAGGTTTCCTGTTCCTTTAGGCTATGTTCACACGGAGTATTTTGGGGGAGGAATATCTGCCTCAAAGTTCCAAACGGAATTTTGAGGCAGATATTCCTCCCCCAAAATACTCCGTGTGAACAGCAATTATCGCGCCGTTTTTCGCCCGCGCCCATTGAGCGCCGCGGGCATAAAACACGCTTTCTCCTGCCTCCCATTGAAGTCAATGGGAGGTCGGAGGCGGAAGCGCCCGAAGATAGGGCATGTCGCTTCTTTTTCCCGCGAGGCAGTTTTACTGCTCGCGGGAAAAAGACGCCGACGCCTCCCATTGAAATCAATGGGAGGCGTTCTCGGGCCGTTTCTGCCGAGTTTTGCGACGCGGTTTCCGCGTCAAAAAACTCGGCAAAAGACCCTGTGTGAACATAGCCTTAAGAAGCTTTATAATTTACTGCACCAAAAAATACCAAGGTTTTAACAAAATAACCAAGCCGACCTCGTGTTATGTGCCTGCCCGTACGGACTAGAAGTGCAATAAGAGTAGAAGTTTGGCAGGACTAAGTGCTATTTCGACAAAACCTACCAAATGCGCGTGTGCGTGTTTGAGCACCTGCACTCTGTAGAAGATGCTGCTTTACACTTGCTTAGGAAAATACGTACCAAATGCGGGTGCGCAATACTGCTCTTATTTTACATATATATACGGAGGTGTGAATGAGCCCTTAAACGGAAAGCACTAGTGTAGGTGTAGTAGGAATGATCTCATGTGTCTGTTAGGCGCTGTTCACACCCCACATCAAGTATTCTGTTTTAATAGGATCAATGCCGAATAGGACAGATCGGTTATGTTCACTCATGATCCATTTGACAGATCTGTGATGACCAGTTTGCTTTGTATTTCTACTTCACTTATAGTCGGTCCATTAGGTTTCTGCCAGCTATCCGTTTTTTTTTTATAGTGGATAGAATAGCGCAGCATGCTACGCTATTCTGACCTTCCAAAAGCAACACAAACCTAACAGAAAAGTACTAATACAAGTGTGAACAGTCTCTCTGTAAATCGTACTTTTCGGTTAAGAGCATTGCTTCTTATTTTTTAACGCTTTCTAGAAGCGCTTCTGCATTCGTAGCATACATTTCCCTAGAAGCACTGAATTGAATAAGTAGCATCACTTGACAATACATGTTTGAACTGAATCTGGAAACCGGTGGAGAGACGAGAGCGGATCCATTTTTTCCTACATCAAACAAAAGTAGCTAATTAACAGCTATTCTGGCACAAACCATTATCACTGAAACGCACAATGCAGCTAAGTTCTCTCAACGCCAGTACTTAACAACAACAAAGCCGGCTGATATTTCAGGGTCACATTCATAAATTCAGTGCTCAGCCAGCCACCTATAATTAAACCCAGAAAGGAGAAGAATTCCAATATTCAAGTATGCGCGCACGTGAACGCATTTCCCTTTTTTTGTTTAGATGATTGCCATTCATTTTACGGTTTCAAGTAGTTACACGGTTTTTGATTGCATTGCAATTATACATGCTAAGAACCTAGATGGAAAAAAATAGAAAACAATGCTCTGAAACC
This sequence comes from Rhinoderma darwinii, assembly GCF_050947455.1. Taxonomy (NCBI): domain Eukaryota; kingdom Metazoa; phylum Chordata; class Amphibia; order Anura; family Rhinodermatidae; genus Rhinoderma; species Rhinoderma darwinii. The sequence goes on along the minus strand of NC_134690.1, from coordinate 280,596,146 downwards.
ATCAAATTGCAAGCAATCAGAGCTACTGTCTACCGCGCACAAGCGGCTCATTTACAACTATTGTCTAGCGGTTGCTCTAATAGGATTGGTCCTTCAGTGTTGATGCAACAACCGTATTAGATCACATTTCCTCGCATACATTAACAGTGCGTTACCAAGTCAGCATGTGCATTTTTAGAAACTTTAACGGCCTCACACTGAAAAATACTGCCAAGTGATTGGGAGTTTTTGGTGGGGGGTTTTCACATGGAAAATCATCAATGTGGATTTTGAAGAGCTGCAAAAATGTGAAGCCTAGGTAAACCCTATTAGTCATGGATTCCTTAGAGAGAGGTGTTGTTGTCTCCCATTGACTGGAATGGGGAAAAACAGAAATCAAACTAGCGAAAAAGCAATGTTTCCATTGGCAGAAACGCATTGTAGACAAAATCAGCAGATAAAACCGCATCTGAACCTTCGTGTGTAACCACATGTGTTTTTTTGTTCAAAATACATGTGAATTTACATTGTGGAGATCAGTATGAAAAAAAACCGGTGGCATGTAACATTGCATGACGTATTACAGAGGTATTCTGCCCTAGAAGCAGTGCCACACATAAGGAGGCACAATACGGCAGAGACCCCCGTTTGCCTCTTAGGGACTCTGTGTGCTGGTGAAATTACGAAACTGAAATTTACTGACCATTAACCATTTTTATGAAACTAATCATTTACAAACAAGCGAGCAATCCTTTACTTCACGAATAGACTTCAATAATGCCAGGATCACAGACGCAGTTTTGTTTTAGTCAAACAAAGGAGACAACATAAAAGAAAGGAGATGCATCACGTCTAGCATTGGCTCAAGAACTGGAGCCAAAAACAACATCGAAACGGTGTGTGTGTGATCCTGGCCTAAAGGGGTTGTTTCAGCACAACGTTTACAGCATATCACTTGGATATGACCGCAACGTGTAGTCAGTGGGGGGTCCAACCACTATAACCCCCAGACAACGGGTAGAAGAAAATAGCAGCGGCTCCAGGTAAGCGCTGTGCCATTTGTCTCCCGATGGCTCCACGTAGCTTTTCTGGAGGCTGCATAGTTAGGCCACTCTGGACTGGAACGTCTCCACTAGACAAATCCACGTCACAAAAGCTACCCAGCTGCAAAGAACAGTATACGCAGCATTTTCACTTCCTCTCCCAGGCATCTGTGTATTCTTACACAATGATCAGTCTCCTTCCCAAATTCTTTCAAATGTGTAATTTGTAAAATACAAAATAAAATAATTGCTGACCTCGTGAAAGGAGCACAAAAGTAAGAGTACTGCACCAAACGGACAAGAAAGACGGATATGGGAGCAGAAATCCACAATGAACAATTGACATTGTGTATGTGTCTGCCCTACACTTCATTGACATAAAGAGGATGCAACATATGCAATTACTACCGTCAAGGCAGACAGGGGAAAAAAAAAAGCTGCAATTAATATTCTATGTTTTTTAATAAGACTTGAAATTTGCAAGTAAAAGTCAATATCCTCGCGGTGTGCGCAAACACATGATATTCCCCTAAAACAGCTTCCTTGTTTAGGCTACGCAGACAATGAAACAAAAAGGCCTAACCTCACGTTAAAAGGGTTCGCTCCAGCCACATGGCTCAGCAAATACCATGTCCGTTATGTCAGAGCAAACAAATCCGCTCAATGCCACCAGGTCTTTACAGCACATGCGGTCTAATAGTTAGACCGTGTAAACTTAGACCAGGCAGTCAAAAGTTGTGCCAAATTTATCAGTGTGGCAAACACCGTATGATAAATTTGGCGCATCATGCTAGACATGTTTCACTTTTCTCTTCCTTATACCGCCTCTTGGTTGACTAAATTTGCGCCAGTTTTAGCACATGTTGGCATATTTTAAGCAAGTCACGCCCCTTTTCCTAGACACTTTTCTAGCGAAGAGCAAACATCTGTTCTTTTTGGCAAAAATCTGTAATAAATTAAAGCTAGACACAATAGTAAATGTGCCTCAATGTGTGCCAGTGAAGTAGGGTTTAAAATTCTCAGCTGTCTAAAAATATACAGGCAGTAAGTTAGGCCTTATTCACACGAGCGTAGTTTATGCACAGACCTATGTTAGTCAATGGGGGCGTTCAGACATATCGTGATTTTCACGCAGCGTGTGTCCGCTGTGTAAAACTCACGACATGTCCTATACTTGGGTGTTTTTCGCGCATCACGCACCCATTGCACAGCACATGGAAGCACTTCCGTGTGTCGTGTGTGACTCGCGCAAAAGTAGATCAAGAAATGAAGGGGAAAATAAAACCACCTCCATTTATTTTTCTAAACCGCGTGTCATAAGGATGGCATATGCGCGAAAATCACGCAGCCACGAACACTTCTGAAACACGGAACTGTAACGCGCAAAAAACAAACACGTTCGTGTGAATTTCGCCTTACTGGTCTGATTGTGTGCGCGTGATACACAAGACATGAAGGGATATTCAGAGCTCACATTTGTAAGCAAAGAAGTATTGTGATCGAAGACCGTTCTACATTTCTGGGAGGGTCTAGACCAGGATTGAGGAAAATGTTAAAGTTCTGCTTCCGACCTTAAAGGGGTTGTCCCTAGATAAAATGTCATCTCCTAACCACAGGATAGGTGATAACATGCTGATCGGTGGGGGTCCGACCACTGGGACCAAGACCGATCACAAGAATGGGAGTCCCGTTCCTCCGAATGGAGCGGCAGGTCGAGCATGTGCACTGCCTCTCCGTTTACGGTCAATGGCACTGCTGGAGACAGCGGAGTAAAGCGCTCAGCTATCTCCGGCAGTGCCATAGAGATTAAATGGAGTGGCAGTGCGCATGTGTGACATGCTGCTACTTTCATTCGGAGGAACGGGACCCCGTTCTCGTGATCGGTGGAGGTCCCAGCGGTCGGACCAACACCGATCAGCATGTGATCACCTATTCTGTGGTTAGGGGATAAATGTGCCATGCATGTCTATGGAGTTATGTCTGATATTCAAGTGAATATAGCGGAGCTGCAATACAAGACAAAGCTCAAACAAAATGTGAGAAAACAGCAGACCCTTTTTGTTTGTTTTTTCATCTCAGACAACTCTTTAAGGTTTTAACAGGTCATGGTTATCCTAATCATTCATTTCCCAAAAAAAAAAAAATACAAGAAATGCGTGCACAGGCGGTATCAGTTCCTATGTGGTACAGTTTCACAAATACACATAGTACAGTAAACAATAGTGTAGTACCGTGTTAGCCAGAAACAATTATGCAATGTTAAATACTTTTGTGTAAAAAAAGACAAAGGTAGTGTAGGTATGATAACTTTATTGGCTAACAGAAAAATGTGTGTTCTGCAAACTGTGATAAATTCCTGCAGCAGCTAAATGTTACACCGCAGTGAATGGGATTTTATTACATCTCATTCACACAGTATCACTACAAAATAAAAAAGCATTTTTAACCCCTTAATGACCGGGCCATTTTGCACGTTAATGACCAAGGATTATTTCTTGTTTTTTCACGGTCGCATTCCAAGAGTCGTAACTCTTTTTTTATTCCGTCGACATAGCCGTATAAGGGCTTGTTTTTCCCGGGACGAGTTGTATTTTGTAATTGTACCATTTTTAGATGCTTACAATATATTGATTAACTTTTATTAACTTTATTTTAGGAGAGAATTGAAAATAAGCAGCTATTCCAGCATTGATTTTCACGTTATAAGTTTACGCCGTTTACTATGCAGCGTAAATAACATGTTAACTTTATTCTATGGGTCGGCACGATTACGGGGATACCAAATATGTAAAGGTTTTATATGTTTTTTCTATGTTTGCACAATAAAAACCCTTTTAGAAAAAAATTACTTGTTTTTGCATCGCCGCATTCCAAGAGCCGTAACGTTTTTATTTTTCCGTCAATGTGGCCGTATGTGGGCTTGATTTTTGCGGGACAATGTGTAGTTTTCATTAGTACTATTTTGGGGTACATAGGACTTATAGATTAACTTTTATTTTATTTTTTATGGGGGGAATGGGAGAAAAGAGAGAATTTTGCCGTTGTTTTTTGCGTTTTCTTTGGACGCCGTTCATCCGGCGGTTTAATTAATGTGTTCATTCTATTGGTCAAGATGTTACGATCGCGGGGATACCATATATGTGTATGTGTGATTTGTCTTGACCGTTTTATTAAATAAAACCACTTTTTGGGGCAAAAAAGTAGCTTTATTTGACTTTGACTAATTTTTTTTTTTTTTTTTTTCACAAACTTTATTTAACTGTTTTACATTTTTTTTTTTAGTCCCACCAGGGGACTTCACTATGCGATGTGCCGATCGCATATATAATGCTTTGGTATACTTCGTATACCAAAGCATTATTGCCTGTCAGTGTAAAACTGACAGGCAACCTGTTAGGTCATGCCTCTGGCATCGCCTAACAGGCAGATGCTGAAGACAGACCTGGGGGTCTTTGTTAGACCCCCGGCTGTCATGGAAACCCGACGGCGACCCGCGATTTGTTTGCGGGGGCGCCGATCGGGAGACAGAGGGAGTTCCCCCTTCTGTCAAACACATCAAATGCCGCTGTCACTATTGACAGCGGCATTTAATGGGTTAAACTGCCGGAATCGGCGCGCGCTTCGATTCCGGCACTTGCAGCAGGAGCCAGGCTGTGTATAACAGCCGTGCTCCTGCCGCTGATCGCGTGTGTACACTGGCAGTACCCGCGCGATCACAGGACGGATATATCCGTCCTCCTGCGCGAACTAGCAGCTGCTGAGGACGGATATATCCGTCCTTCGGCGTTAAGGGGTTAAAGGCAAGCTGTGTTTTGTTTTTAAAAACATGCCATATCAGATCAGCCCTATTTTAAGGGATTTGAGGTATATGTGAAAAATGAGAAAATTAAAGGGTAACTAAACGTTTAAAAAACTTCTGACATAATGACATGTCAGAAGTTTGGATTGGTGGGGGTCCGAGCACTGAGACCCACCACCAAATCGCTAAAACGAAGCACCTGAAGCACTCGTGTGAGCACTCAGACGCTTTATGTCTGTTCAGCTTTTTCCGGAAATGAATGTATCGGAATACGGACTCAATAGAAAGTCTATGAGCCCGTACACCGATACATTTATTTCCAGAAAAAGTCAAAACAGACAGCTGCTTAGTTTTAGCGATTGGTGGAGCTTTCAGTGATCGGACCCCCACCAATCAAAACTTCTGACATGTCACTATGACATGTCAGAAGTTTGTTAAACATTTAGTTACACTTTAAAGGTAAATCGACATCTTTGAGGTCTATTTTTTGATAAAAACTTGGGTTAAAAAATAAATGTACCTTTTCATTTCTGCAGCTTCTATGCATCACAGTACATAGAAGTTGCAGAAAGCCGTTCTGAGCTGACGTCTCGGCTGACAGCGGCTCCTGTGGAATTTTCTAAGCTTAGTTCTGATCAAGTCAAAGTTGAGCAGGATGCACAATCCCACGAAACATCTATCCACTACTTTTAAAGTACCACAATGATGTGCTTTACACTACTCTAGCAGAAGCTTGGCACTGTGCATTCAGAATTCAAGCTTGTATGTACCTTCTAAACCATAAAGCTTTAGATGAACAATTCTTCCAGGAAGACGGTGCCTGGGTGAGATGCTCAATGCTGGGACCGTCTTCCTGGAAGAGCGCTGAGTCGCTGTGTTGAAGGAGCTTTCTGCCAGAAGTGTAAACGCATTCGCGATTGAAGCAGAGATCACGCTGTGCAGGGAAGGGGTGAAGTTGTAGGATGTTGATTGGACAGCGTCATATAGACAAAAAATAACACTGCCCACAGAAAAAGAGCAGCGTTACCGCCCCTTTGGCAAGTATATCCTCATTTGCAGATTTCAAAATAAGTTCATAACCTTTAAAATAAACGTTTTGGGACAAAATTTTCACTGCAATTATCAGCGTGACAGCCCCTATTATATTAGGAGATTGGGCATTACTAAACTAATGACAGATCCTCTTTAAAATATAATTTACAGTGATGCTTATAAACAAAAAATGGCCTCGTCTCTACACATTTAGCCGATTTAAAGCTTGTGATCATATTAATTACACACTGCAAAACCGCTCATGATGTTTTTAACAAATGCTGAGAATATAAGCCTTAAGAAATGCGGTGGCACTTTATTTCATGAGCTGATTGAGAAGTCAATCTTTAATACTCAGTGGGACAAGAATTGTTTCTCTCCGTTGCCACAAAATTAGATTGCCTCTAATATTTGTATACACAGCAGAACCGGAGCACGTCGTCCATGCATTACCACTCCCTGTGGAATTACACAGCGAGATTCATGCATTATTCCTAGCTAAATGATGTACAAAAGGCACATACTATCGACATGCTACTGTAGTGACTATGGAAAGAAAGATTCCATCATCTGGCGGCTTTACGACTTCAAAGTATACATTTTAGATGCACTGTCTGACATACAAAGGTCAATCAGTCATACACATAAGTGGTCACAATCATAGGGAGAACACATGGGTTTGTGTCAACGTCACCACGATGCATTAATAGTAGTATGTGCAAAGGGCATGTAGTAGGCAGAGCACAAAGTTCCATCCAATAGCTGCGGAGCACGGAGTGATGATGTCAGCGGTAAACATCATTTTGGCTACAGCCCTGTAACATGTATCAGTAGTAATTGCCTGTGTACAGAGCATTATGGAAACTTGCATTTGGCGGACCAGAGTGAAAGAAAACACACAATATGTGAAATTACCCGAGAGAGTCCATGTGGCAAATTATGACGATTGGCGCAGAGGTTTACTTTAAAGGGACAATAAACTATAGATAAGAGACAGGGACGCCCACATGACAATGCATGTACACATGTCCATCCGGCCTACAAGACACAACCCATAAAAGCCTGCAATTTCCAACGATAAATTACATTTTAAGGTAGGTGTGTATATTGCACAAGAAAGCTTCATCGTTTATGAATGCGCTTTGCTGCTAAAACACGTGTAAAACATGGCACCAAATGAGAAGTTTCCTTAAAAGCCAACGCCCCACAAAAGGGAAAACGACGAACCAAAAAAAAAAAAGTAAAAAAACCCACAACGGGTAAATGGTTACGGTTATCTCTTCACACCTGACATTTAAATGTCAGGAAAACAAACAACTTTGCGGAGTTCAGGAGTTATTGAAGGCAGCAAGGAAGACCTCAGAGTCGCTGTTCGTGCAGCTGCACCACACGCTGACTGCTGGCATCTTTGCTAACCGGGGGCAATGAAGACGGTCAGTGAATTAAGACACTCATCGTCTGTTTTTCTAGGCCTTAAGGTTACATCTCGTCTCCACCATAGAGCTTGTGGCCGAATATCTTTCCCTTTCATCACTTTCAAAATACTTCATCAGCTCACGTTACTTCTGCCCCAACCTCAAACGGATAGCCACTCGTCTTTCAAGCTGCATGTGGTAGGAACATGAGTGAATGCGGGGCAGCCATGATTGCTCAGCTAAATGATCTTATGCCCGGTGTTTCTACACATTAACATTCCGTCGTGTCTATTCATTTATGCATGGCTGCCTGGGGATCATGCAATATTAAAACAGAAGTCAAATTCCACTTTACAATACAAAGTCATATTAGTTAATAATCTGGATTGCTGGCTTCTTAGTCCCTGTGGTCTTCAAAAAACCTGGTTCTTTACTTGTTCTTTCTGCTTGACTTTAATGCACAGAAAACACATGATTTCACAACTTACTATAAAGCTTGTAGAATTCAGAGCTTGATACAATAAACTGGATGATTTCTTACAGTCCCTAAAGAGAAGTGCAGGCTACTAAACTGACAATGATCGCTGGTTCTGGAATACTTGGTTTCATGAAGTTCCGAGTCCCATTTCACGAATGGTCGGATCATACAAGAATGATTTGATCACAATACACAGGGAATGGCATTCACCAATTACAAGGTGCAGGCAAGGAAGTGAGGGGGGTTCTCCGTTCCCTGCAGCCTTAATATAGGCGCTACTTTCACTTGTAAAAGGAACAAGTATTCGAGAACTGCTCACAATACAATAATGCAATGTGATCGGAAAAGCAACTTCATAAAACAGAAAAAACAACGCTATAGGCTACAGGGGTGGGCCATTAACCCCTTAGTGACCAGCCCATTTTAGGCCCTAATGACCAAGCTATTTTATTCGTTTTTCTATAGTCGCATTCAAAGAGCTATAACGTTTTTATTTTTTCGTCTACATAGCTGTAGGAGGACTTGTTTTTTGCGGGATTAGTTGTGCTTTTTAATGGCACCATTTTTGGGTACATATAATTTTTATATTAACTTTTATTAACCTTTTTGGGGGGGGATTATAAAAAAAAACTGAAATTCCGCCATTGTTCTATGCGTTTTTAAATTGACGCCGTTCACTATGCGACGTAAATAACATGTTACCTTTATTCTATGGGTCGGTACGATTACGGCGATACCACATATGTAGAGTTTTTTTTATGTTTTACGACTTTTGCACAATAAAAACACTTTTGAACTAAAATTATTTGCTTTTGCATCGTCGCTTTCCAAGAGCCGTAACTTTTTTATTTTTCCATCAATGTAGTGATTTTTTGGGCTTGTTTTCTGCGGGACAAGACGTAGTTTTGAATGGTACTGTTTTGGGGTGCATGGGACTTATTGATTCATTTTTATTATGACTTTTTTGGGGGGCAATGGAAAAAAATTGCAATTTCGCCACGGTTTTTTACGGTGTTCACTTTGCGGTTTAAATTACATATTAACTTTATTAATGGAGTCATTACGGTCGCGGCGATACCACATATGTGTACTTTTTTTTTTTTTTACACTTTTACTAAATAAAACCACTTTTTATGGAAAAAAAATGGTTTTATTTTTTTACTGTACTTTTTATTATTAATCTTTATTTCACTTTGATGACTTATTTTATTAGTCCCACTAGGGGACTTTACTGTGCGATATTCCGATCGCTGCTATAATGCTCTGGTATACTTCGTATACCAGAGCATTATTGCCTGTCAGTGTAAATCTGACAGGCAATCTGTTAGGACGTGCCTCCGGCGCGTCCTAACAGGAATATGTCCAGGGCAGACCTGGGGGCTTTTATCAAGCCCCCGGCTGCCATGACACCCCATCGGAGACCCGCGATTTCATTCGCGGGCCGCCGATGGGTGACAGAGGGAGCGCACTCCCTCTGTAAACAAAGTTAAATGCCGCGGTCGCTATTGACGGCGGCATTTAACGGGTTAAACCGCCGCGGTAAACTTCGATCGCGGACGTTGGAGCAGGAGCTCAGCTGTCATCAGACAGCAGAGCCCCGGCTCCTGCCTGCATGGGAGACCCGTGCAGGACTTAGACTAGGCTGACGTGAAAAGGCGTCAGCCTAGCCTAAAGCCCATTAGTGACCGACGTAAAAAGGCGTATTAGTGGTCACTAAGGGGTTAATATCCCATAGGTGTTCCAATACAAGAGTTATCCATTATATACTGGAATGCAGACCACATTCAACTACATAGAAAATATTAGTGACAAAATGACAACCCCCACTTAGCACTATTTTTGGTGAACCTGTGAATGGAATATGCTGCTCTAGTTATGGCCAGCAGATTATAAAAGCAGGTTCAAAGGGTTACAAGGATAAGTGGCACAGCAAAGTATTGTGCATTCTGTCAAGGCTACATTCAGAAGATTGGCGGGCGTAAAAAACGCAGCTTTTCCCCTACATTTCATGTCTATGTGCTTTGCGTATTGGCATCAGCGTGCTTTACGTGTGGCAATCGTTTTTCAGATCCGTGCTAGATTTTATTTATTTCTGTTTTTTTTTTTATGTCACTGATGCGTAAAAATACACGGACAGCACACAGAAGTCGTCCGTGTGCTGTCCGCGGTGTCCATGCACCCATAGACTTCAATTGGCGACAAGGTGTGCAAAAACGCACCAATATGGGACATGCAGTGAGTTTTACGCAACGGACACTCGCTGCGTGAAAACTCACGCACGTCTGACTAGCCCCACTGAAATGAATGGGTCAGTGTGCGCTCAGTTATTTCAACACACAGAACACGGACGAGTATTACGCGTGCCTGAATGAGACCTTGGTCTTTATAAAGAACACGCCATACTTCTGAAACCAGAAAACTCATGTGGAGACCGCTTTCCCCATCAGTTGCTGTATATCTTATACAGCGACTGCCATCACTCATATATAAGTAGTGTGGGAGTAAGCAGGGCTAATGCTTTCATCCTAAAATACGGGAAACTGACTATGCAGGAATCTGACATATTCTTTGTAAAGTGTGATTAGACAAAAAGGCACAATATTTTTTTCCCCCCACAATATTTCCTTGTAACACATCAGACCTGGAAGTAGAATATTAATGGACTGATCCGTTTTTAGGGTCTGAAAATGAGCCACCATGACCCTGACCATTTAAAATGCTGCAGCAAAGGAATCAATTACATTACATTCCAACCACATTTTGGCTACCTCAAACTTATTTTTATAGACCATAACCACACAAAAAAACAAAACATCATGCTGGTTATTGATTATAGTAACTGTAGTGATGGAACTTCAACCAGGGTTGCATTTATCAGATTTGCAAATCAGGCGAAAAATTAGGATATATTAGTCATCTCCTGGTTTTTTTTTTATTTACCGCTATTACATATTAAATAGCAGTAAGGCTGGGTTCCCATAGTGTTTTTTTGCAGGCAGAAAATCTGCCTGTACTCAGATTTTCGCTGCGTTTTTCACCCGCGGCCATTGAGCTCCGCGGGCAAAAAACGCAGCAAAATACGCTTTCTCTGCCTCCCACTGATGTCAATAGGAGGTCAGAGACGTAAACGGATAGGGCATATCGCTTCTTTTTTGGAAAAAAATGCCTCTGTCTTCCATTGAAATCAATGGGAGGCATTTTCGGAAGATTTTTTGGCACGTTTTCCAATGCGGTTTCCGCGTAAAAAAGCTCAGTGTGAAATTACCCTAAGGCTGCGTTCATATCTGCGTCAGGGCTCCGTTCTGATGTCCTGTCGAAATGTTCCATCAGAACGGAGCCCTGACTGACACAAATGGAAACCAGAGATTTCCATTTCCATCACCATTGATTTCAATGGTGACCGATCCGGTGCAAATGGTTTCAGTTTGCCTCCGTTGCACAGGGGTTCCGCCGTTTTGACTGAATCAATAGCGCAGTCGACTACAGTATCCATTCCGTCAAAACGACGGAACCCTTGCACAACAGAGACAAACGGAAACCATTTGAACCGGATCACTCACCATTGAAATCAACCTCTGGTTTCCGTTTGTGTCAGTCAGGGCTTCGTTCCAACTGAAAATTGACGGAACGTCGGAACGGAGCACTGACGCAGATGTGAATGCAGCCTAACCGGTAACTGAACTTAAAGCGTTATCCACATTTAAGAAGTTTACGGCATATCCACAGGAAGCAAGAAATTGCAATATTATATGCGTTTTTAGAGCACGTCCAACGTTTTCCAAAAAAGCATACCGGAGAGTTTACTGGTTATGGGAACATTTTAGAGTGAATTAACATACAATACTTGGTTCTAGCTGATGTGTATAAATTAGATATTACCATTAGAAGTCAACCTGATTTAGTAATAACATTTTTAAATCATGAAATATTTTTAGAAATAAACAAGCTTTATGTAAGTATGTTATTGTGTTTGCTTACCTTGTTAAGAGCCAACATACTGCATTCGAGTATATTGGTAAGAGCCTGCATGCAGCATGTCAAAACAGTAAGAAGTGCTAGTTAGGAATGTACATTACCAAGGACATACTTAACATTAAAGTGACAACAGACCTTTCACCTCATATATACACTGGTGTGAAAAAGTTTAGCGCGGTGTGGATAATTTATGCATATCTGCCCAAATTGACCTCTAAAACTTCTGTGGTAAAATGAAAGCGGAGCGGTGATTGGTTTCTACGTGCAACAAATGCCGTTTTTCTTTTAGCGTTTCCGTAAATCTGCCCCAGTGTCTGTTACCTGCCTGCACGTGCAGCGGGTTTGTCAGAAAAGGGAAAGAAACCAGATTCGACACCCAGGAAAAGGAAAGTCATTGAAGTTTTGCATAAAGAGGACTTGAGTAACACAGATGTTGCCCAGAAGCTGAAGTGTTCGGTTGTGTCATGGTTAGTAAAATGCCTGAATGAGGATGGAAAGAGAGAAAAGGACGGGAAGACCTAGGCACTAGTTACCGTGAGAAGACAATATTATGCGCAGGATTTGCAAAATGAACGGTTTCAGAAATTCCAGAAAATTGGCACAGGAATGGCAAACTTCAACTGTTGCCGCAACTGCGAGTACTGTGCGGCACGAAATCGATTGCTCAAAAACTGAAGAACGACCTTTTGCTAACAAAGGCAATGAAGGAGCGTCTCCAGTGGGCTGGCAAACATGTATCATGGAAAATTTGGAGCCGGCTATTGTTTTCAGATAAAAGCTGATTTGGTCTTGCCAGCGAGGGACTACAGCTTGTTAAAACATGCCCCTGGAGTCATGGTGTGGGGGCTCTCATATACGATGAGTTGGCCACATTCATTTAATCTCAGGAATAATGAATGCCACCCAAAAGAAAGGTTGGAGACCATCACTTGTGTGGGCCTATAAAATCTCCCATAGAGGGATTCAAAATCTTCAATATATGCGCCTCGTCATGCTAGACTTTTTCACAGCAGTGTATTTCAATGCCTTTACAAGGATGATGCTCTTCCTGTTCAGTCAGCAATACCGATTTATTCTAACAAATAGACAGGCAGCGGATGTAACTTGGGCCTGATGCTTGTTCACAGATGGTTCGCTTTCATATCGATTTTAAATTTGTTTTGCCAACTTAATGGCATTTTTCTAGAAAAGGTGTTCACTTATTAAGAGAGTCTGACCAGAATAAATAAGAACACATTTTTTTCATATTATTTCTACCTGCATTTAAAAAAGGAAAGCTGGCAACTGAGCTGACCCCCAACCTACCTTCTGCCACTAGGCTCCAACCATTGTAAGATGGCCAGGTTTCCCAGAAACAGCCAAGCGCGTTTTGTTACGTGGTTTCCGGAACTCCCATGGAAATAAATGGGAGCTATGGAAACCGAATAGCAAAGCAAGGTGGGACCCACATCTAATGGACATTTATTGCATATCTTTGGGCTATGCCATAAATGTCTGAAATGGGAATACCTCTTTAAATACAGACAGAAAATACGAGAAGAAGAAAAATGTCAAGTTCAGCCAATCTAATTGAGCATCAGGTGAAAAAACAATACAAAGTACACCAGAGATCACTCCTGGTTCAAATGCATTCAACATTTCTGCCAGGATTGATAAGGATTCTCTCTATGCGAGAAAGCATTTCTAGGGCCTGTAAGCACAGAAATCTCAGACCTGTTACTAGATACGGATGTATTTATAGCCATGTGGGGCAGAACTAAGGATACATTTAACTACATGAGGTGCGAGTGTGCTACATATTACAACAGGCATACCTTTTTCTTATCTCTCATTGAGCCCTTGCCTCGAACCATAATCTTGCATCCAGTTTCTGCTTCCAATTGCTTAGCAGTTAGTCCTCGGGGTCCCAGGATACGTCCAACAAAATTGAACTAAAAAAAGAAGATGGAAAGCATTGTTAGAATCTGGACAGTTATTTAAAAATGTCAAGCATAGCAAGTCGCTCAGTAAATTAACATAACGTTTATGAAGTGTTAGAAAATGAAATCATCTACTCTGTGAAAAATCACGTCCCCTTGAGCACTTTACTAACATGGGCCCTGCCTAACATTGCGAACCGTGTGCTTAGCTCCTGTAATAAGGAAATGTACTAGTTTAAGAAATAGGTAGAGAGAAGACTACTGGATGACGTAGAGAGTGTATATGTTGGGAACAATTACGGCGTGCGAGGAAACTCCAAAAGCGAAAAATTTTTCCCAAAAATGCGTGTCCTTTTAACATACATTTGGAGGTTTAAAAAGCATTTGGGCATATGCTCATCGGCACACTTCACTCATACACGCCATAGACTAAGCTCAAACGAGTTGTGTTTAGAAGAATAACCGTAAAAAAAAAAAATATATATAGCATTTTCAGTCTCCAGAGCGTAAAATAATAGTGTCACCAGAACAGTACAACAATGATTTGCTGATCAGGCCCGGAGTAGATGAACTTTTCTAATACATTGCTCCCTATATAAACGTGTTAGGTTACCTTCTAGTTCGTTTTTATACTCTACTCTGCAGGAGTCGAGAGTTAAATAACCATTTTAGATAAAAAGATAACGTACAAATGTTATTTTCCGGACGTTTGCCCCGACAAGATACAACATACAAATGGTTATCTAAATTGGCTTACAGCAAAGTTCATTTCAACAGGAAACGTGACCACTATGAGTAAACTGGTTTGGCAAGGAGCGCTCGACTAGGATGGAATTTACCTGCAGAGCAAATTTCTGTAACATTTCTGTCATCAGGAAAGAAAGATGACCCAAGTCTATTAACTCAAAATTGATAACACCATGTGCCTCACATCAGAAAATGGAAGGACTTTATATTTTTGAGGTTTTTCTTATTGTTGGCAAAGTATACTTTTGGTATCGAAATCCAAATTCTGGTATTGGGACAACCCTACCTTAAATAGCTTTCAGCAACCACCATCTCCCTGGACATCCCAATAAACATGCACATAATTAGGGTCTGTAATTTCCTAAAAACTTTACACACTACTTAACAGATTCTGTACACGGGCCACCTGGAAATAAGACTGCTATAATTGACAATTTTAGCATTCACTGCACTTTTTTTGGGTGAAATCTGTAAGTGTAAGGAAGGAGAGAGAGAGAGAGGGGTCTAAAGAGTATAGGTCTGCACCGCAACCAATCCGTTCATTACTTGCATTTTCGAATTGGTGCTGGAATCGGATTGCGAAGGTCTACAGCAGGGATATAGCTATAGGGGGTTAGGACTCATTATACAAATTACCTGTAAAGTTATATAAGCGGTTCCATCTTACTGCAAACACAATACATTATATAAACTAGATTTATAAAAAAAGGCACAGGAAGCTGTCTCCCATTTTGGGAATCTCTGTAGTCTAGTCCAGTAACAGTTTAAGGGCCAAGACCGGGTTCACATTTGCATTTCGTGTTCCCATTGCTTTTGCTCAGTCATAGGAGCAGAACCGCGAAAATACCAGAGGCTCAGCATCCGTTGCATGATGGAAACAATCGGAGCCTGAGGGCACTCATTTTCTTTAATGTATTTCCGCCGTGTTTCTGTAATGGTTTCAGTCATTGTGCCGGACAGAATAGCGCAGAATGCTGCGCTAGTCTGGCAAACACAGCTCAATCTGTGACAGAGGCCCCTAATAAAGCCTCCAACGCAGATGTGAACGGCCCCTTATTCAGATCACCGTTGTTAAAACTCGTCCAAGTTCAGTTCATAAAAACGGACTGATTGTATATCAGTTTTTTTCTACGATTGCCTTCAGTTTGTCAGTTTTTTGAGTGTGCCAAAAAAAAAGAAGAAGTATGCCCTCATTTGTCCGTACCCACTAAAAACACCCCAGAATGGTCACATGACCACGGAAACACCATTTTCAATTATTTATAGTATAGAGAGCTTTGTGAGATTTTTCTTGTGCGTATTTTTGGCTTCTGACTGTGTCTTATATTAAGGACCCCACTGCTCTGGCCCTACATCATAGTTTCACTTCTCAAGTGTCTCCAGACAACCCTCCGTGAAAAACGGAACAAATGGCATCCATGTGACATTAGTTTTTTCATGCAGACCCATTGATTTCCATGGGCCATTCCGGTGTGAAAAACAGACAGAGAGGGCGTGCTGCAATACTTTATTCACAGTTGTCTGAATTGGCCCATTTTATAACGGGTCCATGTTCAGTCCGGATGCTACATATTCAGACCGCACCTTTAATGAGACCGTAAAAAGAAATCGTTCTCGGAATCCCACCTCCCCATGTACACAGGGGCGACAATAATGCAAACCGTACGGGGGACGAATGATCACGTTCATTCCCATACATTGTACTGCTCTATGTAAATTGAGGTAAATAAGCTGCAAACGGCGTGCTATATCGTTGATTGGCGCTCGTTCACAGGCATATAATCGGCCAGTGTAAAAAGGACCTTTAAAATCTACTCTGCATTATATATATTCATGGGAAGGCTGGCTGATATGCAATGTAATAGATTTTGTGTAGTTTTTTTGTGGGGGTCTCTCTTTTTGGGAAGGCGCTCTGCATTTTAGGAACAAGAGTAGTAGGCTGAACCTACCACTATCGATATTCCCTTTACTCACTGGACAAACACCCAAAGTAAACGGAGTGGAACCCTACGAGTGGTAAATGGCTCATCAGCTGAGGACCAGTGACACCCTGAATAAATGGTTTAATTTGCAGACCACATGAACACACCTTCTACACAGAGATTAGTAAAACCGGTGTTTCCCGCATTTTGCATTTCGAATCAGTGAATTGAAAGTCAACGTGACAGCCATTATAGCTTTCCACAAGTGTTGTCACACAAAAAAAAAAAAAGTATTTGGGTTCACTCCTTTCACTCCTTAGGCCACCCTTACCCATTAGGCAATTTTGAGAAAAAACAGCTGACAATCTAATGTGCATGGGGGCAGCTTGACTATCCCATGACCTCTGAAAAGGGAACACAGACATGAGCATGTTGGATTCAGTTCCGACCAGGCACTGTTTACTTATTTCTAACGTGCGTTTGTTTAACGGCTATAACGTTTTTATTTGGGGTTTTTTCGTGACCAATACAGGTTTTTTTTTTCTTATTTTTATACACACAATTACTGCTTTTTAGCATTTTTACGCTTATAGTTTGAAAATAATAAAAATTGTAAAAATAAATATGCTTTTACTTTTTTGCAATTATTTTCTAGTAATACGTTATTACCCTAAGATAGACTATTTGTGATGGTCATTGCCTACCATAAGTTTATATATTACATGTTTATTTTATGTGTAATTGTTCATTTTTATCTTTACTTATTTTTTTTATTTATGGCCAGTCGCGCAAAAGTTTAGAAAATACCTTTTCTAAATTTCATTTACAATATATTTTGACTGTAGCTGCATGCCCCAGTTACAAGGGAAACCAGCCCTGTTATGGTCATTTCACACGGCGAATTTTGCATGGCGGGTTCCACCGCAAAATCCGCAGTGGAATTATTTCTGCCGTCGGCAAGAAGATTCCTCCTCCCAATTGACTTCTTCAAGCAGATTCCGCCCGAACCTTCCATTGATCGGGCAGGACGCTCCTTTTTCCCACTAGCTGAAAAGAAAAAAAAAAACAGCTAGAGGGAAAAAGAAGTGTCCAACCCCCATTAAAATTAATGGGAGGCGGAATTTTGTGGCGGAATTTGCCAAAAAACTCAGCCGTGTGAACAGGGCCTTATAGTGACTATTGTCACTGTTAGGGCTGTGCTTGGTCTCGTTCGACCCAGCAGCTACCACCAGCATCGTGGAAATCATGTGACAAGTCAAATGACCACCGGAACCAATAAGGGCAGTGGTGCTGCCGCTGCCTCCATTCTATCCACAGCACTCATTGAGAGCGGTGTACATGAGAAGCACTGAAAACTGCTTCTGTCTTCTCTCCAGGGTCCCTGGCAATATCGGACTGCTGGGTACCCGACATTCAGCTGCCGAATCGCTCAGGCAGCAAGTTTAAAACCGCCTCCTATATATTAAGTGAGTTGTCCTTAACCGATTTATAAACATTACAGTCACGAGAGATAAACCAAACATTTCAAAGTTACCGAATACACATGCTACATAAAAAAAAAAAAAGGACATTTCTAAAGGCCCATTTATACGGGCCAATGATCAGGCAAACAAGCGTTCATGTGAATGCTCATTCCCGATCATTGCACTGTGTAAACACGGCAATTATCAGCCGTAACCCGAGCAAACGGTCATTCATCGACTGATCGTATCGTTTACACGGCAGAGAATATTATCTTTGTCGGCAGCACATTTCCCTGTGTAAACAGATGTGCTGCCGTCATAATAGTAATGTATGGGGACGAGCGATCTTCATAATGATCCCTTGCCCACATACATTGTTCCTTGTAAAAGGAGCAAACGAGTGACGATCAAATGAGCTGTCTCGTTGTTACGACCAAAATTGGCTGTTGTAAAAGGACCCTAAGATTAAAATGTAAAAGCTGAAAAGGAGATTAAGAGTCAATTAGACAAAATGTGAATAAGTCATGTAGATCGCATTATAAATCAAAAACAAAATGACACAAATACATGGTAAGCATTTACAAAAAAAAAAGAAAAAAAACTCAATCTTGGTTTTATTTTTGCTACGCTCCAGTAAACCTTTAAAAAAAAAAAAAATGACAGCAGTTGATGTGTAAAGAAAAAAAATCACAGCATGGTTATTCCCTACGTGGCTTAGACAGGAACTGTCTGATTGCTGAGGAGCCGCACGTAAATCAACACTGATCAGAATCAATCAAGTCGAGGTGAACACAGACTTAGCTCTGCGAGTGTGACTTGGAATTGAAAACGGTGTCACAGCCCCAACACCGGGCAACTTCTCGTCATTCACGGCTGACCCACAAAACACAAACTGAGCTTCTTATATTCCGAGTCATTATCTCCGGGCGGCCAGGATTCGGATTTCTCTACGACAGGAAAAGAAGAGCAGGTATCTACAAACAGAGTGACTCCCATATAATATGCCCTTACTTCACCTGAATGACACTGCTGACTCCACATTCATTCTATTCCAGAGAATAATGAGACTGTGCAGAGATCCAAGTCAATGATATTAGAAATATTACAGGGTGGTCATTTATGATGGCAGAGAAGACAATAACACGCTGCTGGGGGTGATGAAAGGTGTAGAGAGTGCCAGATGAAGAACATTGTATGTAGCCATGGCTGATGCTGCAGTACATGACAGATTCAGCTGCAGAAATAAAACCAGCTCATGTAGAGGGATCCATTGCATTTACACAGTGATTGCAAATCTTAATCTGTATTGAACAATGGCTAAAGCCCAGCGTCGCGTCTGTCGTTGTATGTGAATAATGTAGATTTAGAGGATTTCAGCAGCTTGTCTAATCTGGCCTGCATTATTGGTAAATGCATTTGTATTTGTGCTTCTAAAGCCTCCATGCACCTGTTCAGCGGGGTTAGTGCGCTGCCACCATCATCGGCCTGTTTTGGCTAGATTAGTTTCGTGTTGATAAGACAATCATTACGAGCCTTTGGAATAGTCTGGGTGACCTTTCAGCAAGACTGCAATATGAATAAAAAAGTATTTTTGTAATCCGTAGGGATTCTGCACAATTATTTGAAGGCTTTTGTGACTATTTGAACATACAAAAAGAATACAGAGGGAAAAAAAACGAAGAAAAAAAACCTGCAAATTAAGGGTCTGTTCACACGCAGTGTTTTCAGACGTAATTTGGGCGTTTTATGCCTCGAAATACACCTGAAAAAACAGCTCCATTACGTCTGCAAACATCTGCCCATTACTTGCAATGGGTTTTACGATGTTCTGTTCCCACGAGGTGTTATTATACGCGTCGTTGTCAAAAGACAACGCGTAAGAAGACGCCCGCGTCAAAGAAGTGTATGTCTCTTCTTGGGACGTTTTTGGAGCAGTTTTCATTGACTCCATTGAAAAACAGCTCCAATAACGTTCGTGAAAAACGCGAGTAGTTACAAAAAAGTCTGAAAATCAGGAGCTGTTTTCAGGCGAAAACCGCTCCGTAATTTCAGACGTATTTTGCTAAGCCGTGTGAATATACCCTAAAAGTATCAGGGAATTGTTTTTCTGTTTGCTCAGCGATCGAACAAGATTCAACGGGAACCTGCCCACGGCTCTTGACCTTCCCAATCAGCATGAATTCTTCTCATTACAGACTTCTAGAATAAGGACTGCTCAGTTTCCATGTGTCTTTACCACCGCTGGAGCATATACATGTGAGGAGTCAGGTGGTGACTGGGTACAGACAGATAACAGGTAGATGGATTTAATAGACTACTCTAAACGGAATGGTAGGCTCACAAGTCTCTGCAGTCATGGTATTGCTTCACGTGCCACACTCCAACACAATAAAGAATAAAAAAAATGGCATGAATCATGGTGATCTCACCGAACTGGAATTCTTGCAAAACTGGTTTAAGGGTAATAAGTGAACAAAGACCACAGAAGTTAAAAACCATAAAAAAAAAAAAAAACATAGGACGAATAACATCATCAGGACTATAGAATCTATGAAAAAAGTTGGTTTAATCACCACTTAGGCTTTATTGACATCTGCGTCATGTTTTTCGACAGACCTTTCCGTCAGGGGAACCCAAGAACGGAAACCATAGCTTTCCGATTGTATTACCATTGATTTCAATGGTAATGCTTCCATTACTAACGGTTTCCGTTTGTCTCCATTTCCGTAAGGTTTCCGATTTTTCGGCGGAACCAATAGCATAGTCAACTAAGTTATGGTTTGCGCAAAAAAAACTGGAAACCTTACGGAACGGAGACAAACGGAAATCGTTAGAAATGGAAGTGAAACCATTGAAATCAATGGTAATGCAAACAGAAAGCTATGGTTTGAACCAAGCCTTAGTGAGTGCCGTTTCGTTCACATCTGAATCTCTCAAGCTTGAAAAAGGTTCAGGTGTTATAATGTGGTGACAGAGCCTCTTTAAGTGGCCAATATTGTACATGATGTGATCGGCGCTGTAATGTAGATTACAGCAGTGTTTTTTATTTAGAAAAACGATCATTTTTGACGAAGCTATGACCTATATATTAGCTTTATGCTAATGAGTTTCTTAATGAACAACTGGGCGTGTTTTACAATATGACCAAGTGGGCGTTGTACAGAGGAGTGTATGACACTGACCAATCAGCGTCATACACTTCTCTCCATTTATTTACACTGCAGATAGGGATATAGCTAGATCGCTATGTGCAGCCACATAAACACACTATAACGTTACTGCAGTGTCCGCACAATGAATATACATTACCTCCAGCCAGGACGTGATGTTTATTCAGAATTCTGAAACTTCGCCAACACAATCCTGACACTACAGCACAGCAAGCGTAATCTCGTTTAATATCACAGTTTACAGCGTAATCTCGCGAGATTACGCTTGCTGTGCTGTAGTGTCGGGATTGTACTAGCGAAGTGTCAGGATTCTGAATAGACCTCACGTCCTGGCTGGAAGTAATGTATATTCATTGTCAGGACACTGCAGTAACGTTATATTGTGTTTATGTGGCTGCACATAGCGATATAGCTATATCACTATGTGCTGTGTAAATGAATGGGGAGAAGTGCATGACGCTGATTGGTCAGCGTCCCACACTCCTCTGTACAACGCCCACTTGGCCATATAGCAAAACACGCCCAGTTGTCCATTAAGAAAGTCTTTAGCATAAAGCGAATATAGGTCATAACTCGTTTTTCTAAATAAAAAACACTGCTGTAATCTACATTACAGCGCCAATCACATCATGTACAATATAGGGCACTTATGTGGTGACAGAGCCTCTTTAACTGAAACGCCACTCAGTGGTAATTAAACCACATTTTTTCATAGATTCGGAAGTCCTGGTGCGGTTACTTGTCCTGTGTCACACACTCCTATAATTTTATTTAATTTTATGTTTAATTTTTTATTAGATATACATGCAGTGCCTTGCAAGGTATCCTCCCCTCAATGTTTTTTTTTTTTGTGCATTACAACCTTGAATTAAAATGGGGGATTTGTACCATTTGATTTACACATGTCTAAGAGTTTGCCAAATATTTTTTAATGCAACACAAACAATAACCAAGACAAAAAAAGAAAAGAAAAAAACGATGTGAATAAGAATTCACCCCTGAAAGTTAATATATATATATATATATATATATATATATATATATATATATATATATATATGTAGCTCTCAAATAAAAAGGGGCAGCTGACATTTTACTAATTAGAAAGGCAAGTGTCCTGTGTTATTCGATTAGCCTTAAAACATTGCACTGCGCATATGTTGCCAGATATGATCGAGTGTTTATTTATGCACAAATAAAAGGCGTTCAGAAAAAGGGAACTAAGACATGACCGCATGTAGTTATTTGCATCCACTGAACTTCATGTGACAGGGTCTTAACTGTTAACAGCACAAAATCTTCACCTGGGACTCATTCTTTTGGAAGTCCCTTTTGCGAGCTTATAGTCTTTGTAAAAAAACAAACTAAACCAAGTACCTACAAATACTATAAATGTGTTAAGTGTAAAACCGGCCATAACTTGAGATAGCTGTTGGCCAACAGCCATTTCTCCCGAATCTACCAAAAACATGAATGCTCAGCATGGGGACAGGGTTATACCATACTGCATTTTGAAACAAACCAACATGCCTGATCCTTCTTTCCTCTGACATATGGCATCAGGGGGTGGGGGGGGGGGGGGAGAAAAATTATTAATTATTACGAAAATTATTACGTTCCGATTGAGCTCTGGTTGTCCTAGAATCATTGCAGTTTGTTCCCATTTCTAGACCTCATGCACACGACTGTGCAGTATTTATAGCCAGTAAATATTGCATGGACGGGCCGTGGAGAGTCACCCACATTCGTGGACCATGTTCAAAGTATTAAGTATAGGAGCACAGTCCTTGAATGCGAAAAATAGGATATGTCCCGTTTTTTTGCGGGTCATTTCTACGGCCCGGACATACCCATAAATATACAGGAAGGTGCCCGAGGGCGATAGAAATGAGTGGGTCAGTATCTTATCCGCAATTACGGATAAAAATTACGGTCATGTGCATGTGGCCTAACAGCTGATCCCTGCCCTTGGAGCATGTACCATATTGAGCACTATAGATTAAAAGCTGTGATGTGTGGTTATTATACCACCATAGGTAGGAAGCTATAATGTCTCAGCAATTTGCTTGGAGAGAATTTCAGATGATTAATTTGATGATTTGTGCAAATCATAGCGCAGGATTTCAATGTAAGGAGTTAAAATGGTAAGGGAGACAGTCAAACTGTGTGCCATTTGCTGTTCTAGAAGTAGTCCCAGTATCCTCAGGGCGAATTACTTCTCAAGGTAGGTCCAATCTAATAACGTTATCATGCAAATGAAAAACAAAGAGCCGAGTCAATTATGGTAAAATCACCATTTGCATCTGTTATCTACCTGGTCAATACTAAGAAAAGAAGCAAAGTCTCTAAGCAGCAGGTAAACATTTGCATTTCAATGAGATGACAGATAAAAGCAATGCCGGTCTCTGGATCATCTAATTATCATTAATGAGAAAGGTAAAACTGAATGCAGGAAGTGGTGATCGATGGACGGAGTGCTTGAATCATTCATTTCCTAAACAGTGGGCATCTATAAACGGGGCGGGGGAGGTTACAAATAGGTAGAAATCAATGATAGATATGCAATATAATAACCATGCTGGAGATCAGGAAAGGCCTCCCTTAGTTCCAGAAACCTAGGCCCTGGAAACACTGACTAACAGGCGCATTGTCTTTCCGAGCAAATGCTTGTCCTTCCAAACATGTGACCTTCGCTGTCAGCGGCCGGTGATAAGACCACCAGCTG
This sequence comes from Rhinoderma darwinii, assembly GCF_050947455.1. NCBI lineage: Eukaryota > Metazoa > Chordata > Amphibia > Anura > Rhinodermatidae > Rhinoderma > Rhinoderma darwinii. The sequence continues at coordinate 280,572,479 of NC_134690.1, read as the reverse complement.
CTTGTTTTTCTCCTAGAGCTACAATACATTCTCTTCCTTTTTTAGGGCACTGCACCCCAGCAACAAACAGCAGGGCTTAGGACAGCTGCTAGAATGTCACAACCCCATATATTTAGCTCTGAGCTCATTTCTCGCCACGCTTGGAGTCAGACTCCTAATGTCCCTATTTGCTCCACTCTGTCAACATTTCGGCTTAAACAGATAAAAAGTGAATAAGCGAGTAGCCACCAGAATAAGTCACCCAGAAAGAAGAATAAACATAAAAAAGGTCTATCCGTTCTCTCAGCGTGATCTGCAGACGTGTGAACTGGAGAGAGGTGTATTGACACACGAGTTTCTGTATACACAGATTTATGCCTGACAATTGCTTCTGTCACTATGTCTAAGAACTACTCAATATTTGTTATCAACACCACAGCATAACACATAAGGGGCCGGAGACGAAGCTTGAACGCAGAGGAAAAGCGTTACAGGTCATCAATGAAGGGCACATGCTACCGATGCTGCCATCCCGCGAAAGGCTATTTTACATGTTATTGTAATAATCATATTGTCCTGAAAGAGGAAACGGCTACAGTACACTTTCTGAAGGTAAGTCAGTGCTTAATGCCCCATGCACATGGCGGAGCACGGGGGCCATGTAACTTCCATGTACGCAGAATGAATGCCAAAAAGGATCCATCTTGTAAGAGCTCCTTAAATATGGCATCTGATGGAGCATTTCACAATCTGACTGAAAAAGCCTCCATATAAGTTCAGAGGCACATGGAGGTACGGTAAAGACTCCATGCACTTGAGTATGAGCCCTATTATCCAAAATTAAGCCGTGTGCACGAGGCCTAAAGCTGCCCATACAATAGAGACTTTGGATGGCCGAATAGGTAAATTTAGACTAATTTGTGCCGATTTTCTTTTCGCGACACAAACAAACATGACAAAGAGCAATCGAAGAAAGATATGTAGAAAAGCTGCCATGATGGATTTTATTGGTCGTTGTTTGGTGCAGTCTTGTATGCCAAACGACTGATCTGCATCCCATAAATTGATGCTCAGACCAAATCACAGATTAAGGCAGAAATCGATTGGTTATTTGTCACGTTAACGTCGTACAGAAAACAGCCATCCGAAATCCCTTACGTATAGCCAAGCTTCTGGGCTCCTTTTGGCCAAAAATTATTTGCTCTCATTGACAAGTATCCTGGTTTGTAACGGGTGTAAAGGCTACATATACCGTCGCATATCCAAAGTGTGATGTGAACAGAGCGTAAATGGTTTCTGGAGATGCGGATTACTCATGGAGACATTTTTCTTGACTCTACCGTAGAACGGTCAGCCACAACCCAGCCTGCTAGAGCTGCATATAGGGACAATAGATGGATTTTATAATTAATACAATTAAAAAACCCAAAACTCCTTGGCACCCATAATGAAACAAGAACATTAGCTCAGCTAAATTGAGAGCAAAATTTTCTGCATTGAAAGATATAATGCAGCCTTGTGTTTATTAATGTTACAAAATTCTTGAGGAATTTAATTCAGCTAGGCTCTGTTCACACTTGCATTGTGGCTTTTGTTCTGAACGGAAGACACAGCACTCTGCCAGATGTGTTATACAGAATATGCGACCAAGTCTCCAACGTGAATATAACCGAAAGTTGTACATACACGCACATAAAAAAAAAAAAAAAACACGGTCATTTACCATCAGCTAACCTGGCTGCTGTCGAGGAGGAGTATGCTCGTAATGGTGCATTAGAAAGAGCAAACTCAACCTGCCGATCACACCAAGTGTGTCAGTGTGATTAGGAACAGGGCCTCTGATCACAGCCGTTAACCTTTTGAATGCTGCAATCAAAGCCGATCGCAGCATTCATAGGCAAAGGGTGGGGGGTCCCCCCCTTTTGATTGCATCACAGGGATTCCCTTGTATGGGCAGTCAATCCAGGGTCCATTTAAGGACCCTAGGGCTGTTAGGCCATATGAACAACTGCCTGTGTATGATCCGTAAGCAGGCCAATGTACTGGCAAATAGATCTATGCCAGTATATTATAGTTAAAAAAAAATAATAATTATATCTTTTCTTTAAATCCCCCAATGGGATTAAAAAGAAAAGTAAAATTAACAAAATGTTAAAAAAAAAATTAGTAGACAAAAAACACACGCGAATACATTTATCTGTTTTTTTTTAAACAATAAATACACTTTATTTAATATAGGTCTTAAAACATAAAATAACACACATATTTGGTATTGTCATGATCAACACGACTTGAACTATAAATTTATTATGACCGCCAGTTTGCAAAGAAGGGAAAAAAAAAAAAAAAAATTATTCTGGTTCTCAAGACCAAAATTGGCCGGGTTCGTAAGGGGTATTACCATCTTAGGGATTTAAGGCGTATCCGCACGCATGCGGCATTCTCCACTGAAGTCTATGGTAAAGTCGAGCACTCCGAGGAGGGACCTGCACCTATTAGGCATATCTTGTGGATGGGAACATCCTTTTCAGACAGAAGTCCCTATCAGAAATCGCTATCAATTTTGTTATTTTATTTTCACATTTTTTGAGGTCTTATGGGACATTTTGAAACAAACAAAATTCACATATAGAACCGATCATTTCAAATAGTAAAAAAAACAAACACTCAATTACAGTAACTTTTACCTGGGAGCACAACCTCCTTGAGGTATATTGATTCAGCATAGCTCATCACCAGCCACACTGTCCAAACCTGAATCTATGACCCCTTTGGCCTTGCTTTGTTTTCCCCTCAAACTCTTTAGCCAGTTAGAACAAGATCCGTATATAGCTTTCAGCCATGTGTGAACCTTAAGAGATATAGACAAAAATTCCTTACATTTCAACATGTGAAGACAAAGTTATAAAATGCTCTGGAGCTCTTGTCGTTTACACGTGCAACAGAAAGAAAATGCAAGGAATCGGGGAGATGAATACACAAGTACAAAAAGAGAATAAAGCCTTTGGGTGTAAGTAACCATTTATCATGGCCAGCGAGAGGGGGAGGGGGATTCAGGCTCTCACCCAAATCTCTCATTTCATTTCCCCCGTTATGAATGACCAAGTCCATATTTATTATTTCTCATCATTCTTAGAGCGGCTCCGCAGTACAGAGCTCTAGGTACTCCGTGCGCTGCACTATGGTGCCTCTGTGTGGCACCATATTATTAAGGACAATGCTGGGAATAATATCTCTAATATGGCACCGGATTAAACAGGACCTGGATTTGGGTTTTTTACAGAAAAAAAAATCCTGAAGGGCGTAGCTTCTTACGGCTCCATTCAATTCAGAACTTGGATGGAGCCATTGGTCTGCAGATAATCTAATGTCATATCTTCTCTCCTATACAAGGTAGCCATCATAGAGGTACTGGTTGAATTGTGCAAAACTGCTGTTCAAGACTGACAATTACGTGAGTGGTGAAAAACAAAAAACTTCTTTTGTCCCTCAAATTCTCATCAGCACACACTGGTTACACTGGGCAGGGGATCGTTTTTTTGCTTGAAGTTCACAAAGCGCTACATTTCACTGCTGGTTTGAAGATAAACCAGTATAGTAACTGGGAGCTTACTGTAATTTCCAGAACACTGGCAGAAAACTCGCAATTGTACAAAATAACAATCTCTGTCGTGGCAGCAAATTATATAGTGAGAGCAGTCAGCCGCTAAGACCTTCAACACTGGCATTTCACAATCTGCCAACAATCACGGCTGGCAAGGCAGTTTCTCCAAGTTGTATATATAAAGGTGGGTGGATGTGCTCCTATCAGCTATATCGGAAATTTGCTCGCTGTTGATTTATTATGCCAGTGTTGTTCCACTTAATTAAAATGATGTCACACAAAATGCTCCGGCAAAATAATTTCAAACAGCATTAGCTACAGGACACTGTAAAGGCCAAGAGGAAGAGGGGAAAATACATTCATTAACCCTGCTGTTCAGATGCCGCCCTTCACTACGCTGGTGCAATTATAAATCTGTCAAGTAAGACTTGTTTATGGGAATTAGCTTTAGGGTCCGCATGCTTTAGGATATGAAGTGCAATGTATAAAATGTCATTGGACTCCGCAGCAACAAACACACAACTACTACAGCCAAACAACATTGCACATAGTCTGCTCTTATATACTTATGTTAAACACCTATTAACCCCTTGGTGCAACGTGCCACACACGTACGGCACAGTTCAGGAGCTGTGCTCGCATCATCCGCAGTGGGTTTTTGCTGTATATTACAGCTGAGACACTGCTGCAAAGTCAGTCCGGGATCGGAGAGGACTCCAATCCCAGTCGTTTAACCTCTCAGATGCCACTGTCAATAGCGACCAAGGAATCTAAGTGGTTACACACAGAGGGAGGCCCTTAGGTCTGTCATGTATTTGTCTATTAGGCCCCGCCAGACGCAAGACCTAACAGACATAATACACGGTAATACAGAAGAATTGCAGTGTATTATGTAAGCGATTAAATGGGCAAGTCCCCTAGTTGAACTGAAAAGAAATTGAAAGAAAAGTTAAACAAATGTTTAAAAAAAAAATAAATGTAAAAACCCAGCTGTGAAAAGTAGTAAAAAAACATAACATTTATATCGCACAAATGAATGCCGTAAAAACAAAAAAAAATAAAAATTGTGGAATTGCTGTTATTTTGCCACACCCATCAAAATAAAAAAAAATCTTTGAATATATTAAATGTATCCCAAAATAGTGCCTTTGGAAAAACATACACGCCCTGATACAGCTACTTTGACAGAAGAGTGTTTGCTCGTCCATTGGCTGATCTTTGCCCTGTTTACACAGGGCAATGATCGGGAACGAGCGTTCATATGGATGCTTGTTCACCCGATTATTGGCCCATATAATGGTGGTTTTATATGGGCAGATCCACGTCCTTCTTTAACCACCTTTAGGCCTCGTGCATACTTCCATCACCGTTCTCATGGCCGTTTTTCACGGATCCGTGTGTCAGGGATTGGAACAGTGTGCTTCCCGTGTACACTTCCGTGTTTCAGTTTCCGAGAGGAAACAAACCCGTTCACACTATGTACACGATATTGTGAGTGTCGCACATTCTATTCCCTGTCCAGCGGTACTCACTGTCCAGGGTGTTGAGAGAGTTACTGACGATCAGTGCAGCCCTTTAACTCTTTCAGCACCCTGGACAGAGACTACCGCTGGACAGGGAATACCATGCACAGCGCTCACAATATAGATTAATGGCTCATTAAAAAAAAACTGTACTACTTACCCAGAATTCCCTGCTTGCCTACTTCTTCATCAAGTCCGGCCTGCTGAGATGACGTTTCAGACCCAATTCAGGCTGCAGCGGTCACATGAACTGCCACGTCATCCAGGGAGGTCGGACTGGATGTCAGAAGAGAGACGCGTCACCAAGACCACGGCCGGGGTACGTATGAACTTATTTGTCTTAATATTGCTGCGTTCCAAAACTGATCAGCAGCCTCTTCTCTCTATCAGTGCTGACAGAGAGAAGGGGCTGCCGATTAGTGCAGTTTGTATGTGTAACTCAGCCCGCCCGGCCGTTGCTAGGCAATGGCTCTGTCACACACAGACGGCACACGGATGCCTTCCGTGTGCCTTCATATTTTTTGACGGCCCCACTGACTTGCATGGGCCTCACGGTCCCGGAATCTCAGACTTAAGTAGGACATGCTCTACTTTTGTCAGATTGGAGCAACGGGACTGTCAAAAAAATGTAAATGTGCATGGCCCCATTGAAATGAATGGGTCAGGGTGCTAGCCGTCTGAAAATCGGCTAGCACCCTGAAGAAAAAAGACTGAAGTGGGCATGAAGCCTTAGGGCTCGTCCACACAACAGAATTGCTGCAGAAAATTTCACAGTGCTAGGTGAACCTTCCGCAGCACGAATTGACATTATGCGGTCTGAAAAACACGCACCGAAGGTCAATTTCTCCTCTGAATTTATACACAGAGTGTGGATTAGATTTGTTAAATCTCACACACTTTGCGGCTACTTTATTCTGCTGCGTATACACAGCAATTCCGCTACGTGTGGACAAGCCTTCAAAGAGCGCCGATCGTCAATTCAACTTGTCGATCGGCGCGCGTTTGCACCATTCAAATGGAGCAATGATGGGGAGAAACATTTTTACTACAATCCCATCCATTTGCATCTCATAAGAGGACTTTACTCATACATTTCTAATAGGACTAACAGAGGAACTTCATAATGCAGAGTTCTAAGAAAACATGTTCCAGAAGTGTGATTTTATAGGAAATACACTAAAACAGACACGTCAGGACAGGTGACAGGTCCTCTTTATATGGAGAGGAGCCGTTTTATTGAAATCCTATCACTAAAGCGCTGGAATCACAGGCTGCCAGCGTATCTAGCTGCTCCCTGAATGTAAATGACGGACAGACAACAGATGACAAAGTACACAAGACAACCAATGAATTTGCATTGTGGTTATGGTTTTAAAAACACAGAAAGTAGCAGATCTTTCCGGACAACGATACAAGGATTCCCCTATGTAACCGAAAACCTCAGCCTCAATTTTTTAACTGTAGTAGCTGCTCACATTCAATTTCACAAAGTGGGTCATGTACACCCCCAAAGATTCATTTTGGCAACAATTCAAACTCGAATCATCCCTTCAATTTTCTACAAGATCTGCACACATCTAAAATCTTATATTCAATGAACACTATAGGAAACTGAATATTTGCTGGAAATAGTGCTTATTTTAAAGCCACATAAGAAATGCGCGGACAACTGGAGGCCAGACAAGTGCATGAATACAGTTTTGTTGCACAAGCACACCCTGCAAAAGTAGGGGTGCAATTGCTCTAAACTAAGGCGTCTCAATCTTCTTCCACTGAGGCACCACCAGTCAGAACAGGATGACGTCATGGACGTCCAACATTAAAAACATTGCTCAATTTACATTTGTCTCCTTAACCCAACATAACATTAACCCCTTAATGACCAGCCTATCATAGACCTTAAAGAGGCTCTGTCACCAGATTATCAAACCCCTATCTCCTATTGCATGTGATCGGCACTGAAATGTAGATAACAGTAATGTTTTTTTTTTAAAACGATAATTTTTGGCCAAGTTATGAGCAATTTTATATTTATGCAAATCAGCCTTTCTAAGGGACAACTGGGCGTGTTTTCTCTTATTGCCAACTGGGCGTGTATTGTGTTTGTAACATCTGGGCGTGTTTACTTGTTTTACTAGCTGGGAGTTGTGAATAGAAGTGGATGATGCTGACGAATCTACATTGCAGCGCCGATCACATGCAATAGGAGATAGGGGTTTGATAATCTGGTGACAGAGCCTCTTTAATGACCAAGCCATTTTTTACGTTTTTCCATCGTCGCATTCCAAGAGCTATAACTTTTTTATTTTTGCGTCGACATAGCTGTAGAAGGTCTTGTTTTTGCGGGACAAGTTGTATTTTTTAATAGCACCATTTATGGGTACATATAATTTATTGATTAACGGTTATTAACTTTTTTTTGGGGGGGGGAAATAGAAAAAAAAACACATTTTGCTACCCTTTTTTGCGTCCTAAATCGACACCGTTTTGTATAAATAACGCAATAACTTTATTCAGCGGGTTGTTACGATTGCAACGATACCACATTTGTATAGATTTTACTACTTACCCAGTAAAAACACTTTTTCAAAATTATTTGTTTTTGTGTCTCCATATTTGAAGAGCAGTAACTTTATTGTTTCGCCGATGCAGTTGTATGAGGGCTTTTTTTTTGCGGGACGACTTGTCGTTTTTATTGGTACCATTTTGGAGTAAATGCGAATTTTTGATAACTTTTTATCACATTTTTTTTAAAGGCAGGATTCACAAAAACAGCAATTTTTCCATAGTTTTTTATATTTTATATTTTTTTACAGCGTTCACCGTGCGGGTTAAATAATGTAATAGCTTTATAGTCGGGGTCGTTACGGACACGGCAATATCAATGTGTAACTTTTTTACTTTATTTTGTTGTTTTTTAATAGTAAAGCATTTTGTAAGGGGAAAAAGTGGGTTTTTCATTTTTTTTTTTTTACTAGTCCCACTAGGGGACTTTAATATGCAATTCTCCGATCGCTTTTATAATACACTTCAATACCTTTGTATTGCGGTGTATTACTGCCTGTCCGTTTAAAACGGACAGGCATCTGCTAGGCCATGCCTCTGCCATGACCTAGCAGGCATTCACTACCGGCAGACCTGGGGGCCTTTATCTGGCCCCCGGCTGCCATCGGAGACACAGACACTCGGCGATCTTATCGCCGGTGGGATGGAGAGGGAGCTCCCTCCCTCTCTCCAAAACCACTCAGATGCGGCACTTGCTATTGAGCGCCACATCTGAGGGGTTAAACAAGTGAGATCGATACTAATATCGATCTCACCTGTTCGAGCAGGGATGCCCTCAGCTACCTCTGGCAGCTGAGAGCAGGGAGATTTGACCGCTCCCTGCTCTATTTATTCTGATACAGCGCCATAAGGCTTATGCATTAGAATAAAGCCCATTAGTGGCCGCCGTGAAAAGGCGTATTGGCGGTCACTAACGGGTTAAAGTAAGCACAAAAGCAGTTGATTATGCTAAACCAGGGATTGGTGTAGTCAGAGACAGCACTGGGTAGTTTGTGATGACTTAAGTGAAGGCTCCCTCCCCAGTTCCACACCAAAAACTAGGGTACGCCTAGAAACACTGCTCTAAACTATGATCGTGTTAACATACCGAACACTTCCATATTTCACACCTTAGTCCAGTTTCTATGGAAAGGATTGAAGGCTACAATCGTAAAGGTGGGTTTACACGGGCAGATGTGCACATAACGAGTGCCGATACTTACAGGTCGATCAATGCTCATTTAAGAGATCCTTTACATGGGCCTATGTAAAACTGTATGGGGACAAATGTTTATTTCTGCGATCGCTCGTCCCCATACATTTCCATCATGTCGGCAGCACATCCCCTGTTTAGCTGCCGACAACAATTCTTTTCAAGGCAGGATAAAATATTAAATCAGCCGGCGAAGGAGCGTTTCGCTCGTACGTCGGCTGATCCCTACCATATTTACACAGGGCAATGATCGTGAACGAGTGTTCATACGAATGCACGTTCTCCCTATCATTGGCTTTTTAGTTAAGGAATTAAAAATGCAATACAGCTAGAAATTGTCCAGTGTGTAGGTTGAGAAATCATAGATTCTTAATACTCCACCTACATTTGCCACAGTCTACTACGCGCTTTAATGTGGAAATAAACTTATCTATAGCATTTCAGCATTTAATATTCGGCGATGATGAGATGTTATTTCGTTAGTAAGCTCCCTAAAGTACAATTAATCCCCAGGTTCATCATTTTGTTGCACTAATTAAACATTTTAACGAAAATGGTCAAAAAGTACGCACAAGCTGTTTATCACTGCTGCCCTTTGAGCTCCGCAATACTCGGAGGACATGATGCTTTAGATGTGATAATTATTGAGTTCTTGAGTTTGACTAAGAAGCCACAGAGGAACACCAGTAGTGAATTTCACATTAATCAGAGTTAGCACATATTTTTTTATTAAAGCTATAATTATAATTTAAAAACATTTATTCATTTGTGAGAATAAGGGAGAGCAGTTAAACATTGAAGTACATTCAGATGAAAGACTTCGATTAAGTCAATTTTGTTAAATACTCTTCAATTAACAATTCAACAGAGGTTCTACCAAGAGGGAAGAAACAAAGTGCCATAAAACTTTGTAGAGTGACGCATTTAGCGTTCTCATTTTGTAAATATGGCGAGGAGTGGCATTTTATGTATTTTAGGAAAATGTGACTTCTTGGGTCACAAACGCCAAAAGGTCATCTCTATACCCTCCAAATCAGTAACATTTGTTCCCAGAGCATGCTGGGACTCCCCCACTTGTCTTCACATTAAAGAGGATCGGTCACTAGTTTAGTAATGGCCTATCTCCTAGCTAATCTAATAGGCGCTGTCACTCCGATCTTGCTAGTGAAAATTGTGTCCCAAAAAGTTTATTTTTTTTTAAAAGTTATGAGCTTTTTTTCTAAATATGCAAATGAGGCTATACTAGACAAGTGGGTGTCACCCCCACCGATTCTCCTGAGGTGGAGCTATGTCACAGCCTCTGACGCTGTCCTATCAGCACGAAGCTACTTCACACAGTGTGAGGGACTCAAGCTGTAGGGAAGGGGGATCACTTCAAAATAGCCATATCTCGGAGGTATCACCAGTCAGGAATGGAAGCTGTATACTATAGGATCACGCTATGTTGCTGAGCAGGGAAGTGGGAGAAGCTGTATGCTGATTGGACAGCCTCATACAGAGAACATTACACCGCCCAGAGTGAAAAGATTCACCTCCCCTTTGGCAAGTATAGCCAAATTAGCATACTTCGAAAAATGCTCATAACTTTCCAAATAATAAACTTTTAAAAAATAAAAAAAACGTACACTGTAGTTATCAGCATCATAGCGCCTATTAGATTAGTTAGGAGATAGGGAATTAATAAAACTAGTGACAGATCCTCTTTAAGGCCACGTTCACACAGGGCAGATACGCTGCGAAAAGTACACAGCGTATCCATCCTGGAAGCCGCAGGGAATTCCACCCGAAAAACCACACCAAATTGTGATGCAGTTTTTATTGCTGAATGACCACTGCGGAAATCCTGCAGGAATTTATAAAAAAAATAATATCTTTTATATATATACATACCCGGCAGTAGTAATGGCAACACTTTTCTCTCCTCTGAGGGAAGTCTGGCCTCCTGGGATGACCCTGTAGTCCATGTGAACTGCTGCAGTTCTGATTGGCTGCAGTAGTTACATGGGATACAACATCATCCCAGGAGGCCGGGCTGCGCTCAGAATAGAGTATCACGTTGCTAGGACAATGGCCGGGGGCAAGCACAAGTTTTTTTTTTTTCTCACTTGCGATTTTTGCGTCGCAAGTATGTTCCTGCCTTAAAGGAATAGTGTCATCACAAATAATTTTTTTATATGTTAAAGATGTTAGTGCTTTAATAAAAACGTTTATATTCATTTGTGTGTTTGTGTTTTACTGTTTCTTATTTTTACACTTTTTCTTCCCTATGGGGGCTACCATTTTTTGTTCCATTTCTGTGTGTGTCGATTAACGACACACACAGACATGGAATACGGCAGCCACAGTCCCATAGGGACTGCGAACGGCTCCCGTCCCATTGACTGCCGTGTACGGCGTCTGTGTGGGAACTGCGCATGCGCCGCTCCCACACAGTCCTATTCGAAATTGGCGCCGTCCGGCGCCATTTTCCTGTGGACCGGAAGTCGCGGCCGGACAGTAATATTACTACTTCCGGTCGCGGCTTCCGGACTTGTGCACATGGAACAGCGGCAGCAAAGGGAGCGGACGGGCCGGAGGGAGCCGCGGCGGCAGGAGCAGGTAAGAGATTTCAATGTATGTTAGTGTTTGTGTGTGTTTACTACTGTATGTAAACCTACTACACTGTGGGTTACCTCAAAAAATGGCGACACACAGTGTAGGAGGTTAAACCTTTCAAACCCCTCGTTTATCCCGGCACTAGCCAGGATAAAGGAGGGGGGGATGCTGAGAGCTCACTAGAGCGAGAGCTTTTAACCCAATGTTGCAATGCTGCAATTTTGGGAACTAGCTCCATCTAGTGACCAAAAATGGGTAGTATTATAAATTAGAAAAAATTTATAATATTTCCTGACTCGCGAAAAAAATAAAAAAAATTTGAACAATGTTTAATCACCCACACACTAAATGTTTAAATTTAAAAAAAAAAAACATGTTTTTCGGGCAACACCATGCCTTTAAGACCATGAAAGTTTTACAGATTGGGAGTCTGCAGACAGACATACAGTTTGGTGTCGCTGCATAAAAGGACCTTTGCAGCATTATATCAAAGCCAAGTAATTTTAATCTTAAAAGAACAAAAACTTCCAAATCTCAAAGTTGATGCTTCTTATCATTCACAATATCATCATGTCAGCATAATAAACTCCAGGGAAAAGTGAAGTCAACGAAAGGATAGGAAGTGAATACTTCATATGCTGGTGGCTATTTTGGAGAGCATCACACCTGCAGGATGGGAGTAGCAGCGTTTTAAAGGGTCATGCTTTAATAAGGATAGTGCCTAGAAAGTGACAGACGTTAGAAGTTTGTGGAAAATAAAAGTGAAAAACAGAAAAATGTAATAAAACAGGTGTCTGCCTACGCTGCTGCCCAAGCTTCAGACTGACTCCCCTAGAAGGGGGCGAGGAACCTAATGGTTAGACACCCCCACCCATAAGCATCCCTTAACCCCCTTTAGGACGCAGCCTGTTTTGGCCTTGCGGAACAGCCAATTTTTTTCAAATCTGACATGTGTCACTTTATGTGGTAATAACTCCGGAATGCTTTTACCTATCCAAGCGATTCTGAGATAATTTTCTCGTGACATATTGTACTTTATGATAGTGGAAAAATTTGGTCGATAAATTCAATATTATTTTGTGAAAAACGCCAAAATTTTTGAGAAAATTTGCAAAAATTTGCATTTTTCTAAATTTAAATGTATCTGCTTGTAAAACAGATCGTAATACCACACAAAATAGTTACTAGTTACCATCCCCCATATGTTTACTTTATGTTTGCATCGTTTTTTTGAACGTCCTTTTATTTTTTTAGGACGTTACAAGGCTTCGAACTTTAGCAGTAATTTCTTACATTTTCAAGAAAATTTCAAAAGGCTATTTTTACAGGGACCAGTTTAGTTCTGAAGTGGTTTTGATGGCCTTATTATATTAGAATCCCCCAATAAATCACCCCATTTTAAAAACTGCACCCTTCAAAGTATTCAAAACAGCATTCAGAAAGTTTCTTAAAGAGGCTCTGTCACCACATTATAAGTGCCCTGTCTCCTATATAAGGAGGTCGGCGCTATAATGTAGGTGACAGTAATGCTTTTTATTTAACAAAACAATCTTTTTTCACAACGTTATGAGCGATTTTGGTTTATGCTAATGAGCTTTCTTAATGCCCAAGTGGGTGTGTTTTTACTTTCGACCAAGTGGGCGTTGTACAGAGGAGTGTATGATGCTGACCAATCGGCATCATGCTCTCCTCTCCATTCATTTACACTGCACTAGCGATATAGATATATCACTATGTGCAGCTACATACACAAGCCCTAACATTACTACAGTGTCCTGATAATGAATACACATGACCATCCAGCCTGGACGTCATGTGTACTCAGAATCCTGACACTTCTGAATCTTTTCTGTGAGATTTACAGCAACGGATACGAAATCTCGTAATCTCGCGAGATTTCGTATCCGTTGCTGGAATCTCACAGAAAAGAGTCAGAAGTGTCAGGATTCTGAGTACACATGACGTCCAGGCTGGATGGTCATGTGTATTCATTATCAGGACACTGTAGTAATGTTAGTGTTTGTGTATGTAGCTGCACATAGTGATATATCTATATCGCTAGTGCAGTGTAAATGAAAGGAGAGGAGTGCATGATGCTGATTGGTCAGCGTCATACACTCCTCTGTACAACACCCACTTGGTCGAAAGTAAAAACACGCCCACTTGGGCATTAAGAAACTCATTAGCATAAACCAAAATCGCTCATAACGTTGTGAAAAAAGATCGTTTTTTTAAATAAAAAGCATTACTGTCACCTACATTATAGCGCCGATCTCCTTATATAGGAGACAGGGCACTTATAATGTGGTGACAGAGCCTCTTTAACCCATTAGGCGTTTCACAGTAAATTAAGCAAAGTAGAGGGGAAATGTATAAATTTTTTTTTTTGCCGAAATTCATTTGCAATAAAAAAAAAATTCTGTAAGGCCTTATTTACACGAGAGTATTTAACGTCTGTGATACGCGTGTGAAAATCATGTGCATCGCACAGACCTTTGTTAGTCAATGGGGCGTTCAGACAGTCCGTGATTTTCACGCATGTATGTCCGCTGCATAAAACTCACAACATGTCCTATACTTGTGGGTACGTGAAAATCGCGCACGGCACACGGAAGCACTTCCGTGTGTAGCACGTGATTCGCGCAACAGTAGATAAAGAAATGAAGGAAAAAATAAAAGCACTTCCTTCGTTTCTTTTTCTAAACAGCAAAACCGCGTGTCATAAGGATGGCATATGCGTCAAAATCACGCAGCCACGCACCATTCACGGATGACACACGGAACTGCAACGCGTGCAAAACGCAGCATTTTTTGCGCGCACAAAATGAACACGCTCGTGTGAATCCGGCCTAACACAGAAGGTTTTACCAGAGAAACGCAACTCAATATTTATTGCCCAGGTCCTGCAGTTTTTAGGAATATCCCACATGTGGCCCTAGTGCCCTAATGGACCGAAACATCGGCCTCAGAAGAAAAGGAACACCTACAGGATTTTGGGGTCTGCTTATTTTTAGATTATATTTTAGTCACCATGTCGGGTTTGAAGAGGTCTTGTGGTGCCAAAACAGTGGGAAATCCCCAAAAGTTACCCCATTTTGGAAACTAGACCCCTCAAGGAATTTATCTAGGGGCATAGTTAGCACTTTGACCCAACAGGTATTTTGCTATATTTATTGGAGTTAGTCTGTGAAAATGAAAATCAAACTTTTTTTCTGGGAAAAACATAGAAATTTGTAATATTTACAAGGAATAAAGAAGAAAATGCACCCCAACATTTGTATTTTTTTTTTCGAACGTTTTCATTTCTTTCCTATAAGAGACTTCTTATAGGGAAAAAAATTTTTTTTTTACACTTTTGTAAAACATTTTTATTAACTTTTTACACTTTCTTTTTTTACCTGCAGCTCTGATCGCTGCTAGAATACATTACACTGCCTAGGTAGTGTAATGTATTCCAACTGCCAGTGTGAAGTCACAGTTACTCTGACTGTTAGCCTACAAGGACCAGCCAGAGGCTAGTCCTCATAGGCTTCCATACATGGCAGACCCGGAGGCCAATGTCTGGCCGGCCCCCCGGGTGCCATCACAAGCATCGGCAGCCCCCACAATTGCATTGGGGCAGCTGATGTGCTACAAACCCCCTAAATGCAGAGATCGCAATCGAGCTCCACATTTAACAGGTTAATTGCCGAAATCAGTGGAAATAAGCCGCTGACCGGAAACAGTGGAGTGTCAGCTGTCAGGGACAGCTGACCTCCCGGTTCCCGGTGCACACTATTGCCGACAGTGTGCACCGGGAACTACGCAGTAACTGTACGTCCCCGTGCGCTAAGACACTGGCCACCCGGACGTACAGTTGCGTCGTGGTGCGCCTAGGGGTTAAGGGCACTATACTATGAAAAGTCCTTCTGACAAAAACACACAAGCTAAGTAACACAGAGATATATATATATATATATATATATATATATATATATATATATATATATATATAAAAAAGTGCCATGAGATTATAGCACAGCCATATCACTAGAATTATAAAATTCTTTATATTTCAACAAGCCAGAATGTCTGGGCAAAATAGAAGTGAGTACACTAAAACAGTGAGAAAGTGAAGTTCATGAAAATGTGTCGTAAATCAGCAGGATCCAATGCAGAGTGATTTTAAAAACCATCTCCTATGGCACATCTGCTTCTTGGGCCTTATTAAGACAGCCGTGTTCAGTCCGTGATATACGGACCTTGTCTCGGCCACATTTCCTGGACCGAGCACAGTTCAGGGAGTCGGGCTCCTAGCTAGCATCATAGTAATTTATGATGAGAGGAGTCCCTGCTCCCCCGCAGGAATACTGTCCCGTATGGATTGGCTGGGAAATGCGGCCGACACGCGGTACGTATAGATCCCGGATCGAACACAGTCGTCTGAATAAGGCCTTAGGCCTTCAAACGATTGAGTCCATGAATCTGTAGTCACTGTGAGAGTAGCTCTAAAAAGTATCATGTGACAGATTCCCTTTAAGTTATGGAGTGTGTCACCAGGTTTATGCTGCCCTATCGGAGGGCAGCATAAAGTAGTGTCAGAGACCCTGATTCCAACCCTGTATTACTCATTTGTCAGTATTCAGTAGTTTTTGTAAAAATCACTTTCTCCTGCAGCTCATATTTAGGAGCTGCGTCTAGCCCCGCCTACCGGACACTGATTGAAAACTTTCTACCTATACTGTGCATGGGGAGAAAGCCGCCAATCAGCGGCGGGTGAGCGAGGCTAGCCACGGCTCATGAATATCGAGGACTCCTGAGCATATCATTGAGAGGACTCCTGAGCGCGAGCTTATCATTGAGAGGACTCCTGGCTCGCCTCGCGCTGCCTATTTTATGACGATTAAATATTACAAAGTCAGCGATACACTGTAGGATTCAGGGTCTCTGCCACTATATTCTGCTGCCCTCAAATAGGGCAGCATAAACCTTATAACAGATTCTCCTAAGTCATAGACGGCATGATCCTTTTCAAAGCTGATGAAAGGCATCATGGGATACACTTAATTCTCGGAATCAGAAAGAGCTTTATTTTTAGCGTTCTGTTGGGCAATAGTGAGTGAAATTGAACCCACTAGTATAAGGGTATCATGTCCTTATCATAGTGTATGTCGTAGTGACAGGATGTCTTAAAAGGGTTATTCCTATCATAGAAAGTGATAGAAAGTTGATGGTTATATCCTAGCGATATCCTGATTGGTAAGGGCCGTACTGTCGGTACCCCCACCGATCTAGAGAATTAAGGGGCTGCAGATAACTTCGTTATTGCTCTGGCCCCTTCACTGCTTTTCCCAGCACAGCAGCGCTACAGACCAAGCGCTATGCAAGGAACTGCAACTCCGCTTTATTCCAGTGTATGGGGCCATGCTGCAGGTCCCTGCGCTGCCAATGGCCCGAGTTGAGGCAGAACTGAAGTATTTAATCTCAGAATCGGTGGGTGTTTCGCAGTTGGACTCCCAACATTTAAAAGGTGATGGCATATTACTAGTATATACCATCACTTTCTGTGATGGAAACTACCCTTTAAGAGCAGAAACAATGACCAACCAAAAAACTGTGGAGGTTGCATAACAAACTCTGCAGCAATACACGTGGCACATTACGTAATAACAAGGAAATTCCACTTCTACCGGTGGTCAGCAATATCTCTGAAATATTTTTATTATTTTCAGCCCTTTAAATCTATACTGTTATATATTTTCACGTTTTAGGAAGTTTGATATTGAATTTAAATTTAAAAAATGAAAATCGAACAACAGAAACCTATTTCATGCTTGGAAAATTCTATCCCAAATCTATTTTGGGGAAGCTTTAAATGGACACATTAACGCAGAGATGCAATTCCGCCGCCTTTCCTGAAATATTATTTGTCAATGTCAAGAGTCGGCCGTAACCTTTAGTTGCTAGGTTCAGCGATTGCAGTGTCTCAACCCGGTTTACTTTTAAAATTGCTGTTTTTCTTACAAGAAAAATACACAAATGTAATGGAAATTCCATTAATAAAGGTTGTGGTACTGCACCACAATTCTACCTTTACCTTCTATTTACAACCAAGACCCAAATAAAATACTCGCTAAGCGATCATACTTGTGCTCTGTTAAGACGCTTACCTTTTGCCAATGATCGGGTGAACGAGTGATCTTACCAACACTCGTTCACATGATCATTGCCCTTTGTAAAATCGGCTGATCGCATCTTTTATACAGCCAAAAGAATTGTGGCTATAGCTTGCCGATCGGTGCTAATTTAGCTCCATTCACATGGAACAATTGGTGCAATGTATGGGGACGAACAATTGTTATTAGTTTGTCCTCGTGCGTTTTCGGCAGCACATCTCCCCGTGTAAACCAAGAATGTCCTGCCAACAAGATGCAAAACATATGGGGACGAACGATCGTATGGACTAATCGTACCTATACATTCCAACCATTGCTCCATGTAAAGGTGGCCAAGCGAGCAGCGATCGACGTGCTAGAACGTCAATCGGCACTAGTTACCAGCCAGAAAATCTGGCCGTATAAAACCTCCCTAGGTAAACATCCAGGACATATAGGCAATGGTTAACTGCAGCATTACAGGACTCCATGTTATCACGGGACTTGCAGCCATCAACCAACCAATAATATCCAATGACTAGTTTCAGTAGGTTGCTTTTCTTCCACAAAGTACAAGACGTACTGTTAAAAGCCATGTATCATCAAAATGCTATTTTCTCTTTCTGAAGAAATCAATAAGGAATTATATGATAAATGTATTCTTTAGTGACTAAGTGACTATATTAACCAGTTCAACTTACAGGTCCTCTTTAAGGGGGTTAGTATAGACCAATCTTTTCTATATTAGCCAGAGTACCACCCGCAGTCTGGAGGAGCGCTTCTGTAAACTGCAGCCGAGGGATAACGTGTAGATGCTTGACAACCCCTCATCAAACTAGCACCATGATACGTGCACATCACATATTACTGCAAATAATTCTATGCTCTCCTGAATAAAGGCTCTATCATAATACAAAACATACTATTATTCCACAAAGCATCTTTGCTCCAAAAACAACATACACCATTATATATATATATAAATATAAAAACTTACATCTGGATATTCCTTAACAGGCACATAAAGTTTTTCTTGTAACTGTACAATAGGTCCAATACCATCTGGCAGTTCTGCACTTCGCCTGTCCGTGTTGCCGCTGCCATTTAATGTGTCGTTGTACATGTCCTTCCGTACTCTGCTGATCTCTGCACAAGAAAACAAAAACAAATAATCAATAATGGATAAACGCAAATGTATCTAAAATAATTGTATTGTGGGTGTCCGAAACAATCAGACAAACTAATGTCAGATTAATGGAATATAAAAAGGGTTTTTCAAAAGCCTAAAGAGAGGGGATGTGAAAAACACATTCCTCACTTGAGATCACCTGTTGCTCCAGGAGTCCGGTCTGTTTTTGTTAGCTCTCCTGCAATGATGACGTGCCGACTACCCACTACTGCGGAGGTCAGCGCGCCGTCACTGCAGGACAACTTTCAGAGATCGGTGGGAACACTGGAGCGGCAGGGGATATACTAGGCCAGCACGTTTCATTTCATCACATTCACTACCTTTAGCCAATGTCTTTGGCTCTTGGAAAATCCCTTATATAGAAGAATGTGATTCTTGCATTACCTGGCATACCTTTTTATTTTCCGTTTACATGAACGTTACACAAATATTTATGTGGAGGTATATAAAAACGAGTGCGAGCAGATTTCAGACTCATTAAGGTCACAAAATTGTGTGACACGATGGATTTCTATCCCCACAGGCTCACTGAAGAAATGGCCTCCAAAGCACAGGCATTGTTTATTTACGTACAGTGCGTCATTTCCAAGGGGCTGATCCATAAAGAAAGACATAAAGCAATAAAAATAAAAAATGGGGGAGATTATTCAAAATCCAGCAGAATTGTGGTGTACATGCTTTAACAACCGATTTAAACACTTTTTTGACACGCTTGACAAGGAGTCGTGGCTTAGCAGCGTAGCTTAAATTCGACACTGCATTAAATTGTGTCCTGGCATAAAACTAATGCTGCATTGTGACATTGCATTGTTCTGCTCCGTCAGAGGAGCTGAACGAGGGAATAACTGGAGAAACTGTTCCGTTGCATCACGGACACCACCGGCGGCCGACGGAACCCATTGACTTTAATGGGTTCCATCGGCTTTCTGTAGGGGTGTCCGTGGTATTACCGGTGACAATAGCGCAGCATTGTGTCCCTAATCTCAGCTGAATCTGCAACGGTGGCCCCTGAGCCCCCAACGCAGTTGTGAACGAGGCCTAAGCCAGATAATAGGTGGTATAAGGAAGACAAAAATGTCTAGCAAGATGCGCCAAATTTATCATACAGCGTGCACGGCTTAGATAAATTTGGCACATTTTCTGACTGCCTGTCTAAAGCTTAGCCTTTAGTAAATCTGCCCCAATACTTTTTTCCCCCCATTAAGTTTCTAGGATTGTAAAATACCGCCTATAATATCTGCAGTTGACCACAATTACAGGGGTCCGTACTTAACCCAACGATGAAGGATCTGAATTTATGAAAGAGTGATGGATGGTGGCTAGAATAGAAATGCTTAAGAAAAAAAAAGCAGCAAGCATGGAACATGCTCTTTTAATTTGAAAGGTCATTCTAATAAAACACAGTAGAAAATATATCAAGTGTGTCAAATAAATTGAAAGGGCAACAACATAATGGACCGGAGAGACCAGGGAAAAATGCAGCCCCAAGCAAGTAAGCAAAACTGGCTCCCAGGGTACAAGCCGCGGATTCTGCACTAGACCGTAGTTTGTTTTACATAATCAGCTGGTTGATTTTAAAAATGATAACCAAATCCCTAGCAATGCAGGAGATTACGCTGGATTAGGGGTTTGTACTCTCTTGCTATTGTAACAGTCTTTACATTATTATGCTTCCTCTGTGGCCATAAGGTTAGATTCAGCCTACATAGGCGGAATTTAAAAAAAGATTATAGTACCCTTGGCATAATCCTCATCAATTTCACGTCGCTTGTAAAAAGTTCAGCCTACAACAGAGTAAACATACAGTGTAGCAGCTACAATCCCAGGAAGCATTTTGTTGGTACTGGAGGAAGACAATGCCAAAGAAAAATGAGCCAGACTAACAGAAATATTTCATTTACTCACTGTAACGTACTAATATATATATATATATATATATATATATATATATATATATATATATATATATATATATATTTATTAACTCCATGAAAGATTAGTACATCAGTAACGTCAAGTGAGTTTAAGCATGTCAGCTGAAGGGGACGAGAGGCCGGCCTGCCGGCGGTGGTTGCAGTCCAGAAGCCTGGCAGCACAACTCGGGAGGTAAGACTCCTATAGGCCCGCAGGCTCTCCACACAAAGGAAAATGATTGAATTTTGAAATGGAGAGAGCTGACAAATCAGCAGAAGCTCCGTCCATTAATCACTGGCGTGACAGTTTAATCATCCTAAGTACTTTTATAAATAGTGCTCACAGGAGAAAAACTCATTTTATTTTAACCCCTCACGAATAGTGTCTGCTAACCAACTGTTGAAAAATTAGCTACCGGTCAGAACTCGCAGTCATGCAAATACATAATGTGAGCCCCAGGAAGCAAGTCCGCTTACAGCCCCTTCTTATATCCACACAGTCACATTGGGCGAGATTTATCAGGTCTTAATCTTAGCTTAAACAAAACGGGTAGATAGAAGATGTGCCAAATTGATCTTCCTAGTGCACGCTGTATGATAAATCTGGTGCATCTTGATAGACATGTTAGACACTTTCCTGATGGCACCTCTTGCTTGGCTTACTTTAGACCAAGGGTGCACAACTTTTCTGGCTCGAGGACCATATTCTCAGATTGTACCACTCCTAGAGCCGTAATAAAACATAAAGGGGTTTTTCTATATTCATTATTAGCTGACCGCTGGGACCCCACCGATCACAAGATCGGCTTACTTTGCCTTTGCTGGGAGCCCTATTAGGGATGGGGCGGTAGTGCACATGCTTGACCACCGCTCCATTTATTTCTATGGGGCTGCCGAGCGCTATATTCTCTTTAAAAGTTACCTCCATCTGAGATATTTATGGCAGGTTGACAGTATATACCATAAATGTCTGGCATGTGGGGTTTCACTATTAAGGGCATTTCACAACGCCCATAAACTACAATGGAGAACAGCATGCATGCTTGGCTATGTCTGACCCTCATCACATTCTCTCTGGGGTGCCAGGGGATATGCCTTGAAAATCTCAGATTGGAATACCCTTTTAAAGGATTACTGTGTAAAACTGACATATTATTCCTATTGCAGCGCCGGACGTTGAATAAGAGAGGAATTCAAGGACCACCAAAGAGAGAATACTAGTCATAACACAGTAAGGCCAGATTCACACGAGCATGTTCAGTCAGTGATATACGGTCCGTGTATCGGCCGCATTTCCCAGACCGAACACACTGCAGGGAGCCGGCTCCTAGCATCATAGTTATCTATGACACTAGGAGTCGCTGCGGGACAACTGTCCTTTACTGTAATCATGTTTTCAGTACGGGACAGTAGCTCCGCGGAGAGGCAGGGACTCCTAGCGTCGTACATAACTATGATGCTAGGACCCGGCTCCCTGCAGTGTGTTCGGTTCGGGGAAATGCGACAAACATACGGACCGAACACGC